>NC_045127.1:40755953-41433612 GCF_007655135.1 Punica granatum | reverse complement strand
TGAATTGGTGAGCCAAAATGGGGTGCTGACATCCCCTAGTTTTAATTCTTTTTTCTCAAATATATTTCCGGCAAAGGGTCACAGTGACAATGATAGGCCCACTTACATTCTACTTCAGCAAAACCGTTAAAATTGATGAACAAATTGACGTCGTGATAGATCTGGAACAACATGTAAATCATGAATTTTTGGGTAATTTTTAAATCATTTGAGAAAATAGTCAAATCATGGGATATATGGCGTTAAAACCCTAAAAATAAATACTTTTTGAAATGAAAGACAAATGGTACCAAATCTTTCAAGCCTTATTCAATACTTCTGCCAACTTGACCCGTCTTATTAGTTAGGCCTGGCAATTCGTGTCGTGTCGTGTTTCTACGTGTCGTGTCTAATCGGGTTCGTGTCATCAAAGTCATAACCCGTATACGACACGATTATTAAATGGGTCAGGTTTTGAAAACACGAACACGACTTGTTTATATCCGTGTCAACCCGGACACGACACGTTTAAACCTGTTTATCGAAACGTGTCATAATAGGTACGTGTTCGTACACGACACAATTATAACCGGTTACCCGACATGTTAACACGACCCGTTTATTCGATTAGTCCGGTTACACGGACACGTTAACACGACCCGTTTATCCGATCAACTCGATTACACGGACACGTTAACACGACCCGTTTATTCGACACATAAACACGACCCATTTATTCGACACATTAACACGATTACGACCTGTTTATTCCGAACATAAATTTCTAAAAAGTTAACCATGCTCATTTCATTCATAGAAATGGATCATAATCTAGGAAGTACAAATATCATGATATGTAAGTCTAGTCTTAAAATAGATCACAATAACTTATAATAGCATCATATCATTAATTCTTCCAAAGTAGGTAGCATTGTTCAGCTGCTCACGGTGAATGAAGTTACCCCAGCTGCTCATCCGGACGAGCTTGTGAAATCTCTGCATTCAGAGTTTGATGAAAGGATGCATCATCCACATAGGGCTGCTGGAATTCTTTCAGGTACGAAACTTGGAACGGTGAGGGAATCAAAGAGATTAAACAACCATTGATCGATGAATCTGGACCACGCACATTCCCGGGTTCACCAACCAGATCAACTACATACTCCCTGTGAAGAAAAACATTTATTAAAAAAACAAAAGAGAACCGCATGAAGTCTCTTCAGAGATAAACTTTTGGCCAACCACAACAAAAGCTACATTCTGTCACCAAACTATCCTGCTCAAGCTAATTGCCTCAACTACTTTAATTAAAAAAAAATGTCTCTTTGAACGTATTACTGCTTGAAATTTCTGTGCTTGAGATAAACACGGCAGAACAAAAGGTATCATACTACAGTCTAATTATATATGCCAAGTCAGTAGACAACGAAACAAGAAGAAATGATAAATCTTAAAATGTTTACATCCCAACTAAGTACAACAAGCCTAGAAATGATTTCCCATCCTCTGATCTCCAGAATTGATCATCTTAAAGCACGGAGCTAAAACAAGCGAAAGGAAGACAACCACTACAACTCTAGCATAAGTCATCCTGCAAATGGAAAATAAAGCCAACAGAAACTCTTCCTTCTCGGGCATGACAAAGCCCCTCTCAACGAACTCCAAAAATAATTCTTACCCCTATTCAACGGATAGGGACTAAGGTTCCTATGATTGAGAATGGCTCTCTAAACTATGGATAGAGAAGCAATGACTAAAGACCCACACATTACGAAACCTGAAAAACTCTGAACCAATTTCTGCAAGCGGGCCGAGCTATCCTAGGGCAACAGTGTTCTACTGCAAAGTGCTGCGGAACAGAGATGTCCGAGAGCAGCACAACTGATTTTGCTTCAAGGGAACGGGTCATATAGGAACTGAAGATCCTCAATGACCAGATAGTGAAGCGTTAATTAAACTTTTGTATACCAACGATGTAACCCATCCATCCCAACATACATTACCCAGATCAGTACAGCGAGAACCAACAGCAAACACAATTCGCTCCTCGGGTTACTCATATATATCAATTTGGAATTAATTACTTAGTACTAAATCAAATCATGTTTGCGAGTTTCTCCTATTATCATAGCCGGATTTCAAATGTGCAAATGTCCCAACTTTTTTCGACATTACGACAGCAGCGAATCCGGCTAATGAGCAAAATCCATTCAGCTCAAACCCACGATATGAATCACAGAGAGGCATGGAATTGAATCCATCGGAATTGAGTCAAAGCAGCAAAATTTGTAGCAATAACGAAAGCTCCAGAGATCCATATGGCTAGCAGAGTTCACAGATCAATGTAAACAGAGAAAGGTAAAATTGCTAACAAAAATCACCTAAACGGTGAGCACGACGGCGCCACTGGCCTCCTTGATTTTCTTCTCGGCGGTCTTGGACACGAGCTTGGCCTTCACCACAATCGGCTGCTGCTCTGGCAGAACGCCCTTCCCGAGGACCTTGAAGTACCCGAACTGAGTGAAACCAAGAAAAACAGAACGGCGAAGCGGATCGTGGACGCTTGGACGGTGGAGCGGTGGAGGATTCTTCAATTTCTTCTACTGACAGTGGAGCCGTGGAGGGCCTGGAGGCGGAACCAAAGGAGGAAGGGCTTACGGGTTAGGAATTTAGGGTTACAACAGGAAGTCAGGAACGGGAAGGCAAGAATGAAAACACGGCAGGAGGAATTTCAAAAGTAGGGTTAGTGGAAGGGTATATTGGTAAATTCAGTTAGATAAACGGGTTAACGGGTTATACGATTAAGTAACACGATTAAACACGTCTAAATAAACAGGTTTAATCGTGTCTAATTGGGTTATGCGGGTTCAACCCGTTAAGACACGTTTATTAACCGTGTCTAAACGGGTTGACCCGTTTAGACCGAATATCAAAAAACCTCAACCCGAACCCGTTTAACTTCGTGTCGTATCCATGTCGTGTTATCGTGTCGTGTCAAATATTGCCGGCCCTATTATTAGTAGGGTGAAAATGGTAAATATCGAACTCAGACTCTATATTGGTTTCTTTCTAATTGAATAACAAAAAAATAAAAGTTGATTTAAGCGGTTTGATACTTGTTTCGTTAAATAAGGTTTGAGATTCGAGTCTTATGAATGAGAAAATCCTTAATCATGAGAGATTCATCCTTCCACTAACCTTATTATAACTTAATTAGTCAGGGCCGTAGGGTACGCACCGAAAAATATATTATATATTTATATTACACAAAATATACCAGGTAGGGTAGGGCGGGGTAGGGGCAGGGGGATCTTACACGAGATCCAAACCCACCTTTTTTTAGAATTGCCCCTCCTGATGTAAGTTCATATTATACTCTCCAATTTTTGAACGACATCAAATGTATTTTTTATATTAGTGTTCAACGAAAGCAATGCAATGGAGAAGCAGGAGCCCAAGAAAACAGAAAGTTCTGCATCTAATTGCTTAATTTGCTTTTGTAAATATGGCTCTACCTATTTCTAAAATGAATGAGAGAATTTTGTTAATATATTCACAAAACAAACAGGGATGAAAGCATTGAACAAGGGATTTTTTTGGGTGAGAAATTGAACAAGAGATTCATATAAGGACGCGTCTACATGGGATGCTAAAAAATGTCCGAAAATGAGATACTAATCTCATCCATTTAATTTCTTAACTTTTAATCTTAATCGTCCATAACTTTTATATTTGGCTCTTTTTATTTTGGTTCTTCATATTTTCCCTCTGTTTTCTTCACCCAATAAATTACTCGAGCTGTTCCTGATTCGTCCTGCCATGTGGACCAATCACATTGCCCCACATCACCCATTTATAAACAAACCTAATAAACCTGGTTATTAGCCAAATCGAATAACCCGGTTTATCTATTTAAATTTGTGAATAAAAAAATTATAAAACATTTTTTTAAAAAAAGTAGTAAAGACTGCCAACAGAGGGAGTGGTTAGCGCCAGCCACCACCCCATCAAAAGGATCATTGGCGACTCTAGAGGATGCCGACTACCTCATTTGGGTGGTGGCGGCTGGTGCCTCAGCCACGACAGCGCAATCTCCCAATCTGTCTCTCTTCGTCTAATGGCATCAGCGACCTCATATGATGGGGTGGTAGTCAGCGCTGGGAGGAGCCATCCCTACCCCCTGCTTCATCTTCTTCATAGCTGTTTGCTAATTTTTTTTCTTTTCATTTTTTAACTTTGTTTTCTTTCATGTTAAACTTATAATATTTTATTGACGATAAATAATAGTTCTTATAAAATAATCATTTACTTAAAATATTTATTTCAAGAGATATTTATTCTACACTAAATGCTATTTTAAAATATTGCAATATTATTTTACTTGTTTTAAAATTTTAGATTTGTATTTTACTTTTAATTTTTTATTTTAAAATTATAAAAGAATCAACTTCATCAATTTTTTTATTCTTTATTTTACAAAAAAAATACTCTATTTATGATTTTTATTTTACATATTCATTTAATTTTAGAGTTAATAACTCAAAAAATCATGAACTTTGCTTAAAATTTCAATTCTAGCATGAACTTCAATGTTATTTTTATTTTATAATTTACAATCATATTGTTTCAGCTATTTAATTTTAGATATTTATTTTCGATTACAAGTTAATCAATAGAGGAATCAATTATACATTTAGATGTTGGTGTGGACTAGCTCTAATTAATATAAATTAATACGTCTGTATTACAGACGTATTAATTTATATAGAACACATTAATTAGAGCTAGTCCACACCAACATCTAAATGTATGTTATTTTTATATTGGACGTGTTGGTTTGGGCAAATAACAGTTCTAGGTGTAACCAATGTTTAAAGAGAAAGAATTTACCTTATAATGATCAAATCAGTATGAACTGACTTAACATATATCTGAACCATGAATTATTGTGAAAAGATGTCCAATAAGAGCATAGTCATAGCATGTACACGGTAATTATGATTAGTTCTGTTTGAATGCTTATGATATGTATATAATTGTTCAAAAAATAACGTTATCATTTTATATTGCTCTTAGAAAAGTAAGGTAGAATAAATAAATAAATAATGGTAGGATTAGTCTCCACATAAGAAATTGGCATGAGCAAATACTGAAACTAATTACGACCAACTATTAAGGGGAACAGATTTTGGATTGGCTCTAGAACCATCATTTCGGTCTAACAATGATTACAGTGTCTTTGATTGGCTAATGTGATCTTCTAAAGTAATAGGGTTCAACTGTACATCACCCTTAAACCATGATAAGAAATTGTTTGAACGAAAATGGTACGTGAAAAATAGTTTTTCTTTCTATATAAGGGTTAGAACTATCATGTATATTAATTAGAACTAATGCATCATATAAGAAATAATCCAACCTTTTCATAGGTTAGGTTGGATCAAATACACATTAGTATATGGGAAAATGCTATAACTCTAATTATTTCGTTAATTCTCAATTGGTTTTGATGTTTGGATGTAAATCCTCTGTTTCTTTAACCTGGAGTTGACATGCGTCATGATAAATGATCAATGACTTATATTTCCCTTCAATTTAGATGGACACACATATGGAATTTTTCCACTTTTCCATGAAATAACAATTCAAAGACTTATTCAGAAAAACTCTTAAAAAATCATAAAAGTAACAAATTAAAATCTTATAAATTTCTGACTAAAAATTGATTTATTACTTTTAGACTTAGAAAATAATCTCAAAAACTAAAAAATTCGTCAGAGACGGAGGTGGCCGGGATCAGAGCCATCACTGCCCCTATGTCTCGGATGGGTGCGACTTCCCTTTTCTTTTCTTGATTTTTAGTTTTTTTCAAAAAATATAAAAATAATATAATATGCAAATGCTGGGTCAAAGTGAAGAAAATAAAAATAGGGCTAAAGGTCCCAAGAACATTAATGTTGTGTTTGGTTTCAAAGTAGGATTTTAAAATCAGATTTTGATTTTGAAAAATAGTGGTATAAATGGAGCCAACTTTTTTACTTTGTATGAGTTATTTTGTTTTGTTGTGAAAAAAGAGTGGTATAAATAGGGCACACCCTTTGACTTTGTATAAGTTATTTTGTTTTGTTGTTGATAGAATTAACTTAAAATAGGATTTTAAAATCCTATTGTGAAACCAAACAAGCCAGCATTTGCTCCACCAAATAATTTTTAGCTAATTTACTAAGCACTTATTAGAATAAGTACTTAAAATTTCAGTACTTAAATTAAGGGATAAAACCTTAAATCCAAACAAACACAAACCTAAGTCTTGAGGCCGTAACTGAACTTGATGCCGGGGGTAAGAGTAGGTGAGCTTCCTTTCCCAAAGGATCCATGAGATGGCTAAGCCCTCGTCGAACATGTAAACGGGCTTGAAGAGCTTAACCCCTTCTCTTTGTTGTCGACTGGTATCAGCTATGTCGGCAGCTCCTCTATTGCGGTATGCACATATTGCTTTTGTGGCTGTTTCTTTGCCACAACATTTTTTGCCATATCTCGATATCTCGCGCTCTGATATCATGTCGTTAGTCAAGCTTTCCGACTTTAAAAGAAGAGTGGATTTACCAATATAAGCATCGAAGTCGGGCTTTCTGGCTTAAATGCCAACTTTGATGCTCTCAAGCAAATGTCATCTCTAAGCCATATCCCTCTGCGAAAATGATGTTCCCCCTAAATTAGCACAACCTCTCTCCACATGGAGGAAGGCCGTCACCAAGCGTACGATGGCGCAGTCTCAAGGAAAATTAGTGGTGGAACTATCAACCGTCCTCACCGGAATGAAATGAAAAGTGCCGCGGTCCTGAGGGCCTGCAGGTCCAACCGGTAGCTGGATTTCCTCGATGATGTAAATGACGTTGTACGTGAAGATGTAAGCTGATCAGACATTGTCACAGCCACAAGGGTAAGGCCGTTTAGATCCTTCCAACACGTGCGTGTAGTTTAAACTCAAATAGATGGAATTGTACCAAAAGCCAATCTAAGGATCTCGACCACTGCAAATCCTGGAAGACTTGAGTGGTTTGGATCCCGGCCTCGCACAGCCGAGAGGAACTCATGTCGGTGCCCGGAAGCCAAGGCGTGGATGAAACTGAATCTTTGCCCGGAAGCTAGGATGTCGGTAGATGGATAGTCCGAGAGGCTCGGTGGGTTCTATGATCCCAAATACGATATGAAAGTATAGGAATTGAAGAGCGATAAGTAAAGTATAAAGTAAAGTGCGAAGGAATGAAAAATACCGTAAAGTAGATATAATAAGGGGTACGAATTTTGTATTGTCAGAGAACCTACATTATCCATGCTCCTAGCTTATGTAGCGGAGCGTAGGGTAGCTAATGGTCGGTTAGAGCTGAATCTTATTCTAAAATAGGCTAAATTAAGGTAAGGAAATTAAGATACATGATGACTAAGGCCTAAAACAAGTAACAAAATAGGTAAACATGGCAATGCCCTTCTTGAAGCATCCTTGTCTTCTTGAAGATCACCCTAGCTTACAACTTTCATGAATACAAAAATCATCCCACGCTTTCCTCCTTGAGGCTGTCACCCCTAGTTGCGGCGGGCCTAGATAGAATTTTGCCGTTCCTCTCAGGTTGGGCTGGCCTTAAGCTTACTGAGCATGGGCTTCTCTCATTCTCCTTGGTTTTGCTTGCTTGAGTCCACTAGCCTCTTCATAAGGATGCTTTATGTCACGTGCATAGGCTTGTCCAAGTCAACCCGAAGCTCAATTGATCTCCACTCTTGCCCAATTAACTCCAGCTTCCATAATTGACGTGAGGTGCAGAAATCTAGTGTAAACAAATGTCATTACATTTGTAATAGAGTAAATAAGCAATTTCGTCCATGACTTATTTTTTACATCAACTTCGTCCCTGACTTTGCACTTTTGCATCAATTTTGTCCCTGTTACATCAAATTGGTCTCAACTTTGCACGGTTACATCAATTTAGTCCATAATTTTGCACAGTTACATCAATTAGTATTACAGTTGCATCAATTTGGTCCTTATGTGGGATGGTTGCATCGATCAGGTCTCAATGCGACATCAATTTGGTCATGCCGTTAAGTATGAATGCTAACGGTGTTAAATAGTGGAAATTGTTACATCAATTTGGTTCTTGTGCTATATCAAATTAGTCCATCCCTCCCTCCCTCTTTCATTTCATCTTCTCTGAGCTTAAGGCTCAGAGAGATCACCATCCTCCTACTGTAAGCCTATCAATGGCTTTTGCTCTAAAATCAAAACCTTCCACGACCTTCGTCTTCAAGTTCCTCTCCCTCCACCTTCCGATCAAGAGCCCCTCTCCATCACCGACTATGCCCTCTCCCTTCGCCGCACCTCCATCCCCGTCTCCTCCACTTTCATCATCGATGCCTAAACAATTCGACTTTGTTTCTCACTTCTGTCTGATTGACCACTGCTTGCTTTTTAGCCTTTTCCACTTTGCTCTAATTATCAAACTGCATTCTTGGAGCAGGGACATCCTTTTTCCTCTCTTTTTTCGGTGGACAATCGGTTCCTTTCTTCTTAGAAGCAGTCACAAAAGGTGGTGCTAGTGTAGGATCTTTCTTCTCAGAAGCAGTCACAAAAGGTTGCCATTTACGGTCATGAAGCACCATGACTGCTATCCCCAACCCCGGAACTACTATTCTTTTTCTTCTTAGAGGTCCACAGCTTGTCGAAGGCAACATCGACGAAGAAAAATAAAATGAATAGCCCCACGATGTTCTGGGTGATGGGAAGGGAGGGGATGGGATGAATGATCCCTAGTTGAGTCCTGAGTTTGTTGGCAATGGGGTCTTCCTGGAGGTTTGTGAAACTCGAGCCCATTTGGAGGGATGATTCCTCCTGGGACAATCTCATTTTGTCAATGCCACTCAACTCATGGTACAGCTTATTTGCTACGAAGCTCTTGGCGCCGCTTCTGGAAGGGCCCGTAACCTGGGCAGCTCTAAAGGTGGATTTCCAAGGGTTGGAAGGGGAGGTAACTGAGCAAGCCCTGAAACCCCATCTTCGGAAGGGAAATGAGGGGGCATATGTGGCTAGGATGAGGGAAGGGGTCCTCCTCTTTCTGGAGAAAAATGGGATGGAGTGGGGGCTGCAAAGTAGCCGAGGTTCACCGCAGGGGCAAAGTGGAGAGAAATTGAGTGAGAAATGGAAGCTCGCACAAGGAGAGGAAGATGAAGAGGAAGATGGAGGAGAGGAGATTTGTTTAAAGTGGGATTGTGGGAAGAAAGAAAAGGAGAGACAGAGAGAGAGAAAGCAGAGGAAGAAGATGATAATTTAGGGTAGCATCAATTTGTCCAAGCGTTACATCAGTTCAATCCCCAAACAAATTTAACGGAACAGTAACGCCATATGCCTCTATATAACTGGGGATCGATTTGATGTAACGCCAAAACTCAGGGACTTGTGTTGTGCAAGTCATGGACTAAATTGATGTGACCGTGCAAAGTCAGGGACTAAACCGATGTAACCGTGCAAAATCGAGGACCAATTTGATGTAGCATGGACGAAATTGATGCAAAGGTGCAAAGTCGGGGACGAAATTGATGTAAAAATTAAGTCAGGGATGAAATTGAAGTAACTTGGGGAAGTCAGGGACAAAATTGCTTATTTACTCTTTGTAATACTATAAACAAATAAAAATAAATGAATTAGTTAATTAATTAATTAATTTCTTAATACTACTTTAACTTGCCTAAAAAGCAAATAAGATTTTGAAAGGGCAAAATTGATCGACTGAATTTTCCATGAAAACTTGACTTCATTGCTGATGGTACAAAAGTCCCAACACATGAATTTCCCTGAAAATAAACCCATTGACAATTAACAAAGTGTTCTTTAAACTCAATTAATTGACTATAAAATTAAGGGTAATTATCACATAAAATCACGTGATTTACAAAAATTTTCATTCATATCTAGCTCGTGTTTTACATAATTGCATCAAAATGCATGGATTTATCCATTAAAAATTCAAAACCTTTTTTGGTATGCACTCTGATATTCGAAAGCTCAATTGGTCCCGACTAATCCAATTGGAGCTGAAGCGGTTCATTAAGGGATATAATTCTCCCAGCATGGATTTAAATATTTTTTCAAATACTTTAATAAACATTATGTTACAACCTCATTTACACATACATAAACATTTTTTGCCTTGAAGAGAAAAGGCACCAAATTTCGGCACCAAAATTTCTAACCTTATCGGGCATATTACGGGGTATAATCTCTTACTCTATGTTTGGTCAACCAGAGAGGATATGATATAGGAGAATGATGGGAGATGATTCAAATCCTAAAGATTAAAATTATCCTAATAAAATGTTTGGTGCATGTGAAGGTTTAGGATTAAGATATTAAGGTGAAATGACATGGATGCCCCAAATTATTTTTTATTATTTTGAATTTTGAAATAAATATAATTATATTTTTGAAATCAAATTAAATAAAATTTAAAATTTAAAAAAAAGTGAACAAAGGGATGGCGGGGCTCGGGTACTAGCCACCACCTCCGCGGCGAGGTCACCGGTATGCTTAGAGGTCGTCGGTGACCTAACGTGGGCAGTGGTGGCCTCCATTGGGCCTCCTCCACCCCTCTCTCTCTTTCTCTCTCTCTCTTTTTGAAAAGAGAGAGAAGGGAAAAAATCGGGGTTGGTGGAGGCTCGACGGAGGCCTCCACCTCCTAAGTGAGGTCGTTGGCGACCTTTGGGTACACCGGAGACCTCATCGAGGAGGAGGTGGATCCTGAGCCCCGCCGCCCCTCTCATCTCCGTTCGCAGGTTAGAGTTGATGTGGGTTGATGTCGACGGCATTTTTTGAAAATTTGAAGAGAAAGAAAAGGGCGTTTTCGTCTTTTCTTAAATTTTCTAATCCTTATCCCGGCTCAACCCAGCCTCTGGGTCGGATTTGGATCTTAAGAAATAATCCTATCCAATCTTCCCCCATTTCCTATCCTAAACCTCACCAAATACCGAATAAAGATTTGAGAAATTATATCCGGTGTTATATTCGGTTAACCAAACGCGCCATTAGGATATCGGATATATATGGTTAGTAAGGCCGTATCTAACTAGTTGTATAGAATATTTTGCTTATTTCTTGATTTGTGGGATATTTTCTGGGCTTTGGCATGTATCTGTTCTTATATGTTTGGTCTACAAATATCGAAGGGGGTGTAGTGGCGCAAGCCCATATCTGTATCTTTTATGTTCCTTTTTTAACTATTAAGATTTCATTCTACTAAATTTATGGATTTCCCTTATAATAAAAAAAATTGAGTTCTCTAGTCTCCAAAATTCTTCGCGTCATCTATCCCAAAAATTATAAAGAAAAAGATTTGTTCTAAATGAATAAAATAGCTTGATGTAGCTGTATATATTGTCAACTGCATATAGATAGTATCTGCAGCATTAAAAAAATGGGAAAGAAAATCTGTTAAACCGTCACTGCATTTTACTTCACACTTCTTGAGAATAGTCATCTACGCTTGTTAATCCATCATTGATTGTCTCCAATTAAACACTTGTTAACTGATAGTAATCTCTCACTTGTTAAGCTAATGAATGTCCCTTTGCATAATTTTAGAATGATTAGTACATTTCCATTTTCTGGTAAAAAAATATTTGTGTAAAAATTTAAATAGAAAGCAAAATGAATAAAGAAAACAAATTTAAAATTTTTCAAAATTTGCCGTTAATTTCTTAAAAATTTCAGAATTCATGTTTTATTCATAAATTTTAACAAACATTACAGTTTTATCTACACATATATAAACGTTTTGGAGTGAAAGAAAAAGGTACCAATATTTTTTAAGTCTTATCCAGTACTTAGCCCAATAACTATAAATAGAAAGATGTGTTCGGATTGAATACAATTAGCTTAATGTAATTAATTATTATCTGCATTATGCAATCAGCACAAAAATCTAAAACAAAATCTACTACTCTGTATATAATATATACTTGTTGGGGCATTCACCATTTTTTGCCATTTGTATAAAATCTACAAATTGATGCATTTCATTCAACAACTCTTTGAATGCCACGTTTAATACATTTCTATAATTTATTATTATTATTATTACTACTACCGCTGCTGCTCCAACTATTTCATAAGCCCATTGTCACAGGTAGCCC
This sequence comes from Punica granatum, assembly GCF_007655135.1. Classification (NCBI taxonomy): domain Eukaryota; kingdom Viridiplantae; phylum Streptophyta; class Magnoliopsida; order Myrtales; family Lythraceae; genus Punica; species Punica granatum. The sequence goes on along the minus strand of NC_045127.1, from coordinate 41,421,453 downwards.
CCAATTCTTTTTTCTCTTTCAATTTGTTGTTATTATTTTTTTAAAATTTTGGAATTCTGTTTTAATTTCTAAAAAGAATTTAAAAAATTCCAAAATGCTTTATTCAAATAATTTGACAAACGTTATGTTCCTATTTGTTCAAAAATGAACGTTTAAGAGACAAGGCACCAAACATTCCATACATATGTCTGCATCAGAACGAAAATGGAAATAAAATCTATTAATCTATTAATCCATCAGTAGATTTCATTCCGCCAGATGTTGGACAATTCTGTTTTGAATTCTTGTCTCTCTTTTTAGCATTCTACTTTTAATTGGCAAATAGGTCCAATATTTTTTTGTGTAAAAATTGATAAATACTACACTGAGAATCTTTAACTTTTTTCCTGAATCATCCCACAATATTTTACACATGTAACTTTTTGGTCATGTAGAATCTTTTTGCTATCTATTGGGGCCCACATTACGCTAGCTAATGTCCATGTGTGGGCAAGCAAACGTACTACATAAGCATTTAAAGGAATTTTTGACGGAATTTAACGGAAATTCTAGATTTGGGGAAATTTAAAGGCCATGCGTGTGCATGTAATTACATAACCCACGTGCTAGATGTGAGAAAATGAGAAATTCACATGCCTATTCATGTCATTAACCCTTATTTTTAGTAAAAAATAACAATTGATGTTATAACTTTTGGATTTCTTTCTCTTTAGACCATATATTTGTTTTTTTCTTTTTTGCAAAATAAGGCCCACATCACATAAATTTCTTATTTTTATATTATTTGGTTTATTTTAAAAAATGAAAAATAAATAAAAATACAAAAAAAAGCTAAAAACTATGAAACAAAGAGGATTAGTAAATAGAAGAAGAGGTGGTTGAGGCGTCAATGGCCACTGCCGCCTAGGCGATGTCATTGGAGAATGCTGGAGACCTCGTCTTGCACGATGGTGGCTAGAGGTGATCCACAGTGAATGGAAATGGTACAATTAAAAAAGGATCTTATCGCATCAAATGGTTATGGCATAGTGGTGGTTACCGTAAGTGGCCACCACCTAAAGTGGGCATTTCTCCTCCCCTTTGTCCGCTTTCTTTTTTCTTTATGTTGTTTGATTTTTCAATTTTTATTATTTCTAAAATTAAAAAACAAATTGTAAAAGTAATAAAGGACTTACACGAAAATTTTATGTAACACGGTGAAATAATAAATGTATGGTCTTAAGAAAAAAATTCAAAAGTTATGGTCCAAATATGTATTTTTCTCAAAAAATAATGGATTAGTCAAAGAAGTCAAATGTAGTCAAGTGTATATTTTTTAAATAAATGAAGTTAAGTGCCATTTTTTGTAAATCTCAAGAGGGGTGAGTGTATTTTATCCAAAATATTATGTTTGATAGTGTTTATATAGCAATTCACTCTTTGTATAATTCTTTTAATCCTCTTTCAAAATAAGCCTCAAAACCAGGACATTAGCCGTGGTGACAACACATTGCTTCAGGGCTGCTTCTCATACGCGTTACTTCAGGGTTACTTCTAATACAAACATATTTAAGAGTGGGTCCGTACAAATTAATTTCAAAATGATACTATCGCAAGTTTTTGTTCCGTAACCCCCTTTTCATCTCACTTTTCATTTTTTTTCGAAATTGAGCATTCTATATATATTATAATTAAGAGTAGACTATCACCGTCGTCCTTCACTTATTCATTTGTCACTATTTTTGCTCCTGACATATTTTTGCCATCAGTTAGCCTCAAATGTTAGCAATCCGTCTAACATTTATACCCTTCGGTAACGGAAAAGTGACATGGCATATAACGCCGTCCATGAATTTTTCGTCATGGAGGTTAACGAAATGGTATAAATGTTAGATGGAATGCCAATGTTTGGGACTAACTGGTGGCAAAAATATGTTAGGGACAAAAACGGTGTCAAATGAATAAATGAAGGGCGACAACAATAGTCTACTCTTTCATTAATAAAGACCTTTAGATTGAGCTTGTAATTTTATTTGGTAGTTATTTCTGTATTCTTCCTATGGTAAATTTGTAATCTACCAGCGTCAAAACTAGCTCATCCGCAATCTAAATAAGGTTACTTCTATAAAGAAATGAAATTATTTAACACCTATTTAATTTTAGGTAGTGGTGCGTCGCCACTAGTAGTGGTAATACTAGAGCTTGCATTCGCCCTACGCACGGCCGATGAATTAATCAAAATTATATAAAAATATTTTGAGGGGAAAAAAGTTATATCAAAATTAGGGGGGAAAAAAGAGTAAAAGCAATGGAAACTAGAGGAACGGAGTGGAATATGGGAAGTGGGACACATTGCATAAGAAAAGAAGAAGGAAGAAAATTGTGCGAAGTTATAATTTTGTCCCCATATTTGATATTTTTTTTCTTTCAATATGCTTAGAGTTTTTAACGACAATTTAGTAACATCCCTACAAAATAACTATATAATACTTATACTGAAGAACCCTAAGTGATCTAACTTTCAACTTTCAGAATTATCCTTAGCAAAATATTTACAATTGATAAATAATCAATGAATTAGGGATGTTACGATAATTTTACCTCAAAAAATTGTTCCTATTTTCTTTCTACCACTCTCACTCTCCTCTCTTCCTCTCTATCTCTCTCTCTTCTTCCACTACAGCGCCACCTCCCTTTTATTTCTTTATAGTTTTGTTTTGCTTTTATCCTCTTTTCCTCCATATATTTAATTTTTTTCAGTAGGATCAATATATTTAATTAACCTTCAATAAATATTTAAAGAATAAAAAATATCTTGAATTTGACATATTAGATGTTGTTTAAAAATTTCTTTCTTGGTATAAATTGGCATTGTGTAATTTTTCTGTACATAGCACTATATATATATATATGTATATAATAAGAATGATATTTATAATATTCACAGAAAAAATGAAGAATATTGAAAATTTAGATTTTTTTTTGAAAATTATCGAATTTAGAATAAAAAAAGAAAAAAATGAAGATGGATAACACGTTGAAATAGAATATTCTATTTTCTATTTAAGCTAAAGTAGAGTTACAACAAGCTTTACAAGAGGGGAGTAGCAAAGAAAACCTACTCTCAAGAGTGAGATTTCAATATATTCACTCGACCTAAACTTTTAATATATATATATATATAGATAATATAAAAGTTATACATACTACAAATATTATTTCTCTTATGAGAGTAGCTCTTATAGGTTAGTATCATTGTGATCAAACTCGGACCGGACCGGCCGGTTCGACCGGAAACTGGACACATGGCCGGTCTGGTTTCCCTTAAAAATCAGAAATGCATAAAAAAATCGATGAATCCAAAAAATCGGCCGGTTTTTACATGAACCCATGGAACCCATTCGAACCGGCCGGTTCATGGGTTCAGAAATTTTAGGCGGAATCCGACCCGAACTCCTTGCATCCCGACCCGAAATTGAAGAAATCAGAAATTAAAGCTTTAGAATGTAGTGTGGCAGTGCATAGTTGAAATCTGGAAAGAAATTGGAAACCCTAATCGTCTTCTCTTCTTCTCGATCTCGAGTTCATCACTTCCTTATTCGATCTCGAGTTCATCACTTGCTGCTCTTCTTCATCAGCCATCTTCATTCGGTCTTCTTACAGCTCTGATTCTTCATCAGCTCATCCACTTTGCGACCGGTCGCTTCTCCGATTCATCTTCATCAGCTCTTCAAGCGGTAGAGTCGAGTCAGTCGACCCATTTTGGTTCGATCTTCCCCTCCCTCTTCTCCTTTGCTTGTGATACTTGTTGTGAGGATATATACACTTATGCTGGAAAGCCTGGAATTAAATGTGAAATTTAGCTCTAAATGTTACATACCCTTCAGGACTCAACCATAAGATCTTTCTTATTCCATGTTCGTGATTAATGTCTCAAAACCCACAAATCAATTCAGATCGGAACCTAAAAGTGGGGAAAATTGAACCAGTAAGCTCGGGATTATACTCTGGGGCATAAGATGAGGAAATTATGTGGAACAATCTTTTCATATAATGTCTCTATTCAATATAATGCACGCATAAAAAAAAACGTAGCATATTTAGTAAATCCTAATGTGAATATAATACTCAAACGACCCTTTAACCTTTTGAAGGTTTGACTTTTACATAAATTTCTCTAAAACGAAACTGATTTAAAAAAGTAAGGTCATGCAATTCTCAATTTGTCAAGCAGCCACATACCCAATCAACGAAGCAGTCACTATCTTAAAGCCAAAGTAAAAGCACAAGCCACCTTAGACAATAAAGAGAATAGTTATGCCTCCATAAAAACTTCTTAGCATCAGAACCAGGACAAGGAAAGTCTAAGTTTCGGCACAAATATATCTCATATGGATATGGAACAAGATATCACGAAGACTGGTATAATAAGCATTTTGATTAATGTTTAAGACACTAATATAAGCTGGTTTTCAAAATCATGAAACCAGAATAAAGGACTGCTAAGCTAAGACGATAGCATGATATATGCCTCTCTTATTAGTTTTCAAATTTTCGGGAAAGATTTTCTTTAGAACACATTTGATTGAATAATTCTTGAAACTAGCAATGTAGACATTATTGGTGGCTTGTTGTTGCTGTTGCTGACATTATTGGAAAGATTTTGCATGGTGGCTTCTTGTTGCTAAGGCATTGGTGGTTAGTTTTGACAATGTTGCCCTTTGCCCTTTATTGGTCTTTACTCTTTCGAGCTGGCGCTTAGTTGACTATTTTCATGATAGGTTGTATATTGTCATTTCATTTTTAGCAGTTATATTCCTCGTACAGATTCGTTGAATTTGAATTTGGAAGATCTTGATATGGATGATGGGGTTGAAGATAATATTGATGAAGGGAATGTCAATGACCGAGTCCAAGAGAATCCATTGTTTGAAGTTTCTGAAGCACCACATGATGCTGCAGCTGAAGACAACATTTGTGGAAATTATGGTGGAGATTGGAGTGCATGGCATTACTGATGATATTGACTGATTAGTTAGTCTTTGTTGGGTTTGATTTATCTACTTGTGATGGTGAACTGTGGCTTATCTTTATATTTTTTTCGTTGTTAATTTACGTGTTAGTTGTGTGAAGGTTAGACAGATACTTGTGTGCTGAGGTTGTTGTGGTCTTATGAGTGATAACTCATGCGTTTTATGTTGTTTCCAATCCATTCTATCTCTTCAGGCGATTTCTTTTTACATTGGAAAAGTTTCAACTCTTGACTAATTGGACACTGTCAAATGACTATCAGTTCTTTTCTATGAGTCATTTACAATCAGATGCAAATAATTTTTTCTTATATTTTTTTGGACACATTAATTATTATCTAATATATATTACCATTTTTTGTATTTTATATTATTTTCTTTATATAATATTTATTTATTTATTTTATAAATAAACAAGCCGTCCGACCCATCGAACCCCCGATTGAACCCATGAACCCATGAATCCATGCCTCGATCGGTTCGATATCCGGTCCGATTCTGATAACACTGGTTAGTATTGATCAAGTACTAATATATAAACCCTATAGGTACTACAAAAAGAAAAATTACCTATTTTATTGTTTAATTTAGTTTTTACTATTTTGCACACTTACAAATTTCTTCCTATAATTCACTTTTCCTTTTCTTTCATATTAAGTTTTGAATCATGTATGCTCTTTGGAAGCAGTTGATGGACAAGGTTCAAAGAAAAGTTATCTTTCTACATGCAATAAGAACCTACCTTGGTAGGAGAAATTATAATTGAAATCATAGGTTGATGTTTACTGGTAAAATTTAATTAAAATTGAAAGCCTTAATTACCCATGTACTCATATTTAATTTAAGGACTTATCGATTGTCAATGAAATAAAAAGACCTAACAATTGAGTCGAGTCAATATGTTTGCACTTTTCATTTATCGAACTAAAAGTGGTTTTTTTTTCTTTTTAAAATTTTAAAATTTTAAAATTTATTTATAGAAAGTACTAAACAAAATTTTGCCCGAAAAATTAAGGGAGGACTGCAGGTGAATAAACAAGACAAAGATGAGAATATTGTTCAGCTTAGAAAAGGTTTTTGGCCTCAAAATAGCAATATAGTCAAATATTAAGAACTAAAAATGATTTTCACTTCACTTTCCTATTATATATTTTAATATACAATCAATGCAGGTAATAAAAAAAACTACTACATTGACATAGTTTTGCAAAAAAAAAAAAAGGATGGAAATAATAATTTTCTTATATATGATCCTACTAGCATACAGTTTCTTATTTTTAAATTAAAATCTTTATGTTATGAGTTATTTATTAATTTATTGCCTAATCAGATCAATAAATTTTTGAATATTTTAGTTCAACGTAAATAATTATAACGATGAACATAAATCTACGGGGAAGCGTGAGCTTGTTTGGATTGTAAGTAAAAAAATTTAACTTTAATTTTAACTCAACGCACTACATAACAAAAACACATATTTCCTAAGTAAAAAATTTTAACTTTAACTTTAACTCAACACACTATACAATAAAAACACACATTTTCAAAGTCAAATTTATACTCTCATCTCATTTATCATTTTTTATAATTAAAATTAAAATTACTTTAATTTTGAAACTAATCGCACCGTAATACTTAGTTTCCAGTGAATTTTGGGACAAGCCGCCCCCAACGGCTCCCATCACATTTCCTTGCAGACCAAACCATCCTTCCCTCTTATTTATTACATTTCTCCGTTATTCTTTCTTCTTCTTTTATTCCTCTGCTCTGCTGCGGCTGCTGCTTTTCGGATCTCATCAATGGCGGCGGCAGACATGAACCCCGCCACCGCATTCCCCGCCTGGTACTCCCCGGAGACCGGAGTCTACCACAGCACCCACCCCTCCGTTCCCTTCCCGGAATCCACATTCCTCGACGCCGTCTCCTACATCATCTCCCACACCCACGACGGCCTCAACGCCTTCGTCGATTCCTCTTCTGGCTTCTCTGTCTCCTACTCGGAGCTCCTCCCCCTCGTCAAATCCATGGCTTGCGGCCTGCGCCGGTTGGGCGTCTCGCGAGGTGATGTCGTCCTGCTCCTCTTGCCCAATTCCGTTTATTACCCTGTTGTGTTCTTGGGTATCCTCTACTTGGGCGGGGTCGTCACCACCATGAACCCCCTTAGCAGCCCGCTGGAAATCAGGAGGCAGATCGCTGAGTGTGGCGTCCGTCTCGCTTTTGCTAGTCCTGAAAGGTTCAGAGAAGTCGAGAATTTGGGTGTCAGCGTAGTTGCCGTTCCGGAAACTGGGAATGTGGGTCCGGATAGGGTCGAGTTCTCGAGCTTTTACGGGCTCATTTCAAATTCTAGCGGGGCTGATCTTGATTCTGTAGCTAAGCCTCTCATTAGGCAGGACGACACGGCGGCAATAGTCTATTCATCGGGTACTACTGGTGGGAGCAAAGGTGTCGTGCTGACTCACCGCAATCTAATCGCGATGGTGGAGCTTTTCGTGAAGTTCGAGGCCTCTCAGTATGACTTCTTGAGTACTGAGAATGTCTACTTGGCTTCCCTGCCCATGTTCCATATCTACGGGTTGTCTCTATTTGTGTTGGGGCTGCTCGCGTTGGGTTCTCAGGTTGTTGTTATGCGGAGGTTCAATCCTGGCGATGCTGTTAGGGCCATTGATAAGTACCAGGTAACTCACTTTCCTGTTGTGCCGCCGATATTGAAAGCATTGACGAGGGCTGCACAGTCTGCTGAGGGGAGCACTAGTTTGAAGAGCTTGAAGCAGGTTTCTTGTGGGGCTGCTACTCTTCATCGGAGAGCCATTGAGGAGTTTGTTCAGGCTCTTCCTCATGCGGACTTCATTCAGGTAAGGAAAAGACCAAAAACTGTCTTTTCCGTTAATTGATTTATGATATATACCATGAAGACAAATGTTCTGGTAATCTGCATATCAAGAATGGGCTTCTGAGAAGCTGTATGTCTTAAATTGCTGGGTTGCCACCGTTTGTATGTTATGAGTTCAATTGGAAAGAGCATGCGTCTTTTTGAAAAAGATAAGGCCGTTGGATGATTTGATTCTAAAACTAATCTATCATTGTCATAAAAACATAAATTGAAAATGAAACAGAGACACTTCAATACTTAAAGGTCAAAACTTTGATCTCCACCTCCCATTTTGCACATTAGTAGAGTTAGTAATTAATTCTGCTTGTCCATGTCGGCCTTTCTATGTTTACCAAGTAGCATTAGGGCTCAATTTCTTAAATTTCGAGCGGCTTTGCTCGATTTGTCATTGTTTTGATAGGGCTATGGAATGACTGAATCAACTGCAGTTGGGACTCGTGGCTTCAACTCTGAAAAATTTCAAAAGTATAGCTCTATTGGACTCCTGGCTCCAAATATGCAAGCAAAGGTAGTCGACTGGAAAACCGGTTCCTTCTTGCCTCCAGGGGTCAGTGGGGAGCTTTTATTGCGTGGACCAGCAATTATGAAAGGTAGAAACCTTCTGAGCTTTCCCAAGATCATTTCGAGCATTTATGCATCAGAACAGATTAGATTTGTTTCCTTGATCTTAGTATTGAAAACCTTTGCACTGCAATCCATACTCAAGCTAATATCTTCAGGGTTACTGACTTCCGGCACAATATGTAATCATCGTTAAATTTGGAAAATATCTCCATCCGATAGATTTCGCTTTCTATTATCTCTTCCATGCATCTTTTTTTTTTCCTTTTTTTTTTCTTTTTTGTAACTATGTTGATAAGAGAAATATTCTCCTGGTCCTGCCTGAAGAAATAGAATCATAAGTTGCTGTCTCTTTCAGGCTACTTAAATAATGCTGAGGCGACCATGTTGACGATTGATGAGGATGGCTGGTTACATACTGGAGACATCATTCATTTCGATCATGACGGGTTCTTACATATACTTGATCGCTTAAAAGAGATTATCAAGTACAAGGGTTTTCAGGTATACACAAGCTTCTTTGAGCGTGCTTCTCAGATAAATTTGAAGATTTTCAGGAAAACATGAAACTTGTAGGATGTCATTTTGTTATGCTCTTTCATCTCAGTTTTGGAAAGACATTTTAAGTGGGACGATGCAAACTTACCTATGGTGCTGATTTATGTGCAGATTGCTCCTGCTGATCTTGAAGCTGTCCTGATCACCCATCCCGAAATAATGGATGTTGCAGTAACTGGGTGAGTGAGAATCTGATGCTCTTGCAATTATTTAAATGTGCTTTCAGAATATGGCCTCCATGTGTGTGAGAGAGGGTCCTCTTTGTGAGATGAGGCTGATAATTGCATTTTATTTTGGTATTCTTAAATAAACACATTATGATTTATGTTACATTTGGCTGAAGATATGGGTCGGTAGATCGACATAATTTGTCCCTGGAAATTTTAGGAAACTTTTTCAATTGCAAGCACGCTCGATATCATTAGTACTTATTCGTTTCCCATTCATCATCTCTCTTTGCTTTTTCGTGTACTCATCTTCTCTCCATAACAGTACTGTAGACGAAGAATGTGGGGAGGTCCCAGTGGCATTTGTAGTTCGGAAGAATGGAAGTGCACTCTCTCAGGAAGGTGTCATCAACTTTGTAGCGAAACAGGTCCCTAAATTTGTTCTCGATAGTAGACAGCATGATTGGAGCTGTGCATTACTTTTTGATTTTATGATCAAGTAAGAATTTATGAACTTGTTCAATGATCATTTGTTGTTGATAGGTTACTCCGTACAAGAAGGTGAGAAAAGTGGTGTTTACTAACTTGATACCGAAGTCTCCAGCAGGGAAGATCCTCAGAAGGGAACTCAAGAAGTTGCTTGCCTCTCGATTATGAGGCCCATTCCTCATCATCTAACTTCAGTAATGATTTTTTCATATCGAAGTATAATGCTTATACCATATAGAGAACTTACAGGAGTCAATTTTTGTCGGGCCTTGGGCATTTCTCCACATGCGAGATGAAGTTCCCCAGATAAGACTTATTCCCATATAATTTTGTCAGTGATAATTTTAGACTGTGTCGCTTTCATCTGCACAAAAGATAGCTGACATCCTAAGAAGATCAAGTCAAAGGGTGACAACTAAATACAATCTTGGATCAATTTCTGCACTGAACCTTGATCTTCTGTTATTGTTCTCTATGTTACAAATCTTCATCGAATAATCAACAGAGAATTAAATACACATCTGGGTGTTGCTCATTCTTATCGAAGAACAGCCCCACACCAGAGCGAGAACTTCGGACCATGATGTGGAAAAAATATTGCAAAAGTGAAAACGGTTTGTCTTGAGGGGTTTCTTCAGGCTTTGGTAGCTTCCAATGGGGCAGAAGATTTCTCAGCAGCAATCTGCTCGTAGAGGTCTCTGATCTTCAGCCCAACTATAGTCTGGAAGAGGCCAGTGCCATTGTTGCTGCCCGGGAAATCGGAATGCTTCAGCATCTGCTGAGTGACCTCTCCGTAAAATTTTGCGGAGAGGTTGCTCAGGTGGCTCTCAACGTAGATGAGCTCGTCTAATCTGTCAAACTGCCCGTCCATCTCCAACACAGAGACCTGATCATCACAGATTAACAGAACAATACAAGTTAAATCTGCTGATATGAGATATGAACTGGGATATACAGAGCAATCCGGTTTTAGCAGAGGATAGTTCCGGTGAGTTGGTTTTGGAGGGGATAGTATTCTGTCACTTGAGAAAGGGTGACGAGGGGAGTCGGGGTACCTCATGACCGAAGTAAGACTCAGGGCCATAGGCGAACTTGATGCCGGGGTAAGAGCAGGTGAGCTTCCTACCACAGGGGATCCATGAGATGGTGGAGCCCTCGTCAAACAGGTAAACGGGCTTGAAGTGCTTTACACCTTCCTTCATTATAAGCCTAACCCTCAACACCTTCCCTTCATTGTCGTCCGGTATCAGCTGTGTTGGCAGCACTTCTATCACTGCATCTGCATACTGCTTCTGTGGGTCTGCAATCGCATAAAAGCTCAATAAGAATCAGCAGCAATGCTATGCTGTTAGTTGGGTTTTCCAGGCTTTAGAAGTTTACCAATATAGGCATCGAAGTCGGGCTTTCTGGCTTCAATGCTAGCCTTGATGCTTTCAAGGGAGTGTCCTCTCTCAGCCATATCCCTCTGCGAAAATGTCATTAGATTTGTATCATTAAATATGAATTAATTAATGTTAAGACTCCATTAACATGCGTAACCAAAGTCAAAAGGTTTGACAATGACAAAATTAATTACCTGAATTTTCCATGCGAACTTGACCTCATTGCTGATGTCCAAGTAGATACTGAAGTCCAAGAGATCCCTTACACGCTGGTCAAACCTGAATTTCCCCGAAAAATAAAATCATTGATAAGTATTAAAGTAAGTCTCTAATTAACCGAGTTGGCTTATCTTAATATTAAGGGTTATGTAATCTATTAATCAATTAATACGAACTGTAAATGATTGTGTGTCATGTTGGGTTAAACAACAAGAGAAAACGAAATACCGAGGCAGAAAACAATATTATATATACAAAATATATAGATATTGATAATATATATGATAACAAAAAAGACTGCATGGCAGAGGATGGGCTGATTCCGGTCCCACGAGAAAACAGTGGAGAAGGACAATTAGAATTCCTCAGCCACAGCCTAAAAAGAAATGGATAATCTCTTCACTCTCTCATATTTCATCAATTGAAGATAATTCAGAAGCACGAGGACCTGTGTATGTATGTATGGCTCCCCTTACCCCCCCTCCCACCACTTTCTATCTTCATGAACACGTCATACATAAATGTTCTTAAAAAATTTGCATGTGTTATTTATTAACAAAGAACATTTATTATGAACCACGTGAGGATGTAACTCGAGAACAAATTAAGCTTTTAATGTTCTGTTTACAGAAATTCTAATCTCACTGAAAGTATTTTTTGAACAAAGTTAAACCGACGTCCGAACGAGAATTAGTGTCAGTCAATAAGTTGAGAAGACTATAAGTCGCGCAAAAAAGAAAAAAGAACATATGTAATGAATTATTATATCTTATGGATTTCAGACGCACCAATCATCTTTCACCAGGAAAGGACACTACCATTTCTTGGTTTTATGGCAATGGAGCTGTGAAAATGCAATATCTCTGTAGTTAACTCCGAGCAACTTTACCTCGAGAAAATGATCGAATGTGGTCATACTGAATACTACTTGTAGCATGTCGACGAGGAAGTATCTATAGGCATAGTATCAGTGTATATATATGTTTCAGTGATGACGCCATGCGTTACCGGGCAATGAGCCACTCATCAAAGAGGGAGGGAGAGATGGTTTGGGAATCTTACATTGGGTGAAGCCCTTCGATGACGAGGATCTTGGGGGGCTGGATGAGCTCCGGGGGGTCCAGCAGCCCGGTGACGTGGTTGTAGATGGGCTTATCCACGGCCTTCCCTTCCTTGATAGCCTTAACCTGCTCGTACATCAGGTCGAAGTTGTTAGCCCTGGGGTCGAGCGCAGTGACCCCTTTCTCCTTCCTCCCGGTCCTGTCGAGGGAGTGGTAGTCATCGAGGCAGATCACGGTGGTGGTGTCGCTGATGAGGGTGTTGGAGTCGGGGTTCCCGCCCTTGGGGGGCTCGGCAGCGCCGCCGAACACGCTCGTGAGCCGCCTCATGAAGGTGCTCTTCCCGCATCCCGAGTCGGCTGCAAGACCGATCACTACCGTGTCCCCGGCCGAGCACTGGACCATGAGGGAGCGGCTGCCTCTCGAGGAGGCACCGCTGCTCCTCCGGTAGAAGAAGACCTGGTGCTTAATTTGGTGGGAGAAGCCGAGGTGGGAGATGGAGGAAGGAGAGTTGAGGGACTGGGCCGTGTGAACTGTACAGACTGCCATGGTTTCTTAATTTGCTTTTCCCTCTGTGGAAAGTGTATGGAGGGAAAGCAAAGGGAAGGGGGGAATTGGTGTTTATATGCGTGTGTTTGTTTGTTTGGCAGTTTGAGAATTTGTGGGTTTTGAAGAAAACTAGAGGAAAGAAAGCAAAGGTTGATGGGAATGGAGAAACCAGTTTTATTATGGATTCAATCAAAGCATGGAGAATGGAATTGGAAAAGAGAAGGAAAGGAAATAGAGTTTATTTTTCTTTCCTTTTTTTTTTATGTAAGGTCGAGGATATAGGAACGGTGGTGGTCAATTATGAGGATATAGTTTAACAGCAAATTGAACTCTTTAACCGACTTTTTTTTTTTTTTTTTTTTTACAAAAGAGGCTCGTAAACATAGTATATTAAAATAGAAATTTTAAATATCTAATAAAGGGGTACAAATAGTTATACTGGTATCGAACCTGAGACATCTTAGTTACCAGGCGAAAGGTACACCACTGTGCTATTTCCTCTCTTGATACTTGACAGATTTATTGTCAATTCTAAACAATTTTCGTCTTTATTAAGGACATATTTCGTGATTTCACTGGCAAAAAAAAAATTAACGAGAAGGAAAATATGGAGTTGTATCGTTTGTGTGTGGAGTAGTACTGCGACTACCCCTTGTTTTTGGACAAATGTGGAGAATGAAATGACCTGAAGCCACTGGGCAGGGGCAGGATTGTCATTTCATCTCGGCCTCACCATACTATCACAAACTGAATAAATTATCACTATATATTTATCATTATTATTTATATGTGATTAGTCTTAATCTTTTCCTCCTTTTCTCAATAGTTGGCCACTTCAATAAAAGGTTATTAACATCTCATGCTACAAGGGTAACGCATCATATCAATCATGTAAATGTACGAAGTCAATAGAGAACAGATGATTAGAATGTGTTTGGATTTAGAGTTGAGTTTTTGTTTTGTTTAGTTTGTAGTGATTGTATTGTTGAATTATGAGAAAAAATGTAAAAAAGTAATGAATATTTGAGATAAAATAATAATTAAGTGATGATTGTGTTGTTGAATTATGAAAAAAAATGTTAAAAAGTAATGAATAGTTGAGATAAAATAATAATTATGTAATAATTGTGTTATTGAATTGAAGATAAGTGGAATTGAGTTGAATTGAGTTAAAAAAATTTTAAAATTCAAATGCATCAGAACATTGGAGTTTCACTTTTTTATTTCTAACAGCGAGCAGCTCCGAACCACGTCTTATACCGTCTAGAGAATATCGAATAACGTAAGGCATATCTAAATACATCTTTTTTGTGATCGGCACAGGGCATGGAGAACATGGTGGTGATTTAATTTGATGTGGGTTTTGGATATTTGGCATGCCACGTGGCGTGCTGCGAGTGTCCGGATGAGGATGAGGGGGGTTTTGCTCTAAGGTGTGGAGTGGAAGGGAGAGCTGGGAGGGAGTGTGAGGCTAATTACCATCCAAATTTTCCATGCATTTGGATTTTTGTGACTTGGGATGTTTGAAATTTGTGGACATTATCTGTCTTTTAAATTTTGAGGTATAGCATAGTATTTGATAAATTAAATACTTAAAAATTAAGAATTTAATTTATTAATGAAAGAAATGTATAGAAAGAGGGGATGAATAAATAATTATGAGTAATATTTTATGAGTGATAAAGAGCGCTAATAAGTGAAGAATTACTGATTTCATTAACTTAAAATTTTCTACTTATTTCATTAAGTAATTTTTTACTTGATGATTAAATAGATTACATTCTTATCTCTCGTCTTTTCCTCTTTATTACATTTATTTTCTCTTATAACTAACTTTTTAAGCACTTATTTAATTAAATTGAAACATACAAGCCTGAAGTCTAATTCTAATGCTTAATTGCTTTTGAGCCATAAGCTTGAGGCAAACCTGCAAGCTGGACAAATTGCCAAAGAGAACTTAATGTGGATAGGAGAATTGACTCCATGCGAGTAACTTCATGCATGGAATATACTGCATGGCTCACTGTTTTATTCGGTATCCATCTTCGGTGTCGTCGTTTAGCAATCAAGTATATGAGAATTAAACTTCTGGAAAATATATTTTTTTTTAAAAAAAAACTTCAATATAGCGACATTTGCCACCGATTCATATCAAGAATTTCTAAACTTGATAATCATCAGTTGAACTCCGCACGTCCCTCCGTTTCCTTTCTCCACTATCTTACGGTTTTCCACCGATGGAAATTCAGTTTTCATCATTCGGGCATAATTTGAATAAAATGTCGATCAAGACTGAGTTATCACCTCCTCAACGCCCCTCGAAAAATGGTTTTCGAATATCTGTTGTGCAGGTAAAGTCCGCCTACATAAAACATAATTGTCAAACTTCACGCCTATGATTGCTTAAAGTGATTAAAACTCTTAAGTTTATAAGTCATTAGGTACTACAAGGTCAAACCCTTCACAACGAGTCCGAGGGACCATGCCATGAAATAGCATATTCGGGAGTTATTGTCAGCTTTAAGCAATTCTTAAATAAATAAATAAAACATTATCAAGAATTTAAAATTTTCTTTTGATGTGTAAAACTTATCAAGACTCTCGTTCCTGCACGATATAGATCTCTGGGTAGTCATCAATTAACAAGCGAAATTAAAAACAGTGGCTGCTACTTGAGCAACAACCTCCAGTGTGGCTTTTGCCGAAAGCAAAATGCGCGTAAGCACATAGATTTTTGGCGGTCAGTATCACCCATTGACTAAATAGAACTACGCTTGGCTAATTCTATTAGTTAATTGTTATTATAACCATTATTATTTTATGAACCCAGCGGTCCTTTTTTATTTATTTATTATTAATTAGCTGTACCAACTTGCTTAATGCCTATCATCCAGACTTCATGGACCCCCTCTTTATTCCACACAAATTTGTTAGAATTTTCCGATCATAGATATGGTTACTCCGTAACACATGATATTCTCACAATACCATCGAATTGCGCATATGAATTCTTTATATTTACTTGTTTTCTCAATAATTCACTACGATAACCGAGCACAATAATGTCACGTTTCTTCCTACATTCTCACGAAAAAATATTACGATCAAAATTCTACTTGCAATTTTAATAGTCTTAGTAATTTAACAATACTCGAACCAAATGGACCCAAATGTAAATGACTTCCTATCATTTTCTGACTATATATATAAATATATATTTATGAGTAAGTAGGCAATTAGGTCCCTGAATTATCAAGTTTGCATCACTTGGATCTCTGAGTTATTTTTTCCATCACTTGGATCCTTGAGAGATCGATTTTACATCAACTAGGCTCCTAGCCACATCAATTAGGTCCCTGTATTCATCAATTAGATTCATGTGTTCATCAATTATGTCCTAAACTAAGCGAGATACATCACTTTGCTCCCTGAGAGATCGATTTTACATCAGTTGCGTCCCTGACATATTGATCTTTACATCAATTGGGTCCATGATTAACGTCCGTAATGAACACTAGGGACGTAAAAGATGTAAAGGAATGGCAACCCTATTTTCCCTAACGGAATTGCAATGTCCACGCCATTCGTTAAATCCCGTAACGAAAATGTGACATAGCAACTGAACGACGTTACAAATATATTATTTTAATTATATTTTACCAAAACGACGTTGTTTTGATTTTTTCAAGAATTAATTATTTTCTCCCCTTCTTCTCTATTCAAGGCTGAGGAGACAGACCGGAGGAAGGCTCCCTCACCGGTCGTTGCTCACCCGAGGGGGCCATGGCTTGCACCCCCTCTTAGCAATTTGGCCCCTTCCCTCTCTCTCTTTCTCGTAACTCTTGCCTTCTGACCGAGGCTTTGGTGGAGGATGGTAATGAAGATCTCCTATTTGCAAGTTATTGATGCTTGCGTTGCTGATGAGAGGTTAAAGCCCTTGTTGAAGTTCAATGCGTCGAGCGGTATGGCTGAGGATCGACTTATGACTCACCTAAGCCAGGTATATGTTGAATAAATCAAGAAACTTTCATTTCATTGAAGGAGGAGCCTCTAATCTTCTGTAGAAAGCTAGTGAAACTCACAGCAGAGTCGATAGGGAGCAGAGAATGAAAAAGTTAAGTTTAGTAGAGCTGACTACGAATACGAATGGATTGTCAAAGATGGAGGCTCGCCGATGATGTGTTGCCTAAGATGGTGGCGTGTGGCACTGGGTGACTCAAGGTGAAGGGCTCACGCTGGTCGGTGGAGCTCTACTTCGTTTCCCCAATCGGTCTTCCCACGATAAAAGGGGGATTTTTTCTCGAGAACACCAAAACGACATTGTTTTAATAAAATATAATTAAAATAATATATTTTTAATGTCATAGGTTGCCACATCACATTTTCATCACGGGATTTAATGGAAGTACAAAAGGTGGAGGAAGAGACCTAATTGATATAGTATTTAATCTCATTTAACACCGCTAGCCTCTTAATTTAATGAAAGAACTTAACTAATGTAGCAAAAGAACTTAATTGATACAACAAAATGATTAAATTGTTATGTCGAGAACTTCAGGGACTTAATTGATATAATAAAAAACCTATCTTATGTGACAAAAGACCTATATGATGTAACAAATGACTGACTTGACGTAGTAAAAGTACCTAACTGATATAAAAAGAACTCAACTAGTGCAAATTTCATAACTCAGAAATCCAAGTGATGGAAAGAATTAACTTAAGGACCCAAGTGATATAAACCCAATAACTCTGCAGACCAAATTGTTAGTTTACTCTATATATATTCAAGAACTGAAATAGATAATCAAGACTTGTCATTATTTGAGTTCTGTTTTTCTATAGTATTAAGATTAATTAGCTAAACGTATTTGGTAATTGTAGCGACACGTTGAGAGGTTTCGAGTATGATACACTCCAATCCAACAAGACAAAAAATATATATATATATATATATAAATTGGGAGCACGGGCGAAATTTTAAATAGGCGGATTCAAAGGCAAAGTCAAACCAACATAGCATTGACATATCATAATATCTATCGGGTCTTAGGATAGCATGGAGGAAAATGCAATTCTACGTGCTGCGAGAGAGTTGTGGGCAGTGCTTGAGGAATCAACACTCGTACTGCGACTACATCAATGCTGGTTCATACTGATCGTAATGCTTATAGTTGTAAAACCTCAGAACTGACTTTTTTAAGCACTTTCAAATGGTACGAAGCATATACACATACGAAGAATATAATCGAATAACACTACTAACTAGATCATCTCAAAGAAAGGGCATCCCCCCCCAAAGGACGAGGGCAAGGTGCAACTCTACAATCTACTAATAGATCCAATTTCATAGTCACAATATAAAGGGCACAATGGATCTGTAGATGAGATACCCGAAGAATATGCCAAAGCAGCTCCGGGAGGGCAAGGAGGAAAACCCGCGAGCACGTGACCGAACACAGAAATGAGATTACTTGTGGCCTCTAAAATACATGTAGGTTTTCTGCAGCAAACAAACACAGGATAATGAACTCAGGACATGCAAGAAGAGCCACCAGAGCATATGAAAACATGTTTCGAATACATATGGATGTTAAGAACTCCGGTGTAAGGAAAAGATGAGGAGACAAAGATTGAGGGCATAAATATGGGGTAGTATGTAAAGTACGAAACGATAAAATGAATGAACATCTCCGACTGGCAAAGGTGCAGATCAAATTATTTGTTGGACCAAGATTCATGTGTCTTAAATAAGAAGATGAACATTTCTAAAGCACAGAGAGTCTATAAAGTAGTGAGAGAAGATATTAGAGTTTTGTCTCTAACCTGAATAACCCACAAGCTTAGGAGGGCCTCTAAGCAGAACAAACCGAAGCCAACCAAATAGAAGATCTGCACAAAAGCCAATATTATTCAAGTGAAGCAAAAGAGAGCTGAGCTCTAAAGTAGTACAGCAATCACTTTTTCCATACACATTATATTCCTTTATTGCCAAAACTTTCCCATCTATATCTATATAATATATAAAATCTGAATCAGTAACCGTACTCTGCCATGTATGCCCATTCAGTGAGATGGAAGCAACTCGTGCCTTTGTAACTATTAAGGTTGATTAATTAATGTGCAATTTTCCAAGCAAAATAATGTAAGAACATATAGAATCATTGCTACGACTAATTAAGCTGTTACATGCCTCCATGTATACCGAACCTGCAACCAGACTCCGCCATGTATGCCCATTCGGAGAAATGGAAGCTACTCATGAATTTGTAACTGTTAAGGTTGATTAATTTATGTGCAATTTTCCAAGCAAAAACATGTAACATATAGAATCATTGCTACGACTAATTAAGCTGTTACATGCCTCCATGAATACCAAACCTGTAACCAGACTCCGCCATGTATGCCCATTCGGAGAAATGGAAGCTACTCATGAATTTGTAACTGTTAAGGTTGATTAATTTATGTGCAATTTTCCAAGCAAAACATGTATGCACATATAGCATCATTGCTATGACTAATTAAGTTGTTACATGCCTCCACGTATAAGAAGAGATAGATAAAATGGTGGGCAGCAGTAGTGGCGACATTGCCACCTCCAGCTACGCAATAGTCGAACTCTCGTGTTCACTCACAAACATACCAAACGAGTAGCTTCCATTTCACAGAATGGGCATACTCGACGGAGCAAATTTCCTGTCAGCATAGCACCACAAAAGAACTAGTGTATTTCACAGAAGCCGGTGCCCCACAACCCCAAGAAAAGAGCAATTCTAGCAAATGTTTCGACAAATGCATAGAGGAGATTTGAACTTGGGAATAAGCTTGGAACCACTAAACCACCAGCTTGGAACCACTAAACCACCAACTTTGGTGATACGTATAAGAAGAAAGAATGAAACATGAAAAAGCACTTCTAGCAAATGTTTTAACAAATGCATACAGTTACCAAATCACTCGAGAGTAAATTTAGAACCATTAAACCACCAGCTTGAAACCACTAAACCATCACCTATGGTGGTACATATAAGAAAGAATGAAAACATGAAAGAGTAGACATTGTTTACTAAAAATAATAGAGACAATGGAAAAACATTAGTAAATATTAGTAAATAACATGGAGAAAAAAAAAAGTCAATTTCTAGAGCAGAATTTAGAATTAAAAAGTAAATGGTGGTTTTTTAATTACTTATTAAATTATAAAACTTTTTATTAAATTGATTATTATTATTTCTAAATTGAAATGCATAAATTATATGAGCGATTTAATTAATTTTCTAGGAAAATGTAAAAGGTACTTGGAAAAATGAAATGATTTGTAGAATTTGACGTTAAAACTTAATACATGTCCAAAAAGATGTTAAAAGTAGCTCCTCTTACTAAATTTTTAAAAATCTAATAAGTTACTTTTATTTATTTATTTTACATATAAATTACTTATATGAATTTTCTCTACCCTTTCTGCAACAGAGTGAATAGAATTTAATGCTCTATTTGCTATATCAAAAAACCATTTTTTAAATATGGCTTATATAAATTTAAGCAAATAAAAACTAGCATGTTGTTCTAAAAAATACAAATTAATTACTATTTTCCAAATTTAGGTTAATCATTCAAAAGAAAAATATGTATGCAACAATGAATTAAAAAAACTAATAAATTTACAAGAAAAATATAAATAAAATTATGCTCCAAAGTTGGATAATACGATATACTGTCTTCAATAATAATTAATTATGTGCAATGAGCGGGTATAATGACTAGTATCCCACCACCAGACCTCCAACCCCACCTTGACCCAACTTCGTAGCCTTATCAAGAATGAAGTTGACTGGTGGAAAAAGACACGGCAACTTCAGTATTTCTTCAAGTTTTTATACCCAAACAGCTGAAAATTTTGCGTCAAGTCCATATTCTAGTTGCAGTACAGTCCTCATGAATTAACGTTCTTCACTGAAAGGGGCATACAAATAAAAGAATAGACAGTGCCACATGCTCCAATTCATCATTCATAGAGTTAGCCCCCGTCACAACAGCAGCAGTAGCATATATGAGGGCTGAAAACAGGGATATATGCAGAAAAGGCCAGTTAAAACTTACCCCAACCAGCACATGATCAGAGAAGACATCAATTGCTGCAAGGATTCCCCTGTATCAAAACATGAATAGACACAGATGAAGAGGGCTTATAAGATTCAATAGTCTGAAGAACAAAAGTTCAAAGACATGAGACATAAATACGACAAATAGTATCAGATCATGGCGGCAATCATCAACTATGACAGATGTATCAAATAGAAGGCAGAAACTTACGTCAGGGATTTTCCATGGAAGACAATTGGAGGGGCGATGGCAGCAAAAATGCAAAAGCCAACATGCAGCTGCATATACAAGTCCATCAATATACATAGAAAGAAATCCTAGATCTTTAACTTAAGAGACTGTACAAAACTTCTTAGAAACTACTGAAAATTGATCTTTGCAAGCTCAACTGCATAACTAAAGAAGACTAACAAAACTCACCAAATAGAAAAGGAAGAACCACCCAAAGTTCAGAGCACTATCTGTCCTGTAATTGTTGAAACGAAACCAGCATAAGATGCAGAGATAATGAACATCTACTCCGACTAAAGGAATGTATATTTAAATTAAAGCTATTCCATGTGACACTTCCAGAAGACTGGAATTGACAGAAAAAGAATGTTCAACCCTCACCTCATTGCCCGGTACAAAGGCCTATACCACAACACATATGAAAGAGGGCATCCCATCAATGCATAAATTATTGCAAGGAAGAAGATTTTGACACCTGAAGAGAGTATGCGGCATCATAAAATTTGAACAGTACCCCTATGGCATAAACTTAAATAGTTTGGAAATGCTTACAAACAAAAAAGAGAAAGCACTTACCCCCTCCCCTGATCCAGCATACAGTGATGGCAATGACATTAAAAACGAGGCAGAGAACTATACCTGCAAAAGCGAGGGAAGTAGATTACATATATAGCAGAAAGAATGCTAAATGAATTAATCAAATGACAAAAAAAACTTAGAACTATCATAATTTAATAGCCCTGCATCTATCACAAAGTGGCAAGTTAGGATATAGACAAAGAGTTAATAAAAAACTTGGGTTGTCAGCACTTAAAAGCCTTGTATCTCTCACAAAGTGGCAAGTTGTTCACTAAATTGTGAGAATCGTAATCCTCAAAAGAAACACAGCTGAATGCCTCAGTAGGCATGGAAGGACAAGTTCGGAAAATACCTAACCAACTTGCAAAAGCCAGATACTGCAGCCTCTGAGCATGAACCGGTATTTCATTGGCTATGTCATGATGAATAATGGGGAAAAATGGAGGCCAATTCTTATCATCTACAGGAACGCCAGCTGATACAGTATCAAAGGCAACAAATTTGCCGAATGAGACAACAATTCCAAGGAAAGGAAAATTCATGGTAGTCCACCATGGCAAAGAAACATTCTTACAAGTTACCTTGAGCAACAGCATCTTCTCTCCTTTTTATCTCCTGAGAAAAGACAAGAATGAGAAAGGTACAGTGCTCAATATGAGAACGAATAATGTTAAGACTTTAGCAACATTTTAATTCCCTTAAAATGATACATCCACTAAATATACAAATGACTTGGTCCTTAAATAGAAAAGAAAAAGAGCTAACCCTTTCCCTCCTCTTCAAATCTGCTTCCCAGTCAGCTAACTCCTTCGTTTTCTGCTTAGAATCCTACATACACAACCTGATAGTGTCAAATCAAAATCCTAGGAGGCACAACATAATTGAAGAGTGTATAGGTGATAGCTCATTACGTTCATTGTATCCAATGGAATATCTACAGTGGCATCATACTTCTGTCCAAAGCCTCCTACGGGAGGAATCCGTGATTTAGATGCCGGAGGAACTCCACCATTCTATAAAATTTTCAAGAAATCACAATGTCAAAAGCAAGAAAAATATCAGATGCGGAGAGATTCAATCAAAATACGGAAAATAGTCATGTCCTAAACTGCAATATTCATGAGCTTCAAGGAAACTCTAAGGTGAGGCCTAACAAAACATCGATGCGGCTCCATCATCAAAATGCATCTATAATTAGGGTCCTGATGAGCAAAACCATGCAATATCCCAATCTTGGGCTCTCGGCAGCAACCTGAGACAGGCAATGGCAAGCTTCGCCATATAATATGAACGATCAAGATTATTGCTATGAGCCTTCTTCACACTACTAAACCAGCATTAAAAATCTTCTTTCACATGTCTTCCAATCTCATCATACCCTTCTCTGGATTAATAAACATTATTATTATCCCTCAAAAGTGTCAGCTCTTCGTACAATCAGATTCCACTTGTGAGAGACAGACCGTTCTTTCTCCTCGAGAAAAGTTTGAATTCAGATTTCCATAAACTGCTAATTATTACAAGAATGACAATTACAGAACATTTCGCTGATATCTTCTTCACAAGAGATGAGAATATCCTATTATCTTTAGTCACCACACACTGAAAATTGCAAAAGTTTCATCAATACCCGACTAAGATTTAAATGCCTGAAACTCACCACTCGACTACTGCATCGAATCTCTATGCCGCCCAAAGTCGGGACAATAAAATCATTGTCATTACCACGTATGATACTTATGAAAACCGGTCCATGGGTATATTTTATCCGCAAACAACAAGAAGTGCATTGGCTCAGACTGTCTGCCGACAAAACATCCCTCAATATATTAGTCATCCTCGTACACACTAAGAATTGTCTTGCTGACCAATCCAAATCTACCTAATCAAATAATAAAAGGATTTTATCCCACAGAAAGTACGAATCAGAGAATCAAAACTGCTCCTTTCTTGGGCAGCTCATCACTTTCAGTCTCTAATAAAATAATGAGGAACTCAGATCCAGATCGGACAGCCGAATACCAAAAGTGCCACTCGGCAATCGTACAATATCAGCCGCAGAATCGCATCAAGCAGCCGAGACAATAAAAAACTCTCTTCGGCGCGGGGATTGATCCGAGGGGGCGCTAATTCCGACTGAAGCAGCAACAGTGTCCAGAGATCTACGCGTGTACTCGCCTCACAAACAAAGAGAGAGCGAGAGAGAGAGAGAGAGAACTTACGGAGAAGGGATTGACCACCTCCTCCTCTTCGTCGAAAGGGTTGGGGTCGTGGTGGCGGTTCATACTTTCGCGGCCGCGGAAATCCCCTGAGAGAGAGAGAGAACGGAAATCTCGCTCGCCGAGAGAGAGGAAGAGAGATCTGATGCAGAGAGAGAAAAGGGGGAAGCTTTACTTCGCAACAAGCTAACAGCAGCGCTTTTATCTCTCTTCAGTTCGCTTGTGTACAACGCGGGATACGGGGCTTAGAGAGAGCTCATAGCGGTTCGCATTTGCCCCTGGATATCAGGGTATTTTCAAATGTGCCACTGGAATTCGGCCCAGTAGTCAGTGGCCATGTCATCAAAAGCTGATGCTACTTTATGATTTCACTTATGATGATTGGCCAACGGCTTTTGGGTGCGCGACGGGTTCGCACCGGATCACAGCTCACCGGTTGGATTCAAAAATTTGAAACTTATCTTCGGCTTTTTGAGGAGTCGGTTGGGGGACATGGACAGGTGGCTTTCAAATTTGAATTTCGAAGCTTTTTTTTTTTTTGTTTTTCTCTTTCTTTTTTTGACAATTAGACTAACTAGATTTTCAAGGAAATAGAATGCGTTTGGTATTAGAGTTAGTTTTGATTTTAATTGATTTGTAATTATTATATTGTTAAATTATAAAAAAAAAATGAGTAATAAAGTAATGAATAGTTGAGATAAACTAATGATTAAGTAATGATTATATTGTTGAATTGTGAAAAAAGTAATGAATAGTTGAGTGAATTTAATATTAAAAATTGAATTGAATGATTAAAAAAATTAAATGAAAAAATAATAATTATATTGTTGAATTGAAGATAAGTGGAGTTGAGTTAAAAAAATTTATAAATCTAAACACATATTTGGTCCTCTAAATTTACATGTTTTTCTATTGTAATCTTTTTTCTAATTTTTTTATCGTTTAAATATTATGAACGTATTTGGTATTAGAGTTGAGTTGAGTTTTGATTTTAATTTGTTTATAATGATTATATTGTTAAATTATGAAAAAAAAAAAGTAAAAAAGTAATGAATAGTTGAGATCATTGTTGCTAGAATCGTAATTCGAATCGTAGAATCTTACGATTCTACGATTCAAGGGGTGGCTAGCGATTCCAATTCCATGACATGAATCGGAAAGGTAGAATCGTGACTAAATCGTGATTCAAATCGCATAATCATAGAATCGAACCGATTCTATGATTCTAATTTCAACCCAAAGTTGTATGCCCCCTCTCTCTCCCTCCTCATCTCTCTCATTGTGCAACAGTATTACTCATTGGATCTCTTATTTTATGAAAAGTTTGTCTTATGGCTGTAAGTGATAGAGACTTGGAAAGTTTTTTGAACTGCTTCGAATTGGATTTTGGCCGATTCCTGATTGCCATCTGGTTTGAGATGACTTAGGATGGAATTTGTTTCAACCTTTTTAGATGCAGAGAAAGATTATTTTAAGAAGGGACAAACCAAGAAGAAGTTAGGGAGGAAAAGTAGCTTCGCTTATAGGATCCGTGACCACGGTACTATATCAATTTTTATTAGAGGTTGTTATAGTGAGAGCGCTATCTTGTGAAGATTAAGCACCATCAGATTTTGACAAACGAAATAGGAAGCAGCAAGATTTATCATTTGATGTTTACTTCTATTATTTCTGACATGAGATTTGGTATATATCTGTATATATTATTTTTTTAATTACAAATAGAATCTTATAATTCACGATTCGATTCTACGATTCACGATTCCACAACCGACCGATTCTAGGTAGAATCGCAATTCTGATAACCTTGGTTGAGATAAAGTAATGATTAAGTAATGATTGTATTGTTGAATTGTGAAAAAAGTAATGAATAGTTGATGGAATTTAGTATTAAAAATTGAATTGAATGATTAAAAAAATTAAATGAAAAATGAAAAAGTAATAATTGTGTTGTTAAATTGAAGATAAATGAAGTTGAGTTACAAAATTTATAAATCCAAACACACCCATCTTTGAACACTTTTTTGTTTTAGTCATTTTTCCTTTTTTTGGTTCGTTTTCATTCAATACCTTTGATTACTTCCCTATTTTGTTATTTTATTTTATTAGAGAAAATTTTAACTTTGCTCATTAACTTTTAAAGTTATTCTTTTAGCCTAATTTTTTTAGTTTAATTTTTTCTTAATATTAAACGTTTTTTTCCTTATACTTCTACCCCACAAATTCCCATAAAAATACACACACGATATTTTGAAACTTATAAAAAAATTTATTATTAGAAATCCAAAGATAAAACAAAATCTATCAAAATATATCTTACGAGGGAGGATGGTGAATTGAAAGGGAGATAAGCAACGGTAGCCGGTAGGAAACGAAGTAGCACTACCACTCTAGGGGAGCTCACCTTAAGCCTATTTCTCCATCCATGATTACACTTGCAACATCATTTCATGCATCAAGGTTTACCATGTTCTTGTATAGTATGTCGCTACCAAGCTCATAGGTGGGGCTCGTGGCTATCGAACTAGGGCTGGCAATTCCTAGCACGACATGGATACAATATGGTGTTAAACGGATTCGGATTGGATTTTTCTTATATTCAGTCGAGTCCAACCCCGTTTAAGCATGATATAATAACCATGTCTTACTGAATTGAACTCATGTAACTCGATTATACACGATTAACCTGTTCAGACATGTTTAATCGTGTTGTTATAATCATGTAACCCATTAATCCATTTATATCCTAAAATTACAAAAATATCCTTACTAACCGTAATAGGCTAACACAGACACAGTCGTAGTCAAAGACTCAAAAATTCATTCCGCCTCTCTTTCTCTCAAGTCTCAATGCCTCTGTCTATCTATCATACGACTCATACTCAGTAACTCCGACCCAAGAACTCTCCCTGCCTGCCTATCTCAAACCCTCATATGATCACTGACCTCTCTCGACGGTGCTTGAAGTTGAGGTAACCTCTCTCTCTTCGACTTTTCCTCTTTGTCTCTCACTCTCTCTTCGACATTTCCTCTTTATTTCAAGTTCGATTAAACAGCTAGGGTTCTTGGATTTGGGATTCTTTTGAATTTTTGAAGGATTTTTAAGAGTAATAGCTAATACATGTTTCTCATTTTCTATTTTATTTAAGGATAATGAGTTTAAAAAATAACTTGGAGATGAAGTTGGAATCTTCTAAGAAGGAAAAACCCATGGCCATGATAAACGAAGATGATGATGTAGTAGAATTTGATGGAGACGAGATCAAAGACACTTCAACAGGAACTCACGCAGGGATATCGAAAGGCATGCTCAAGAGAAAGCTGACCTCACCTGAGTGGCACTTCCATGAACGGTTGATAGAAAAGATTATTGACAGTAAAACCCGTTGTAAGTGTAAGAAGTGTGGCTCGCTTTTTGTTTGTGATAGTCAATATGGGACATAAAATATGAAAAGGCATAATGAAAGATGCATTCATAAGAATACACGAGATGTTGATCAACTGCTCATGAACCATGATATTTCTTTAAGAAATGCTACATTTGATCCCGAACACTTTCGTGAGTTGTTGATTACTGCCACTATTATGCATGATATGCTTCTCGTCTTTGTGGAGTATGTTGGAATTATAGTAGTATTCTCATATTTGCATGAGTGTGTGCCCATTATATCTCAAAATACTGCAAGGGCTGATAAGGTTCATAAAAAAGACAAGTCACGGCTTAAGTGCTTGCTTGAGGAAGCCTGTGGTAGGATTTGTTTGACATATGATTTGTGGACCTTGATTATTACTAATGGATATCTCTCTTTGACTGCACATTTCAATGATAAAAATTGAATTTTGTAAAAGAAGATTTTAAATTCTCTCTAATGCCACCTCTACATACTGGTGTGGCATGGAGCAATAAGATTACCTCTTTGTTGGCTGAATGGGGGTATCGAGGGAAGGTTGTTTTCTAATACTTTGGATAATGCATCCGCAAATGACACTTTTATGGGCTTGTTGGGATCACATTTAAATATGAATGATGCATTCCTAGCCTAAAGTGAATTCTTTCATCAACGATATTGTGCCCATATCATTAATTTGATTGTGCAAGATGGACTAAAAGAGTTTGATGTTCGGGTAGACAAAATGTGTGAGAGTGTAAAGTATATTAAGGGGTCTCAAGTTAGAAAAGAAAAGTTGCTTGAATATGTGAAACTCTTGCCTTTGAATCCGAAGAGAGGCTTGAGGCAAGATGTCTCTACTCGTTGGAATTGAACATTTCATATGCTTGAAAGTGTATTCTACTCTCGTCATGCATTTTGCCACCTAGAGTTAAGTGATTCCAATTATACAAATTGCCCTACCTCATTGGAGTAGGAGAAGATTGAGAAGATTGAGAAGTTCTTGGGTGTTTTCTATGAGATTACAAACTTGTTTTCTATAAGTAAGTATCCGACCGCAAATCTATACTTTCCTTCCACTTTCAAAGCATATGTGATGCTCAAGGATTATAATGATGGGGCATATGAAGATTTGAGAGTAATGTCATTGAGGATGCTAATGAAATTTGAAAAGTACTGGTTTGAATTTTCAGTCATTTTATCAATAGAGGTGATATTGGACCCTAGGTACAAAATTCAGTTTGTGAATTGGAGTTACAAAAAGTTATATGATAGTTAGTCTTTGGAATTTCAGACTGTTCGGTGAAAATTATTCTCACTACATCAAGAATATACATGACATGAGAAAGGGAGTCGAATATCTGCATCAAAAGAGAAGTTCCCTCCAGATCTTGATCAAGAGTCAATTGAGCTAGATACGCTGAGGTAAAATTTTTAATGATGTTATGTATTACTTTGTCAATATTTGTATTTGTCCCCCATATATTTTCTTTTTCTTATTGTCATTTACATTTGAAATATATTTTCATTGGTCTCTCTTTGTTATTTTAATTTTTCATTAGGAGTTCGATGATTATGATGATGATGAGTATTCAACAACTTCGAAAATGTCTGAGCTGGGAAGTACTTAGATGAGACAATGACCAATAGAAAGATGGACCTGAAAATTCTTGATTAATGGAAGATTAACTCCCAATGATATCCAATAGTTGCAAGGATGGCTTATGATATTTTGAGCATTCCTTTATCCATAGTTGCCTCTAAGGCAGCATTCAGCTGTAGAGGTCGTGTTCTCAATCAATATTGAAGCTCTTTGAAACCCGACCTTGTGAAAGCACTCATGTGCTCTTGAGATTGACTTTATGGATTAACCCGTAAGTATGCTTTTCAGATATGATTTCTAAATTTCTTTTGTTGATCTCTCTCTATTTTGAATGTAGATGCTTGTGGGATTTTCGTGGATCAACTAACTGAGGATGTGATGAACTTACTACTAGTTCTACAGGATCTACGGAAGCGAAAAGGAACAGAAATTCAAAATTTCCTACCCGTGAAACTAATTCCAAGACCTACTAGAAGAATAAGAGTAAATAAAAGCGTACCTGAAATATTTAAAATTGTTAACCGAGCGTCCCACGCGTGAAACCTCCACTAGTATCCACACCGACTTTGTCGACGAGTTTTCGAGATTGGCGGTGCTAGCAGCCAATACTCGAAAGAAACACCGATGCAACACCCAAAATTTTAAGACTAATGGACCTAATTTAAGTTGAACAATTCAACCCAAATTATATATATATTTTATATGCTTACACATATATGCACGCACACATATATGTATCAGCACATATATATATATGTGTGTGTGCTTTTATATATATAAAAGTATATGCATATACACACATACAAGCATTCTTGTAAGCATGCTTACTGCCCCCTTTTTATAAGTAATTGGGAGGGGTGAAAATGAAATCCCAACCGATGTGGGATTTAGGGAATTAAGGTTCCCTTATGACATGTGTCCTTACACATGTTCATCCACATAAAAGTCATGTGTCACCGTATTAATCGTGCATCAATTTGGTCCATTTAATCTAATAAATCGAGTCTAATTAATCGACAAATTTAATCTCATTAAATATTCGATTAATCGGTCACACCATAAATCATCTAATCTCAATTAGACAATTTTATTATTTCAAAATATCTCGTCAATTTAGTCGTAGTGTGTGACCCTGTAGGTTCCTAATTACGTTGACAGTAATATCAAAATCTCTATTTCAATATTACAAACAGTGAGCGGCATCTAGCAATGCATCACTGTTACTCAAGTAATCGGAAAGTCAATTTCTCGACGAATCTCGTGACCTATATTACCGTGTAATATAATCCATTGTCCTCTATATCTCTATTGAGCCCAAGGCATGGTCGATAACATCCTTGTATGGCTCAATATCTCTCTTTCTTGGTTTACCGGGTAAGTCTATCAGAACAAATGAGCTCGATATCATTATATCGACTCATTTGGGTATGCATACACTTTTAGACTTAACCACCAAGTGGCCGTAAGATATCACTCCCGTTTCGTAGGAGGGACAAATCCTATCTTGGTCACTCACATTCTTTTCCATGCTTTGTGGCATACCCAATAACTATCTTTATAACCAGCCTGTTACGGTGGCGTTTGACAGTATCAAAATATACGACATTACACGTAGGAATCCATGGTGACCTCAAGTCAAATGACCATTACACTATAGTCACTTTGAGATATGCTAATGACAGTCACGTAACAACCCATGTAGCAATCTCATGGCGGATCAGTCCAATACACATTACTCTTAATGTATACATGTGGTGTGATTTGATATCTCCATATCCATGACCTATGAGACTTGGTCATCAATCAACACCCACACTAGTTTAACCGTATTATCGTTGTCCTAATTAACGATAATATTTTGACTATGGACATTTAGGAATAATGTTCGATAATTATAGGATCTCACAATCAAGTCACACTTGATGCCTATTGAACATACTATTCCAAGGACATTATTGTATAAAATCATATTTAGCGCAATCTACACAATAACAGAAATGCCTCGTATTATAATGAAATAGATATCATATTACAGAACTGATGATAGATTGCCTCTAGGGCATACACCAATTCCCAACAATCGCCCACTTGCACTAGAGCCAATCTGGCATCTGTCTAATGCCAATAGATCTAGTGTGAGCCTCGTGCTTGCGCTGCACAAGAGGCTTCGTAAGTGGATCTGCGAGATTCTCATCTGTTGGTATTCTGCATATCTTCACATCTTCTCTGTCGATGATCTCGCGAATGAGATGGAAGCGCCTGAATATATGTTTGGATCGCTGGTGAGACCTGGGTTCCTTAGCTTGCGCAATGGCTCCATTGTTGTCACAATAGAGATCCACTGGGTCTACGATGCTAGGAACCACAGCAAGTTCTGTCACGAACTTCTTGATCCAAACCGCCTTTTTTGCAGCGTTAGAGGCAGCAATATACTAGGCTACTGTCTCATGTTTGGAACTCTTCCAACTCACAGCATCTCCATTCAGGCAGAACACATATCCTGACTGCGATCTACTGTCGTCCTTATTGGTATGGAAGCTAGCATCGGTGTAACCTCTTACAACGAGCTCTTCTTCGCCTCCATATACCAAAAACATCTCCTTAGTCCTTCGTAAGTACTTAATGATGTTCTTTACTGTGATCCAGTGTCTCTTACCTGGATCTGATTGGTATCGACTCGTCATAGTCAAAGCATACGAGACATCGGATCGAGTGCATAACATAGCATACATGATGGATCCAATAGCCGACGCATATGGAATCTTATTCATGCGGTCCCTCTCCCCTCGAGTAGAAGGACTCTGAGCCTTCGAAAGGCTTATGCCATGTAACATAGGTAGAGACCCTTTCTTAGAATCCTGCATGCTAAAACGCCGAAGCACTTTATCTATGTATGCACTCTGACTTAGGCCAAGCAGTCTCCTGGATCTATCTCTATAGATCCTAATACCTAGCACGTAGGTAGCTTCGCCTAAGTCCTTCATAGAGATACACCTTCCCAACCAAGTCTTTACAGACTGTAGGGAAGGAATGTCATTCCCTATCAGAAGTATGTCATTTACATATAACACCAGGAAGATTACTATGCTCCCACTAACTTTCTTGTAAACACATGGTTCATCTTCATTCTTGATGAAACAAACTCTTTGATTGCATCATCAAAACGAAGATTCCAGCTGCTAGAAGCTTGCTTCAACCCATAAATAGACCGTTGTAGCTTACAAACCTTTCCGGCACTATGTGGATCAACAAAACCCTCAGGTTGTGTCTTATACACATCCTCGAGGAGTTTCACATTCAGGAAAGCAGTTTTGACATCCGTTTGCTAGATCTCATAATCATAATAAGCTGCAATTGCAAGCAAGATCCTTATGGATTTAAGCAGGAAAAAGTTTCGTCATAGTCAACACCATGAACTTGTATGAAACCTTTTGCCACAAGTCGACCCTTAAAGGTAATCACATTACCGTCCATGTCAGTCTTCTTTTTGAAGACCCACTTACACCCAATGGGTTTTGCCCCTTCAGGTGGATCAACCAAAGTCCATACTTGGTTTGTGTACATGGACTCCATCTCAGATCTCATGGCCACCAGCCATTACTCAGAGTCGGGGTCTAATACGGCTTTTGCATAGGTTGTAGGCTCATCATCATCTAGGAGCAATACGTCATTGTTTTGAGTCACGAAAAATCCATATCTCTCGGGCTCATGACGTATCCTACTAGACCTGCGAGACTCCTGTGTCACATGTGCAGAAGATTGTGCCACAACACCTTGTGGTACTTGCTCTACAACCTCACCCGTCGATTGGTCAATGTCATTTTGTGGTAGAACTTCCCCAAGTTCTAATTTCCTCCCACTAGTTCCTTTGGAGAGAAACTCTTTCTCAAGGAATACCGCAGTTCGAGCAACAAACACTTTGCCCTCGATGGGATTATAGAAATAGTATCCTCGAGTTTCCTTAGGATACCCCACAAAGTAACA
The DNA here is from genome assembly GCF_007655135.1 of Punica granatum. Classification (NCBI taxonomy): domain Eukaryota; kingdom Viridiplantae; phylum Streptophyta; class Magnoliopsida; order Myrtales; family Lythraceae; genus Punica; species Punica granatum. The sequence goes on along the minus strand of NC_045127.1, from coordinate 41,388,463 downwards.
TTTGTCCGATTTAGGGCCAAGCTTATTTGAAGACAATCTCTTCACATAAGCTTCGCAACCCCATATCTTTAGAAAACACATCTTGGGACGCTTCCCATACCACATCTCATATGGTGTCCTTTCAACTGATTTCGACGGAGCATTGTTTAATATGAGAGCAGCTGTCTGTAGAGCATATCCCCAGAAGGAGTCAGGTAAGTTTGCATAACTCATCAAAGATCGAACCATATCTAATAAAATTCGATTCCTCCTCTCAGCTACACCATTCCATTGTGGTGTTCCAGGTGGAGTTAGTTGAGATAAAATCCCACACTGTATAAGATAGTCAGCGAACTCATAGCTCAAATATTCACCTCCTCGATCTGATCGAAGAACTTTAATGCTCTTACCCAACTGATTCTCCACTTCATTCTTAAATTCCTTGAACTTTTCAAAGGATTCATATTTGTGTTTAATCAAATACACATATCCAAATCTACTGAAATCATTAGTAAATGTAATGAAGTAGAGATACCCACCTCTAGCAAGCTTGTTCACTGGTCCACATACATCGGTATGTATGAGAGCCAGATGATCACTAGTTCGCTCACCTTTTCCGGTAAAAGGGGCCTTAGTCATTTTCCCCATTAAGCAAGGTTCGCATGTCTCGATCGATTCTAAATCAAACGAGTCCAGTAGTCCATCCTTATGGAGTCTAGAGATGCGATTCTCGCTAATATGGCCTAAACGACAATGCCAGAGGTAAGTCGGGTTCGAATCATTAGATTTGAGCAGTTTGGTTTCCACATTATAAATAGGTGTATCTAGATCAAGAACATACAGACCATTACTTAAATGTGCACTGCCATAACATACATCATTCATGTACATAGAACAACACTTGTTCTTGATAGTAAAACAAAATCCCTTCTTGTCCAAACAACAAATAGATATTATGTTTCTACTAATAGCAGGTACATAATAACAGTCGTTAAGATCTAATACTAGCCCAGTAAGCAAAACTAGGTGATAAGTCCCTACAGTTAATGTAGCAACTCTTGCTCCATTTCCAACTCGTAGGTCCATCTTGCCCTTTGCCAACGATCTACTGTCCTTTAGGTCCTGCATATTTCCACAAATATGAGCACCACACCCGGTATCTAATACCCAAGATGTAGAAGTAGTAGATACATTGATCTCTATAACATGGATACCTGAAGTGGAAGTCTCACTTCCCTTCTTCTTCTTCAACTCCTCCAGGTATACCTTACAATTCCGCTTCCAATGTCCAGTGTTGCCACAATGGAAGCAGTAATCATTCTTCGCCACCTTGGCTTTAGGCTTCAACGCACCCAAGTCATACTTGGATGCACCTTTAGCCCTCTTGCCTTTACTCTTGCCCTTGCCCTTTCTTTTGGTCCCCTGGACCATTAGAACGGACGTCCCCTTGCTGATATCATGCTCAACTGTTCTCAACATGTTAAGCAGTTCAGCCAATGGTTTATTGTAGTCATTCATATTATAGCTCATGATGAACTGACTATAACTGCTGGGCAGCGACTGTAGGACTAAATTTGTGGCCAACTCTTGACCCAGAGGAAATTCCAGTCTTCCCAGAGTCTCGACGTACCCAATCATCTTGAGTACATGAAGACCTACCGGGCTACCCTCAGTCAACCTTGCCTGAAAAAGTGCTTTAGAGATCTCGAATCTCTCATGTCGGGCCTGCTCTTGATAGAGCTGCCTGAGATTCACGATCATATCGTACGCCTTCATGTTCTCGTGTTGCTTCTGAAGCTCCGAGTCCATGATGACTAACATGAGACATCCGACGTTTACGGCATCATCATGATGCTTACTGTAAGCATCTTTCTCAGCTTGGGGGGCATCGTCAGGTGGTGGCGCAAGAAGAGGTTGCTCTAAGACATATAACTTCTTTGCTTGGGTGAGAACAATTCTCAAGTTTCGATACCAACCAAGGAAATTATTCCCTGATAGTTTGTCCTTATCAAGGACGGATCGCAAACAGAAAATACTAGAAGTGCTCCCTGCCATGGTAACTACCACAGAAATATGCAAAATAAGTATTATGACACTACAATATTTAATGAGGACTTTATTAAATATTGCTCCCACTATTTATATCAAATCAATGACCCTGAACATTGATTCAGAAAATATTATTCTCATAGTAGTTCAAGATCCATATCTCACCAAGCTCTGAGTCAGCGATGGCTGATTCACCCAAAACTGGCTATTTAGGTAGGGAACTCACTTTCCCAATTGCATCACATGTAACTCTTGATTAGTTGAGTGAATAACTCCTTATTCAAATCTATCTTATAGATCGATGCCCAACTACATGCCTCTGAACTCTTAATCCTATTAGGCTTGCTCAGTTAAGTCCGACCCACTGGTAAACACAACGTCTTACTAGGATAGATGAGGGCATCCTGCGAGGGCAAGGTCTACGCACTCATCGATCTTGGTCTTGGCGAGCGTTACACGGTGGAAGGATATGGACTTAATATTTTGAGGGATTTTATTAACATTTAATCGATCTCACCATACACTATTATGTAATCATTACATAATAGTCCACACGTATAACTATTATACTAACACAACTAGCACATAGTCCAAGTCTAACAGTTATGCACCGCAAATATCAAACATAATCACACCAGTACCAAGCATAAAATCATATTTTATGCTATTATCTACTCAGATTCTAACTAGCTAGGCTCTGATACCAATTGCTAGTTTCACAGGATCTACGGAAGCGAAAAGGAACAGAAATTCAAAATTTCCTACCCGTGAAACTAATTCCAAGACCTACTAGAAGAATAAGAGTAAATAAAAGCGTACCTGGAATATTTAAAATTGTTAACCGAGCGTCCCACGCGTGACGCCTCCACTAGTATCCACACCGACTTTGTCGACGAGTTTTCGAGATTGGCGGTGTTAGCAGCCAATACTCGAAAGAAACACCGATGCAACACCCGAAATTTTAAGACTAATGGACCTAATTTAAGTTGAACAATTCAACCCAAATTATATATATATTTTATATGCATACACATATATGCATGCACACATATATGTATCAGCACATATATATATGTGTGTGTGCTTTTATATATATAAAAGTATATGCATATACACACATACAAGCATTCTTGTAAGCATGCTTACTGCCCCCTTTTTATAAGTAATTGGGAGGGGTGAAAATGAAATCCCAACCGATGTGGGATTTAGGGAATTAAGGTTCCCTTATGACATGTGTCCTTACACATGTTCATCCACATAAAAGTCATGTGTCACCGTATTAATCGTGCATCAATTTGGTCCATTTAATCTAATAAATCGAGTCTAATTAATCGACAAATTTAATCTCATTAAATATTCGATTAATCGGTCACACCATAAATCATCTAATCTCAATTAGACAACTTTATTATTTCAAAATATCTCGTCAATTTAGTCGTAGTGTGTGACCCTGTAGGTTCCTAATTACGTTGATAGTAATATCAAAATCTCTATTTCAATATTACAAACAGTGAGCGGCATCTAGCAATGCATCATTGTTACTCAAGTAATCGGAAAGTCAATTTCTCGACGAACCTCGTGACCTATATTACCGTGTAATATAATCCATTGTCCTCTATATCTCTATTGAGCCCAAGGCATGATCGATAATATCCTTGTATGGCTCAATATCTCTCTTTCTTGGTTTACCGGGTAAGTCTATCAGAACAATGAGCTCGATATCATTATATCGACTCATTTGGGTATGCATACACTTTTAGACTTAACCACCAAGTGGCCGTGAGATATCACTCCCGTTTCGTAGGAGGGACAAATCCTATCTTGGTCACTCACATTCTTTTCCATGCTTTGTGGCATACCCAATAACTATCTTTATAACCAGCCTGTTACGGTGGCGTTTAACAGTATCAAAATATACGACATTACACGTAGGAATCCATGGTGACCTCAAGTCAAATGACCATTACACTATAGTCACTTTGAGATATGCTAATGACAGTCACGTAACAACCCATGTAGCAATCTCATGGCGGATCAGTCCAATACACATTACTCTTAATGTATACATGTGGTGTGATTTGATATCTCCATATTCATGACCTATGAGACTTGGTCATCAATCAACACCCACACTAGTTTAACCGTATTATCGTTGTCCTAATTAACGATAATACTTTGACTATGGACATTTATGAATAATGTTCGGTAATTATAGGATCTCACAATCAAGTCACACTTGATGCCTATTGAACATACTATTCCAAGGACATTATTGTGTAAAATCATATTTAGCGCAATCTACACAATAACAGAAATGCCTCGTATTATAATGAAATAGATATCATATTACAGAACTGATGATAGATTGGTTCTAGGGCATACACCAATTCCCAACACTTACATATTAGCGAGGAGTCATCAATTCAAGGATTCAATACGGTGGTTAAGAAATAGTAAGGCTTTTAAAAAGCAAATATTTCTTTCTTTTTTTCTTTAACTTTTATATTGCAATAACATTTTTACTTATATTGAACATGTATTCTTAGGTTCCATTGAAGATGGCATGTGGAGTTGGATTTTTTCCTTGGTTGGAAAAGGGCACGATGTTTTGCTAATTTAACTATTGTCTTTTGTTATCGAGTGATGAAACTTATGGTGAAGGTCATCAAGTTCGGTTTCCCATTTTGTTACTATAATCTTAGACTAAGAATGTATGTTGTATATGGATTGTGTTCCACTTATGAGTGTGTTATGCACGTATCTGATATTTAGATTATCATCGTGTAACTGTGTTTTAACCCATAGGTATGGATACGTGTACCTATTATGAAACGTTTCGATAAACAATTTCAACATGTTGTATTCGAGTTGACACCAATATAAACAGGTCGTGTTCATGTTTTTAAAATCTAACATGTTTAATCGTGTCGTATACGAGTTATGACTTTGATGACACACGTTCGTTTAGACACGACACATATAAATACGACACGATATGAATTGCCAGCTCTATACCGAACCACAATCGCCTTTATTTTTCCTGTATTTTTTAATCTCTTGACTCGCAAATTTGAGTACTGATTCTCTTAACACAAACCGCCATTACCTCTACCAAGATTGTTTGCGACCTAAACGATGGTCCCTGCTCGTTCTCTTCAGTAGGTTCACAAGTTTTGTTTTATTATTTTGATATATTTTGTTTTTATTTTTGAAATTGAAACTATTTTTTTTTAATTTAAAAATATCGTGTGGGCATTTAGGTAGGAGATATGGATTCAGTATTTTGACAAGTATATAGTTTTGACATTAAATATTAAGATCAGGACATGTAAAAATTTAGAAGTGTTATAAATTTTCTTATACAATCATTCCCCTTATGAAATTTTAGGAGACTCTTGACTATGTGAAAATTGCAAAAGAGGCCTTCACTATCTACAGATACTCTCAACAATATGTGAAAGATACTCTAGCTGATTTATAACTTCTCCGATATGTTTACTTTTGAATCTTTCGAGATGTTTATGAACAGGGTTTTGGTAGCTGCAATTGGGAGAATAACAAAAAGAGGATATGACGAGTGCGAAATAAAAAGGGTCTAGGTGGGAGATTCAGATTCAGTCTTATGACAAATATATTCTTTTGATACTAAATAGTGAGATCAAGATATGTGAAAATTTAGAAGTATTATAAATTTTATGATACAATCATCCTCTTTTGAAATTTTAGGTGACTCCTGACAATATGAAATTCGCAAAAGTGGCCCCTACCTTTTATTGATTGTCTCAAGAAGAAGTTAAAGATTTTCTAGTTAGTTTATGACTTCTCCGAAATGTGTAATTTTAACTCTTCTGAGATGTTTGTGAAGAGGGTTTTGATAGCTCTTATTGGAAGAAGAAGAAGAAGAAGAAGAAGAAGAAGAGTATATGATAGGTAGGAAGTAAAAAGGATTTAGGTGAGAGATTTGGATTCAATCTTTTGATAAATATATTCTTTTAACACTAAACAGTGAAATCATGATGTGAAATTTGGAAGTGTTATAAATTTTCTTATACAATCATCCTCTTTTGAAATTTTAAGTGACCCATAACAATGCAGAAATCGTAAAAGTGGCCTTTACCTGCTACTGATACTATCAAGAAAAAGTGAAAGCTATTCTTGTTAGTCTATGACTTCTCCTAGATGTGTACTCTTGACTCTTTCGAAATGTTTGTGAAGAGGGTTTTGGTAAAGAAGAAGAATAATAATAAGATATGACGAGTAGGAAGTATGAAGAGTTATGTGGGATATTTGGATTCAGTCTTATGACAATTATTTTCTTTTGACAGTAAACAGTAAGATCAAGACATGTGAAAATTTGGAAGTGCTATGAATTTTCTTATACATTCATCCTCCTTTGAAATTTTAGGTGACTCATAACAATGTAAATATCACAAACGTCCCTACTTTTTACAGATACTCTTAGGAAGAAGTGAAACTTGTTCTAGCTGGTCTATGACTTCTCCGAGATGTGAACTTTTAACTCTTTTGAGATGTTTGTGAAGGGGTTTTGGTAGTTGTAATTGAAGAAGAAGAAGAAAAAGACGATATGACAGATAGAAAGTAGGAAGGGCTTAGGTGGTATATTTGGATTCAATCTTATAACAAATATATTCTTTTGACACTAAACAATGAGATCAAGATATGTGAAAATAGCAAAAGTGGCCCTTACCTTCTACCAATGTTCTTAGGAAGAAGTGAAAGATTTTCTTGCTAGTCTATGACTTCTTCGGGATGTGTATTTGTTACTCTTTTGAGATGTTTGTGAATAGAGTTTTGGTAGTTGTAATTGGAAGAAGAAGAAGAAGAAGAAGAAGAAGAAGAAGAAGAAGAAGAGGATATGATGGTAGGAAGTAGGATAATTTTAAGTGGGAGATTTGGATTACAAATATATTCTTTTAACAATAAACAATGAGATCAAGAAGTGAAAATTTGGAAGTGTTATAAATTCTCTTATACAATTATCTTCTTTTGAAATTGTAGGTGACCTCTAACATTGTAGAAATCGCAAAAGTGGCCACTAACTTCTACCAATACTCTTAGGAAGAGTGAAAGTCGTTCTAGTTGGTCTATGACTTCTATAAAATGTTAGTTTTTGACTATTTCGAGATATTTGTGAGGAGAGTTTTGGTAGCTGTAATTGAGATGAGGGTGAGGAGGAGGAGGAGGAGGAGGAGGAGGAGGAGGAGGAGGAGAAGGAGAAAAAGAAGAATAAGAGGATATGACGGGTAGGAAGTATGAAGGATTTAAATGGGAGATTTGGATTCAGTTTTTTGACAAATATATTATTTTGACACTAAACAGTGAGATCAAGAAATGTAAAAATTTGAATATGTTATAAATTTTCTTATACAATCATCCCTTTATGAAATGATAGATGACCTCTGATACTGTGGAAATCACAAAAGTGGCCCCTACCTTCTACTGATACACTCTGGTAAAAGTGAAATATTAGTTGGTCTATGACTTCTCTGATATGTGTACTTTTGACTCTTTCGAGATGTTTGTGAAGATGGTTGTGGTGGCTACAATTGGAAGAAGAAGAAGAACAAAAAGTGGACATAACGGGTAGGAAGTATGAAAAGTTTAGGTGTGAGATTTGGATTCAATCTTATGAGAAATATATTCTTTTGACACTAAACAGTGAGATCAAGACATCTAGAAATCTGAAAGTGTCATAAATTTTCTTATACAATCATCATCTTCTTATACCAGCATGTTGTCGTCGTTAACATACCAAATTTACCACATTAGATTTTCTCATTAAAATTATTGACAACTTAAGTTACGTTTTGATAGATGTGGTAATAATCGACATTGATAATAGGTAAATTTTCATGTAAAAGAAAATAGTTCATACTAAAATGATATTGACAAATTGTCCAAAGTATATATACTGTGATTTTTTATATTTAACATACTAAAATTCATCGTTAGGTAATGATTATTGATGGTCATCAATTAATATTGAGTTCATGTATGTGATAAGTCGGAGAATGAGGAGTTGGTATTTATGATTTGAACAATATTGGCTAGCATTGATGATTGTTTTGTCTCTTATATATTAAATATTGTAGATGTACACCTATTTATTGTAAATATGTCTTTATACGTGGAGATAACATTGAAATGGAGTTTTAGATACAACTAATTGGCTCTTTTTTTTCCAGATGGAAAAAATATTTTTCGTTGCAAATGTAACTAATCAACTTCAAAGAAACTAGATTCTACACCCACGCTACGAGAGATAAAATATTAAAATTGTGATATTAGATAAGAACTTCATGAATAACAAAGTATGAAGGTAGAAATTTACAAAATTCACTTCTAAATTTTATTTTTAGTTTTATTTGTTTACTGAACCATGTAAATTGGGGCCATAAATAATAAAAAAAAATGGGGTGATAATTGAAATGTGGTAAAAAAGAAAATTAGATGAGTTGACAGAGGCGAAGTAATAGGAAGAAAAAGAGGGGGCATGAATGATGAAAGTATGCTATGTGTAAGTCAAGAAAAGTGTCACGACCCGAAATTTTAGTAGAGTTTTCCCTAAATTTCATCAATATCCATTTATGAAAACATGTTTTCCATAAACTCCCAAATATATATACCAAATTCAGCAAGCTCTAATATGTATACATCTCAAGAGAATACTTTTTCTCACTCTCATCAGTAAACCAACTAAACAAAAGTTTTAGATCCTAACATATTTATAGCAGTCTACATGAACTTACTGCATATACTATGAATGGGTCTAACTACAAGAATCATTCACGCTGGTCCCTGATGTCTAATTCAATTACAGCAAGTCGAGTTCAAACAAGACCATCCAAAGTTCTATCAGAATAATTTCATTTCCAATAACACATGTATCATCATAAGAAAACTCAGCATTGCCCAAATCAACCCTCTATATGCATCAGCCACGGTGAGAACTAAATTGCAGCAAACCTAACTCTTCAAAGCTTAATTTGAGATGAGATAACTGAGAAAGGAGCCTTAGCATATGTCTAACTTAGGGAATACGAATGCTTAAGCGATGGACAATCAATTTACTAATCAATAACTCAAAACTTAGTCTTATTCCTCTACTGTGAGCTTCCCGAGCTCTCAGCCTTGTTTACTTCCCCCCCCCCCCCCTCTCTCTCTCTCTCTCTCTCTCTCTCTCTCTCTCTCTCTCTCTCTCTTTCTATGTGTTCTTCTTCGTCTCTCTCAGCCCATAAATAGAGTAAAGAAAGAAATAAGAAAGAAATAAGAAAGAAACAAATGAAATGAAAAGGATGTAGGTGGAAAATGATTTCTCAAGGGAAAAATTTTAGGGCCACGTGGAGCCCATGCTACCTTTTTTTTTTTAAAATTAATGCTTCAACCATAAAAGTTTAATATAATATATATATATATAAGCATATGTAAGCATATGTGTATGTATGCATGTTTGCAAAAAGGTGTCGGGTCTCACAATTTCCCTCATTAATAAAAATTTCATCCCTAAAATTATTTACCTGATATCAAAAAAAAATATGGATATTTAACTCTCATAGAATCCTCGGATTCCCAAGTGGCCTCTTCTCTCGAGTGACTTCTCCATAACACCTTCACTAATGGGATTCTCTTGGTTCAAAAAACCTGTTCTTTCCTATATAAAATCTCCATTGCTTCTCCCTCGTATGTCAAGTCCTAATTTAGCTCCATCAGTTGATAACTCAGAACATGGAACGGGTTTGGCATATACTTACGTAACATTGACACATGAAACACGTTATGAATACGAGATAGTTCAGGGGGTAGAGCCAACCGATATGATACCTTTTCGATGCGCTTAAGAATATCGTATGGCCTGATATATCTAGGACTAAGCTTCCCTTTCTTGTCAAATCTCATAATACCTTTCCATGGTGATACTTTTAAGAAAACTCGATCCCCTTCCTGAAACTCGAGGTCCTCTCTTCGTTTATCTGCATAATTTTTTTGTCGCCCTCAAGCCATCTTTAATCATTCTGATGACCTTGACCTTTTTAGCTATTAAATCGACTATTTCTAGTCCAGTTAACTGCCTCTCTCCAACCTCATTCCGACACAGAGGTGTTCGACAAACCCGGCTATACAACGATTCGTAAGGAGTTATTCCAATACTAGAGTGGTAATTATTATTATAGGCGAATTCCATCAGAGGTAGATAATCATCCCAGCTGCCCTGAAATTCTATAATGCACGCTCTTAACATATCCTCTAATGTCTGAATGGTCCTCTTGCTCTTCCCATCTGACTCAGGATGAAAGGCAGTGGTCAAATTCAACTTCGTACCCATGATATGAACAAAACTATCCCCGATACTTTAAAGTAAAATGGAGCCTCTATCTTATACTATAGATACTGGCAAACCATGCAACCTTATGATCTCCTTAATGAACAATTACGCCAGTTGATCAGCACCAAATGTCATTCTAATTGGTAGGAAGTGAGCATATTTAGTTAGTCTATCAACTATTACCCATATAGAATCATGCCCTCTTTGTGTTCGAGGAAGTCCCGAAACAAAATTCATGGTGATCTTTTTCGATTTCCATTCAGGAACAGGAAGATGCTGTAATAATCCGGACTGGTGTTAATATTATGCCTTAATCTGCTGACACACTAGAGACATAGCAACATATTCAGCCATATCATTTTTCATGTTATCCTACCAATAGCTTCCCTTCAAGTTATAATACATCTTAGTACTTCCCGAGTGCATCACTAATGGTGAGCTATGGGCTTGTGCAAGAATCTCCCTCTTTAATTCAATGTCATCAGGTACACAAACTCAATTCTCGAACATAAGTGTGTCATCCTCTTTCAAGAGAGATTCAAATTTCTTGCCTTCCTTTACATTGCCTTCTTTTATATTTTTTTTCATTTCTACCAAAAATGAATCTCCTTGTTACACTTCTCGAATTCGATCAATTAGCATTGATTTCACATCATAGATGGCCATTAATGCTCTAGATTTGGTCATTTCTAGTTTAACTTCCAATGACCTTAGCTCAATAATAAGTGTGTCTTGAACACTCTAGATACCTATTAATCCTGCTGATGATTTCTGACTCATTGCGTCCGCCACGACATTTGGCTTTCCTAGATAATAGTTGATTGTGCAATCATAGTCTTTAATTAATTCCATCCATCTCTTCTATCTCAAGTTGAGTTCTTTCTAAGTAAACAAATATTTCAAACTCTTGTGGTTTGTATAAATCTCATATCTTGCACCATACAAGTAATCTCTCCAGAGTTTAAGAGCAAACACTACTGCTGTCAATTCAAGATCGTGTGTTGGATAATTCTTCTCATGGTTCCTTAGTTGCCGAGATGCATAAGCCACCACTTTGCCGTTTTGCATTAATACGTAGTGTAAGTCTTGACGGGATGCATGACTATAGATCACAAACCCTTCTTCAGTATATGAAATAATAAGCACTAGGGCGGGAGTCAACCTTTTCTTCAACTCCTGGAAGCTCTTCTCACACGCATCTGCCCACTCAAACTTCACACTCTTTCGCTTTAATCGAGTTATAGGAGCAGCAATAAGGGAAAATCCTTCCACGAATCTTCGACAATAACCTGCTAATCCTAAAAAACTCCTCACCTCGGTTACATTTGTAGGACGATTCCAATTCAAAATAGATTCAATTTTCATAGGATCCACTGATATACCATCACATGAAATCACATACCCGAGGAATTCCACCTGATCCAGCCAAAACTCGCATTTACTATTTTTGACATAAAGTTTTCTCTCCCTCAAAATCTGTAACACAACTCGGAGATGTTCTTCATTCTCATCCCTGCTTCTCGAGTACACCAATATATCATCGACAAAAACTACCACAAATCGATCAAGATATGGCTGGAAGACTCCGTTCATTAAATCCATAAAAGATGTAGGAGCATTTCTTAACCTAAAAGGCATCACAAGGAATTCATAGTGTCTATGCTGAGTGCGAAAAGCAGTCTTGGGCACATCAGAGTCCTTTATCTTTAGCTGGCGGTATTCAGATCTAAGGTCGATTTTCGAGAAGACAGTGGCACCTCGAAACTGATCAAATAAGTCATCTATTTGGGGCAAAGGATATTTATTGCCTACTGTGACCTGATTCAACTGCCGATAATCTATACATAATCTGAGTGAACCATCATTCTTCTTCGCAAACAAAACTGGAGCACCCCAAGGAGATATACTAGGCTTGATAAATCCATTTTCTAATAATTCTTGCAGCTAGACTTTCAATTCCTTTAGCTCTGACGAGGCCACACGATACAAAGCGTGAGAAATGGGGGCAATATCGAGCTCTAACACGATAGTAAATTCAATCTCTCAATCAAGAGGAAGACCAGGTAAGTCATCAGGAAAAACATCTGGAAACTTGCAAACCACTGCCAAATATCCTCCACACCCATTTTTTTAGGAATTTTGTCGCCTCGAGGAATAATATAAAATTGAATGGAACACTCCACTGATCTCCATGAAACTTAAATTCGGACTCATATAGTATTCTAAAGATAACCTCTTTCTTGCAACACAACACAGAAGCATTGTGAGAAGCAAGTCAATCCATCCGAAAGATAACATCAAAATCCTGAATACTTAAGAGTATTAAATCTACTAACATCTCCTTATCCCCTGTTTGTAGTACACAACTTCAATACACTTCCTTAACTATTACACTCTCCCCAGTAAGTGTAGCTATGGATTTACGACTATCTAATGATTGTCGTGGTCTATCAGAATGCATAGCATATGACAATGAGATGTATGAATGAGTGGAACCTAGGTCTATAAGTACATGTATAGGCTTATTAAAGATATTTAATGTAGTAGGAGTAACATCTGCATCTTACTTCGTTAAGGTGAACAATGTACCCTACGTCATTGGTCTATTAGTCTGGCCCGCTGAGCTCACCATCAAACCGCTCCCTGGGCTTTGAAAACTTTTATTACTGCTCACCTGTCCACAGCCTCTCATCATTGATGGCCTGTTGCCCATACTAGCACTATTGAATGTCGATGTTGTAGGTTGCCTATAGTTCCTATGCACATGTCCCTTCATGCCACATCTAAAGCAAGTAACCCCTCGACTCCTTAATTGCGGGAAATTGTTTCTCAAGTGATCACAAAGTCCACAATGAAAACAACCTCCATTGTCATGCTCTTATCTTGATGAGGCCATTGCGGAGCCTGCTGATAAACTGATTTCCCTTTATTGAAACTCTAAATAAACCCACCTCTTTTTGGTGGTAAATAGGAACTCATTACAACCGAGCTACTAGGCCAAGTTATGCTTTGTTCCCTCTAAGAAATTTCCTTTTGTAAGTCCTCTTCGGCGATAATAGCTTTATTATATAAGTTAGAAAATATTAGGTTCTCCAAAATTGAAAGGCGCACTAATGTTGAGGTTCAATCCATCCAAGAACCTACTGCATTTGGAGGTCTCATCGCTTATCAAGGTAGGGGCAAAACGTGACAACTTAGTGAATTTTAATTCATATTCGGCTACACTAAGGTCCCCTTGCTTCAAATTTAGAAATTTCCGCTCCTTGGCGCCGAAAAGAGGCTGAAAAGTACTTGTTATAAAATGCTTGTATAAACTCGAACCAAGTGATAACATGTAAGGAGTTTGGGTCTAGTCACCTCTGGGTGGCCTCCTACCAGTATTGAGCATTCTCTTCTAGTATAAAAGATTACAGTGCCCCACGTTGGGTGTCTGAAACCTCCATGATTAAGAAATCGTCTCCATTCCGCCTATCCAATTCTCCTCTTTTATAGGATCAACACTTCCCTAAAAATGAGATGGACCATACTTCTTGAACCTTTCATACGGCGTCATTTGTAGCTTCATATGAAATGAAGGTGCACTCGGCTGTGCTGATTGCCTTTTGAAGAAGGTCATTTGTTACTCAGTTAGCTGCGCATACTGCTCAACTAGACGAGTCATTACTGCTAGCGTTTGGTGGATCGATGGATCTTGTTCGACGGGAGCTGCAGCAACTTCTTGAGGAGCTTGAGAGACTTGATCTTCTGTCATAGACTGGGGTACATTCGGATCAGCTAAGTCCTCGACTGCATGGTACCTATGCCGAACCCGACCCGCACGCTTGGGTGCCATTACTAATTTTCCTGAGCAAATCACAAGTTAGTCAAGCATTTAATATACACAATTAAGAGATATATCCTGCCTTAGGACCACAACTTATAAAAAATGATGGGGATTGGACACACTAAGTCTACAGAATCCTATAACCAATGGTTTGATACCAAAAATGTCACGACCCGAAAATTCAGTAGAGTTTTCCCTAAATTTTCTCGATATCCATTACCACATAAACTATTCCTATCAAAACATGCTTTCCATAAACTCCCAAATATATATATCAAATCCAACAATCTCTAATATGTATATACATCTCAAGAGAGTACTTTTTATCCAACAATCTCTAATATGTATATACATCTCAAGAGATTACTTTTTCTCACCCACATGAACTTACTACTTATACTATGAGTGGATCTAACTGCAAAAATCTTTCACGCCGATCCCCGATGTCCAATTCAATTGTAGCAAGTCGAGATCAAACAAGAACATCAAAAGTTCCATCAGAATAATTTCATTTTCAATAACACATGTATCATCATAAGAAAACTCAGCATTGCCCAAATTAACCCTCTTTATGCATCAGCCACGGTGAGAATTGAATTGCAGCAAACCTAACTCTTTGAAGCTTAACTTGAGCTGAAATAACTGAGAAGGGAGCCCTAGCATATGTCTAACTTAGGGAATACAAATGTTTAAGCGATAGACAATCAACTTACTAATCAAGAACTCCAAACTTAGTCTTCTTCCTCATTCGTGAGCTTCCCTTAGCTCTCAGCCTTATTTACTTCCTCTAGCTCTCTCTCTCTCTCTCTCTGTTCTTCTTCGTTTCCCTCAGCCTAGAAACAAAGTAAAGAAAGAAAGAACAATAAAACAAATGAAATCAAAAGGATGGCGGTGGCAAAGGATTGCTCAAGGGAAAAATTTTGGGGCCACGTGGTGCCCATGCTACCCTTTCTTTTCTTTTTTTAATTAATGCTCCAGCCATAAAAGTATAATATATATATATATATAAGCATATGTAAGTATATGTATATGTAATCATGTTTGCAAAAAGGTGTCGGATCTCATAGAAAGGGACTGAAGAGAAGTGAGTGTTCAGATTCTAAGGTGGTTTTATAGTCGTGCCCTTAACTTAAATCTTATATTTTAACTTCGTTGTATACCATTAAAGAAATTGACGATACTTCGGTAAAATCAAGTAAAAAAAACTATCAGGGGATACCAAGTTCTTCATTTCAATAGTAGTAAAGATATTATTTTGGTTTAATTGACGTCTATGTTGTAGTGGAGTAAACTATGGATTTAGACGATCATTATAAGATATGAATAACATAATGTTTGTTATGATATCCAATAATGTCATGTGGCTTTCCAATGCGAGGCAACTTTTCACATGACTATCAATTGCTAGAGAATTGTTCTAAGTTGTGACATTACGAACACCATTTGATGTCACCAAGTCAATGCATTACAATCACGATCATGAAGATCCATAGGATTTAAATAATGGTCGGGTCTAAGTTGTAATAAATGGAATTCGTATGGTAATATCGGGATAGTCATTTGGCTAATAATAGACCAAAAGCTTATTAAGAATGAACATAAATCCAAAGTCCACGAAAGATAACGTATAGAAAATAAAGGCAGAAAAAGTAGCATTGAATGGATTGAATTGTTTTAAAAGATTTTTACAATATTTCTCAAACTCGATAAAAATAGGCATTTATAATGGATCTTCGTAAAATGAAAAATAAGATAATGCACAAATATCGAATTGGATCAATGTTTGGAGGTCTATCTGTTATGAAATAAAGAGTGTCATCTTTAACTATCGACCACCACCACTATAATCAACTCTTTGTTCCTTGAATCTTTGGAGTCCCACCACAAAAGCAATGTTCACATCTTCCCTTGGGGCATAAGGAATGGGAAGTGGTGTGTATAAGCCATTATTTTGTGCATGAGTCTTGGCAATATGACAAGTTCGACAATGCTCTACATATCGTGAAACATCTCAGCCATATTCGACCAATAGAAATTCGCATGGGTTTTCTCTCGCCCAAAATGACTTCCAAGTCCACCACCGTGTGCTTCTTGGATGATTGCCTCCCACAAAGAACAACGAGGAATGCACAATTGATTGTTCTTGAAAAGTTATCCATCTTATAAGAAAAATCCTTCCTATCGCCTTTAGAGCATTCACTCCAAACATTGGAGAAATTTAGATCATCCTCATAAAACTCATTTATGACTTCAAAGCCCAACACTTTCATTTGCATCGAGAAAAGCAATCCACATCTTCTACTCAAAGTATCAACAACTTGGTTTTGAGTGTCACTCATGTGCTTGATCACGAATGTGTAGGCTTAAAGAAACTCCACCAAGGCCTCATGATCCAATTTCGAGAAAGTCCCCGAAGTATGCTGACTCTTTGAACGTGGAAACTAAAGGCGGAGGAATTAGTGAGAGAAGAACCTAGCCTCCAAGAGTAGAGAGAATACCACTTAATACTCCTTAGAAATCCACCTAAGAGATACTATGTCAAGAGATAGAACTCAATCCTGAGTTGCAATGATATTGTATTCGATAACTAAACTTGCTTACATCCATCACCCATGATACCTATTTATACTAGTTTGATATGACTACTTTTATCTCCCTAAAATATTCTAGAATACACATTTAATTCAAATAAATGTTCCCTAAAATACACATTTAATTCGGATACATGCCTTTAACAATTGAAGTTCAAATTGATAGAACTCAAAGTAGATTTCAACTCCTAGGAATACCGTATACACATTTAGATTACACTATTATTGGTAACATATGTGAATTCCATGATAAGTACTCAAACTCGATGCAGAACTACGACTTACTGGAAACCATGATTGTATTGATCAACTGCACTAGGAGCTACCTCTCTTTAACCCTCTAGATCAGGTAGCATCAATGAGACAACAAAAGCTTATTAGGGTACAAGATGGACCTAGCTCATAATATATTATAACTCTAACGGAGAGCCATTACAAGCCTATATCAAAAAAAAAATCTACAACACCCATTAATTGAGGATTGCTAACCCACTAAAAGATCACTTATACACCTTAGTCGCTTGTCTAATTCTCAATAGATAGAATCACAGCTTGTTTTAATAAATCGTAAATATACAATTAATGGTAGCCCATAGAAGATGGACTTTCAAGATGAGACATATGAGTCATCGACTATTAAGTACTTAATTTCTACTTTCAGTGCCTACTTTCAAAGCAATACGGGTCAACTAGTAGAAATTTTATACTCCGAAGGAACACGTGTAAAATGAATTGTGAAACGTGGTGCCCAGCCTTTGGAGACTTTGTTTTTAAATCCCAATTGCTCATATTTTTGACAAAAAAAGACACCTTAAATATTCTCTATTTAAAATCATTTGATTCGCATAATTTATTTAGAAGGGCAAGGGTTCAATAGAGAAAAATTGATATTCTCACGTATCGAAAAATATACATGTCGGGTTGATTTCCAGTTAAAAAAATGGTTTCTAGACCCGAGGCTATTTTTCGTTAAATGTTTTTTGCTCAAATGTGCTGTAAAATGCCGAAAAGGGGTGAAAATGTAAGGTTTTGAAAGTTTGAGGGCAGATATGTTATTTTTGCCTAATCAAACCAATTCAATTCAACTGATTCAAGTGAACTCCCACCTGTCAGCACCCCATTTGGCTCACATTTCCAAACAATGATATCAACAATGGTCCAGACCATGACTTGAGCAGGAATACAGAAAACGGCTCGGCAGAGTAAGAAATCACTATTCATCCTCAAGTCGGCAAAATTGAGCAGAAGACATGCACACGTGACAGAAGGACTCCAGGGGTCACCAAAGGGTAATAGAGTGACTAGAGAGCTCAACAATGTCCAAAACCGGCATTTCCAGTGTACTACATGGACAATCATATTTTCCGATAGTTCGCTCGTCCGTAGCAAGATAGCTAATATTGGACTTCAAAAATCCACATCGATGCCAAACAGATGAAAAGTGCCTTCAAACGCATTTCACAAATCATCTGCTCTATACATAACAACTTTCTGTATACAGACAACTTTTCAGTGGAAGTTCAAAAATGTCGGTTTCTCAGAGAAAAGTTAATTCCAAATATCAGATGCGGCCATGCCCCACAATCATACAGAGCACGAGAAGTGCTTCAGATTGTCTTTTGGAAGTCATACAAACACCCTGAATGACTTTCGAGCGACAAAATGGGCATACCCCTCTTCGGAAGAGCATAACCGAAGACTGATCTGACGGAATTACGGTAAACAAAGTTCATACTACATTGCCTTGAAAACTCCAGCGGACATTCGCAATTGGGCAAAACAGACAGCAAAACCCTTCTCGGTTTCCCGAGTAACCTCCGAGGAGCACAAAAGACCATTTTCAGTGGAAATCCATATCCGGAGGTCCTCTTTGGGGAAACTTGACGCCGGATGGTTGGCAATTCCAGTGCCGCTTATCTCAACGCTCAATGTGAAATCGTCGGAATGAATCACACAACTCATCCAGACCCCTCGAGCAGTGCTTTAAGGGTCTCAAATGCACTTTTCATATCCTTAAAGGCCCAATCTTGGCAAACAGATATCACAGTGATCTCCGGATCGCCCAAGAAACTCAGAAAGTAATTTGAGAAATCCAGTTTCGGCCTTTTAAGACATCTCTGGCTCCATATTTGCATTACCGGCTTAAGGGTCAAGTGCCCACGTAATTTGACAATTTATGTCAAAATGACCGACGTGGGATCCAGATACAGGATATGCTGTCAGAAGTGGGTAACCTTGCTCTGAAGGCATAAAAGGAGCAAAACCGGCTTTCGAGCCTCATACAGATATTTAGCAATTTTCCACGAAAAATGCCAATCTTGAGCTCATTAAATCCGTTTTCTCGCATATATCAACAATTCGACGTTCAATTCAAACCACGAACTTCGAATACGTGACCAATCGAGACCCAAGCTTTCTCCCGATTTTTCCTCTTCGGTCGTGGGATCCCACGGTTTGCCTAAGGATGGCCGAAATTTGCCAAGCCTTATCCTCTTCCACTCTTGCTCACTCTTAGCCAAAAATATCCAAGGAGTTTGAAGACAACACTCCAACTCTTCTTCAATGCCATTTAATGCTTTGATCTCTTCTTCATTAATGCAAATGGAAGAGGATAGGGCTAGATATTTCCCTAAGCAAACCGCCCCTCCTAAGCATGCCCACTAATGATGCTTTGTTTCACTAATTGTGTCATTTGCTTTGCCTATAAATTGCCCAGAAGTGATTAAGATAATCACTTCTCCTCTTGCACACTCTCTCCAACCTTTCTCCTTCAAGAAATCCTCTCAAACTCCATAGCCAAGAACACTCAAGAACCAGCAAGTTTCAGCACTTAGAAAGAAAAGAGAAGAAAAACGAAAAAAAAATCCAAAGAGAGCCTTGAGTTCTTAAGTCGGAAGCCGATATTCATCATTCCGACTTAAGTTCAAAAATTCTCAAACTCCATATCCCACTCATTTTGGACCCATGGAGTTCATTGGTGAAGTTGGTTTTTCCATTTGAAGTCTTTAAATTATTTTTTCAGGCCATTTAGTGCATTTTGGGTGAAGGATCGTCCTTCTCGGGTGAACAGTGTGCGTCTCGCGCGCCACTCGTGTGCTCCCGCGCGCCTCGCGCGCGCCTCCCGTGCACTCCAACTGCACGCCTGTGCGCTTAGCTCCCCGAACGTGCATGCCCTTGCACCCGAGCACTCTTCCAAGCGTTCAACCGAATCACCCGACTCTCAAACACTTTCACGATTCTTTCCTCGTATCCCGAGGCAAGGTATAACATTCTCGACTTAGAGAATTTAGAACCTTTTACGTTATTTGCATGGCTATGGAGTATTATGGTGTTTTATGCATGTTTAACTTGTAAGACTTAATTTTTATACACTTTTATGTTATGTTATGCATGTTTACCACCTTATAACTTGCTAGCATGTCGGAAAAAGGTTTGGATCGTCGTTCGGAAGACCATCCCGACCCGGAAATGGCAAGCAAGCTCTCGGCCAAGTCTCTAAATGGGATGGCCGAGACTTAATTTGCTCTTTTCAGGTTAAGATTGGTCTCCTTAGCCGATCCAAGTTAGTTTCCGAGTTTATTTTGTTGTTCTTGCATGCATGAAGCCGGTATTATTTTATCGATTCCTTAAATAACACGTTTGTGTATGTTTACATGGTTGAATGTGTTATTCAAATCATGATAATACCGACTTTTGTTAAAAAATGTGTTATTCATCATGTTTGATATTTGAGCATGCGAAAAAACAATTAAACCAAGGCAAGGAAATCATTTGTGA
The DNA here is from genome assembly GCF_007655135.1 of Punica granatum. Lineage (NCBI taxonomy): Eukaryota > Viridiplantae > Streptophyta > Magnoliopsida > Myrtales > Lythraceae > Punica > Punica granatum. The sequence goes on along the minus strand of NC_045127.1, from coordinate 41,367,900 downwards.
TTTGAATTGAGCCATGAGAGTATTCGACCATCTTTGACAAGGTGAAGTCAAGGGCTTCTTGGCCTTTCTTGGATCAAGAATGATTTCCTTATCTCGAGTTTAATTCGTTTCTCGAATTGTGTGAATTTGTAATTTCGATATCTCCACGATTCCCATGTTAAAACATCGTTTAAAACTTTTTTTTAAAACAAACATGCATGGGTTTGTGTATCGAGGACTCATTCGGATCCATTCGGTTATAAGGGTATTGTCGGTTATTTAACCGAATTATCCTTGATCATTATGGATTCGTTTTGGTCGTCGAATCACGAATCGTTTTCATAATTAATGTATTCGGCATAACCTTAAGCATTAATTCCATGAACGAGTTAATCGGGACGTTCACACAGTTAATTCATTCAATTTAAACAAATTTGTATGAATTGGACATTAATTTGTAACTTGCGTCGACGAATTACAAAACGGTGTTAATGCCATTTTCAAAACCCTCATACTTTCAAATCCGTATTGTGTTGTTCTCCTTTTCTGAAAACAAATTTTCAAATCAAGGGCAAGAACATCATTTTGTGATTTTCCGTCATCTTAGCATCGTTTAAGATGTTAGTTGGGTATTCTGCATCAAAATTACAAGTACCTAACTAATCATTTCACTCGACTTAACCAAATGCTAGAAAATGGCTAGGTGAAACTCTAGGTTCCAAATCTAGAGTCAAAATACAAGTTTGGATCAATTCAGTGGTAATTCAGTATCATAACACCGAACAACTATAAAAGCAATCTATACACATGAGATTTGACTCTCTTTGTCAAGTTCTCAAAATAAAGTCGAATGCAAAATGTTTTGCATGATCGTTTGCTTAGCATATGGCATTTGCTTGCAAAAACACCCCTGGGTCAATAAACTTGCTAAGATACGTACATTTGACAATAACAAATACTTTGTCTGTTATTAACATATTGCGTGTTATCATTCTGCACCTGTTTGCCATGAGAGTCGAGCCTGATCCCTAGGCCGAATAATATTAGGGTTCAACGCCCTAATCATCGATCACAGGGTCCAACGCCCTAATCAACACTCATAGGATCCAACACCATATTCAGTGAGAGTGTGCATTGAATTTCAGTTCTTCGGTCTTTTCCCTAAACACACGGTGAGTTAGAGTGGAATAATAACCGAACGCGAGTCGATTGGAATTCGGCCATTTGTAATTTGTATTTATTGTTTTCGAGAGCATTGTAAGGACTTTTATTTTGTAAGAATTCCAGTCGGTAAGCGAACGGTCCGAGAGTTGAATTAATCGAATCGGTTTAATGCTTTCCCAAAGGAAAGTAAATCCAAGAATTCGCAGTTCTGGTTCACGCAGGAATTTAACCTCTATGGTTCGATGAACTGTAACGCAAGATTGTGAACCAACTCCCCGACATACGGGTTTACTTCTCTCTTGGCTTCTCAATCGACATCGTTTGGTTCACCGAATCTCCGGTGTCAAAACGTGCGAGCCGAGTGCAACTTAATTCAAGCGGTAAATAATAAAACATGCAATTCTAGCAAACCAGAGTACCGAAAGGGCGTGCGGGATATAGGCCCGCACGTAACATGAACCCCCGAACACGGACTTTCCGGTTCCGCACAAATCAATGCCTTAACGACAAACTAGGTGTTCCATACCCCTAGACCCGAGTAACTTATCCGCCCTCGACTTACGGGTCGTAAAATGATAAGTGACGACTCCTTCTCTCACGCATGTCCGTCACGCGTCCCCACGGGAAGGTAGACACTCCCAAGCCGCGCGATCCAAAAGCGCGCAATGCGGGCCCCGACGAGAGTCCACATTCGGGTCCGTACACCGCCGATGTGGAAATTTAGGATGGGGGGGTTTTCTCCCGCGTCACTGTACGGAGACGTGGTCACTAACTGCATGGCGCGACTGGTAACCGAGCTCGCATGCCATACGTCCAAACTGGTAGGTTTGGACAGCTGAACCCATTCGGATCTCTCAAATTTTCAAAATAAAATCGCATTTCCGTCCCTGAATTGTCGGTATTTATAAAATGACACCAACTCCCATTTCCTTATAAATAAAGGGTCCTTTCAAGAATTAAGGACTTTTGGTCATTCTCATGTGTTGAGAGTCTGCCGAATTATTGACCCAAAATCCCTAAATTGAGCCTAGGTTCCCGTAATTAGTAAGATAATTAAGAGTTTAAGCCCTGATCTCATCGAATTCGAGCCCAAAGATCCAAAAACTCATGGATTTGCAGCATTCAGGTTGCTCTAAAAGTTCCCATGTTTCATTTATTGCCATAAAGTGCACATGCCTCATCTCTTCTAACAAAAAGAAAAATTCGAATGAGGACTAGAAATAACTTTCTTTAAAAGTGACTAGATATCTTAATCGCTCTCACCTAATTAGACTAAATAATCACTGGGACAAATTTCCTTACTATCGATAGGGTTTTTAGGCCCACTAAGCGACTTCAATACGGTTAGATTAGTCCAAGGCTTGAGACTGGTAGGAGTCGTCACTGTACCGTTTTTAAATTGGCCGATGAGTCACCTAAGTCACTAATCGAGTTAGGATACTAACCACTTAGGGACTTGTTTATTTGACTCGGCCTTTAACCAAAGAGTTAGATTCGGGGGTCTTGTTATAATACTAACAACGCCTGCAAGTAAAAGTGTTGCCCGAAATCAGTAACCTCCTAGATTTAATTAACTAACACTTTTAATTTTATTGTGCAATTGTTTGTCCCGAAGAGTCTAGGGTCATATTCGAGTATATGTATACACATGTACAAGTGTAGGTATACAAATTACATCACTTGTACATTACACACGTACCATACGTCCTTAATACATCATGTACATACATTTCCATACATTCAATCCATCCATCATCCCATTCATGGGCCTCGATGGGCCTTTGATGTGCCCAATCCACGTCCAAAATGAGGAAATAGGCTTAAAACCCATATTTTTTTCGCTGAATAATTCAAAATATTTATTAATCAAGAAAAGTGCCTGCAAAAGTCCTGAGGTCAGGATACCTTTCAAAAATACAAAGTGAATGAAAATTTGACCTAGAACCAAGATGGCTTAGGTCATGAGCACGGGTATTATTGGACCTAGGAAACTAAGAACATAACCAATCCGAGAAAATATTAAAAGTCAAGATAATATCAGAGACTATGTTTCTAATTTCCCATGGGGAAGAGCGTGGGTTCAAAATGGCTTCCACTAGTAGCAAAGCGTCGCAACGAAGCCAGATCTTTGTGGCTCCTCTTTCTGCTGCAATGTTGAGGGCAAGGAGTGCAGCTTTGGCCTCAGCTTGGAGAGGTGAGTCTTCATGAGAGACTTGGAACCATGAGAGCAAAGGCGGTGTCTTCGGTTGCTATAGGACTCCAGCAAGGCATGATCTGCTGCTATTCCATGCAGCATCCGAACTGATGATGTTCCATTCCGACCCAGAAGGAATTTTTGAAGCTTGGAGTTGTAGAGGTGCTTCGAAAGGGATCCCATTTCCGATGTGTCCTCCATGTCCATCCCTGATATGATCCGCAAAGTGGTTCTTGATGCTCTTGATGGTTTCATGGAGATCGACATGTTTTCCTGCATAAACAGCTTTGTTACGATAGTCCCATAAATGATATAAAGGGATAGCTACATATAAGGAGAAATTGGCCCTATCATTGCTATTCGATAACACAAAGCGCGGAGGGCAGGCAACAAAATTAATTAAATCCTTCATATTGGTGGATGGGATAAAGGTTGAATGAAAATTCCAAGGTGATTCCCTCTAGGCAGCACGATAAAAAAGGCAATCGCCATAGAGATGCTCTATTTTATCGGAGCTGGTTTGGCAAAGAGGGCATGGATTGCTTTCTTCGCTGAACCAGGGGAGGCATTCACTAGCTATTCTCCAAAGATGAAGTTTGAGCCGTTCATGGATTTTTAGGTTCCAGATTGCTTGCCACATTATTCCGCTATGATTTTGGAATCTATGATGTTGATCAGTAAGATAAAAGGATTTGACCGAATGCTTCATTGAGGCATTTGGGATCTACACTGCTGAGTCCGCTTGATCTTCTTGGGCCAGATGGATTTTGAGGATTTTCTGCACAGTGTCTTGCTCAAAAAGGTTTATCAGTAGTGGGGTGTTCCATCTCTTTGGGTGGAAAAGCATTAAATCACGTACCTTTAGAGCTGGATTTGGAGTTACACTTATTCTTGGAGAGGGTTTATGATTTTGCGTACCTGGGATCCATGGATCATGCCATGTTGAAATGGTTAAGCCATTACTTGTTGAGAAGCACGTATTTTCTTGGATGGTCGTTTTACACCGTTGTAGTCCTTTCCAAATTTGGGAGGAAGAGGTGCGATTAGTGGTGTTGAGGAAATTGCCATATTTTGCTTTAATAGCACTACCAGCAAGATTGGCGTTATCTTTTGTTAGTGCCCACGCTGTTTTGGAGAGCATTGCTTTATTCAAACCTCCCGCTCTTCTGAAGCCTAATCCTCCTTTTGATCTTGGTTAGCAAATGCTTTCCCAACTCTTTGGAGCAAGTAGCTACCTTCTTCCCTGGCAGTACCCCACCAAAATCTTCTTGTGACTTTGTCAATAGTGTTTAAGGTGGATTTTGGAAGTCGGAATAGTGACATTATGTAGATCGGGGTGCTATTGACTACTGAGTTGATGAGGGTGGCTCTACCCGCCCAGGAGAGCGCTTTTACCTTCCATGATGCCAATTTGCACTTAATTTTATCAATGAGGAATTGGAAGGATTGTTTTTTTTCCCCTCTTTATGAAGAGTGGATTGCCCAGGTATTTGGCGTTGTCCTTCAGCTTTTTCATGTTGAGAATGGATTTGACATTTCTTCTCTGTTCTGCTGAGGTGTTTTTGGAGAAGAATAGGCTTGATTTGGTGTAGTTGATTTCTTGGCCCGACCAGGAACAAAATTTATCGAAGATGTCCTTTATATTCCTAATGTTTGCTTCTGATGCTTTTGAGAGTATGAGAAGGTCGTCTGCAAACATTAAGTGGGTAATTTGTGGTCCTCCCCTACTAATTTGATTGCCCTTGATGATTCCATTGGTTTCAGCCCTGTAGAGTAGTCGTGACAGAATTTCCATTGAGATAACAAACGGATAAGGTGATATTAGGTCTCCTTGTCGAATACCTCTGGATGGTGAAAAATGGTCGTAAGGTGATCCGTTGAGCAGGATGGAGAATGTGGTTGTGGAGATGCATTGATAGATCCAAGATATAAAAGTTAGGTGGAATCCTAGCTTTTCCAGAATCTTATTAATGAAGCTCCATTCCAGTTTGTCGAAGGCCTTTAAGAAGTCAATCTTCATTCCGACCCATCCCCTTCGTGCTTTGGTTTTCCGCACTGTATGAAGGATTTCTTGTGCAAGAAGCCCGTTCTCGTTGATCCATCTTCCTTCAATAAAGGCAGTTTGGTTCGGGGAGATGATTTTGCCAAGCAAAGATTTACAATGAATTTTAGATGACTTTGTAGCAGACATTGCAAAGGCTAATGGGCCTGAAGTCTTTGAAAGTGGAGGCACCTTGGCATTTTGGTATAAGACTGATAAAAGTGTTATTCCATTCCTTTAAGATAAAGCCCGAGGTGAAGAAGCTTTAGACTGCTGATATGAGTAGTGGCTTCATCGTTTCTCTGTAATGTTTGTAGAAAAGGGATGGAAAGCCATCAGGTCCCGGGGCTTTGAGGTTTGGGATTGAGTGGGCCATCATGATTTCCATATCATCTGGGATTTGGATTAGCCCTTCGTTTTCTAGAGCAGTGATGGTATGGTTGATTAGGTCTTCCATGTTTTCAGGTAGATCAAGATGAGAAGAGTTGAAGAGATCTTGGAAGTTCCTTAGGAAGTATTGGCCTATTCCTTCACGATCGTGGCACCAATCTCCATTATCATCTTTAATGGCTGTTATGTGATTTGCCCATCTTCGGATGACAATAGATAAGTGGAAGAATTTAGAATTTCTGTCTCTCTCTTTCAACCAAAGTTCCCTTGACTTTTGTCGCCATATAATATCCTTCTTCAGTAGGTTTTCCTCAAGGTCGCCGATGAGCTTTTCTTCTTGATGTTTGGAATCAGGAGTGGGGTGTCTTGATTGAATGTCTTCAAGCTTTTTCAGAATCCCTGCAATGTTAGAATCACAGTATCCGAAAACCTCTCTATTCCATTTCCTGAGATCTATCTTTACAGCCCTAATTTTGGAAGAAAGTTAGTATGCTTTACTATCGTTAACAGCTTTGTTCCAAGCATTCTTGACTATATCATGGCTAGTATGGTCTCGGGTCCAGGCTTTTTCAAAGCGAAAAGGTTTGGACTTGTGTGAAGATTCCATCCACAATTTTACTAAAATAGGGTTATGGTCTGATCGGATTTGTGGAAGGTGAAGAACCCCTGCTCTAGGAAAAGTGGCTCTCCATTCATCATTTGCAATAGCCCTATCAAGACGTTGTTTTATAGAAGCAAGGCCTAGTCTCTTATTTCTCCAAGTAAAAGGATTTCCAATGAAGCCAAGATCGACACATCCCAAGTGACTAAGAAAAGCATCCAAGAAAGATCTAGAAGATGTGGCAAAGTTACAATCGCCTTGTTTTTCAGAAGCAACACAGATTTCATTGAAGTCCCCCGCAATCAACCAAGGTTGGTCAATAGTATTAGCAATATCAGATAATTCATACCAAAAGACAGTTTTTGCATGCATGTATGGGGGCCCATATATAGCAGTAAGAATCCAAGGAGCAGGCAGAACATGGTGATCAATAATGGCATGAATATAGTAAGGAGAAGATTTTTCGATAGTTACCTTTAATTCAGAGTTCTAGAGGAGACAAAGACCTCCTGCTGCATTGGAGGAGTCGACTGTGAAGATGTCGTCCAGGTTGCAACGTTTTGCTATTTTATTGCATTGGCTAGTAATGCATTTTGTCTCTGATAAGAAAATTATGCTAGGGCGATGCTTCCGAGTGAGGAGACAGAGAGCTCGAACTGTCGGGTCTCCTCTTATCCCCCAACAGTTCCATGCAAGTAGACTCATGGCTTCTTTGGGGGCTTGATAAGGCCCGCCTCCTCGACCATTTGGATGTGTTCGGGGGTTGATTCTTGCTCCATGTTAGTGTCTTCATAGTCCAACTATGGTTGCAAAGTGTATTGGTGTGAAGGCATCGGGCTAAGTTAGAGAGCCATCGATTGATTTCGATTAAAGTCCCCTCCAGTATTGTTGAAGTGCTATGCGTTCCAGTCCTCCTGCATTGCCTCGCCTATGGTTCGTGCCATCTTATTGAAGATTCTAGCATAAGGTGCTGAGAGTCGTAGGAATTCGTCCATGGAAGTATCATTCCTTCTCTTTCTCCTTGGAAAAATACGTGCAGCAGAGGCATCTGGGCTTGGGGGTGGAATTGGGCTTGGGCGTGGGACTGGGCCTCTTTGATGGTCTCGGCCCTGACTTTGTTTGCAAATGGGCTGTGATGACTGCGGGCTTCGGTCAGGACTGGGCTTCGCTTGGAACTGGGCAGCAATCTGGGCTTGCTCTTCCATTAGGCCCGAGTAGAGGGTGTCGGTGAGTAAAACCGAGCCCTGCCCAATTTCCTGAGCGGGTCTGGTGTGATGGAGGGTTGCCTTGTAACCTCGATGCAGGAAGGATTCCTCACTGTGGCGGTCCTCTTCTCCTATCGAGTCTCCAACGGTCGGAACGACATGACTCTTTGCAGGGTAATTCCACCTAGTTCCTGCGCTGTCAATGTCATCGGTCAAAGTGGATGTGCTGTCGAGGTAAGTCGAGGTGACCTGATACTGTGGTTTCTTGGATTTTGGGCTTCTGAGTTTGGGGGAGGGGGAGGATACGGGTTCTGGAGGCTGCATAATCGATTGGGGCGATCGATTTGGTGATTGCGGTGGGGGGAATGTTGCGGTGAGGGCGGAGAAGCTGCGATTTGTGGTGGGAGAAGATCGGATTGGTGGTCAAAGCGGAGCCAAGGGTCGTAAAGGCTGGGGGGAGCTGGGGTTTCAGAGGTGCAATGGGTTTGGTCGTGGCCAAGGATGCCGTAGTCATAGCAAAAGGTTTTAAGAAATTCGTATTTGAAAAAAACCCATTTGCTGGTCCTGATTTTCGGTTGATGAATCTTCCAGGGCATATGGGTTTTGCTACTGGGATTCTGACAAGGGCTCTGAGGGTAACGTACCATTTCGGTAGGGAAGGGGTGTCTTTCCAGTCGACCTCTACAATTCTGCCTGCTTTTGCTGCCAGTTTGGTGATGTTATCTGTTGAGAGTAGTTCCGGTAGGATTCCTCTGAGCTGAATCCAGAAAGAAATGCTATCAAACTTGACTTCTTCCAGTGCAAGCCCTTTATCCCAGCGAGATATCATCACGTGAGCCCCTTGCACAGACCAGGCTCGTTCTCTTTCTACGTAAGTCATATCTCTTTTATCCTTGAAAAGGCAGACCAGTAGATCTTCAGCATATTTTTTCGGCGCAATAATAACCCCTTTTCTTATGTTCCAGGCTTGCAATAGGCGGGGAATGATGGCCTTTGGCGGTGGGGGTTTGAAACCAAACGACTTGATGAGAAGGGTCAAAGGAATTGTGTCCTGTGATTCTTCTTGATTGGTTGGGAGCTCCATGGCAGCTTGCTTGTTGTCCCAAGTCATCTGTGTGTTCAACAGTTCAGCAAGGGAATAGTAAAAATCGGTGGGATCCATTGGAGGTGGTGGGGTGTCTTGAGGTTGGAGATAGGATTTGGGAAGAGCAGATGGGGTTTTTGAGTGGTTCTGTTGCGAAATTGATGGGTTTTCATCCACTTTTATTCTAATTAATCCATTTTCACACAAATTGAGTCTTTATTCAATTTAATTCTATCTTTTAAACCAAATGTGGACTTTAATTGATTTAAATCCTAACTCTAGGATCCTACCCTAAAGATACTTGGATCTTTCCCGATTAAGCCTAGAACACCTAATTAGAGAGTGATTATCCTCAATTCCCATGATTAAATGTCAAATATACCTAAATTAATTGGTTTGAACTCCAATTAACCAATTAATCATCACATTGACACTTGATACCAAAGGGCTGTCTCAGCCACATCAACTCAACTTCACAGATTGAGCAATTTTATTGTTCTTAGGCCTTATAAGACAATTAAACCAATTTGACATCAATTTCCTAATAGCCGAGACTTTTTTTTTTTGGATGAATATAGCCGAGACTTATTAAGCTTAATCCATGTAGTTTTCACCTAATTGGACCAAAATTAACTAGTTAAGACTCTAAACCCCCTTGGCAGAAATCCACTCCACTTAACAAGGAGCAGACACATCAATTTCATGACAAATTGAGAATAATTATACAACTCTACGCCTAATCATATCATGGCCAAATGCTACTTATCCCGATTTCATGCACTTCAAGGTTACCTAACTCTGAGGATATTCTATGCCTATATGCAAGCCCGAAATAGTAAGGATACCACTCTTGAGCATCCCGGTGTTCGATTCAAAGCTCTTACCACCCGAATTCAGTTGAACGGAGATACAATAAGGCATGTATGGCATCTGTCTAGCCTGTGATCTGAGCTTCCTATTGAGTCGGTTTTCGGCTTTCCTTCTCATTTCTAGAGCGCATATGTAGTAATCTAGTGTAAACCATGCTTTTAGGTTTTTTTTTTGGGTAAATTACAAAAAAAAACCCAAGTTTTGTAAAATGTCTCAATTTTGTCCTAAATTTTGTTTTGTAACAAAAAAAATCATAAGTTTTCTAAAATGTCTCAAAAATGACCTCCGTTATAACTTCCGTCAATTTTTGTTGCTGATGGTGGGTCCCTTTAACAGTCCACGTAGGTCACATGTAGGCTAGTGGGTCCCTTTAATAGTCCACGTAGGTCACACGTAGGCAAAAATTGACGGAAGTTATAACAGAGGTCATTTTTGAGACATTTTAGAACACTTATGGTTTTTTTTGTTACAAAACAAAATTTAGGACAAAACCGAAATATTTTACAAAATTTGGGTTTTTTTTTGTAATTTGCCCTTTTTTTTTTTAATTCCCGTGTTAGTATCATGCTAGGGTATAGTCCCATGAGCTAGATACCATGTGCTAATTAGGGCTTGATTAGCCAGGATTAACTTGAAAATTTCTTGCTGAGGCATCAGGTTTGTAGAACCGAGTGGTTAAGTGGCTTAACTGGAGATTAAAATTGGTTAATTCTCCATGCTTAGCTCACGGTCTTCTTGCTAGGGAAGGGCCGAGTGATCTTTGTTGGCTAATTAGTGCTTAAAATGGTTTAATCTTGTTGCTTAGCTTTCGGCCACGTAGATTTGATCATGAAATTGATTAATCTTGCTCACCTGGGCCTAGAATTGGATATTAGGTATTATTGATCAAATTTATTTCAATAAGTGTCATCTATTTGTTGAATAGGTTTGGTGTATTTGGTTTTTGAGTTGAGATTTTAACTCAACTCAATTTTTGGGAATAAGAAAAGACAAAAAATAATTATTACAAATGTTGAAAAATATATGAATGTGTGAAATATATATATGTATATATATATATATAGATTTGAAGTAGATACGAAATTTATTATTAAAAAATTGATTATAAAAATGATTAGAAAAAAATATGAATGAGATATTATTATTAAAAAAAAGAAAGAAACAAAACAGTAATGATTGTAATGTTGAATTTGTGGAAAAATAGAGTTTGGTAGAGTAAAATTTTAATTCTAAAACCAAACAATTTGTCATGGTGAATTCAGTAATGGAGTAGAGTTACGATTTAATTTGATTTCAAATTTTTAAAAATTGAAAATTGACCCATAATGTTTTTTGTTTTTTCAAAAACTGCCCAACCTCCCCCTCCTTCCACTCAAATCCCTATCTCTTCTCACTCTCTCTGCTGCTCTTCGTTCCATCACCACGAAATCCGATCGAATCCCCATCTTAGCCTCTACGTTTCCCATCTGGGTAGAGGAAGCTCACGGTCTCACCGCTTGGGAGGGGGACAACCACAAGGACGATGACTTGACGACGGCAGATGTGCCTTCCTAGGAAGGAAAGACCCTTGAGCCGTCGAGAAACGAGGACCCCATGCGAAGAACACGAGGACGGCCTAGGCTGTCGCTCCCGATGAGGTTGTCCCAGTCATTGAGGGTCCAATAAAGGAGGCGAAAGGAGGTCTTGGCTCTCTAGAGTTTAGGGTTTCGTCAAATTTAAATTTGAGGTGAAATTTGGTTTGATTTCTTGCTCGAGATTTGTCAAATCAAAATCTAAGATTCACCGTGGCTCGAGAACTATTACCATGAGTTGTAATTTGCTTGTCATTGGTGAGACGGCCATGGAAGTGAAGTGATCAATTAGAGAAGAGAGAAGAAGGGCATGAAAATGAAAAAGATTATGAACAGTGCTTTGAGAGAAGGGGTGGGGCAAAATTGAAAATTTTTTAAAAAATTTGATCTTTTTGAAATTTTGAAAACTTTGTAGTGAAGTTGAGTGAAATGTAACTTTGTTACCAAACAAGCTATTAGTTTTTGGAATTTTGGGCTCTCTTGGCAGAGATTCCAGCACATGGATTGCCAAAAGATCATTTTTTTTTTCTGAAAAATGACCATTTACTTATAAAGGAAGGGGACTCGGGCGTCCATTTGTAATTTCAAGACTGCAGGGTTAAAATGAGAAGATTTTGAAAATTCTAGAGGTTTGACACGTGCCTGACGTATAGCCAGCTGCGTCGGGCACGGATACTACCCGCGCCTTCGTACATTGGCAGGGGTAGTATTCTTGCAAGGCCTCATTAAATTTATCAAGTGACCGAACTGAGTTCAACTAGTTCAAACTGAAATAGCTCGATCTTTTTTAATCTCGCCTCATTCTCTAAACTTCTCAAAAAACTTTACTTTCACCATTTTTGAAGATTTAAAGCACAATCTTAGCAGAGAAAATTATCAAAAAATATTTTATGACTCAAGAATGCTGCTCGAAATGAATATTTCTCTCTACATGAGAATATCAATTCCTCCGTCTCAAACTCTTCTTCTACCAAATGAAAAATGAGAATCAAAGAGATCGAGTTTTCATCAGTAAAAAATAATTAAGGTACCAATTTTTAAGGAAAAGTAAGGATAATTGGGTTTAAAAATAAATATCTCTACGAATTACACGTCGTTTTTGAGACATTGTTTTTTTACGTGTAAACCATGAGAAAAATATATCCGACTACCTTATTTTTTAAAAATTGGCATCATAAATGATTTGCTCCAGGATATCACTTGATGACTTATCTGACATATCTTGAAGACCATCTTCTAAGGCTACTCCTTTACTCCTTGATCGATAATGTGATTGGGAAATTATTTGTTGGTCGTTGACGGAGGCCGGTCAAAACGAGGTGCTTACACTTACCCATAATTATTTTCCTAACAGTACTTACTCAACCATGCCATGTGGATAATTAGAACTTTATCAAAGAGTTAGTGGATCTACTAACTCATGTGCCCCATTGATGTCTCTATTTACAGGAGAAGATACCAAATTATTATTAGGAGTGGGAAAAGGAATATCTACTACCTTTAACTGTCCATTTACCTTGAATATGTTTAAAGCAACTACCTGTCTTGTCAACATCAAACCCTAGAATTTTACTATAAAGGATTCACATTTCTAGTACTCTATTATCTATAATAAAACTTGAACATTTTCTAATGATCAAGAATCCTTATTTATAAGCAATAAATTGATCAATAACATTTATTGTATTAAGAGATCATAAGTAGAACATTTTACGGGACATTCGTGAAGGTGATTAAAAGCACATTTCCTTTTAGTCCACAACGAGTTACAAAGAAAATTGTTTAAATATGAAATTACACTTCAAAAGTATAATAAAGTTTTCTGCCCCACAACAGTTCAAGTAGAATGAATATACTTGAAAATTATAATTACATCTTTAAGTGTACAATTACGCCTTCTAAATACGTCAATTTGTCTAATATATATTACTATTTAGAACAATTATTTTCAAGCATACATGAAAAGAATGTAGGATGAAGTAAAGAGCAATGAACCTGCAAAGAAATAATAACAGTAATAAGGTATTTTAAAAATTTGGTAAATCTTTACTAAAAGATATATTACTAAAAGATATAAAATATATTTACTTTATGCGTGTGTGAGGATATTTCTATTATAAAAGATATAGCATGTGAGTTTTTTAAATCCTATGATGAACATAAGCATCATTGCCTTTAAAAGAATTTATAAAAAGAAAATATAGTTAACTCTAAAATGAAATTTTCTTTTTTGAGTTTACATATTTTCTAATCTATATATAATATATAATGCCAAAACGTGAAGTGAGAATGAACGCGGTTTTGTCAAGTGCCACATCTAAAAAGAAGTTGCTTCATGTGTAAGGATGAATGTGGTTTTGTCAAGTGTCACATCCAAGAAGGGATTGCTTCATGTGCAAGATATTCAAAAGTCTTGGAAGACATTAAATATACTTAGAAATTTAAAAATGTCATCTATTAATATAAAAATATATAAAAATAAAATTGTAGTTAATCTATATTACTCCAGCATATATATTGGGCTTTCAACCATAGTAAAATTACATTTGATTAAATTCAAACCAAGTACATCAAAATATTTCCAAACATTTAATATAATTTACCGTGTTTTATTTTTTCATTTAAATTATTACTAACAATATTAGATATATTGAGAATATGAATTTAAGAAATTCATGATAATGTTAGAACAATTTCTAATTTATAAATTTATTATAATTCGTATATGGAACTAGAAGTCTTTTTCTTTTGACTTTTTTCTGATCTTAATTAAAGCATGAAACTAAAGATTATTATCTCCCTAGTATGCATGCTTCCGGTTTCCTACTAAAGACGCAAAGAAAGAGGGGAAGTTTGTCATAAAATAATGGGTAACTCGATATAATTTTTGTACCTATAAAAAAGATATCTTATAATAATTATAATTTGTAGATCATTTATATTTGAATTATATACATACACATCAAAAAGGTAAAAGAAAATCGATTTATTTGCCTAATTTAAATTTTTTGTAGGGCTGAAATTTTAAATAAAAATTCAATCAATGTTGTCATTTTCAATGAACAATCAAGTTTCTCTTAACACATGTATGTATACAAATGCACAACTTCCCGTATGGAAATTATCAAAAAAAGTTCTTAAGAAAACATCAATGTGGGTTGGTTTAAGCAGTTTGGCGTTTGTTCCGCTTAAGTAAGGTCTCGGGGTTCGAGTCCTTGTAAATGTAGAAAATTCACGCTGTGAGAGTTTTACCCCTTAGTAGTCGACCCCACTCGACTGGATTAGTCAGGGATCAATTGAGTTTCCGGATATCAGAGTTCACGTCAGAAAATATCTTTTCAAAATTTTTCACAAGTAATTACATACATAAATCTAAATTGTAAGGAGGTTTAAAATTAAGGAAAAAGCACACATTTCATGTTAAAAATAAATCCCGCGCAAGGCACGAGTTTATTGGCTATTTATAATTTCATTAAATTTGTTGAATTATATAAAGTGAATAATTACATTGTATTTCGATAATATGAAAATTTAAATAAACTAATAAAAATAGCCTTTTTTATATTATATATCTAAAATAAATATATGATCACTTGTCTACTAATAATTATTAAAATAATTCTCAAAATAGATTTTTGTGTATATATACATATGTATATATATTTCTAGGACATATATATTTATTTTTTATTTTGTTCATGTGAATTAACATACATATTTCGATATATAGAAATAATCTATACATTATTTTGATATATACTATTATTCCAATCATATTCAATAGGGTGATACAACTTTGTATATATATATATAGATTATAATTATGAGAGTTAAAATGCACTTTATCACCCGACCTATTAAGTGAGTTTAGGTTTGCCCCTTAACCTTCAAATATTTGGGAAGTATCCACCGACCTCATTTGGAAATAAGCAAGATGTCCCCTCAATCAAATTTCAACCAAAATTTCGGCAAAAAAATTACACATGCCACTCATATGTCGTATTAAAAAGGACAAAATTGTCACTCTATCAACTGATTAGCTAAAAAAAAAAGAACTGAACAGTTAAATTTGTGGATTAGGGCACCGCTCCTCCACCCACTTTCTTCTCCCAATAAGTGGGATAAAGTTTACATTGTTCACTCGATGCCTATATAATCCAATTAAAGGAGCTATAATGCTATTCCTGAGGATTGCTTTGTTGGAATCGGGCAGGGTGGGTGTAAATGAGGGTGTGTACGAACCCGGGTATACTAAGAACCAATCGGAACCTACTCATTAGGGTAGAATCCAAATAACTCGTATTGAAAATAGGATAGGATCCGGTTATTAAAATAAGAGACCTGTGAAAATTAGTTCCGATTCTTGCATCTATGGTACCCAGAATCGGAACTGATATATGGACATGGATAATAATTTCCTCTATTATATATATATATAGTTATATTTAGATATTCTTATATTTTAAAAAATCTAAATCTATGTCGACATTATGTTTTGCGTGATTATTAATTATGGATGAGACATTTTTTATTTTATTTAACGATACAAAAAAATTTACAGATTTCAACAGGGTACTCAAACATGTGGTATAATACAAGTTTCAGATAAGTTCCGGTTCCAGGATTGAATATGATAGGATTTGGTTCCAAAATTTTGGAACATATCCTTTATTGGATAGAATCTAGGTATCGTAAAAATACAGGGTACCCGGACCCGCACACCCCTAGGCGTAAATTATTAATTGACAACTCGCGCGAGTGGCATAATCCCTCGTTTGGCTAGAATTCTGAGTGAAATCTAATTGAGAGGATACCTTACTTATTTTCAAGTAAGGTTAGGGGTAATCCGTAAAAAATTGAAAGTTAGGGGGCAAATTTATACTCACTTCATTGATCGGGTGATAAAGTGCATTCAACTCTAATTATAATTATTTAAAAATACTTTTCATAGATTTAGAAAGAACAATAAGAATTAATGCCTGCGCGTAGGGCGAATACGATCCTTATTTAAATATATATCTATACTTTCTGTTGACTATTATACTCATATAATTTATATTATATTATTTAAAGACCCTTAGATTAAGGACATATACATACTAAAAAAATTACTCTCTTTCACTTCTCTCTCTCCCCCTCCCTCTCTCATCTTATCTCTCGCCCTCCTCTCTTGCATTCTTCTTATATTATTTAAGGACATATATTAAGAGCATACATGATTAATTGATCCAATCTTTATTCCATTTCTTTTCCCTTCTTCATTTAGTGTTCTCCGATTATTCAGACATAAATTCTAACTAATTTAATTTCGCGAACGCTTATCTAAATACATTTGAGAATATATTGCAAAATCACTTTAAATGACTACCCAAATAATAATATATAAGCAGCATGAAATGACGGCTCACCACGAGCTGAGCAAAAGGGGCAACGGTGAACTCTTGTAGAACGAGCGGAGGGCTTTTGTCCATAGAAGTTACGAGAGGATACCGGTTGCAAATGCGCTTAACGCCGTTAACTGGAAACCGCCCCGCCGTTTGACCATAATCAGAAAGTCAAAACCCTAAACAGCAAGACCTCCTTCCCGTCCTGCCCCGCCTCTTTTGCGTTGGTGTTCGCTCTGCTCCAACTCCCCCATCGCCATTTCCGGAACTCAGAGCTCGAGCTCCTTCAATGGGGAAGAAGTGGAGAGAATCCTCATCGGATAGCGAACCAATTGCCCCCACGGCCATCCCCGAGCAAGAGCTCAAATCAGATAAGAAGAAGAAGAAGAAGAAGAAGAAGAAGAAGGACAAGCACGGAAAGGAGGAGAAAGTGCAGGAGGAGGTCGTAGGATTATCACCAGAGTACCAGAATGGGTCCGGCTATAAGAGGAAGAAGAAGCAGCTGGACGATACCGACCTGGAATTTGAGCTGAAGAGTGACAAGAAGAAGCATAAGAAGGGAGATTCAAGTGACAGTGGAAGTGGTGGGGCCGACGAGGAGGTGAGGGAGGGGAACGTGGTGGTGAGCGGGAAAGATGTCAAGAAACCGAAGTACATTCCGGTGGAGTCGTTCGAGGGCTCGAAGCTGCCCGGGGAGGTGCTGGAGTGCTGCAAGGGGTTTAAGAAGCCCTCTCCGATACAGTCAAGAGCATGGCCTTTCCTGCTAAACGGCCGCGATTTCATCGGGATCGCCGCGACTGGGTCAGGTAGGTTTGCCGAGGCTGGGAGTTAGTACTTACCTGTGTATACAATCCATGAATGAACTTGAACTGGCTGATTCGTGAGCATTCAAGTGGTTCTACTGTATGCCGTTAATGCTACGAGTTATCTAAATGTTCTTTGCTTGAATTAGTTGCTTCGTGTGTATTCAGTAAGAAAATGAATTGACTTTGCATAAATGCACGCCTCCGATGGAAATTACCGAATGATATGAATTCGCGTGATTTGACACGAAGCCACTAATATCATGATGTTCTTGATTATACTGATATATGAATTCGGTCCTTAGATATTGGAGAGTGTGAAAGTGGGTTTTGCTGATGGAGTTTGATATTTTGCTGTGGTTTTAGGTAAAACCTTGGCTTTTGGGATACCGGGGATTATGCATGTTTTGAACAAGAGGAAGGGGAAGATGTCCAAGGGGAGGAGTCCACTTTGCCTTGTTTTATCACCTACGAGGGAGCTGGCTCAGCAGGTATGTCCGAGTTATAAGCTTGTTGTTCTTGGCCTTGAGGATAGAAGTGTTTGACTTATTCTGGTGATAAAATTAGTGTGATGAGTCAGAGTCACATGTTGCAAAGCTTCTACTTTCACCATGCCTAGAACATCGTAAGGATTACAATGCTTGTAAAGGCCACACTGCTGACTGGAATGCTGACTGAAATTCCTGTCAGTGACAGAGTCTGATAGAAAGGAAGCAGGGTCTTCAGGAGCGTAAATTTTCTTGCTTTTGCTTTGTTATACTCCGATTCTTATTGCAGCAGTACATGAGTATTGCTGTGATTTTGTCAACTTCTAGTTTATGTTTGAAATTACACTTCAAAAAATCAAATGAAAGTAAAGCATGGTCATTTTCAAATTTATTAAAAAAAGAGATATTTTTAAGGTTAAACAAAATCACCTAGATACATACGTATACAATCACGTATATTGCTGCAATAACAATCGAGGAATTTTATGAACTTTGACATACTCATTTATACTTTCCCCTCTGATTATCTTTCTGTGGGATTTTCATGTAGATCTTCCTATTTAATGGACATACTTGCTTTCCGGATCATAACTTATAACACATGGGGTTTCACTAATTGTTGACTGTTTTATTGACTCTGTTGACATCTTCTCTTCTGCAGATTTCTGATGTTCTAGTCGATGCTGGAAAAGCTAGTGGGGTAACATCAGTATGCCTCTATGGAGGAACATCCAAAGGACCACAAAAATCTGCTCTTAAGGCTGGAATAGTGGGTGATTTTGATCTTTCACTCTAAATCCACGTGGAATTTCCATTCTTTTATCTGTTATTTGCAGTGTGATTAGATATATATTAGCAAATACTGGAATTGTTGGTGTTGTTAAAATACATGTGCGTTTTCTTCCATTTTTTAGATTGTAATGTTAATAATTTTAAGTAGTTGTGACGTATGTTGAAATTATTACAAACTTGGGTCATTACTTCATCTTGTTGTACTTGAACTTATGTATTGTCTGATTGAAAACTTTTAGTATCAAAAACCAGGATGTTAAGTTGTTGAAAAGGATTGTATGGTGGGTCATTAGTGATGGTTGTTATTCTCCATTCTCTAATGGTGATACCATGCTCTAATACTGCTTGATAGTTAGAGTATGTAATAGAAATTCGCCTGGAGGATAAGAGATCCCATATAGTGAAAAAAGTAGAATAAGCATTTGAAAAGATGGTTAGATACTTTCATGATAGACCCACTGATACTGGTGATAAGATCATTAAATATTTGACAGATGGTAAACTTCCTTAAACAAGTGGCTTGCAATGTGCAAACCATCGAATTTGATCAATGGAGCTGTTTCTGTAAGTTATTGGAGTTGGAGCTTCCTGTTCCTTTTTCTTCTCAATACACTTCCATCTATTTAGATCTTTTGACATTTAAAAATGGCTTTTCTAGTTTTGGTAGCGATACTGCAGTTGTGATAAAGTAGTGCCCTTCTTATTGAATAATGTATTAAGTTGTACTTATTTGTAATATGTAATTGATTACTGAGCTGGAATGTTTAATACCTATACTATCAATAGGACTTCGTGATTGGAACACCTGGACGCTTGAAAGATCTAGTTGAAGAAGGTGTCTGCTGTCTTTCTGAAGTAGCTTTTGTGGTAAGTGGAGAGTCATCTGATGTGTATTTTGTATGTTCACTTGAAAAAACTAAAATGATTTGTGTATTCTGTATGTTCACTTGAAAAAAGTCAAGTGATATCTTCAATTGAAATATGGTTATTTTATTCTTTTGCGTGTTAAGAGTTGGGAGATTGGTAATAGAATGTGCTGAAAAGTTTCATGCTTTATACTAGTCTCCAATTAATTAGGCATATAACAATAGTTTCAAAGTTTGATTGAAATTGTTAGATTTCAGAAGGAAAGCATTCTGCATTAACTTGATAAAAGATTTTGTCTATCATTATCACTGGTTTGCTCAAAGTCAGGCAGAGCATGTTGAGAATCTGACTTTCAACAATTTTTAGCCTCTTTTATTCCGCTATTACAGGATGTACAGGGCCATTTAATTGATCAGACTAGAAAAGAGTATTTCAATTGTAGTAATATTACTCTAATACTGATCGAATTTCTCAATTGTTTTGGTGGAGAATGTAAGATATATTCTTAGAAAAGCAATTGCTGACATTCTGTGAATATCTTTCTGGGCAAGAGTGATATTTGACTTTTTGTAGGTGCTTGACGAAGCAGATAGAATGCTTGACATGGGATTCGAAATGGAAGTTCGCTCTATATTGAGCAAGACTTGTTCTGGTTAGTCTACTTTTCTCTTCCATATTTACTTAGTCCTGTCAACCGTCCTACTGCTTCTTCCCAATTGCTGTCAAAAGTTTGTCTCTTAACACATTTTGACTTACTTTTCTGGCACTTGTCATTCCCATAGAGTTCCGTCCGTTAGGTTCCTTTTCTTTACCAACTGCAAGAATTGTTATACTTATTTAAATTGCCAAGGAAGCACTGTTTTTGAGATTTCAAACTCAAAACTTAATTTAGTTTCATTTTCATTCCGCTTCTATCAAAATTTTGGGTATATATATGTGTTATTGAGAAGTTTCTAAATCATTTTCAGTTCGCCAAATGGTAATGTTTAGTGCCACATGGCCGCTGCCGGTACATCAGTTATCTCAAGAGTTCATGGATCCTAATCCTGTCAAGGTGTGGAATTTAACTTATAATCGACTTTTACCCTCTTCTATATAAAATACCGAAGACTGATGAATTTGCTGTAGGTAGTGGTTGGTTCAGAGGATTTAGCTGCCAATCATGATGTTATGCAGATAGTTGAGGTACTGGTGTTCATAAGAATAAATTTTTCCTTTAGCAATGATGCTCTCAGATTAGTGCTTATAGGACAACTTCTCTTGCATATGTAGGTCTTGGATGATCGTGCTAGAGATGATCGATTAGTGGCTCTACTACAAAAGTATCACAGTTCACAGAGGTACTATGGCTGTGGATCTAATATTTCTATTTGGCAATTGAGGATTGCATGTCTGATATTTGAAGTTCTCATTTATTTTCTGTTGAACTAACAATTAGTGCTTATATGTTTCTTCAGTAACAGAGTACTGGTCTTTGTGTTGTACAAGATGGAAGCTTCACGTGTTGAAAAGATGCTGCAAGGAAGGTCTGATAACATTATTCCATGTATGCATATTTTTTTAGGATAACTGCTGTGCAATGAATGAGACATTCTTATTCTTTCTCTGTCTCTTTTTTCCTTTATTATCCTAGGGGCTGGAAGGTTGTCTCCATACACGGGGACAAAGCACAGCATGACCGTACAAAAGCACTTGCTCTATTTAAGAAGGGAAGCTGTCCTTTGATGGTATGTC
The DNA here is from genome assembly GCF_007655135.1 of Punica granatum. Classification (NCBI taxonomy): domain Eukaryota; kingdom Viridiplantae; phylum Streptophyta; class Magnoliopsida; order Myrtales; family Lythraceae; genus Punica; species Punica granatum. Next base: position 41,346,733 of record NC_045127.1, on the reverse strand, counting down.
AATAATTTTATTCTGTTAGCAACATAGAAGACTGTTATTATGCGTCCTAGGGTGCTTTGCTGGAAAAGCTGTGGTAGAGGGACTGATCTATGAAAAAAACTAATGTCGCAGAAAAGCATGTGAGCTTGTGTCATCTAGTTTAACTAGCCTGTCTCGCTTGTTGGGCTCTTGTAATGTTTTTTCTAGGTTAATCTGTGTTTGTTTGTCATTGTTCAGAAAATTCCTTCCCTGGGTTACATGTACGCTAAGCGGCAATTCCCCAATTAGGATATTTTGACATGCTACGTTAAGGCTTCTGACATGGAGTTTCTCTAGGAAATATCCCGAGTCTTATAATTTTTATCTTTCTATGTTTATTGGCTTTCTTGTCTAGTTACTCTTGCATTATTTGGTCTCCATCAAACATCTATTCTAGATCCTGGTATCCCTAAAGTTCTGTTAGTACCCATCTGAGTCATTTTTGTGCTTCCTTAGTTAATCAAGTAATTTATACAATCTGAAAGACATCTAAACCATAAGGGGGAGAGAGAAACTGAAAAATTTATAACCTTAAGTGTTGGCTTCAGTTAGAAGAAAGAGAGACGAGTGAAGTTTGGTTCAAAACTTGAAAGTGCCAGTCCACGTGTAGGAGCTTGCATATTTGTAGGAAGTGGCTGGAAGATTGTGTTACTTTCAACAGGTCTACAAAATTTAGCTATTTATGTCGGCATCTATGAATTTATGCAGATTGCGACTGACGTTGCCGCTCGAGGACTTGACATTCCGGATGTTGAGGTGGTGATAAACTATAGTTTTCCTCTCACCACCGAGGACTATGTCCACAGAATTGGAAGAACAGGGCGGGCTGGGAAGAAGGGAGTCGCCCATACATTTTTCACAAAGGAGAACAAGGTAAGGATTTGGAATTCTCTTTGGTGATGTGCTGCTTCACTAGTTGAACACTGTAACTGATGAGTCTGTCTTGTTATGGAATTGTCGACTCAGGGACTTGCTGGGGAACTGGTCAATGTACTCAAGGAGGCTGGGCAAATTGTGCCAGAAGCCCTCCTAAAATTCGGTACCCATGTAAAGAAAAAGGTACTTATGATTCGGGATTTTGCTGCTGCCTGTTAGAGCACATAATTATCTTTTCTGCGCATGAAAATGTAGCCGTTGGATGGAATCTAAACTATCTGGTGGTGAAAAAATGGGATGCAGAGAGGAAGCAAATTGTTTACAACGGTAGAAATTAACAGAGAATTGATTACTGAAGGACCTGAGACCCGAGAATAATACATCCTCTCAAAATCCAACCTCATAGATTTAACAGTGATGCCCCCAAACCCCCTATTTATGAATTATAAGCCTTTTCTAAAAAAAACCTAAGAGTTAGTTAGAAATAAACAGTTTATGTACAGTATAATATTACGATAATGTCTCCGAAGCTATGAGTAATGTTGATAGCTTATGACCTCATCCTGTTTGTGGCTACAACAAGGCTAGATTTTGCTCTGAGAGCATCGACACCATTTATAACTTGATTCTAAAGGAATAAATGGTGTTGGGGTTGGACCGAAAAGCTTATTATCATGGGTTTGGTGAATTAGAAGTGCATAGGACTGGAAAGATGTGGCAAAGCACTTCTATCTTAGTTCAGACAGTGAAATGGATTGGGAACCAAAATGAGAAAGGCCCATCTTTTATCTGTGATTAAAGCTACATGGATGGCACTTCCCAGTCTCTGATTGTTATTTTGTCTGTGATTTTGCAGGAATCGAAACTCTATGGGGCTCATTTTCGAGAAATTTCTGCAGATGCTCCAAAAGCTACAAAGATCACATTCAACAACTCCGATGAGGAAGACTGAATGGCGTCAAGCTTTAGTATTAATACTAAGTGTATACTGTTCGATGCAAGATACACATTTATTTCTTTTCTTCATATTCATTGGATCCAAAGAAAGAAAGAGTGTCATCAGGGATTTCTGAAACTGTAGTATGTGGTAGGGAAGGGCCCTAGTTATTTGAAGGCCTCAGTTTTGTGGCATCTTTTATTCGTTATTATCTGTAGCCGGTAGAGATAGTTTCCTCAGCAGCATTGTCAGGATGTAAAAGTGATTCTTTTACAGATTGAAGCCATTACCGGACTGGTGTAATGATCATTGATCCCAGCTTCTTCTGTCCTGGATATTGTATCCATCAACTGACCCGGAGTATTGTTACTTGTTCCGGTGGGGTTGAAAAATGTTTCCATTAATGTTCTGGCACGGTCTGGTTAATCAATTGTGAATAAAAAAAGAAAGGTCATAATAATAATAATAATAATAATAATAAAAGTATAGTGGACCGAAAGACTGAATTCATTCATGCATCTTAATGGGTCTATGATTCTATTTTCAGACACTGGACTTTCTCCTCCCATTGGCTTAATAATATATGCATAAAAATGACTTGTATGCATACGCCAGAGATGACTTCTTCGAAATGCTCGATGCGTCACCATCCATGTTGATGTGGCTGTACCAAAAATGCAAGCAACTGATCTCAGAATCAGTCAGGGAGGAGCGAGGAAGCTGCCTTGCCTATATTGAAGCATTTGTCCATCCATGTTGATGTGGCTGTACTAAAAATGCAAGCAACTGATCTCAGAGCATTCTTAAGCGGTCAGGGAGAAGCGAGGAAGCCGCCTTGCCTATATTGAAGCATTTGTTTATTGGTATCAATAAGAAGCTGATCTGGTTCGTATGAGAGTTCGAGGTAAGTATTTCGTGTTTTGGAGTTGAGCATATGAAAATAACTTCTCTTTGTTTCTTTTTCTTAGTTAATATTTGTTTCCTCACTTTCTTCATTTTAGGCCCTGCAATGCATCTTTGTCTGAGTCACCTCCAGCTATGGTCATTGGTCAGCGACGACTTTGTATATTTTGTATCATTATTTGCCCTTCACATCTCATAAAAAATTTGGTCATTTTCCCATGACATATTGATTGTGATTAACTAATTCATCCTTGCAGGTCTGCTTGGTTTCTTGAGAAGTACGATTTGGCTCCTCAACTCTGTTTCTTAGGCGTTGTTTAGATACGGATTGTAAGCATATTCCCCGTGAGGAAAGTGCAAGGATATTCGCTTAGATTTCGTACACTCAAAAAAAATAATATATATATATATATATATATATAGAGTAAGACCACTGGACATTCGTGAGCACCTCGATAAACCTCGACTTTCAGGGAACATCTAGATGATCCCATCACTGCCAAAATCAACTGCTTGAAGTTGAGGAAGTTGAGGAAGCAGGAGATGGCTGAAGCTGCAGTTAACCATCTCCTTGGTAGGATTGACAACATTATTGAAGAGAAGTTCGCACCCTTTACTGATGTTCGGGAAGAAATAACTTCTTCCAGGCAAGAACTAGACCACGTCAAGGCATTCCTGAGGGTTGCAGATGTAGAGGAGGAGAATGACGATGAGGTCAAAACGTGGGTCAAGCATCTGAGAGATGCTGCATATGAATTCGAGGATGTCCTTGATGAGTATAAACTACTCATGCTGCATGAACCTGGAGAAGGATACCTCAGATTTGCCCACCGATGGGTAAATAACTTCAAAGCTCGTTCCCGTATCATGCCAAACCTCAGGCGCTTGTGCATGAAAATCAGAAGCATCTGTGAAAGGCATCAAAGGCTGTCCCACAAGTTTAGCCAAAATGGAGAACGAGTGAGCACTATTCGTGCAGATAGTACGTGGCAGGATCATCAGTCTGATGCCCTCCTGTTGGACACAGTTGATTTGGTTGGGATAGAAGAGCGCAAGAGTCACCTGATGCAGTGGCTGCTTGGAGGACTCTCAGGGACTGGAGCCATGGCAGTTCATGGAATGGGCGGTTTGGGGAAGACGACTCTGGTGAGGCAAGTCTACGAGGACCCCGAAGTGAAGAAACACTTTGAGGTACGGGCGTGGGTTACTCTTTCTCCATCTTTTGATACGAAAGATCTCCTCAAGGACATGTTCCGGCAACTCTCCAGTGAGCCGAGGAGGAAAGCTCCCAGAAGAGAGGGTGTAGCGAGCATCAACTTCCTGAAGATCTCAATCAAGAACTTGCTGCTCAAAGGAAGGTTCTTGGTCATTCTTGATGATGTGTGGCACGCGGATAGATGGGAAACTGTCAAGTACTTATTTCCCAATAATGATTGCGGCAGCCGAGTAATGCTAACCACACGGCATGTTGAGATTGCAGCAGCAGCCTGCAAGCATTTGGTTGGGGAGGCCTATAATCTTATGCCCTTATCGAACGAGGAATCTTGGAAGCTTTTCTGCAGGAAGACATTTCAGGGGAACCCATGCCCTCCTCATTTAAAGGATATCTGCACGGATATCTTGAAGAAGTGCGAGGGGTTGCCCCTTCCAATTGTGGCCATAAGTGGTGTCTTGGCTACGAAAGGTACACACAGAAAAGACGAGTGGGACTTAGTTCTGCGCAGTCTTCGTTCTCTTGATGGCAATGACCGTTTGAAGAAAATCAACAAGGTACTCTCCCACAGTTTTAATGATCTTCCTTACTACCTGAGATCATGTTTTTTGCACTTGAGCGTGTTTCCTGAAGGACATGTAATCGAAAGTGCAAGGCTGATTAGGCTGTGGGTGGAGGAACGGTTCATTGAAGTGAAAGCAGGTATGACTATGGAAGAAGTTGCAGAGGACTACTTGAATGAGCTCCTGAGCAGAAACCTGATGCAGGTTGCAGAAACAACGAGTGATGGGAGGATCAAAAGGTGCCGCATCCACCACCTCTTGCGGGATATGGCCATCTCTAAGTCGGAAGAGCAAAGCTTCGCGGTGGCAGTGGATGAGCAGAACCCACTTTGGCCTGAAAAGGTTCGCCACCTTTCAATGCACGGCATTTTTCAGCATTTGCCAGAGCAGAGATCGATTTCACATCTCCGCTCTCTGTTCACTTTTGGAGTCGACAAGTCTTCCATAAAGGCAGCCCTATCTCATCTGAAGCTGCTTGCAGTCTTGGACTTGCAATATTCACCTCTGAATAAGTTTCCGATACAAGTAGTTGACATGTATTTCTTGAGGTATCTGAGTTTGCGGTACACCCATGTACAAACTATTCCACGTTTGATAGGGAAGCTCGAGTATCTAGAGGTACTGGATCTTAAACATACCAATGTGATAGAATTGCCAGTTGAGATCATGAAGTTAAGGCGACTCAGGCATCTCCTCGTTTATCGGTATGAATTGGAGTCCTATGTGCACACTAAATACGGGTTTAAGACCCTTGCTGGTATCGGAGCTCTGCAGTCTCTGCAAAAGCTCTGCTACATAGAGGCAGATGACGAGAGGAGCCGCATCATGGTGCAAGAGTTAGGGAACCTAACTCAGCTACGAAGGCTGTGCATCCTCAAGTTGAAGGAGGAAGATGGAGCAGCTCTGTGTTCGTCCATTACGAAGCTGACCAATCTACGTGCTTTATCCGTTTCCTCACTCAAAGAGGACGATGTTCTCGACATGCAACACCTCTGCTTTCTGCCTCCACTGCTCCAAAGGATTTACCTGACAGGCCATTTGGAGGCATTACCTCGCTGGCTTTGCTCCATGAACACTCTGATCGCTCTTCATCTGAAATGGTCTCAGCTGAAGGATGATCCTCTTCCGTCACTCCAAAGACTGCCCAATCTCGTGCATCTGGAGCTGCTTAAGGTGTATGACTGGGAGGTACTCCACTTTGAGGGCAAAGGATTCCGTAAGCTTAAGAAATTAGGCCTCGATCTTTTTGATAGACTCACATGTATAGAGGTGGAGGAGCAGGCCATGCCCGGGTTAGAGCAGCTGATTATACAGAGGTGCAAGTTACTGCAGAACGTCCCACTGGGAATTGAGCACCTGACCCAGCTCAAAGTGGTGGAATTTTTGGACGTGCACGATGAACTAGTCAGGAAACTCAAGCGTGATGAAGCGAGTGAAGACTGCAAGGAGGTTGCACACATTCCCGAGCTTCGTTATGGCTTCTGCAGGGATGGTTGCTGGGATGTCGAGACAGTTAAGAGATCGGGTGGGGAAGAGTGTTCTTCTTCTCAAGAAACTTTCACCTCGGGGGAGCTGCCCCGTTGTTGGAAGTGATGGATTACTAGCTCAATGTAGTTTAATGTTTCTCCTAAGTCCCCGAAAACCATCTACCTCATATGCTCAGATAATGGAATTCTATATCTATCTCTTGTTATCGATTACCTTTTTATCTGCTTGTATCTGTTTGTCAACGTTTGATGTTGTCGAAATAATTAGTTGACGGGAAATGTTCTGTCACCTTTCAAATGAACATTCGCTCATTGGCATTGGGATGTTTGGAGCCCTTGGCTTGTACTTTTGCCGACTTTTAACATACTTTTCAGTTTCCTTTTCGAATTTTCTGAAGAGTAGATCTGTTCCTATCTTTGTAGTTATTGATAATATATGAATTGCCTATCACATTCCAAATCTGATTCCGGCCTACCAAATAGGTCCTTAATTTTAATGGCTATTATGGCTCATTACTCGGACTGGGAACAAAGAAGCTAGATGTAAAATTGTCGAAGCTTTCATTAGATTCTTCTCTGTTTGAGAATGTCAATGAAAACATATATTATCCCCATTGGAGTGTATATATTAGTACATATATGTATATATAAATACTCGTGGAGCTTGCCATTTATATCTCCATTTATTTCTCTTTTTACCAAATTGGCTGTTAATAATGTAATTAATCTTTCATTTATGAATTCTCTTTTCAAATTCAAATATTCACTCCTGCCCTCTTCTTCCTGCTGATCGTTGATATTGAGGATGATTTGGGTGTGACGGAGCATTGTTCCGAGACTGCAGCTTTCTCTCGGGGTACAAGAGAAATGCATTCAACAAGTGATCCATTTATTGTATTTTTGACAGGGCAACTCGTATATTTTGATATCCTTTTGTTGTTCCGCAGAGCAAGACTGGTGAATTTCCTTCATCTACTCCGAATAGAAACATGGCTATTGTCTCGGAAGCTGGGAAAGAACGGGATAAAAGCAAGAGAAGTTTTCCGAGCCACAAGAGAAGCGAGAAAGATAGAGGTCAAATCCATGGCTCCGAAAGTTGTATGAATCGGGCCTTAGCCGAAAACTGGCCAAATGACTCTAGTTGGGCAAATTCTACTGATGAAGATTATATCGTCTTCCGCATTAGAGAGGACGGAGTGCTCGATGTGGTTGAGGACCGTAAGCAAGAAGCAGCGAGCCCAAACCCTCTTCATAAAGTTGGAGAAAATTCAAGGTCTGTCAATCCGAAGGTTAGGATAAACTGTCTTGATAATGAATCAGTTGGTCCGGTCATGTAACGATATAAAGATATTTTTGACTGGTAATTATTCCAAAAAATACTATTTTTGATTATTCTCAAAGGAGAAGATTTTTTTCAATATAGAACACTCATGTCAATAAAATCATTTGAAACCCTTACTGGAAAAATGATCACACCGCCCATCACATTAAGGGAGCAGGCCATGCCCGAAGTTTTTAGAAGGTCAGCGATCTATTATATTACGTCCTATTCCAATCAGGAATAAAAATTGGAGTAGGAGTTGTGGATATATCCGAAAATTGAATTAAAACTACAAGTCTACCATAATCGTTTAATAATCATACTTTTTCATGCAAATAACTTGATTTTTCCGGTTAGAGTGCGGAGCCAGTCCAGCGGTGCAATTATGGTCAAATTTCAAACAGGGATCGAGAAAGAACAGCAGACAGCAACTTGATGATTTCTGAGAATCAGGTATGTATCAAGCTTTTATTCCAAGTCTTCTTGTACATGAAAGAAAAGATTGTATGCATTATTCTCCTATAATACTTGGAATCCAATTATTTTGGCCTTCTGCATTCTTTCTTTTCGATATAGAATGATGAGATGGGAGAAGAAAGCACGAGAATGAGATACGACCAAATTGAGTTAGATGAAGAAAACGAAGGGGCACAAGGAAGACAATCAGCCGGTAGTGATGGCTCATTTAGCTTTCCCGGGTAAGCACACTTTTGCTGTACAGGTTTTGCATTCAAAAACCAGGGTAGGGTCACTTACGGTACGTTTGGTTTCAGAGTTAAAATAATTTTGATTTTGATTGTGGAAAATGACAAAATGTTGTGTAGTGTGTTGAGTTAAAGTTAAAGTTAAAATTTTTGACTTGGGAAATGTGTATTTTTGTTGTGTAGTGGGTTGAGTTAAAGTTAAAGTTAAAAATTTTGTGATTTTAACCCTGAAAACAAACGGACCGTATGTAGCTGTTATCAGAGACCATGACGATGATGAACGAAGTTTTGGATATGTAATTGCAGATTAGGATGGGATTGGATTGGCAGCCCAGTTGAAATGCCACAACCAGTTGAAAGAAGGCGTCGGACCCTTCGTATTCTTTTTCATTGCTTTAAATTCTGAACATGAAAGGAATGAGCTACCACTTGCTTTTGCTCTCTGTGATGTCTGTTTTGTGGTAAAATAGCAGATACTGAACTATACCATGCAGGATTCGACTTGCGAAATGAAATGAAACCTGCTTAAAATAGACCCACAACTAGTCTATATTTGATGCTGAGTTAGGACGACTTTGGAGATATGTTGGTTCTGTAGAATGAAAATGTTGATCACAATCTACAGTTACAAAATTGTTGCTTACCCTCCAAGCAAAATGGATTTAAATCAAACAAGCTAAAAAGAACGGAGTCAGATCAGCTCCATGGTTGCTCTTCATATTTACTAGCTGAGAGACATTTATCAAGGATAGCTCCAGCAAACACCGAGAGAATAAACTACAAATTTGACAAGAAAGCAGATACTTTAAACCATACGATGTTGTCCATGTTTTGAAGAGGATTCTCAAATGTATGCTCAACTTGGGCCACCCTTCGCGTACCAAGTTATAAATTTTAAATACTGTGGTTCGATGGTTAGGTCTTGGATCACTGCTGGAGTTACTGCTGAGAAATAATTTCTCAATTCCAATTGCAAGCTATGTGAATCATGCAGAGCCTCTGGTGGAGAGTTGTGTAAGGTGCACATGTTTTATTGGTTCCACGGACATGACCTGTTTCAACCTTTTTACTAGAAAATACCCATTAAACCAAGTGTTTGCGACTTCCTGATGCTGCATGACATATTACTCATTTCAGTTGGTTCTTTACTTCCATCTCCGATGTTGTGTGTTGGGTCTGTGTCCTGCAATGTTCCCATTACTTCAATATTTGATCCATTTGGAAGATGAAAGTTACCGTTTTGAGAATATAAAAATGTCTATGCTCGGATATATAATAATAAACAGATACCATGATCAGAACAGTCTTCCCACAAACTTATTAGCCCCCGGTAGAAGGAAACTACCATTTTGAGAATATAAAAATGTCTACGCTCGGATATATAATAATTGACAGATACCACGACCAGAACAGTCTCACCACAAACTAATGGTAGAAGGAAACTAACACAGAAACTTCGGGCTAATTTCTTGAATATAATTTTGAATGGAAGCAGCTTCTAAAGTCTTCCTTATTACACCAAATTACCCTTTCTGTTTCTCGCTCCGGTTGTCATGGAACTGCAGTGATTTGAGAAATTCCAAGCAAGTGGCTTGGTCATTAGAAGTTGTTTTTCCTACTATTGGCTTTGATATTGGATCTCCAGCTAATGGAAAGTGACAAGAGTCATATTTTTATCAGAAGCATTACTCACCACATAAAGGAAAAACTTTACCAGAAAGATCACTCATGTTTTTAATAGAAATCTTCGATTTTGTCTATCTGCTGATGGTGTTTTGTGCAAAAGACGTCTTTGATTTGTTTAATTCCTTCAAGAGGGGTCTCTTTTGACCGATTTTATTATAATTTTCATGCCAAAGTGGACTCATATATCATTTTCCTACAGGAAATGTACGAGTGGGATTGAACTGTGCATAAACCAAACCGAGAAAAAGAAAATTGGCCAACTTGGAACAATCGGACAGAGAACACAAACATGAAACATCATCCAGTCGATTTGCTGAGTCGGTGCTTAAAAACTGGGGCTGGAAGTATCCAAATCAAGAACTATAGGTCTACACCATGCCTTTTGAGAAACAAACTTCTACGGGGTATCACTGTTCTCTAAGGTGTGGCAACTTCTAGCGACCTTCTAGGCGGCATTTGATATCAGCGTACTTTACTCTGAACTTTTCTCTGGGTAGTTGGGCCGATATAATGTAGAAATTCACTATTTCTTCATTTGAAAACCACAGGAAATTCAGCACAAAGGTTAAATTTGAAGACAGCTAATCATAACATAGCTCACTAGTCATAATATAAACAAGAATATCCTTATTGCAAGAGAAATTGAATTTTGGAATTCAATAGACTGAGTAAATCTCTGAGGAACTTGATATGATCATAAGGCAGTTACTATGAGGTCCCCTACGGTTTGATGTCGAGGAAGTGAAAAATGGCAGAAGGTCCAGTGACCTTTCTGCTGAACAAGCTGTCAAGCTTGTTAGAGAATGGGATCCCATTCTTTGGCAACATTTAGCAGGAGTTGATTCATGTGAGAGATGAACTTGCACGTGTCAAGGCCTTCCTGAGGACTGCAGATTCTCCGACAGAAAGTGATGATGAAGTCAAAGTATGGGTCAAACAAAGCAGAGATCACGCTTATTGCATCGAAGATATTCTCGATGAATTTAAACTCATCTCGATGAATGAGCATGAGTATGGGAATCATGGATTGTTCTCTAAGGTTTCTTGGAACATTAAGATCATCAAAGCTCGTTACCGGGTTGTATCTGAATTCAGACGTGTCAGTTCAAGGATCCAAAGCATCTGTGAAGGGAACAAAAGGCTCTGGCACAAGTTCAAGAAGGTTGGACAGCTCACACGAACTGGTGACTATGAAAATCCATCACACGACCAACGAGGGGTGTCCCCTTCTGTCAGACACAGCTGATCTCGTCGGCATTGAGGAGCCCTAGAAGCAGTTTCTGCAGTGGCTGGTTGAAGGTCCCATGGACAGGGAACTAATATTGGTGGTCAAGATGGGAGGGCTTGGGAAGACAACCCTCGCAAATCAAGCCTTTGATGATCCAGCAGTGAAGAAGCATTTTGCTGTTCGTGTTTGGGTGACGCTTTCTCCATCCTTCCAAGACCGAAGAGCTCCTCAAGGACATCTTCAACAGGTTGCCAGTCAGACCAGAAAATCGACTCCAAGAAGAGCTGCAGACACCTCGAACTGTGACTGGCCGAAAATGATGATAAAGAGCGTGCTGCTTAACAAGAGGTACCTGATATTTCTTGACGATATCTGGCACAAAAGGAAATGGGATGCCATCAAATACGCATTTCCAAATGACAAGCATGGCAGTAGGCTGATGCTCACCATGCGAAACAATGACGTGGCATCAGCCTCCTGTGCAAATTTTGGCTGGAAGGTCTATGAACTAATGCCCTTGCCTGAAGAGGAGTCCTGGAAGCTCTTTTATAGAAAGACATTTGAGGCGAACAGTTGCCCTCCTAACTTAGAGGTCATCAGCAAATTTATCTTAAGAAAGTGCGAAGGGTTGCCCCTCCCAATCGTGGCTATTGGTGGTGTTCTGGCTTCGAAAGACATTCGTAGAGTCGATGAGTGGGACCTTGTCAGGAGAACACTACGAGTGGAGATTGACAGCAATGACCGGCTGAGAAAAATTAACAAGGTGCTATCACTCAGTTTTGATGATTTGCCTTACTACCTGAAGTCGTGTTTCCTGCACTTGAGTGTCTACCTGGAGGGTCATGTGATCAAGTGCATGAGTTTGATTAGATTACGGGTGGCAGAAGGATTTGTCCAAGAAAAGAGAAGGCAGGACCTTGGAAGAAGTTGCCGGTGACTACCTTAATGAACTCCTGAACAGAAGTTTGCTGTAAGTGGTCAAGGCAGCGAGTGATGGATGGGTAAAACTATGCCGCATGCACCACCTGTTGCAGCAAATTGCCATCAGAACGTCGATCAAGCAAAGCTTTCTGCAAGGCTAGATGAACAGAACTCTGAATGGCCTGATAATTGTTTGCCGCCTTTCAATACATGGCAAGTTTCAGATTTCAGATTGGAACAGGTCATTCTCTTGACTTCGCTCCTTGTCCACGTTTGCTGTGGACAAACAATCAGCAAAAAAAAGCAGCAGTCCTGTGTGCTCCCAAGCTGCTTGCCGTGTTGGATTTGCGAGCTGCTCCCTTCAGGAAATTTCCGGTCCAAGTTGTTGACATGTATTACCTAAGGTACCTGAGTTTCAGGAGCAGCGAAGTAAGAACGGTTCCAAGATCAATAGGAAATCTTCAGAATCTAGAGACGCTTGATCTGAAGCATACGTATGTCACTGAACTGCCCATTGAGAAGATCAGGAAGCTCCAACGACTTCGACATCTGCTCGTGTACCACTATGAAACTATTTCCTATTCACACTCCAAGTATGGTTTCAGGACACTCGCAGATATTGGGTGTCTGCAATCTCTGCAAAAGCTCTGCTACATGGATGCATTGCGAGGGATATTGGGAATCTGACCCAGCTAAGGAGGTTGGGCATCCTCCAATTGAAGAAAGAAGACGGGAATGCATTTTGCTCATCAATTGGAAAGTTGACCAATCTGTGTGCATTGTCTATGTAATACCCCATATTTCTTTTACCATATTGAGTTTATAAGGAAATTATTCTTTTAATTTTGGAAGTAAAAGAAAAAAAGTTGGTTCTGTAATTATTCTTGATTTTGATCCAATAAATAAATTTTCTAAAGTTGATCCTCTGTATATTTATTCGTGCCTCCCTCAATATTTGCTTCTGCCAATCAATTGATTTGTTTAAAATTGCTATGATTATGAATTTCTAAACCCATTCATATGCTTTCATTTTCCACTCGCTCCTTTGTGATTTGATCTGCTACCGAAAAGTTGATTTATTAGACATTCTAATAAATATCCAAAATCTGATTTTAACTTCCACAATATCTCTTTTGGTAATTGCAATCAATTCATGGTCAAATTGTTTTAATTGAGAGAAAATTGTCTTTATATATGATTTCCTATATATATATATATGTACATGATTTCCTTCTTATCAAATCCCACATCGGAAAAGAAAAGGAAAATCCATGGGTTAATATATGGCTTGGATACCACCACTTATCAGCTTGAGCTTTTAAGTAGAAATGAATCCAAACTCGTATAAGCCCAATGAAAATTTAATATATTTTGATCATTCTACGGTGACTTGAGGTTCCAAGATTTGCTAGGTATGTGATCGTGACTCCTACTAGTGTTTGGGGAAGAAAATATATTTTCAAAAGAAAATAATTCTTGAAATCGATATTGATTGGTGGTTTACTGTTTGCTAAAACTATGGATCATGTGTGGACACTATTGATCTTGTGCATATGATTTGATACCAAAGATTGTGGAACTTTGTTTGTGTATGGGTACATTTGGCTATAATCTGGACTCCGCCGGTGAAGATATACGCTGAACTAAATGATTAAAATTTCTGGACTTCTTACGGGCTAGTGTGGGCGTAGCCATATGTATGTTTGTATGTGAATATTGAATTGGTGTTCCACAATTAAAATATATGTATGATTATGAAATGAGTTATTTTACCTGCACGATCTAGCTAGTATTGGTCATTATCACTTACTAGGTTCTCCCCGAACTTACTCCCAATTGTCCTTTAAGATGTTATTACAAGTTTTGAGAGTTATCAGAGTGCACAACAGAAGCAAAATGAATTTTTATGTATTTTAATTGTTAATTGTATTTACGAATTATTTATAGAAAAATAATGTATTATTATTACATATTTATATATTTATTGATTTATGGATATGTATAAAAGTTTTAAGTCCTTTGTAATTCCTCCCAATTCCTATTTTTCGAGGCCAGGAAATTGGGGCATTACAATCTGTTTACTCATTGGAAGAAGATGAAGTCCTTGATCTGCAAGACCTCATCTCACCGCCTCCATTACTTCAGAGGATCTACTTAAAAGGACGTTTACTGGCACTTCCCCATTAGATTCCCACCCTCGACAGCCTAGTGACAATACACCTGAGACAGTGCAAGCAAAAGGATGACCCACTCTCATCTCTCCAAGATATGCCCAATCTTGCCCATCTGGAGTTGCAGGAAGTTATGATTGGAAGGTGTTGGGAAGGAATGTGCTCAACCAAACAACAACGCAGCGATTAATCTTCCTCCCCTACTAGTGTAATTGAGATAGGAACTAATCAAATCAACCAACAAGCAATATAGAAAGGAACACCAAGAATTTTACGTGGAAAACCCCGATGTGGGGAAAAATCATGGGACCAACTCCGAATCAACGATCCACTATGAACGAAGGTTATACAATGTCTTTCATCAAGGGTAAACCTTTGGATCACCAAACTCAACAGAAATACTCTCTTGGATCACCCAAACACTAAATTCGTCACTCGCACCGGGTGGTTCACAAAGTCAGCGGAAACAGAACCTACAGAGCTTGAATATAAATTATGACCGTTCATAACTTAGCTCCACACGTCGTGAAGCCTCTGTCAAAATTTTGTCCCAATTGGAGTTCGTTTACCTTCCGATCGAGGTTTGATCTCCAGTTGGTAGGACTGAAATTTTGCTTTGCTGCTCTCTGTATTCTGCTGCTTTTCTGTTTTGTTCTTCTTTACAAGTCAGCCACTGTGTTGCAAAATAAACCCTAACAAAAGTGGGTCCTTGGGCCTATTAAAGCCCGATAAAAGACCAACACAATTTGAGCTCAACTTCCTCTAAATTGGAGGGATACCCAACAAACTCTCCCTCCCGACTATTTGGAGGCTTCGAGCATACCGGCTATACTTCAGCAAACATGAAGTTTCTCCCTAGCGAGAGGTTTTGTCATCATATCAGCTCCATTTTCATCAGTGTGCACTTTGTCTAGCTTCACTAGCTTGGACTCCAACACATCTCTAATCCAATGAAACTTGATATCGATATGCTTCGACCTTGAATGGAAAGTGGGATTCTTGCAAAGATGAATAGCGCTTTGACTATCACATTGTAGAACATACCTTTCTTGCTTCAAGCTCAACTCCTGCAAAAACTTTTGCAACCACAACATCTCCTTGCAACCTTCAGTCATCGCAATGTATCCGGCTTTCGTTGTAGACAAAGCGATGCACTTTTGAAGCCTTGATTGCCATGAGATAACTTCCCCTGCAAAAGTCATCAAGTATCCCAAGGTGGATTTTCGAGAATCGATATCTCCTACCATATCCGCATTCATGTAGCCCACTAACTCCGGCTTACCAGTGCCAAAGTGTAAACACACTTTGGATGTTCCTCTGAGATACCTCAAGATCCACTTAACCACATTCCAATGCTCTTTCCCCGGATTTGAGAGAAAACGACTAACCACACCAACAGAATGAGCGATATCTGGCATTGTACAGACCATGACATACATTAAACTTCCTATAGCTGATGAGTAAGGAACTTTCTTCATCTCTTTTTTCTTCTTCTCACATGTAGGACATTACTTCGAGCTAAGTTTGAAATGAAAAGCAAGTGGTGATGAAACTGGTTTAGCATTACCCATATTGAACCGATCCAAAATTTTCTCGATGTACTTCTCTTGAGAAAGCCAAATTTTTCCACTTGATCTGTCACGAGAAATATGCATCCCAAGTATATGCTTTTCTGGTCCCAAATCCTTCATGGCAAAGGACTTGTTGAGCTCTTTCTTCAACTCTACAATCTTGCTCATATCATGACCAACAAGTAACATATCATCTACATATAACAGTAAAATGATAAAATCATCATCCGAGAATTGTTTCACGAACACACAATGATCTGAAGTTGTCCGTGTGTAGCCATGGCTTAATATGAAAGAGTCAAACTTTTTGTACCATTACCGAGGTGCTTGCTTAAGCCCATACAAGTTCTTTCTCAGCCTACACACCAAATGCTCATTACCTTTAACTCGGAATCCTTCAGGTTGCTCCATATATATTTCTTCCTCCAAGTCACCATGCAGGAAAGCTGTTTTAACATCGAGCTGCTCGATCTCTAAATTCAGACTAGTTGCCAATGCGAGAACAACTCGGATAGATGACATCTTGACCACGGGCGAGAAGATCTCCTCGAAGTCAACTCATTTCTTCTGGTTGAAACCTTTCACTACCAGTCGAGCTTTGTGTCGAGGTCGTGAGTTCTCTATCTTCAACCTGTAGACCCATTTGTTCTTCAATGCCCTCTTACCTTGCGGTAGTTTCACTATGTCATACGTGTGATTTTCAGACAAGGAGTTCATCTCCTCATTCATCGCCTTCAACCAGTGTTCCTTGTGCTCATGTGCCACAGCTTCATCATAGCACTCAGGTTTTCCCTCGTCAGTCAGTAGCACATACTCATGAGGCGGATATTTTATAGAAGGTCGTCTTACTCTGTCAAATTGTCTAGGTAGATTATTTGCAGGCTCTAACTATAACTGCGAGCCTGTATCATCTGTAGTTACATCATCTACCTGAGGAATCTCACCCCCAGTCGTGGTTTCTTCATACTCACCAGATACCTCTTCCACTAGATGCTCTATATCAACCGGTACAGGAATAGAGATCTCGTGAGGACTGCCTACTCTAGTCTTCTCTAACTTTTGCAAATCCTCGATTGTCTGGTCCTCAAAGAACACAACATCCCTGTTCCTGATGATCTTCTTGCTATCAGGGTCCCAAAACCTGTACCCGAACTCTTCATGTGCATAACCTAAGAAGATGCACTGTTTTGCCTTAGCATCGAGTTTTGATATTTCATCTCGAGGAATGTGAACAAATGCCCTCCACCCGAAGACTCTGAGATGCTTGTACGATACTTCCTTGTCGGTCCACACCTGCTGGGGTACATCTCCATTAAGTGTAACTAACGGTGTAAGATTAATAAGATCAACTGTTGTCCTCATTGCCTCGCCCCAAAAAGACTTGGACAATTTCGCCTGAGAAAGCATACAACGAACTATCTCAACAATTGTGCGGTTCATCCTTTCTGCAAGCCCGTTCTGCTGTGGTGTCTTCCGTACCGTCTTCTCAAGTTTGATACCGTGAGTCCTGCAATAGTTCTCGAAAGGACCCCTGTACTCACCACCATTATCAGCTCTGACACATTTAAGCTTCATGCCCGTTTCTCTTTCCATTGCTACATGGAAGTTCTTGAAAATATCAGTCACCTGATCTTTAGTTCTCATAGGGTAAGCCCAAACCTTCCTAGAGTGATCATCTATAAAGGTCACAAAATAGAGAGCACCACCAAGAGATCTATCTGACATGAAACAAACATCAGTATGCACAAGATCAAGTATATGGTCGCATCTAGAGGGACGACTTCTAACAAAAGAAACTCTCATCTGCTTACCAGCTAAACAGTGATCACAAGTGCTCAAGTGCATACCTTTAACGGGCAAAGACTACATTCTAGCAAGAATTTGAATACCTTTCTCGCTGATATGCCCAAGTCTCCTATGCCATAGCTCGATGGGATAATCCTCAGCAACATCAACCTGACCGGAGTTGTGCCTAGCACGCAACCTATAGAGAGTGTCGATCTTCTGACCCTGTGCCACAATTAACGAACCCTTGGAGAGCTTCCATCTCCCATTGCTAAATTCGTTACTGTAGCCTTCATCATCAAGTTGACCTGTCGAGATTAGGTTAAGACGAGTTTCTGGAACATGCCTCACCTTCTTCAGAAGCAACTTGCAGCCAAGCTCGGTCTCTAGACAGACATCATCAATACCGACAATCTTGTATGACTGTCCATTCCCCATTCTCACATAACCATAGTCCCCGGTAGTGTAAGATTAGAAGAAATCCCGATGAGGAGTGACATGAAACAAGGCACCTGTATCTGCAACCCAAGTAAAGTCCTAACACGTGAAATTCACATAGGTTTCATCACAAATGATGTAGGTCTCTCTATCAGATGCCACTGCTGTAGTGCCTTCTTCCTTCTTACTCTCACCGTTGCAATTCTGATTTTTCTTCAGAGCTCTACACTCCTTTTTGTAATGTCCCTCTTTTCCAAAGTGATAGCAAGTGACCACTTTCCTCGTCTTCGACTTTGATCTACCCCTCGATTTGTCACGTGAGTTACTATGCTTGGAAGAGGAATTTTTGCTTTGACTTCTCCCCCGTTGTTCAGTAACCAAAGTTTCAAACCGAATGAAAATCCCAAAGCTTTTCTTTCTAGTCTCCTCATTAAATAAATTATTTGTCACCGTGGCCAACGATAGCTTCCCATTTGGTGCAGAATTGCTCAATGCAACCACAAGTGTGTCACAATTATTCGGTAGAGTCCCTAAAAGTAGGCAAGCCTGCAACTCATCGGGTAATATTATCTCCAAGTTTGTCAACTGGTTAACAATATCATGGAAATTACTCATGTGCACAGCCATATCACCTCCATCCTAGTAACGAAGATGGACCAACTTCTTCACGAGAAAGGCCTTATTTTGCGGAGTCTTCCTCGCGTAGTGATTTGTCAATTTATCCCACAAAGCTTTTGCATTCGTCTCCTGAGCAACATGATGATAAATACTATTGTCTATCCATTGTCGAATCAAACCAATAGTCTTCCGATTTGTGCGTTCCCAAACCTTGTCATCCTTATCTTTGGGTTTCGCGGAATCCCCTTCAATGAGATCATACAAGTCCCTGCAATATAGAAGATCCTCCATCCGAGACTTCTATATAGAGTAGTTGGTTGCATTTAACTTGAATATAGATCCTGTAAACTCCATCTCGAAAACTGTTGGGAATTGGTGTATGCCCTAGATGCAATCTATCATCAGTTTTGTAATATGATATGTATTTCATTGTAATACGAGGCATTTCTGTTATTGTGTAGATTGCGCTAAATATGATTTTACACAATAATGTCTTTGGAATAGTATGTTCAATAGGCATCAAGTGTGACTTGATTGTGAGATCCTATAATTACTGAACATTATTCCTAAATGTCCATAGTCAAAGTATTATCGTTAATTAGGACAACGATAATACGGTTAGACTAGTGTGTGTTAATTGATGACCAAGTCTCACAGGTTATGGATATGGAGATATCAAGTCACACCACATGTATACATTAAGAGTAATGTGTATTGGGCTAACCCGCCATGAGATTGCTACATGGGTTGTTACGTGACTGTCATTAGCATATCTCAAAGTGACGATAGTGTAATGGTCCTTTGACTTGAGGTCACCATGGATTCCTACATGTAATGTCATATACTTTGATACTGTCAAACGCCACCGTAACAGGCTGGTTATAAAGACAGTTATTGGGTATATCACAGACCATGGAGAGGAATGTGAGTGACCGAGATAGGATTTGTCCCTCCCACGAAACGGTAGCGATATCTCACGGCCACTTGGTGGTTAAGTCTAAAAGTGTATGCATACCCAAATGAGTCGATATAACGATATTGAACTCATTTTTTTTTATAGACTTATCCGGTAAACCAAGAAAGAGAGATATTGAGCCATACAAGGATGTCATTGACCATGCCTTGGACTCAATAGAGATATAGAGGACAATGGATTATATTACACGGTAATGTAGGTCACGAGGTTCGTCGAGAAATTGACTTTTCCAATTACTTGAGTAACAGTGATGCATTGCTAGATGCCGCTCATTGTTTGTAATATTGAAATAGAGATTTTGACATTACTGTCAACGTAATTGGGAATCTATAGGGTCACACACTACGACTAAATTGACGAGATATTTTGAAACAAATAAAATCGTTTAATAGAGATTAGATGATTTATGGTGCGATCGATTAATCAGATATTTAATGAGATTAAATTTGTCGATTAATTAGATCCAATTTATTAGATTAAATGGACCGTATTGATACACGATGCATATGGTGGCACATGACTTTTATGTGGATGAACATGTGTAAGGACACATGTCATAAGGGAACCTTAATTCCCTAAATCCTACATCGGTTGGGATTTCATTTTCACCCCTCCCAATTACTTATAAAAGGGGGCAGTAAGCATGCTTACAAGAATGCTTGTATGTGTGTGTATATGCATATACTTATATATATATATATGCGTAAGTGTGTATGCATATTATATATATATAATTTGGGTTGAATTGCAACTCAAATTAGGTCCATTAGTCTAATAAATTTCGGGTGTTGCATCGGTGTTTCCTTTGAGTATTGGCCAGTAGCACTACCGATCTCGAAAACTCGTCGACAAAGTCGGTGTGGACACCGATAGAGGCTTCACGCGTGGAACGCCCAGTGGACAATTATAAATATTCCAGGTACGCTTTTATTTACTTTTATTCTTCTAGTAGGTCTTGGGATTAGTTTCACGGGTAGGAAATTTTGAATTTCTGTTCCTTTTTCGCTTCCGTTGGCCCCGTGAAACTAGCAAAAACACCGAAAAAACTCAAACTTCTCTAACCCGAGGTTCTGATACCACTTATTGGGAAGGGATGTGCTCAACCAAACTACAACGCAGCGATTAATCTTCCTCCCCTACTAGTGTAATCGAGATAGGAACTAATCAAATCAACCAACAAGCAATATAGAAAAGAACACCAAGAATTTTACGTGGAAAATCCCGATATGGGGAAAAACCACGGGACCAACTCCGAATCAACGATCCACTATGAATGAAGGTTATACAATGTCTTTCATCAAGGGTAAACCCTTGGATCACCAAACTCAAGAGAAATACTCTCTTAGATCACTCAAACACTAAATTCGTTTCCCACACCGGGTGGTTCACAAAGTCAGCTGAAACAGAACCTACAGAACTTGAATAGAAATTCTGACCGTTCAGAACTTAGCTCCACACGTCGTGAAACTTCTGTCAAATTTTCGTCCCAATTGGAGTTCGTTTACCCTTCCGATCGAGGTTTGATCTTTAGATAGTCGGACTGAAATTCTGCTATGCTGCTCTCTGTATTCTGCTTCTTTTCTGTTCTGTTCTTCTCTACAGATCAGCCACTGTGTTGCAAAATAAATCCTAACAAAAGCGGGTCCTTGGGCCTATTAAAGCCCAATAAAAGCCCAACACAATTTGAGCCCAACTTTCTCCAAATTGGAGGGATACCCAACAGAAGGTACTGCATTTCAATGGAAAAGGTTGTAAGAACTTAAGAGGTTAGGTCTCGATGATTTCTTGCATGCGAACAGGAATAAGGGTGGAGGAAGGGGCCATGCCTTGCCTCGTCCGATTAATTATACAGCAATGTAAGTTGCTGCAGAATGTGACATCGGGATCGAGCACCTGACCAAGCTCAAGGTGTTGGAATTCTTTGACATGCGCGATGACTTGGTCAGGAAACTTAAAACTGGATGATCAAAGCGAAGTTCATTGCACCATCTCGGAGGTGGAACTGTCTCCCCATTCAGGAAACCTAGCAAGTCCTGGCTTTCAACCAAGAGACATTACTTGTGTCTCCCACAACTAGTAGTTGTTCTCAGTAAGCCTGAGAGTAACGAAATTTGCTACATTAGTAGTAGCTGGGAAAGGAAAAGCCAATTGAGTGTTCTGACTAGCCATGGGAGAGGTCTTAGAACCCTAGAGGCTCTGATACCAAATAGAAGTTTTCAGAGAGAGAGTTTGAGAGAAAAGAGTTTGAGAAGAATAAACTCACGTTATCATTAAATTACTGGTGTACATCAGTATATATACAAGTAGTGGGTATACAGGTACTGCAAGAAGAGAAAATAATGCTTACTGCCTGTTCTATTTACGTGGTCACAATAGATCTTCTCAAGTGGAAACCTAGACCGCCTATCAGATAAACAAAAAGGGTAGTTTAGAGCTTTTACTGATATGACAACTCGTAGATAACGACCCTGACATCTTATTCAATGAAATCAAATTCTTCTGCTTCAACTGCTACAGCATGCAGTTGTTCGTGTGTCCATGCCGATGATGCCACGTAAGAGAATTCAGAGATTTATTCCTCTGAGAGAAGAACACAGCAAACTGTGGATCATAGTTGTGTAGAGCCCTTGATTAGTTGCGCCCTTCAAAAGAAGCCTGTTCTTCAATGAGTCCTTTATGGAGAAACCAGAAGAGTCTATTATTGGTCTCCAAGCTGCCGTGGTCAATCCAACAGCATGACCAAGAACTTCCTCCGACAGTGTGCGAATAATCCACGACTTTACCAATTGGTCAATATATACCCAACACGTATAGTCTGGGTTCTTGACTCCTGCTCCATCCCGTTGCACCATCTTCGCAGGTGGGACGGTCTCCCCATTCAGGAAACCTAGCAAGTCCAGGCTTTCGACTAGAGACATTACATATGTCTCCCACAAGAAGTACTTGTTCTCAGTAAGCTTGAGAGTAAAGAAGTTTACTACATTAACAGTATCTGGGAAAGGAAAAGCCAATTGAGTGGTCTGACTAGCCACGGGAGATGTCTTAGAACCCTGGAGGCTCTGATACCAAATAGAAGTTTGAGAGGAATAAACTCATGTTCAAACTCATGTTATCATTAAATTACTAGTGTACATCAGTATATATACTTTCAGAAGATTCAAAAAGACTCGTCTACAAAAATCATCAGCAATAAGTTTTTTCAAAGGATATCTTCACAGCCCTTACAGCCCTATGCTGGAATTGTACTTCAACAAAATTGTAACCATACAGATTATCAGATCACAGAAGTAAAAAGTTGCATGACTTACTTTTTTACCATTCTCTGTCTGGACTCCAATCTATAATTGTGGGATCAACATCCATACTACGAATATTTTGATCGTTCATAACCTGCCAAAAAGCTATGTCCTAACCGATGCCACACAAGATATTGGTATAAACACAATTCAAATATTTTTAGGAAGAGAATTATTTTACCTCTCGAAACTCTCCCTCCGTGTATGTATTAGGCTTGTATTGCATCAAACCCCCTTCCTCTGAGCCATCAGGCATGTCATCATCTGCAGTTGATTGACTGACCCATTTGTTGATCTTCTTCCTTTTGCATCCTTTTTAAATCAGTGTTAGATTTTCAGTGTTGCCATCCTTTCCTGGGATGTCCATTGTGTGTGACCGATTTTGCTACATTTACGACATCTTTTCAATTTGTTTCTTCTTCACACCCTTTGTTATTACGACCCCGGGATCACCAACTCCAAACCGTGTCATAACATCTTCTTTCTTGCTTGTTTTAGCACGTCTCTCTTTAAGCTGGTGAGATATCCTAGAAAATGTTTCCTGCATCTCCTTGAAGCCTTCAAGAGTCGCTGCTGCTTTCTAGCAAATTTCATTAGCACATGCGCTTAGGAAAGCATACTGAGCCATGACTGCAGGGTCTCTTTCACACTGAGAATTTAGTTCCCTGGAAATGACTTCTGGCTTAGCGTGTTTGGTCCAACGCATGGCAATGCACCTGCCAGGGATTTCTTTCATTCCCGCATACTTCAAGACGACAAAAATATGACGGCATGGATACCCAGTGGACTCAAATTTTGCACAACAGCAATCCATTGTATTGTAGCCATCGTGTCGTCCCACAACATACCAGGTATGTCGATGCTCAACTTCTTGTAACCAACAAAAGATTGGCTCACTTGGGCCGTCGGAAAGCGATTTCTCCCATTTAACCACGTACATGGCCTCGTACTTCATCTCCTGGCACAGTATATTGTACGAATTTCTCGTGTACAACTTATCCGCATGAGCTTTTACACTGGCAAGTGCTCCATCGATAACCGGTTCACTGTGCAAGGTGTTGAAATCATCTAAGTATTCATTGTATCGCATCTCGGCAAGCCGTTGATCATACAACTGGATAAATCTATACAACATCAACTTTTGTTCTAGCACTCTCTTCAGTGATCTGTGCATAGATTCACAGCGTTGCGTGCTCCTGATTCCAGCAAAAAAGTGCCCCCCCCCCCCCATAAATGCCTCTGCCCACTTCTCTCTATCGTCATATAATTCATTGGCCCACCTTTTGTCCTTGACTCCATTTACCCCAACGAGTTTCCTCTAAGCTAACTCAAAGTCCTCTGGCTTTCGAAACTTGTAAACATATCAAAAAAACCACCAGCAAACTTATTGCCACCATTTTTCACCTTGATGTTTCGCATTAGATGCCAGAGGCACAACAGGTGTTTTGCTTTAGGGAGAACTTCCTTAATTGCATTTGCCATGGCATTGTTCCCGTCAGTCAACACCGACACTGGCTCTTTCCTGTTTCCCACCTCAATCACTCGCATAAGCACCCAGCTGAACTAATTCTCATCCTCATGTACTGCCAAGGCACAACCAAATATGAGCTTCTTCTGATGATGATTGATTCCGACTATAACGACAAAAAGGGCTTGTTATAAGCTTTAGACTTGTAAGTTGTGTCAAAAGCAATTACATCTCCAAATTTACATAGTTCGCACGAGATGTCCCTTTGCACCAAAACAGCTTCTCGAGCCTGCCTTCTTTGTCCCTTGTATATTCGAAAAAGAAGGATGGATCAGAAGTTTTCTTTCCATATAGATATGCCAGCACGGTTTCAGAGTCCCCATCCTTAACCTCTTCCTTATGCAGTTTTTTTTTTTTTTTGGATCTGGGATATTTCTGAAGCACCTGAAACCAATATAAAATGCAATGAGCATCATAAAGAATATTGTCCAAAAAGAATAACATTGCGAAGATATGATATTAATTCACCTGAGATGTTGGACATTCTCTTTTGCTACAAGATCATGGTTGTGTCGGGGCTCAAACTTTGACACCAAGTACCTGCCATCTTTCTTGCGCTTGAATTGAATGTGTGCCTTGCAGTTGCACCTCATTAATGGCCTCGGTGGTCTTTTTCCTGGATTGCAAGTTGAGGAATCGTGGTTCGTGTAAACCCTTTCTTATGCACACTTATCTTCTTGATGTTATAACCCTGCTAGTCTTGTTCGAACTAGCTCCTTTTTTCCTGACACCGAAAACCATCTCATGAGCATAAAAAACTTGTAAAATGCTTCAGCTCTTTCCAATGACTTGAAAGAAAAGTTCTTCAAGACTTGCTGTATGATTTCCTTGATATTATCAAATAATTTTAACCAGGACATCTCATTGCATGATTGTTGGTCGTCTTCATCTGTCCTCGCTTGTTCCTGACACGAATTATGCAGGTTGTCATCATCACCTAGGCTAACTGCGTCTTCTTCTATCATATCAATCTGTCCAATGCCGGAATTGATAGCCATTTCCTTCTTGAGCTCATCCATTATCTGCATAGAAAATTGTAGAGACATTGGGGCAATTGTTAAGACTTTAAAATTTTGGTATCTAAATACAAGGTCAGAAAATAGATACCATGACATGGAAGATTATGATCCATACTTCAAAATATATTTCCGGAAATATACGAATATATGAAATAAAAAGACTGTATATATTTATTATTAATATGAAATAATAGCTGCCTCTGAACTACCAATTGTAGCATTTGACAAATTAACAAAATTTTAACCAAACTTGACATCAGATGAAAACGCATTTTCAGCACCAAGAAAAAGGCACTATCCAAGTGAAGCTCCCACCTGTCTTGTTCCTATCCCACAGGATACAAAAAGCTAGTCCCTTGGCCTAAAAGCAGGGATAAGGTCTGTTACATTATAAGCTGCTAAAACCTTTTTTGATCTATATTTTCTACTTCCTACTACTTCTCTATACTTTTGATGTAGATATGGTTTTACAATGCTCCACAAACAAAGCTAGCGGAAGGGACACAAGAACTAGATGAAAGTTATCGGAGAATACTTAACTTTTCCTAGAGGTAGAACTGAGTTTTTTCACGGAGCTTCTAGTTATATAAAATAAATTGAGCAAGATTTTGCAATAGCTACTTGTTGCATTTTAGTGTATTTTATACAAAGTATCGCTTTCTATACAACCGACACAACATAAACTCAACTGACCTTTGGAAGATTAAACAAGCCCTCTTGATTGTCCCTAAAGTTCTTTTACACACATTAATACCAATTTGTAGTTGACACGGACATCTTCTAGAGACATGCAACAAGAAATTTAGACACAATTTTCAATTCGAACCTGTTCGTCGGTTACAATGGTACACTCCGGGCTGGAAGGCTCAGGCATGTCAGGTGAGGCCATGGCCGGGGATGGCAGAAGTGATTTGTAGCCGCAGAAGAATGCCTCCGAGGAGGTGGCGTCGAAGATTGAACAGGCTTCTAGTCCGATGGAAGAGCCGGCCAGGAAAAGGGAAGGAAGGGGCTGCTGGGCTGCTGAAATTCCCGTGAGGTTGCGACCGCCGGGAGGGAAGGGTCGTGAGGTTAGTAGCCCGGAGGGGAGGGGGAGGGGGAGGAGTCGGAGTCGGCGGGGAAGGAGTCGGCCAGGAATGTGCGGCGATCGAAGGCAGACGTGTTCAAGAGATTAATGAGATAGATTATAAATTTGACTTGAAAAAATATGTATTTTTATTGTGTAGTATGTTGAGTTAAAATCAAAATCATAATTTTAAAATTACACTAATAAATCAAACGCAGCATAATATTTTTTATTGTTTTTATTTTTGTTTTTGATGTAAACAATGGGGCAATAAACATGTAGGTGTCGATATAATTGTGTATTTTTATTTTTCTTCTCTCTTTTTTAATAAACGGTGAATTATTTGTTTAAGTGAATCGATAGATTTTGGTCCGGTGTAATATCAAACCGACTCCTACTTGTTCACGGATGTGGTTGGGCATATTCGAGAAGATTCTTGACAAAAAATATTGAAATTCAAAGATAAAAAGGGTGAATTTTTTATTAAAAAATTAAAATACGTGTACGGCTTGAATCTTGCAAAATTCAATCCAACGGTCCAAAATAAAACAACTACGGCAGTTATTTTTAACAAACAATCATGATAGCATCACCCTTAAAAGTAATGAAAATGAAGTTTGTCTAATGATATATATTTAACAATTTTGTACCGGATTAGAACAAAATAAATCTTTTTAGAAATTCTACATCTCAATCTCATCTAGGCCTACCAACATAAAGTTACAAAAAAGCATATTAAGGTTTATATTAAGCAAAATATTTATTTAATCTATTCATGTAACTAAATTAGAAAAAGCATACAACATAAGTGAGAGCAAGAATAAGCATTCACCGGCTCCGTCCTTCTCCATAGAAATATATTTTAATTATATAAAATTATATGTAATCATAAAACAATACGATTTATTATATTTTTTTCAAGTGACCATTAGATTTTTCATTTAAGATTCCAGATAATATGATCAAAATCATGGTATTTCATTGTTATTGTTATGGAAAATTACTTGGCATGATTTAATTGTTGTTGTGAATAGAAGTAATATTCAATAGGACTTGTTAGTTCATCTATCTAAGTAACACTTGAACTATCAACATAGATTGATGATTTAGGTGTTATGGCATCTCTTCTTCTTAAGAAGGCCTTCGGTTGGAGCAATGTGAATGGAGAAAAATCCACAATTGGAAAAACTTCACCTCTCAGCAGTACAGCAGATTGTGGTTTTGGTGACGTTTCGGTCCTGATGCAATGGAAAGCATCGGCAAAAATTGGCCGAAATGGGTCTATTCCAACACATTTTCAAAACGTCTTGATTGACCAGTTTTAGCCGACATTTCCGAAAACGTCAACTTTTGTTAATCATGTGCTAATGTTTTTGGAGCTTTAGCCGACGCAAAAGAAACCGTCGTTGTTTGTTTACCCTATCCCGATGCTTTTAGAACTTTTCCCGACTCTTCAGATACGTCACCTTAGACGGGCCAAGGGCCGATGTTGTTTTTCAATGCCGACGCTTTTCAAACATCGGCCTTTGTTTGAAAAAATAAAAAACTACGCCGAAAAATTCCCACTCATTAGAAAATTTCAAAATTTTTGTGTCAACAGATTGTAATTTCGCCACTGAATGTTGTCAAACGTGTTGTCAAAGTTGATGTGCTTTAGATTGCAGCCCAACGCGTATTCGAATTTTCGGGTCCAAACACGCATTCTATAAGACTTCGGAACAAGAATTTAGCTTAATTAGATATTAAGTTTCTCATATTGCTATAATATATTCTCTCTTAATTAGATATTATTTAATATATTAGCTTGATTCAGTAGTCTTAAGTTTCCTATTTCAGATTGTTTACTTATTTTATTTTAGGAAAGTAATCTAGAAGAGTTTAGATGTCAGATTCCTATTATAGAGTCAAGGGAGGTGTCTACCCTCTATATATATGCAATTCACCTCATTGTAAGAGGATATCTCAAAAACACTTATTGATGAATATTTTGAATGAAATTGCCTAAAGCGTTTCCTATCTTTTCTTATCCGAACAAGGTCCTTATTTAACGGCGAAATTCTCGATTATTATCGTTTATCCTTGAGTGTGGCGAATCAAAGCGACTTTTCTTACTCGTAGCGAGTTATCTTATCAAGTGAGTTTAATTGGTTCTATCCTCCACCATTCTTTTTTATCCAGTTTTGATTCGTGAGCCCATCATTTTGTGTCAGAGCGAAGGTTCTATTTTTGTTGGCTGAGTGAACACACGTGTGATTGAGTGGATTTTGCTAAATATGCGAAAATAATGGCTAAAGGCAACCCCAAATGAGTTCCAAGAGGGCTTACTTTCGACCAAGACCTGCTCCTCACATTCCAACGAAGAGAAGAGATTTTAGCACGACTCGAGTGAGTGACCCAAGCCTTCGAGAGTTCCAGTGGAATAAGAAGACATCTATGGGTGCAGAAGGATTATCGTCCAAAGAAAATCCCGACTTTCAACGGAAGCATGAGTGCCGAGAAATTCTTGGTGTGGATTTCGAATGAGGATCGATTCTTCGACTACTATGACATCCCCGATGATGGTAGCCGAATTGATAGAGTTGTTTATCGGTTAAAGGGCAAAGCTTATACTTGGTGGGGGAAATTGCAAAACAATCGTTTTCAAGATGGAAGGGATTTGGTATTTACGTGGAGGCGTATGAAACAACTCTTAAAGGTCAGATTCTTTCCTTTGGGATACGAAGAACATCTCTATGAATCTGAAGACGATTGCATGAAGTCTACCTATCCTCTTGAGAATGGAAAAACAAATGCTTTTCATATGACGATTGTTGATGTTGAGGAAAAGGTACAACTTGAAAAAGCTTCTATGAAGGGTGGCAAATTAAAAGACGAAGAAATAGAGTCCAAGAATGAAGCAGCTCAAGCATCACAAGATAATAATGTTCTGATCGAGAAGGATTTAGCGATTGGCAAGATTCTTCGGGAGGAACTAATTTCAAACTCTCCAGAGAAGGTCCAAAGTGAACTGATTTTAAACGCAGGCCAGATGTAGGTTCAAAGAGAAATTGCCATGGAAGATTTTATTAGGGTTGTTAAGTCTAATTGAGCCAAGTTAGCCGAAGCATCTATGACTCCATCGGGAAAGCAGCAACAATTCAGCTAAAGAGATGGTTAGCAAGGAAGCAAAAAGAAGTCGATCTATGAAGAATTATAGTAGAGAGTCCAGACAGAAAAGTTGATCATTAAGTGGTAAGCTAAAAAGCACCGAAGCGCACGCATGAAGATCAAGAGAAGATTGATGAAGACTCGAGGACGCGTATTTTTCCAACCGAGAGGGGATGATGTGTTGGGATTGATGTGTGCCCTAGAAGCAATATGTAATCAATTCTGTATTATGACATTTATATACCATGAGGCATTTATGTTATCATGTGATTGTGTTTTCATTTTATACGATAACGTCTAGTAAGTTCGATAGGCATCAAGTATGACTTGATTGTGAGATTCTATCAATGATGAACACTATTTACAAATGTCCCTGGTCAAAGTATTATCGTTAACTAGGACGACAATAATGCAGCAAGGCCAGTGTGGTGGCGATTGATGACTAAATTTCACAAGTCATGGATGTAGAGACATTAAGTCACACCACAGGTATGCATTAAGGGTAATGCGTACTGGACTGACCCGTCATGAGACTGCTACATGGGTCGTTACGAGATTGTCATTAGCACTTTTCATAGTGACTATGGCGTAGAGGTCCTTTGACTTAAAGTCACCATGGATTCTTTCATATAATGTCGTATATTTTGAAGCTGTCGAACGCCATCATAAAAGGCTAGTTATAAAGATAGTTATTGGGTATGTCACAGAGCATGGAGAGGAATGTGAGTGACCAAGATAGGATTTTTCATTCCTTCGTAATGAGAGCGATATCTCATTGGGCCCCTTGGTGGGTGAAGTTTGGAAGTGTATGCGCATACCCAAATGAGTCGATATAGAGATATCGAGTTTATTTGTTCTGATAGACTTACCCGGAACCAAGAAAAGAGATTGAGCCATCCAAAGGATAATATCGACCATGCCTTGGGCTCGATCGAGATATAGAGGGCAAAGGGACATTGCTGCAAGGTAACATAGTTCATAGGTTCTTCAAACAGTTGACTTTTCCGATTGCTTGGATAACAATGATGCATTGTTAGATGCCGCTCACTGTTTGTAATGTCGAAATAGAGATTTCGATATTTCTGCCAATGTAATTGGGAACCTACACGATCACACGCAACAACCGAATTGGCGAATGATGAAGGCGACTTCATCTAGTAGAGATTGGATGAGGTTAAGCACAAGACGGAAATGTCGAAAGTTTAATAAGATTAAACTTCCTGATTGATTGGATTCAGATTATTAGATAAAATGGATCAAATAAGTGGACTGATCATGTGTCAACATGTGGCATAGTCAAGCAATGACAAGTGGCCAAATCATAAGTTGACACTTGGACGAATCGGGTACGACACTTGGTCCAATCATATGATGACAAGTAGACCAATGAGAAGTCAACACGTGGCATGGAGGCAAGCCAACCACTTGGCCCAAGAAGGATGTGCGAAATGGCACATAGAGAACATACTCTTGGCAATCCCACATTGATTTGAGAATCCATCCATCCCTCCTCCAAAGCCCTATATATAGGCACCTAGGTCCATGCTTTAAAGCATCGATGTTTGGGTTAAGGAATTATCTGATTCGCAAGTTGGAATATGATTACATCTAGCTCAAGGGCCCTATTCAGATCCATTAGTTTAAAAGTTTTATCTTGTGTAAGTGCCTTCCTTCGAGTATAAGCCGCTAGCACCGTCAAGCCCGGAGTTTCGTCGATAAGGTTGACGTGCATACCGGTAGAGGCGTGACACATGAAGCGCTTGGTTTGGTGAGCCGACATTAGTTCTACGCGATAAGATCGCGCCCAATACGCTTTTCTGCCTCTATTCTTCTAGTATGATCATGTTCTTAGGTTTTGCACGATAGAAAATTTTGAATTTTCTGCTTCCCGCTATTGCTATGTTAGGCGCGTGATTCCTACATGGTGTGCTTCAGATTGCAGCCCAACGCGTATTCGAATTTTCGGGTCCAAACACGCATTTTAGAAGACTTTGGAACAAGAATTTAGCTTAATTATATATTAAATTTAATATATTGCTATAATATAGTTTCTCTTAATTAGATATTATTTCCTATATTAGCTTGATTCAGTAGTTTAAGTTTCCTATTTCAGATTGTTTCCTTATTTTATTTTAGGAAAGTAATCTAGAGGAGTTTAGATGTCAGTTTCCTATTCTAAAGTCAATGGAGGTGTCTACCCTCTATATATATGCTATTTACTTAATTGTAAGAGGATATCTCAAAAGCACTTATTGGTGAATATTTTGAATGAAATTGCCTAGAGCGTTTCCTCTCTTTTCTTATATGAATAAGTTCCTTGTTTAGTGGCGAAAACCCCGATTCTTATTGTTCATCCTTGAGCGTGGCGAATCAAATCTATTTTTCTTACTCGTTCCGAGTTATCTTATCGAGTGAATTTAGTTGGTTCTATCATCCACCCTTCTTTCTTATCCAGTTCTAGTTCGTGAGCCCATTAAAAAGGGCAAAAGTGTGTGGGACAATATGTTGTCAGCTTATGACATTCTGTTGTCACTGGTTTTTATGGCTCATAATAGAAAGGACAACGTATTGCCTCCTTATGAAAATTTGTTCTCATGGAACACAAAATATTATTGAGGATGATGTTAATCAAACAAATCTTTATTAATAGCTGATTTACGTAATCTTTCTAAGAAACAAAATGTTGTGCATAATTTTGAAGAATCATTCCAAAATAATAAATTTTCTAATATTAGTAATTACCTTCTCCACTTTTCATATGGCAATTTGGCATGTGTCTTTCTAATTGAGATAATTCAAGACATAACTCAATATCATTAGTGCTCTTTCATGTTTGTATGAAAGAAGAAAATTGTTTACGTGAATTTGGAAAGTATAAAGCTAATTGAAACCTGATCGATAAGGACGAAATTATTTCTCCCAAGTTTGACTGATCACACCCTCAATCACCTCCTCCATTACTTGTTTGATATGTGCCTCTGTACTTTCAGTATGCACTATTAATAATTCAGTTCGTTGATCTTCATTATGAATAGCTTTCAATGCACATTCATCTATCTTCAAGTTTGCCTATGGTCCATATTTAAATGCAATGGCCACTTATACACCTCTTATAGGAAAAACCCATGGCACAACATTCTCAAAGTTAAAACAAACCAAGATAATAAGCAACATTTCGATTATACAATACATCTTTCGAATTCCTTATGGCCTAAATTTCCTCGAAATAAAAAAAAAGACCCAACAAGCATGACCACACGTTACAAGAGATTGATTGAATAATTGAAAGAGCGTATGCACCTCCTTGAAAAACGTAACTAAGTTTCATGAAAGGGACTTAAACCTAGCTATTGAAATATAATTACCTTCCACAAAAGCACCACTACAAACTAAATGCCATGTAGTGGCAATTTTTTTAATGATGAATGTGCGCACCCGAATTTCGTCTCGTCGGGGCACGCATGCGCGCGACTAAATGCAGCGCGGCTTGGGAGTGTCCACCTTCCCGGGGACGCGCGACGGAAGCACGTGAGAAGGAGTCGTCACTTGCCATTTTACGACCCGAAAGTCGAGGGCCGGCAAGTTACCCGGGTCTAGGGGTATGGGATACACCTAGTATGTTAAGGCAATGGTCTGTACGGAACCGGAAATTCCGAATTCAGGGGTTCTATTACGTGTGGGCCTATATCCCACACGCCCTTTCGGTACTCTAACTTGCTAGGCTTGCCATTTTATTTATTTACCGCATGATTAAGTTTCGCTCATCTTACGCGTTTTGACACCGTAAATTCGAAGAAACACTCTGACCATCTACTCTCCAACCGGGATTTTACATGAATATATGTATAATATAAAACCTTACATTGTTCTCTCAAATAAATAAAGACAAGCTATAATGACTAAATCCCGGTCGGTTCGCATTTGGCCATGATTTCACTCATGCTCACCGTATAGTTTGGAAAAGACCGAAAATTAAATTAAATGCGCACTCGGTGTATGGGGGTATTGGATCCCGTGATCGACGGTTATGGGCATTGGACCCAGTGTGAATCAAGTCCTAAAGGATCGGGCTCGATCCGCATAACAATCTAGTGCAAAAGATGTAACAAGTAAGCTCAACTAAACAATCAATAGGGTTTTGTTATCGCCGAATTTACGTGAATTAACTGATTATTAACCGGGTATATTGGCATACAAATCCTACCTTAAAACAAATAAAAGGGTGATGGATAGGGTATGTAGCATTCAGCATTATTCAAACGGACCCGACAGACGTGATGTCCATAGTCAAGTCTCGAATGTGTGGGTTGTTTTTAGATTATTCTGTATCGCGACAATATGGTTTTTTTACAGATTAAAAGTATTTTAACCTAAAACCCAAAAACCTAACCCTCTAATTGCCTATTGCCCATGTTTGATTTAAGCTGAGTTTGAGATTAATATGTTTTTTTTATGTTTTAACCCGTTCTAAACACAAACCTACGCTAGGATTACGGCAGGACAAGAACCGGTAATCATACCCTTGAATCGGTAAATATGTGTGTGCATGAAAATCAAGATTACCCTGTACGTATCTCGGTGCTTTTGAAATTGTGAATTTTGAAAAGGGCATGACTAACAGTTTTTGGACTGTCGACGCGATTACAAATTATTAATCAATTCGTGCAATCCATCTAAAGAAATCAAGTGATTTAATTTAGCCAAATTTAACGTTCCGATTATCCCGTATGTAGAATTTTAGGTTAATTAGAAAACTTGCCGAATGCTTTAGTCTACGGATTTCGAGCCGTCGAAATGGCCATTAGTTGACCGCCCAATAAACTCTAATTTCCGACATGCTCACATAATTACAAAATTGAAATATTTAAATGGGGCACATGCATTGTCGGTGGGTGATCCAAGTAGAAAAGGGCAGGATATTTTAGAAAATGTCCAGGGGACTGAATTGAACGATTTTAAAAGAGCAGGGACTGATTTGAAAATTCTAAAAAATTGGGGACTGATCTAAAAATTCTAAAAGATTGGGGACTGATTTGAAAATTCTAAAAAATGAGAACTGTGTAAAAAATTACTGAAAGTGTCCTAGGGCTTATTTGAAATGAATTTGAAAATCGGGACTGATCTGGAAATAAAAAAATGGCCCCAGGACTAAACTGAAATAACTTGGAAAGTTTTTTGGGATGCTTGAAAAATTCTGGGAACTCTAGGACTGATTGGGAAATAGTGAAATGACTGGGACTGGATTGAAAAGAAATTTTGAAATTCAGGGCAGATCTGAAAAGGGTGAAAAATGGCCTAGGGACTAAACTGAAACAACTTGGAAAGTCCTTTGGGACGCTTGAGAAATTCTGAAAAATCCAAGGACTGATTGAAAAATAATAAAATGACCGGGACTTGGTTGAAAATAAATTTTAGGGTTCGGAACAGATCTAAAAAAAATAAAATGAGTCCTCTGGACAGAAATGTAACAAAATGGAAAGTTCGTAAAATCGAGTTCGGGACAAATCTGATCACCCACGCGACCCAAGAACACTCAATTCACATTATATCCAATCAAGCAAGCAATAATATTCAGGAAATGAGCCCTAATCATGCCACTAAGTCGAGAATTTACATAATCCGGAAAGTTGAGGGGCTTCTCTGAAAATAAAAAAAAAATCGCCGGACAATCGGGTCGGATCGGATCGCCCGCCCGAAGGAGAAACCGCCCGGAAGAGAAGCTGGGCTGGACTGGGCGTTGGGCCTGGCTGGGCTTGGGTTGGGCCTGCGAAAAAAAGAACTGGGCCGAGGCCCGTTAGCTAAAGGGCGGCCGGGATTGGGGGCAACGACGGCGACGAGGCTGGGGGCGGCGGTTCTCGCCCCTGTACGCCGCGACGACGGCCGGAATGGACGCGGGAGGTAGCTCTGGGCGCCGCCGGCACTCCGCCGTGGTCGATTTGGGCCTCACCGGAGTTTAAGTGGCTGGAATCGGGGAGTTTTTGCGGTATTCCGGCGACGGTTCCCCGAATTCTCCGAACTCCAAATTCCCCGAAACGAGAGCCAATTTTTCGATTTCGTTCTATGGGCCTTGTTCCTCCCCATCCGAATTCCATTTCTGTTTATTTAATTGCAATTTCTTCCCCGTTTCCGTTAAGATTTCAGCCGATTTGGAGAAAATCGCGGAGAACCGCGATTTGGGGACAGTTCCGGGCCGGCGGGGATCGCGGGCAGCCGGCGAGCGCTGCCCGGCTTGCCCGATTTGTTTGTTTGTTTTTTTAATTAGGGCTGGCGGTCACGGGCAGCCGGTCAACGCTGCCCGGCCTTGCCCGACTCTTTTCTTTTTTCTTTTTCTTCTTTTTTTTTCTTTAACATATTTAATTTAATTAAAAATAATTTAATTTAATTTTTTTTAAGAAAAGGTGATAAATTGGGAAATGACAATTTTGCCCCCCTCGGAGCCGATGGACCGAAATTAGGTGCTGATAGCTTGCCCCTCTTTGGTTGCGTGCTCGGATAGAGGATGCAGCCAAAGACTATAAGAAGCACCTCGTTTGGTCCTGGCGACCGTTTGGCAATTCTCCTCGTTTTTGCTAATATGTGGGACTGTTGCAAAAATAGTAAAAATCATAAATTAGTAACTGTGGACGCATACTTGAAAGACATTAAGTGAGGACACGAAGTCCAAAAAGTAGTAAATGCGGACACGAAGTCCGGAATGCAATGAATGTGGACGCGAAGTCCAAAATGCAATAGATGCGGACGCGGAGTCCAAAATGCAGTGAATGCGGACACGAAGTCCGGAAAGCAGTAAATGAGGACACGAAGTCCGGAATGCAGTAGACACGGACTCGAAGTCCGGAATGCAATGAATGTGGACACGAAGTCCGAAAAGCAGTAAAGATGGACACACGAAGTCCGAAAAGCGGTAAAGATGGACACGAAGTCCTGGACGCGAAGTCCGAAAAGCGGTAAAGATGGACACGAAGTCCTGGACGCGAAGTCCGAAAAGCGGTAAAGATGGACACGAAGTCCTGGACGCGAAGTTCGAAAAGCAGTAAAGATGGACACGAAGTCCTAAAAGCAGTAAAGATGGACACGAAGTCTTGGACGCGAAGTCCGAAAAGCAGTAAAAATGGACGCAAAGTCCGTGGACGCAAAGTCCAAAAAGTAGTAAATGTGGACACGAAGTCCGAAGAACAGTGAATGCGAGAGTAAGAATCACTGTTATGGGGTAGTGTAGGGCTATCTGTTCGGTGTTAAGCCGGTATTGTGCTGAAATAATGCAGTGATAACCGCGCCCTGTCGCTGGTCGTGTGCCTATGGGTTTGTTTGGCGAAGTTGACGTGTGCTCCTTTTCGGGTCCTTCACCCGGATAGGGACTGCGACTTGTCAAATGAGACAGACATACGCCCGCTCGGGGGGACGCCTCCCGGGACCTGTACACTCAGACCTGTATGCAGGAAAACGATAACTGACGATCGTTGTCAGTCGCGCAGAACTTGCTGAAATTGCGATATGTAAAGAAATCTATGTAATGATATTCCAGGAATTTAAATTCAGTGACCGTTTGAGGGGTGGCCGCGTCCCCGAGTATGACATGTATTTGACTTGAAGGAATGGCCTTTACAAGACGGGCATGACCCGCAGAGTTTTTGCATGAAGGTAAAAGGAAGGATCTTTAGGAATCCTCTAAATCAAGGATACGACGATTCGAACTCATTTCGAGGCATGTCTTGAACCCGTAGAGTCGAAGAGAGTTTGCCTGCATTGAAAACCGCTAAACCACTACTTGTCATAGCTCCACACGAGGTGTCGCAGCTCTTTCGTGGTTGAACCGACAATTTCCCCTAATTTTTGCCCAGGCCGCAAAACTCGCGATGACCTGACGGGGTATTTTATTTTGACTTTTCTCTCATGAATGCTCTCCTTTTGCTACGATTGCCCAAGATAGGGTCCGATCGCACCTCTCAGTTCCTTTAACTTTTGCCTAGACCGCCTTTTGTGGGTTTTCAACCTAGCAAGGATATAATTCATGCTCTCCTTTTGCCACGGCTCCCCTTTGCGGGATTTTAAGTCGTGCCCCTCATTCCCTAATTTTTGCCTAGGTCGCCTCGAGGAGGTTTTCGACCTAGCGGGAAAATTATTCTTTTTCTCTCAGAGATGTCCTTATATGGAAGGATTGGATGGAGATGGCATAAATGTTGATAACAGAAAATGCGCTGAAGTAAAACGGGCGCGAAGCCTGAAGAATACGAAAGAAGACAAGTGTTGGAAGTGTGAGTTGTAGCTGCGGGGACATGTAACGGCTGTAGAACGACGAAGCACCCAATAAGGGATAGTACTTCTTAAGGGCATCGGCGTTGATTGGGAGCGCATTTTCGGTCCCGTCCATGTCGTTTAAGATAATTGCCCCTCCGGAGAAGACTTCCTTGACGACAAAAGGCCCGTCGTACTTGTATGCGAACTTGCCCCGAGAATCAGGTGTAATATGTAAGACTTTCCGCAGGACGAGGTCACTGGGTTTGAACTCGCGGTGGCGGACTCTCGCATTGAACGCTCGGGCCATTCTCTGTTGGTAGCATTGGCCGTGACAGAGTGCTGTTAGCCGCTTCTCGTCAATGAGATTGAGCTGTTCACAACGTTGTTTCGCCCATTCCGCTTCTTCAAGTTCGGTCTCGGCGAGGACCCTCATGAAAGGAATCTCCACTTCGATCGGGAGGACAGCCTCCATGCCGTAGACCAAAGAATACGGAGTTGCCCCGGTTGAAGAGCGGATAGATGTTCGATATGCCAAGAGCGCGAAAGGAAGCATCTCGTGCCAATCTTTGTAAGTCACCGTCATTTTCTCGATGATCTTCTTGATATTTTTGTTTGCAGCCTCCACTGCACCGTTCATTTGGGGACGGTATGGAGTGGAGTTGCGGTGATGCACTTTGAATGGCTCACAAAGCTCGTCAATGACCCTGTTGTTCAGGTTCTTAGCATTGTCGGTGATGATCGTCTCGGGGACTCCGTATCAGGCGATGATGTCACGCTTGAGAAAACGTGCCACAACATTTGCAGTGACTGCAGCAAGCGTTACGGCCTCGATCCACTTGGTAAAATAGTCTATCGCCACCAAAATGAATTGGTGTCCGTTGGATGCTTTGGGGTTGATAGGACCGATCACGTCGATACCCCACATTGAAAAGGGCCATGGGGCTGCCATCGGGCGCAACTCGTTAGGCGGTGCTTTGATCTGGTCGGCGTATACCTGGCACAAGTGGCAGTGCTTGACGTGTTTGACGCAATCGGCTTCCATGGTGGACCAAAAGTAACCTAAACGCATTAGTTTCTTGGCAAGCATAAGCCCGCTCATGTGGGGTCCGCAGCTCCCTTCGTGTATCTCTCCCATGAGACGTTGTGCCTCGACTTCGTCAATACACCGGAGTAGTGTGGCGTCGAAAGAACGGCGATAGAGAGTTTCTCCACTCAGGAAATAATGTGCTGCGAGTCGCCGAAGTGTTTTTCGATCACGACGGTTAGCGAATGTAGGGTATTGACCAGTTTGCAAGAAATGCTTAATGTCTTCGTACCATGGCTGCTCATCAGTCGCTTCAATTGCGTCGTAGTGAGCAGGGCCTTTGGCGATCTCGATCTCGAGTGGTTCAATGAGGTTTTCTTTCGTGATGCTCACCATGGAAGCGAGCGTCGCAAGTGCATCTGCAAATTGGTTCTTGATGCGAGGTGTGTATGTGAATGAGATTTTCTCGAAGTTCTCCGCTAACTCCTCAAGATACTCGTGATATGGCACTAGCTTTTCGTCCTTTGTCTTCCATTGCCTCAGAGTCTGGAAGATTGTAAGCATAGAATCTCCGAACACTTCTAACTCCTTCACCTTGAAGTCGATCGCCGCTTGCAGGCCAAGGATGCATGCCTCGTATTCAGCCACGTTGTTGGTGCAGGGAAAGTCGACTTTTGCTGTAATCGGATAATAGCGTCCGTTGGGGGATATCAGTACTGCACCAATGCCGGAACCGGTGGAATTCACTGCGCCGTCGAAATACATCTTCCATGCAAATTTGTTCTCCTCACTATCCACTTGGAGAATCCCTTCGTCCGAAAAATTAGAGTTGATTGGCGTATCGTCTTCGATTGGGAACTCCGCTAAGTGATCTGCAATTGCCTGCCCCTTAACTAATGTGCGGGGCACATATTCAATGTCGTACTCCGTCAGCTGACATCGCCACTTTGAAATGTTCTTCATGGAAGATGGACTATCGAGCAAGTACTTTAGGGGATCCGCCTTTGACAATAAGCGGATAGTGTGGTAGAGCGTGTATTGTCGAAGTCTCTGCATAACCCATACTAGCGCGCAACATATCTTCTCAATCTCCGGGTAGTCAGACTCCCCTTCGGTAAACTTCTTGCTCAAATAATAAATGGCGTGTTCTGCACGCGTGGACTCGTCTTCCTGCCCTAACATGCATCCTAGGGATTGTCGGCGCACTGTCAAGTAAAGGATCAGCGGACGATCTGGTGTCGGCGGAACTAGCACTGGTGGCTGAGCCAAGTATGCCTTGATAGTATCGAAGGCCTTCTGACATTCCCCGTCCCACTCAATTGCCGCATTTTTACGAAGCAGACGAAAGAGTGGTTGACATTTGTCTGTCAGGTTTGCGATAAATCTTGCAATGTAGTTCAGCCGTCCCAAGAAACCTCGTACTTCGCGGGCCGTCGATGGCGGACGTAGCTCCCTGATTGCCTTCACCTTGTCCGGGTCAACCTCAATGCCTCGCTCACTGACCACAAATCCTAACAATTTCCCTTACTTAGCGCCGAATGTGCACTTCGTCGGGTTGAGTCTGAGCTTGTACCTCTTGAGGCGGTCAAAAAGGCGTTTTAAATTAACCAGGTGGTCCTCTCCTTCTTTGGATTTGGCAATCATGTCGTCAACGTAGACCTCGATCTCTTTGTGCATCATGTCGTGGAATAGCGTGACCATCGCCCTTTGATACGTTGCCCCGGCGTTTTTGAGGCCGAAGGGCATGACTCGGTAACAGAAAGTGCCCCACATTGTGATGAACGTCGTCTTGATCTTGTCCTCTTCGGCCATCCGAATCTGGTTATATCCGGAGAAGCCATCCATGAAGGAGAACAACGTGTGGCGTGCTGTGTTGTCGACTAAGACGTCAATGTGAGGTAGGGGGAAGTTATCTTTGGGACTGGCTTTGTTGAGATCTCGGTAGTCGACGCAAACTCTAACTCTTCCATCCTTCTTCTCCACGGGCACGATATTCGCTACCCACTCAGAATAATTGCAAACTTCCAGGAACCCTGCGTTGATCTGTTTGATAATCTCCTCTTTGATGCGGAGGAGAAGGCCGGCACGTTGCCGCCGTAAGTGCTGTCGCTTGGGTGGAAACCTCTCTGTATCAAGCGGTAGGAAGTGCTTAACTATCGACGGATCTAAGCCCGGCATGTCGGCGTAGGACCAAGCAAAGACCTCTTGGTAGTCTTTTAGAAATTCGATCATCCTGGCTCGTTGTGTAGGGTCGAGACCCGTCCCAATCATCAGAATGCGAGGTTCTTCTTCGGTACCCACATTGATCTCCTCTGTCGGCTCCACGGAAGTGAGTTGGCGGTTCTCAAGGCAGCGCAAACTCTCTTCTATCTCGGGCACTCGACCATCCTCGTCAAGTCCTTCCCCGAAGTATATGGGTCGGGACTCTTCAAGGAGTTCCTCCGATGGGTTCAAATCGACGCGTCGAAGACTCAGATTCGAGTGAAGCCTGGCGATTTAAATAAATTGTCTTAGAAAATTTAAAGTGCTACGAATAAGTGAGAGAGAAAGAAAGAAGACGCGAGAATTCTGAAAAATGCATGTAGGGATTTTATTAATGATGAAGGCGCAATGTCATAACAAGAATCCCTTTCGTTGTGTGGCTTATGGCTATGTCGACACGCGGGGAATATCAAAACATAGATGGCCTTACACATCGGCGATTACAGCCGAGTAACGCGGGATTGAGGTCCAGTTGTTGAGTTCCTCATTTTCCTGCGCGAGGCGGATGTAAGTCCCTGGAGTTGTCTCCTCGGTGACGGCGCATATGTTTGGCAGGTCAACAAGCTCGCTGTCTGAATCCGAGGAGAGACCGTCAAGTGTACCTTCGACGATGTGTGGAGGCCCAGGAAAAAAGTAGGAGAGCAGCTGAACCGGGATGCCCCTGTTGATCTTCCCATAGCGTGCAGCGAGACGGTGAAGGTGCTTGCCCCTGCGGGCCTCAATAATCTCGTGACAGGAAGGGCGAAAACCAAGTCCCCTCCTGTTCTTGTATTCTTCAACCTCGATGGGGCGGTTGATCCCTTGCCCATGTGCTCCAAGCCCGGAACCCGGGATGTAATTGTGGCGCAGCAAAATCTTCCCCACCATGCGGTCAGCGCGGGTTGGACCGATCTCTCCGTAGTCTCGAATGACGGAGATGGTTTCAAATGAATGGAAGGGAAGGTTTTGATCGTTCCCGATACTGATGTAGGGAACAACTGTCTCCTTGTAAATGGCGTAATCCTCCTCACCCTTGACCGTGATAAGTCGATCTTCTGCGATGAATTTGATCTTTTGGTGTAGGGACAAAGGAACGGCGCCAGCCGCATGGATCCACGGTCTCCCGAGCAACAAGCTGAAAGCATTCGGGATGTCTAGGACTTGGAACGTAACAGCGAATGAGCAGGGACCCACCTCGATCACCAGGTCGATCTCTCCATTTACTTCCCTCCGAGAGCCGTCGAAGGCTCGAACCGCAGTCTTGCTCAGACGGATGCGGTTAAAGTCCATGTTCATCTGCTTCAGCGTGGAAACCGGGCAAACATTGAGTGCCGAGCCATTGTCGATCATGACCCGACCGATGATAAAGTTATTGCACTTGCAAACAATGTGTAGTGCCCGCGAGTGTGCCCACCCTTTTGAGGGAAGTTCATCATCTGAGAATGAAATGTTGTTGGAGAAGATCGAACTGATAGTTTCCTCAATCCGCTCCGGAGCCGTCTCTTTGGGGATCTGTGCTGCTGTCAGGACCTTCAGAAGCGCTTCACGATGTGGCTCTGAACCCAAGAGGAGGGCGAGTAACGAAATATGGGCCGGAGACTTGGCCATTTGCTCTACCACCTTATACTCGCTCGCCTTAATTATCTTCATGAAGGCCTCAGCTTCTTCTTCAATCACTTTCTTCTGGGGAATGGACGAGGCTTTCGGGGCGACTTCGGGCATTGCCAGGGCTTTCCCTTTGCTTGCGACTTTTGGATTTTCATAGACTCGACCCGAGCGCGTCACGCCCATGACGCTAAATTGACTCTCGAGGTTCCCAACACTTCCTTCGTAGGTCCACGGTACCTTGCTGTCTTGATATGGCTCTCGTGCGGGGACTTCTATCACGAATGGGGCGGGCGTGGCATCAAACCCTGCGTACCCTACACCAGCTTCTGCAGGAACATATTCGATCACAAACGGGGCTGGTGCCTCATGTCCGGTTTCGTACTCCCCTATAGCGCAAACACTGATCATGTTAATGCTGGGTCCCGAGCTTGACCCGTGATCGGGAAGAGGATTTGATTGCACGTTCGGGGGTTTGACGGCGTTGAACGTGAGCTGCTTGTCATCAATCATCTGTTGGATCCTCTCCTGTAGCTTCCAACAATTGTCAGTGGTGTGACCGAGTGCGCCCTGATGGTACTCGCAGCGCCGACTCTGATCCTGGATGGTTGGGTCGAAATCAGGGTTAGGTGCTATCGATCGGATCTTGTTACCCGCGAGGAGTTGCCGGTATATGTGGGAGAGCAGAGCCGGCAGAGGTGTGAACTGTTTACGCCGCGTTTGTGTTGCGATGCCCTGTGGGTCCTGCGGAGCCGGAGCCCGTTGCACCGGCTGAGGATTTCTTGAAGCCGGGGCCTACTTTGTTGAATCGGAGGAGGAGCAGGGGCATAATTATGGGCGTATTGCTGCGGGACCGACGACGGAAAGGAAGCCGGCGGAGCGGAATAGTAAGCTTGCTGCGTTGGAGGGTTGTTGTTGATAATGCATCGAGGGTAGGGCATACGCTTGAGTGGCCGGTGGTGCGGGCGTGTAACTTATGGAATATTGCGGGGGAGCCTGGTGCCCTGAGTTGACAGTGTTGACGGACGTGTCTTTCCCTTTCCTGTTTCCCGCTGTCCCAGTGGCGGCCCTCTTCGAGGACTCTCCCTCCTTTTTCTCGGCCGGACCTTCTATCTTGCCGAGCTTAATGCCGATGTTGAGCTTCTTTCCGGCGTCGATAAGGTTGGAGAATGAAGACGTGTGGGCCAACAAGTGCAAGTAGTAGGCCCCTTTAAGAGTAGAGTGAAATAATTGGATCTGTTGTGCCTCAATGATCGGAGGGACATGCTTCGCCGCTCTAGCCCGCCACTTCACTGCATAGGCCTCGAAGCCCTGGTCACCGGTCATCTCCATCGTGCTGAGCTCCAGCAGAGTCGGGGGCGTCTCCGCACAGTACCTGTATTGGTCGATAAATTTGCTCGAGAGGTCTGTCCACGTAGGGATATCTGCAGCTTTCAGTGACATATACCAATCCAGAGCCGCTCCTGCCAAACTATCCTGGAACGTATGGATGACGAACTCTTCGTAGTCCCAGTACTGCAGCATTTTTCCCCGGTAGTGACGGAGATGGTGATGAGGGTCGGTGGTGCCGTAGTACCTCTGAAATTCAAGTACCTTAATCTT
This sequence comes from Punica granatum, assembly GCF_007655135.1. Lineage (NCBI taxonomy): Eukaryota > Viridiplantae > Streptophyta > Magnoliopsida > Myrtales > Lythraceae > Punica > Punica granatum. The sequence continues at coordinate 41,302,554 of NC_045127.1, read as the reverse complement.
TGGGGGTAGCTGCATACCTGGGAAAAGACTCCAATCGCCATCGCCGGCATCGAGGCGGGAGCCGCTTGATTGTAGGGCTCGGATATTCTCTTCCAACTTCTTCAATCTTTGTTCCTGCTCAGTCCCCGTTTCCGGGAGAAAATTTGTGGGTGGAGCTCTAGGGGCCGCGTGGTTCGGCGTGCCCGGTTCAGAGTAAGCTATATTTATGGGAGGTGGAGCTTGGTAAGAAAGGCCGATATGGGGTTGTGGAGCTTGGTACGAGGGAGGTTCAGCAGTGTGAGCAGGAGCCTGGGCAGTTGTAGGCAGGAAAATGATCGGCGGTGGGACAGCGGAAGTCGGAGCTGGGACCGACGCAGAGACCGGAACCGGGACTGATGTGGAGATCGGTGGAGGTACGAGCGTAGGTGGTTCCAACATTGTCGCTGAAGCAGGTGGTGCTGGAAGATTGTTAACCGGATGGGCCGCCGGCGCGTTCACTATCGTTGGGGCAAACGTATCTCCATTATCGGGGATCAAGGTCGGTTGGGCACATGGGCTTGGATCGATCGCTGGCCCGTACCCAGGAGGTGGGGTGAAGCTCGAAGAAGCGCGATTTGGGCCTTTGAGTAGGGCCATGAGCTCGGCCATATTGGTGGCCATGGTGGCAGCCAGTTGATTGACCGTGCTCTCAAGTACTGCAATACGTGCACGATCATCAGCTGCGGAAGATGGCTGCCCTCCTGAATATGCCGGGTGTGGGCCCGAAGATACAGGTGGCTGAAGATGAGTCGGGGAAGCTTCCCGATGTGCTGGTGGCACGCCTGCAGGAGACACGTGTGGTGGTGGCGCATGCATAGTCGGTGCTTGAGAATGAATTGGGGTGATAGGCGTATCTTCCTCAAAGACAGCTAGTTGATTTTCTTCTGCCATTCTTTGCTAGAAACGAGGGGGATATCGATGAGGTGCCGCCAGTTGTTAACACCTGGATTCCATAAGTGCGTGAGTTTAATGTAAGAAATTATCTCTAAAATAACATGTAAAGCAGTGAATAAAAGAAGAAATGTATGAGATGCATGAGATGCATGAATTTTCAAAAACTAATGCTGTCATTCATATTAACTCTGAATGGTTCAAAGTGCAATACAAATTTTGAAAAGATAGTCCTAAGTCGGTCTTCCAACGTGCCCGAGGTGCAAGCGACCGTCACCATGGAAAGCACCGGTGAGGGCCTGGTTGAGGTGTCTATCCTAGGATGTGCATGGACCTACACGGGCCATCTTCCTGGCCCTTTCCAAAGCAGCGTTCGCTTGCGCCAACTCCTGGTCACGCCTCTGGAGTTAGGCGCGGGTCTGGGCAAGTTCCTTCTGTAATTGGTGCTGATCACCCAGCGGCTCATTCTTCTCGGCGATCTCTCGGCGGAGGTGATCCCTTTCAGCCCTGAGATTGGCGAGCTCGGCTTGGATGGTCATGTCCGGTACCAGTGCCCCGGATGATGTGCTACTTTCTACCGGAGGGGAATCTGTGAGATCATCATTCTCTGATGGACCCCATCGATAAAAGCGGAGGATATATTCCTTCGTGGCTTGAAAGTCCCGTTCATCTTGGGTCGGGTGCTCGGGGAAGTAAAGATGTTCGATGACCGTAGTCCGCCACGCGGTCATAACCCGTTCGATTTCACTTAGGCGATCTATGGACGTCTAGTCCTCCCGCCAAGTATGTTCGAACTCGGTTCGCGCCGTACCTTTGGGAACTAATTGTAAGCCACCTAATTGCCTCACTACTCGCGTCGGAAAATAGGTGGTGGACCCCGCATGGCTCACGAGTGGTACTCCGTTAAAATCAGGACATTTAAGAGTCATGGGTCCGGGTGACATCCACGCGGCGCGCCATTTAAAGCCCTTTGGTGCTATTTTGAGAAAAATTTGATCCACTCGGAGACCTTGCGTTCCTCCACACGCAACAGAGGTAGTAACCGCGAAATGATAGACTCCGGACGTGTGAAAAACATAACCGGACGAACAAGGCCGAAGGGGTTTGCATGGCTTTGGAGCCAAATTTGCAAAAGGATTGGGGACCCTCTCAACCTTCGATCGGTCTTTCTTATAACGCGATCAAGGGACCGTATGGTCTCGGCCAACAAGGCCACCTCGTATTCGCGGCCTCCAACCACTTGGAGGACAACGCTAGCTAAGGCTGCGTCAATGTGACCGCCCGAGCGAGGGAATAATAGAGTCCCGAAAATTAAGAATAAGATTGCATGACAAAAATTCTTTTGTAAAAGATCCCCTTGAGCCTCGCGCGTTCGTATTTCAATAAAACGGAGTAGTTTCGCGGTGACTATCTCTGTGCCACCGGAATATGCAAGTTCGGCTTGTAGCTGAGACCTTTGCACCCCAAGTAGACACGATACCAAAACAAGTCGGGTGGTGTGGAAGTTAGGTTCCACAATGCCGCGGGTGGCTGCAATTCTTCCGACGAGAGTGCGATATTCCTCAATGGTAGGTGTGAGCTCGGTACCTTGGATGTTGAAAACGGCGTGGACTGGGTCCCAAAATGTCACCGCTGCTCCCAAGAAGTTCCAATCCACTCGGTACATGGCTAGCATTGGTATATCCCCAACAAAGGTACTGATGTAATCGCGGTTGACTTGATGTAGATGAGCCCAAATGTGACTGATTTCCTCGAGTGGTGGCGTGATCCTGTCGAGGTGTGGAAAGGAGACCGAGCGTGCCATCTCTTACCAAGATGAAAGGAAAACCAATTTAGGACTAGTTAATACAAATGACGCCTAATTTTGAAATTAGATGATGCATGGGTACAGAAAATAAATGCCCACGGCTTAATGTATACAACGTACATCTCTCTCAAAAACAGAAAATGACTCAAATGGCGCGCAGGCCGACTCGATGGACTGTTACTAAAGTCGGGTTGGAATATGGCGTGGAGCTCCTGCGGTATGGATGGTTTTGGCACTACAAGGACCGTGCTACCTAGGGATGAGGGCCCCCGACTCAAGGGTGTCAATTCCTTGAAATCGAGCGGGATTCTTTTCAAGGCCTAAGCGACAGTCGAACTGCGCGCTGTACCCCTACTTCGAACCCCTATCTAACCTATGCTCCTATTACCAGTCGTAGGACGCGACCCATAGGTACCTAGAAGCTAGTATGATATGCAATGTGCATGCGAGAAATAAAGGTGCGTAAAGTAGATAAGCGGGAAATTGCGAAAAACGATAAATAAACAAGCAAACAAAGCAAGCAGGAACGAGCCCGAACCCTCTAAGTGTCCCCAGTGGAGTCGCCAAGCTGTGCGCACTCGAATTTCGTCTCGTCGGGGCACGCATGCGCGCGCCTAAATGCAGCGCGGCTTGAGAGTGTCCACCTTCACGGGGACACGCGACGGACGCACGTGAGAAGGAGTCGCCACTTGCCATTTTACGACCCGAAGGTCGAGGGCCGGCAAGTTACCCGGGTCTAGGGGTATGGGATACACCTAGTATGTTAAGGCAATGGTCTGTACGGAACCGGAAATTCCGAATTCAGGGGTTCTATTACGTGTGGGCCTATATCCCACACGCCTTTTCGGTACTCTAACTTGCTAGGCTTGCCATTTTATTTATTTACCGCATGATTAAGTTTCGCTCATCTTATGCGTTTTGACACCGTAAATTCGAAGAAACACTCTGACCATCTACTCTCCAACCGGGATTTTGCATGAATATATGTATAATATAAAACTTTACATTTTTCTCTCAAATAAATAAAGACAAGCTATAATGACTAAATCCCGGTCGGTTCGCATTTGGCCATGATTTCACTCATGCTCACCGTATAGTTTGGAAAAGACCGAAAATTAAATTAAATGCGCACTCGGTGTATGGGGGTATTGGATCCCGTGATCGACGGTTATGGGCGTTGGACCCAGTGTGAATCGAGTCCTAAAGGATCGGGCTCGATCCGCATAACAATCTAGTGCAAAAGATGTAACAAGTAAGCTCAACTAAACAATCAATAGGGTTTTGTTATCGCCGAATTTACGTGAATTAACTGATTATTAACCGGGTATATTGGCATACAAATCCTACCTTAAAACAAACAAAAGGGTGATGGATAGGGTATGTAGCATTCAGCATTATTTAAATGGACCCGACAGACGTGATGTCCATAGTCAAGTCTCGAATGTGTGGGTTGTTTTTAGATTATTCTGTATCGCGACAATATGGTTTTTTTACAGATTAAAAGTATTTTAACCTAAAACCCAAAAACCTAACCCTCTAATTGCCTATTGCCTATGTTTGATTTAAGCCGAGTTTGAGATTAATATGTTTTTTTTATGTTTTAACCCGTTCTAAACACAAACCTACGCTAGGATTACGGCAGGACAAGAACTGGTAATCATACCCTTGAATCGGTAAATATGTGTGTGCATGAAAATCAAGATTACGCTGTACGTATCTCGGTGCTTTTGAAATTGTGAATTTTGAAAAGGGCATGACTAACTGTTCTTGGACTGTCGACGCGATTACAAATTATTAATCAATTCGTGCAATCCATCTAAAGAAATCAAGTGATTTAATTTAGCCAAATTTAACGTCCCGATTATCCCGTATGTAGAATTTTAGGTTAATTTGAAAACTTGCCGAATGCTTTAGTCTACGGATTTCGAGCCGTCGAGATGGCCATTAGTTGATTGCCCGATAAACTCTAATTTCCGACATGCTCACATAATTACAAAATTGAAATATTTAAATGGGGCACATGCATTGTCGGTGGGTGATCCAAGTAGAAAAGGGCAGGATATTTTAGAAAATGTCAAGGGGACTGAATTGAACGATTTTAAAAGAGCAGGGACTGATTTGAAAATTCTAAAAGATTGGGGACTGATTTGAAAATTCTAAAAAATGGGAACTGTGTAAAAAATTACTGAAAGTGTCCTAGGGCTTATTTGAAATGAATTCGAAAATCGGGACTGATCTGGAAATAAAAAAATGGCCCCAGGACTAAACTGAAACAACTTGGAAAGTTTTTTGGGATGCTTGAAAAATTCTGGGAATTCTAGGACTGATTGGGAAATAGTGAAATGACTGGAACTAGATTGAAAAGAAATTTTGAAATTCGGGGCAGATCTGAAAAGGGTGAAAAATGGCCTAGGGACTAAACTGAAACAACTTGGAAAGTCTTTTGGGACGCTTGAGAAATTCTGAAAAATCCAAGGACTGATTGAAAAATAATAAAATGACCGGGACTTGGTTGAAAATAAATTTTAGGGTTCGGGGCAGATCTAAAAAAAAATAAAATGAGTCCTCTGGACAGAAATGTAACAAAATGGAAAGTTCGTAAAATCGAGTTCGGGACAAATACGATCACCCACGCGACCCAAGAACACTCAATTCACATTATATCCAATCAAGCAAGCAATAATATTCAGGAAATGAGCCCTAATCATGCCACTAAGTCGAGAATTTACCTAATCCGGAAAGTTGAGGGGCTTCTCTGTAAATAAAAAAAATCGCCAGACAATCGGGTCGGATCGGATCGGATCGGATCGCCCGCCCGAAGGAGAAACCGCCCGGAAGAGAAGCTGGGCTGGACTGGGCGTTGGGCCTGGCTGGGCTTGGGTTGGGCCTGCGAAAAAAAGAACTGGGCCGAGGCCCGTTTGCCAAAGGGCGGCCGGGATTGGGGGCAACGATGGCGACGAGGCTGGGGGCGGCGGTTCTCGCCCCTGGACGCCGCGACGACGGCCGGAATGGACTCGGGAGGTAGCTCTGGGCGCCGCCGGCACTCCGCCGTGGTCGATTGGGCCTCACCGAAGTTTAAGTGGTCGGAATCGGGGAGTTTTTGCGGTATTCCGGCGACGGTTCCCCGAATTCTCCGATCTCCAAATTCCCCGAAACGAGAGCCAATTTTTCGATTTCGTTCGATGGGTCTTGTTCCTCCCTATCCGAATTCCATTTCTGTTTATTTAATTGCAATTTCTTCCCCGTTTCCGTTAAGATTTCAGCCGATTTGGAGAAAATCGCGGAGAACCGTGATTTGGGGACAGTTCCGGGCCGGCGGGGATCGCGGGCAGCCGGCGAGCGCTGCCCGGCCCTGCCCGATTTGTTTTTTTTTTTTTTAAATTAGGGCCGGCGGTCACGGGCAGCCGGTCAACGCTGCCCGGCCTGCCCGGCCCTACCCGACTCTTTTCTTTTTTCTTTTTCTTTTTTTTTTCTTTAACATATTTAATTTAATAAAAAATAATTTAATTTAATTTTTTTAAGGAAAAGGTGATAAATTGGGAAATGACAATTTTGCCCCCCTCGGAGCCGATGGACCGAAATTAGGTGCTGACAATGAAAATTTATGTTACTACAGTTTGGCTTTTTTTGACGGTTTTGCAAATCTATTAGTATAAATCACTTTTTTGCCGTCAGATAGTAATGTCGTGACTATAGGTATATACTTTACTAACGTCCAAGATTTCCATCATTAAAATAAACTATTTGTGACAATATGAGATGTCAATATATACTATTTAATGACATACAAAATTGCCATCATAATAGATTGTGTAATTGCTACGGGACAAGTGACGTATTTGACATGTACTATTGGATATCTATATCAGTATATTTTAATATCGACAAAATTGACAATTTGGTCCCTGAAACATATACCTCACGGCAAGTTCGTCATTGAAAGATTTTTTGTGTACTAATTGGTCCGACCGTTTGAAACGTTTGAACCAATTGGTCCTTCCGGTAGAAAGATCGCAGGTCCCTAACGGAAACGCCTCTAAACGCTGCGAATTGGCACAGTTGGTCGCCCCGGCTCCTTTTTTTAGTTTCACGCTCCAAATTGCCCCAAATCGAGCAAACCCTAATCTGGGAGCAAACCCTAATTGAGGTGCCTTCTTCCGATTTAGTCGTCAAATTCCCCCAGATGCCTCTAGATTTCTGCAATTCAATGTCTCGCCCGCGATCCGAAGTCGAAATCGTGGTTCCTGGTGGTTGTTTTCAAGTGAGAAGCCTGATTGTTAGTTGCCCGTGAGCATCCTCTACGGGAGTTAGAACTTGGTAGTGTTTTGATCATTCGCTGCGGGTGTTCTGCTACGTTGTTTTCCGGTGAGAAGCCTGATTGTTGGTCGCCCGTGATTATCCTCATTATTGCTTCGATCGCTCGAAGGGTGTTCTATTGCGTTGTTTTCCGGTGAGTAGCCTAATTGTTGGTCGCTCGTGATCATCCTCATCATTGGTTCGATGGCTCGAAAGAGTGTTTTGCTGCGTTGTATTCCGGTGAGAGGCCTGATTGTTGGTCGCTGGGAAGCGTGATTGTTGGTCGCCCGTGATTTTTTGGAACAGGTGCTCTATAGTCTAGATTTTCATTCACAAAATTGAGGGTGGACACATACAAACTTCTTCTAATTTGATTAGTTCTTTTCAGGTTTCTTCATTGAAACTTCCCCATCTTCAAAACTTGTGGAAGGAGAAGCATGCTCCTTGTATTGTATATATCCAACAAATAGGTAACCATATTCATTATTTTGGTTAGTGGTGGCTTGGTGTTAACATGTGCTGCTTTGATAGTTTGATTAGGTAACCGTATTCAATATATGACGTCTGATTAGCACCTGAGAGAGTCTATATGATCATCCATGAAGGGCTGTTAGTTTGTTTAGTTATCCCTCTCTCTCTCTATCTCTCTCTACTGAAGTATGTATTTCCTATTTGTTGTAAGAAGCTCGGTTGCAACTTGCTCTGAAGAGTTTCCATATGAACGGAAACCTGAATGGAAATGTGTTGCAGGGAACACTTATCTCTGAAGTTTGCTTGTTTACTTATCTCTGAAGTTTCTCTATAATATGTGAACACTTATGGATTTTTCTTCACAAAATTCATGAATGAAAAGATATGGAACGGGCAATAATCAGAGACTTGATATCACATGTACTTGTATTCTCAACATATGTGCTTGAGGCTGTGAATTTTGCTGCCGAACTTGGTATTACATGTACTTGTATTCTCAGCACATGTGCTTGAGGCTGTGATTTTTGCTGTTGAACTTGGTATCACATGGACTTGAATTCTCAACACATGTGCTTGAGGCTGTGAATTTTGTTGCTGAACTTGGTATCACATGTACTTGTATTCTCAGCACATGTGCTTGACAAGATATGTTTGTAAAATTGCTTGTGTGCATTTGCTTGGTGTTCTGTTTAGGTGCTCTGTTTAGGTACTTGAATTATGCTTGCGTGCGTTTGCTTGGTCTGTTTTCGTGCATGTGCTTGGTGCTTGTATTCTCAGCACATGTACTTGTATGTTTAATTTCCTGGTCCTACTTTTCAGATTCTTAGCCCATTTGGAATCGACATTGATCAGAGACAGTACAAGCAGAGAGAACGGAGACAGTGCAAGCAGAGATAACAACCTGAGGAATCACAAAAGATATGGGAGGTGAAGGAACCCATTGGAGTGAGACAAAGCAATATGTCCAAAAGTCCAAGGCTTCTTCACCAGTTGAGGAATCAGTTAATCTTGTGGGTGTGGAAGGAAGCTCCTGTTGCAAACATCTACCAAGAAACAAAGTTATGGTAGGCCTTTCCTTGATTGTCCTCTATGGAAAAGAAGTGATCTTACATGTGGATACTTCGAATGGATTGATAATGAGGAGTAGCTTGAAGTGCAGCAAACTGCAAGACCCCAGATTGGAGCTTCTTTTACATCCCTCGAAAAACAAGCTTTAAATGGAGAAGATAATAAGCTCATGAAGAAGATGAAGAAGAAAATTCAAATGTATGAACGGGAAAATAAAATGCTGAAGATTGCATGTTGTATATTGGTTTTCGTCCTTGTTTTAGTCTTAGTTTGTGTTTGTTTTAGGAGGATATGGTAATGTGTTTCCTCATGTGAATGAGATACTGTAGGCTTGTCAGCTTCTAATTTTATTGAGATAACTCCGTTATTGCTAATGTAATACAATGTTTGGCTTTGCGTGGCCTTATGTTATTGTTGCCTATTCTGCGTGGCCATTATGTTCTTGTTGCCTATTTTGCCAAAGAACAAAATGCATTTTTTCCACAAAATACATAACCATAACCACTGTTCTGCATTGGTTCAGAACAAATTGGATTTTTTCGATAGAATACATAAACACAACCACTGTTTTGTATTGCCAAAGAACAAAATGCATTTTTTTCGATAAAATACATAACCATAACCACTGTTCTGCATTGGTTCAAAACAAATTGGATTTTTTCAACAGAATACATAAACACAACCACTGTTCTGTATTGCCAAAGAACAAAATGCATTTTTTCTACAGAATACATAACCACAACCACTGTTATGTATTGCCAAAGAACAAAATACATTTTTTCGACAGAATACATAACCACAACCACTGTTCTGTATTGCCAAAGAACAAAATGCATTTTTCGACAGAATACATAACCACAACCACTGTTCTGTATTGCCAAAGAACAAAATGCATTTTTTGACAGAATACATAACCACAACCACTGTTCTGCATTGGTTCAGAACAAATTGGATTTTTTCGACAGAATACATAAACACAACCACTGTTCTGTATTGACAAAGAACAAAATGCTTTTTTTGACAGAATACATAACCACAACCACTGTTCTGCATTGGTTCAGAACAAATTGGATTTTTTCGATAGAATACATAAACACAACCACTGTTCTGTATTGCCAAAGAATAAAATGCATTTTTTCTACAGAATACATAATCACAACCACTGTCATGTATTGCCAAAGAACAAAATGCATTTTTTCAACGGAATACATAACCACAACCACTATTCTGTATTGCCAAAGAACAAAATGCATTTTTCCAACAGAATACGTAACCACAACCACTATTCTGTATTGCCAAAGAACTAAATGCATTTTTCTAACAGAATACATAACCACAACCACTGTTCTGTATTGCCAAAGAACAAAATGTATTTTTCCAACAGAATACATAACCACAACCACTGTTCTGTATTGCCAAAGAATAAAATGCATTTTTTCAACAGATTACATAACCATAAACATACAACTATTGCAGGTCTTGTTGACATCTAATTAGGCGAAACTACAATTAAAACTATACAGACTGCCTATGTCCACTAACTCTCAAGATCTTCGACTAATGGCGTTGGATCCTTTTGATGAGCTTGAATGGGATGTTGACGCTGAAGCTGTTGGAGCTGGTGCAAGTACTCTTGGCCTTATAGGAGGGGGTCTATAAGCATGAATACTCCAATTGCCTCTACCCATCACTACTGCAGGGAACCTGAATGGAAATGTGCTTGGACTTGGAGATGAATTAAATGGTGTTAGAGGCCTCCAATTAAGACCTTAGTTTGCTAGTATCCCCATTCCTGAGCTAAAAGGCCTTCGTTGAACCTATAAAAACAACATTTATATGTTGGCATCCCTTAATAAAAAAAATTTCAATACTCAATGTGAGTTCAATCAACCTGAGCAGAAGAATGTGAAGCTGATCAATTGGATCCCAATGAAACAGGTACGCTAGGCCCGAGGATGATAGAGTCTTGAGATCCTTCAATGGGGCTTGAGGGGCCTAACTGGGCTTCAACCTACCAAAAGAGCAAAATAACATTTATAAGACAAAACCAAAATTTATCATAGTTAACATAATAAACAATTATTTGCTAGTTTCATGGGGCCTACGGAAGCGTAAAAGGAGGAGAAATTTAAAATTTCCTACCCATGAAACTAGATCCCGAGACCTACTAGAAGAATAAGAGAAGATAAAGTGTACATGGAATCTTTTAAATCGTCGACCGAACGTCCCAAACGTGACGCCTTTACCGGTATCCACACCGACTTCCTCGACAGGACTTCGAGATCGGCGGTGCTAGCGGCCAACGCTCGAAGGAAACACCGGTGCAACTCTCACAACTAGTAGATTAACCGACCTCTTTCAATCAGACTTGCTAATTCAAATATTAATACACATACACACCTTCATACATAGGCCATCAATATGCATCATATGCATTTCTTTTCATATAAACTCCCACGGCCATTCACCAAGTCATACAATTGGGTTGACTATTTGCATGGATGTGCCACATGTTAAAGAACATGGGCTTCCCATGACAAATGGCCGTGAGAAATGACCATGCATATTAGCCATAGATGGCTTACCAAGAGAACCACACGTGTCTCTCAATTCGAGCCCCAGTGTGTCTCTATTTCTTGTATAAATCGGGTCCAATTAATCTAGTGAATTAGGTCTAATTAATCGGTAAGTTTAATCTCATTAAATATCCAATTAATTGATTGCACATTAACTTGTCTAATCTCCATTAAACAATTTCAGTATTTCAAAATTATCTCCTCGATTCAGTCGTAGTGTGTGACCCTGTAGGTTTCCGATTACGTTGACAATAATATCGAAATCATTATTTCATTATTACAAGCAGTGATCGGCATCTAGCAATGCATCACTGCTACTCAAGTAATTAGAAAATCAATTTCTCGACGAACCTTATGACCCATGTTACTGTGCAGTATAATCCCTTTGTCCTTTAATTCTCCATTGAGCCCAAGGCATGGTCGCTGTCATCCTTGTATGGCTCAATCTCTTTCTTGGTTTATCGGGTAAGTCTATAAGAACAAATGAGTTCGATATCCTTATATCGACTCATTTGGGTATGCATACACTTATAGACTCTGCCCACCAAGCGACCGTGAGATATCGCTCCTATTACGTGGAAGGGACAAATCCTATCTTGGTCACTCACATTCCTCTCCATGCTCTATGGTATACCCAATAGCTGTTTTTATAACCAGCTCGTTACGGTGGCGTTTGACAACATCAAAGCATACAACATTACAGGTAGGAAACTATGATGACCTCAAGTCAAAGGACCACTGCACCATAGTCATTATGAAATCTACAAATGACAGTCACGTAACAACCCATGTAGCAGTCTCATGACGGGTCAGTCTAGTACACATTACTCCTAATGTATACCTGCGGTGTGACTCGATGTCTCCACATCCATGACCTGTGAGACTTGGTCATCAATCTACACCCACACTAGTTTAACCGCATTATCGTTGTCCTAATTAACGATAATACTTTGACTAGGGACATTTAGGAATAATGTCCAGTCATTATAGGATCTCACAATCAAATCACACTTGATGTCTGTTGAACCTATTATTCTAAGGACATTATTGTGTAAAATTTATATGTAGCGCAACCCACACAATAACATAAATGCCTCATATTATAATGAAATATATGTCATATTACAAAATTGATAACAGATTACCTCTAGGGCATACACCAATTCCTAACAATCTCCCACTTGCACTAGAGCCAATTTGGCATATCCCTAATGCCTAAGGATCTAGTGTGAGCCTTGTGCTTGCGCTGTACAAGAGGCTTCGTAAGTGGATCTACGAGATTCTCATCTTTTAGTATTCTGCATATCTTCACATCTCCTATTTCGACAATCTCGCGAATGAGATGGAAGCGCCTGAGCATATGTTTGGATTGTTGGTAAGACCTGGGTTCCTTAGCCTGCGCAATGGCTCCATTGTTGTCACAATAGAGTTCCACTGGGTCTGCGATGTTAGGAACCACAGCAAGTTCTATTACGAACTTCTTGATCCAAACGGCCTCTTTTGCGACGTTAAAGGCAGCGATATACTTGGCCTTTGTAGTAGAGTCGGCTACTGTCTCCTGCTTGAAACTCTTCCAACTCACAGTACCTCTATTTAGGCAGAACACATACCCTGATTGTGATTTGCTATCGTCCTTATCAGACTGGAAGCTAGCATCGGTGTAACATCTTACAACGAGCTCTTCTTCGCCCCCATATACCCTAAACATCTCCTTAGTCCTTTGCAAGTACTTAAGAATGTTCTTTACTGCGATCCAGTGTCTCTCACCTAGGTCTGACTAGTACCGACTTGTCATGCTCAAAGCATATGAGACATCAGGTCGAGTGCATAACATGGCATACATGATGGATCCAATAGCTGATGCATATGGAATCCTACTCATGCGATCCCTCTTGAGTAGAAGGACTCTGAGCCTTCGAAAGGCTTATGCCATATACCATGGGCAACAATCCTTTCTTAGAATCCTGCATGCTAAAGCGCCGGAGCACTTTATCTACATATGCACTCTGACTTAAGCCAAGCACTCTCTTGGATCTATCTCTATAGATCTTGACACCTAACACATAGGTAGCTTCGCCCAAGTCCTTCATGGAGAAACACCTTCCCAACTAGATCTTCACAGACTGTAGAGAAGGAATTTCATTCTCGATCAGAAGTATGTCGTCTACATACAACACCAGGAAGATCACCGTGGTCCCACTAACCTTCTTGTAAACACAAAGTTCATCTTCATTCTTAATGAAGCCAAACTCTTTGACTCATCATCAAAGTGAAGATTCCAACTCCTAGAAGCTTGCTGCAGTCCATAAATAGACCGTTGCAGCTTACAAACCTTTCTGGCACTTTTTGGATCGACAAAACCCTCAAGTTGTTTCATGTACACATCCTCGAGGAGCTTTCCATTTAGGAAATCAGTTTTGACGTCCATCTACTAGATTTCATAATCATAGTAAGTTGCAATTGCAAGCAAGATCCTGATAGATTTAAGCATAGCCACCGGGGAAAAGGTTTCGTCATATTCAACACCATGTACTTGTTTGAAACCTTTTGCCACTAGTCGACCCTTAAAGGTGATTAATCACATTACCGTCCATGTCGATCTTCTTCTTGAAGACCCATTTACACCCAATGGGCCTTACCCCTTCAGGTCGATCAACCAAAGTCCATACTTGGTTGGTGTACATGGATTTCATCTCAGATCTCATGGCCTCCAGCCATTTCTCGGAGTCTGGGCCTGTCACGGCTTCCACATAGGTTGTAGGCTTAGCATTATCTACGAGCAAATACGTCATTATCTTGAGTCACGAGAAATCCATATCTCTCGAGCTCATGACATATCCTACCAGACCTACGAGGCTCTTGTGTCACCTGTGCAGAAGATTGTACCACAAAACCTTGTGGTTGTTCTGCAACCTTACCCGTCGACTGGTCAATGTCATTTTGTGATAGAACTTCCCCAAGTTCTAATTTCCTCCTACTAGTTCCTTTGAAGAGAAACTCTTTCTCAAGAAATACCGCAGTTCGAGCGACAAACACTTTGCCCTCGGTGGAATTATAGAAATAGTATTCTCGTGTTTCCTTAGGATACCCCACAAAGTAACATTTATCTGATTTAGGGCCAAGCTTATCCGAAGATAATTTCTTCACGTAAGCTTCGCAACTGCATATCTTTAGAAAAGACATATTGGGACGCTTCCCATACCACATCTCATATGGTGTTTTTTCAATTGATTTCGACGGAGCGTGGTTTAATATGAGAGCCGTTGTCTGTAGAGCATATCCCCAGAAGAAGTCCGGTAAGTCCGCATGACTCATCAAAGACCAAACCATGTCTAATAAAGTTCGATTCCTCCTCTCAGCTACACCATTTCACTGTCGTGTTCCAGGTGGAGTCAGTTGGGATAGAATCCCACACTGTCTAAGATAGTCAGCAAACTCATAGCTCAAATATTCACCTCCTCGATCTGATAGAAGAACTTTAATGCTCTTATCCAACTAATTATCCACTTCATTCTTAAATTCTTTGAACTTTTCAAAGGATTCGGATTTGTGTTGCATCAAATACACATATCAAAATCTACTGAAATCATCAGTAAATGTAATGAAGTAGAGATACCCACCTCTAGCAAGCTTGTTCACTGGTCCACATACATCGGTATGTGTGAGAGCCAGAAGATCACTAGCTCGCTCACCCTTTCCAATAAAGGGGGCCTTAGTCATTTTCCCCATTAAACAAGGTTCGCATGTCTCGATTGATTCAAAATCAAACGAGTCCAGTAATCCATCCTTATGGAGTCTAGAGATGTGATTCTCGCTAATATGGCCTAAACGACAATGCAGAGGTAAGTCAGGTTCGAATCATTGGACTTGAGCCGTTTGGTTTCCATGTTATAAATGAGTGTGTCTAGATCAAGAACATACAGACCATTACTTAAATGTGCATTGCCATAAAATACATCATTCATGTACATAGAACAACACTTGTTCTTGATAGTGAAATAAAATTCCTTCTTATCCAAACAAGAAACATATATTATGTTTCTACTAATACCAGGCACATAATAACAGTCGTCAAGATCCAGCACAAGCCCAGTAGGCAAAGACATGTGACAAGTCCCTACAGTTAATGTAGTAACCCTTGCTCCATTTCCAACTCGTAGGTCCACCTCGCCCTTTGCTAACGATCTACTATTTCTTAGATCCAGCACATTTTCACAAATGTGAGCACCACACCCGGTATCTAATACCCAATATGTAGAAGCAGTAAATACATTGATCTCTATAACATGGATACTTGAAGTGAAAGTCTCACTTCCTTTCTTCTTCTTTAACTCCTCTTGGTATACCTTATAATTCCGCTTCCAGTGGCCACTGTTGCTACAATGAAATCAGTAATCATCATTCGCCACCTTGGCTTTAGGCTTCAATGCACCCAAGTCACACTTGGATGCGCCCTTAGCCATCTTGCCTTTCTTCTTGCCTTTGCCCCTTTTCTTGGTCCCCTAGACCATCAAAATATGTGTCCCTTTGCTGATATCCTATTCAGCTGTTCTCAACATGCCAAGCAGTTCAGGCAATGGTTTGTTATAGTCATTCATATTATAGTTCATGACGAACTGACTATAACTGCTGAGCAGCGACTGCATAATTAAATCTATAGACAACTCTTGACCTAGAGGAAATCCCAGTCGTCTTAAAGTCTCCATGTACCCACTCATATTGAGTACATGAGGACTTACCAGGCTGCCCTCAGACAACTTTGCCTGAAAAAGCGCCTTGGAGATCTCGAACCTCTCATGTCGGGCCTGCTTTTGATAAAGTTGCCTGAGATGTACGATCATATCGTACGCCCTCATGTTCTCATGCTACCTCTGAAGCTCTGAATCCATGGTGGCTAACATGAGACAACCGACGCTTACGGCATCATCTTGATGCTTCCTGTAAGCATCTCTTTTAGCTCGGGTGGCATTGTCAAGCGGAGGCGCAGGAAGAGGTTGCTCCAAGACATATAACTTTTTATTCTGAGTGAGAACGATTCTCAAGTTGCGGTACTAATCCAGGAAATTATTCCCAGATAGTTTTTCCTTATCAAGGATTGATCACAAACAGAAGGCACTAGATGTGTTTACTGCCATGGAAACTACCACAGAAATACACATAATAAGTATTATGACATAACAATATTTAATGAGGACTTTATTAAATATTGCTCCTACTATTTTTTTTATCAAATCAATGACCTTCACCATTGATTCGGAGAATCTCATTCTCATAGCTGTCCAAGATCCATGTTTTACCAAGTTCTGAGTCAGTGAGGGCTGAGACTCCCAGAACTAACTATTTAGGTAAGGAATCCTCTTTCCTAATTGCATCACATGCAACTCTTGGTTATTTGGGTGAATAACACCTTATTCCAATCTACCTTGTAGATTGATGTCCAACTCCTTGCCTATGAGCTCCTAATCCTATTAGGCTTGCTCAGTTAAGTCCGACCCATCAGTAAACACCACGCCTTACCAGGATAGATGAGGGCACCCTGCAAGGGCTAGGTCTACACACTCATCGATCTTGGTCTTGACGAGCGTTACACGATGGAAGGTTATGGACTTAATATTATTGAGGGATTTTAACAATATTTAAATCGATCTCACCATTTACTATTATGTAACCATTATATAATAGTTCCTATGTATAACAATTATACCACTAATAGTCATGCAAGTACAATCATTATACTAACACAACTATAGCCTAGTCGAGGTCTAACAGTCATGCTAGCACCAAGCACATATGTAACAAGCATAAAATCTACTCAGATTCTAACTAGCTAGGTTCCGATACCAATTGCTAGTTTCACGGGGCCTACGGAAGCGTAAAAGGAGAAGAAATTCAAAATTTCCTACTCGTGAACTAGATCCCAAGACCTACTAGAAGAATAAGAGTAGATAAAGTGTACATGGAATCTTTTATACCGTCGACCGAACATCCCAAATGTGACGCCTCTACTTGTATCCATGCCGAAATCCTCGACAGGACTTCGAGATCGGCGGTGCTAGCAGCCAACGCTCGAAGGAAACACCGGTGCAATTCTCACAACTAGTAGATTAACCGACCTCTTTGAATCAGACTTTCTAATTCAAACATTAATACACATACACACCTTCATACATAGGCCATCAATATGCATCATATGCATTTCTTTTCATATAAACTCCCACGGCCATTCACCAATTCATATAATTGGGTTGACTATTTGCATGGATGTGCCACATGTTAAAGAACATGAGCTTCCTATGACAAATGGCCGTGAGAAATGACCATGCATATTAGCCATAGATGGCTTACCAAGAGAACCACACATGTCTCTCAGTTCGAGCCCCAGTGTGTCTCTATTTCGTGTATAAATTGGGTCCAATTAATCTAGTAAATCGAGTCTAATTAATCGGTAAGTTTAATTTCATTAAATATCCGATTAATTGATTGCACCTTAACTTGTCTAATCTCCATCAGACAGTTTCAGTGTTTTAAAATTATCTCGTCGATTCAGTCGTAGTGTGTGACCCTGTAGATTCCCGATTACGTTGACAGTAATATCGAAATCACTATTTCAATATTACAAACAGTGAGTGGCATCTAGCAATGCATCACTACTGCTCAAGCAATCGAAAAGTCAATTTCTTGACGAACCTTATGATCTATGTTACCGTGCAGTGTAATCCCTTTGTCCTTTATATCTCTATTGAGCCCAAGGCATGGTCGCTGTCATCCTAGTATGGCTCAATCTCTCTTTCTTGGTTTATCGGGTAAGTCTATAAGAACAAATGAGCTCGATATCTCTATATCGACTCATTTGGGCATGCATACACTTATAGACTTTGCCCATCAAGTGGCCGTGAGATATCGTTCCCGTTAAGTGGAAGGGACAAATCCTATCTTGGTCACTCACATTCCTCTCCATGCTCTGTAGTATACCTAGTAGTTGTCTTTATAATCAGCCTGTTACGGTGACGTTTGACAACATCAAAGCATACAACATTACATGTAGGAAACTATGATGACCTCAAGTCAAAGGACGATTGCACCATATTCATTATAAGATCTACAAATGACAGTCAAATAATAACCCATGTAGCAGTCTCATGACGGGTCAATCCAGTACACATTACTCCTAATATATACCTGCGGTCAAGGTTGTCAGAATCGCGATTCTACCTAGAATCGGTCTAGGGTCGTGGAATCGTGAATCGTAGAATCGAATCGTGAATCGTAAGATTCTACCTATAATTAAAAAAACAATATATATATATATATACACACACACCAAATCCCATGTTAGAAATAGTAGAAGTACACATCAAATAATAAATCTTGTTGCTTCCTATTTCGTTCGTCAAAATCAGATGGTGTTTAGTCTTCACAAGAGAGCGCTCCTACTATAACAACATCAAATGAAAATTATTATTTTTTTTCGGTGATATACCTCAAATGAAAATTGATATCGTACCATGGTCACGAATCCTATAGGTGAAGTTGCTTTTTCTCTCTTACTTCTTCTTGGTCTATTCCTTCTTGGAATAATCGTTGCACCTAAAAAAGTCAAAAAATTTCAGCCTAAATCATCTCAGACCATACGACAATCAGGAATTGGCTGGAACTCAATTCGAAACAGTTCCAGAAACTTTCCAAGTCCTTATCACTTACAGTCAGGAGAGAAGTTTCAAACTTTCATAAAATAAGAGAACCGATGAGCAATACTATTGCACAATGAGAGAGATGAGGGGGGAGGGGGCATATGACTTTGGGTTGAAACTAGAATCGTAAAATCGGTCTGATTCTACGATTCTGCGATTCGAATCGCGATTCAGTCACGATTCTACCTTCCCGATTCATGCCATGGAATCGGAATCGGTAACTACCCCTTGAATCGTAGAATCGTAAGATTCTACGATTCGAATCGCGATTTTAACAACCATGCCTGCGGTGTGACTCGATGTCTCCACATCCATGACTCGTGAGACTTGGTCATCAATCTACACCCACACTAGTCCAACCGCATTATCGTTGTCCTAATTAATGATAATACTTTGACTAGGGACATTTAGGAATAGTGTTCAGTCATTATAGAATCTCAGAATCAAATCACACTTGATGCCTATGGAACCTACTATTCCAAGGACGTTATTGTGTAAAATTTATATGTAGCGCAATCCACACAATAACAAAAATGCCTCGTATTATAATGAAATATATGTTATATTACAGAATTGATGATAGATTGCCTCTAGGGCATACACCAATTCCCAACATTATTATACCTGTGAATCAGATGCATTAAGACCCCTGGTTGGTCTACTATTTCCCCTCTTATTTGGAGCATCATTAGTGGCTTCATTCATACATCTTCTAATGTTGTGCCCAGCCTCTCCAGATGTAGAACAGTGAATCTCACTATACTTTTTTGTTGCCTTGGATGAGTTGCTTGAGTTGCTTGCCTCATCCTCAGATTGCCTTCTCCTTTGCTTAGGCCTTCCAGATGGTATTTTAAATGTAGGTGGTTCAATTGGTGGCAGTTCAGTGAGGTGCCAGTCACTTTCACCAGTAATTGGTTCAATGTACGGGACATAAGTGGCTCTCCGTCGTTTAATAGAATACCATGAGTGAACATACTTATCGGGTTCCAAATTATTGTAAGTCATGCAAGCAATAACATGTGCACATGGTATCCCAGTTGACTGCCACATTCTACAACTGCAAGTTCCAGTACCTAAATCTACCACCTTACACTGGGGCATTTTCCATACTTGAAATTTGTAACCCTATGCATCACTAACCCATTCAGGAGTCCAATATGAACTATCTTTTCTAGACTTGTTTAGCCTACTTTGTGCTACTGGACAAATTAGACCCACAAAGCTATTTACCCTCAATCTATGCTTATTCATCTTCCCCATCAAATAACATCTAATCTCTTCAAGTATCGTAATGATTGTCTTACTTCTGAACTTCACAATCTTCGAGTTAAACTGCTCAGAAGTATTATTTAGTAGATTATCATTCTTAGAATAATCACTAAACCCAGCTTTGCTCCAAGCGTCAGGGTTGAATCTCTTCAGCCATGCCCATGCATCATCATTCATTCTCTTCATTATCATCAAATTATGTTCAAACTCCACCATTGTGGCACTCCTTGCACATTTCTAGAGCTGCTTGGTTAGGTCTATGTTTTGAATTTGCTGTAGAAGTTCCTTTATATGTGCAGTACACAATTTCGATGTGGAGCACTAGGACATAATTCCTCCAAAGCCAATTTTAAACCCTGCAAGAATCTTTATTGTCAAATAATATTCTAGTTTTAGTCAATATTAAAAAATTATAGTTAATTGATAGGTACCTTCTGTTGATACGATATAAAGTTCCAACCATTGTCACTGTACTGTCCAATATCTCCAAGCAAATTTGTCAAAAACCAACTCCATGTATCCCTACTTTCTTGCTCAATAACAGCTACTGCAATCACATAGAAATGTTGATTGCCATCTTGAGTAACAGCAGACAGTAACTGTCCTCCATAATACCCCTTTAGAAAACACCCATCCAGCCCAATGAGGGGCCTGCATCATGCTTTAAACCCCTGAACATTTTCATTAAAGCAAATGTATAGCCTATCAAATATTGGTGGTAGCTCTAGAGTAGGTCTATGTACTTTCAAACCAAATGTAGAATTATGATTCCACTTCCTAAGTTCCTCACAGTAGTCCCACAATTTTTGATATTGCAACCTCTCAGATCACTCTACAATTTTTCTGGCCAATCTCATTGCTCTGTATATCTAATAGTCATCTACATGAATACCTCTATACCTTTTAAACCACTCAAAAGCATCATGTGCTGACATTGTCGGGTAAGATTTTAATTCATCAACAAGCTGAGCAGCCTACCATTTCTTATTAGCTTGCTTGTTTTTGAACCCCCTAGCACAAGTATGTGGCTCCACAAACTTCTTTATTTTGAAAGTTTTCACATCATTACTCTAAGAACAGAAGATCTCCCATTTGCACCATTTCGATCTACACTTTGCCCTAACCGTTTCGTTGTCATTCTTCACAAACTTGAACACCTTTCCTATTGCTATATTATAATTTGTCACAGTTTTCTTGAATATAGTTAAGTTTGGAAATAACATGTGTAACTGTAATTGAACCTCCCCAAACGTGGCCTTCTCATCAAACTCGGGGTACTTTCTCAACTCCTCTTCACCCTTGTCATCATCAGTGATACACTTGTCCACTAACTCTTCTGAAATATAGCCTTCCTCTTCATCACTGAAGATAACCATATCCGCTGTTGTTGGTGATAATCTAACAACTCTCTCCTCCCCATTTTCAGAATCTGATCGATCACCAAGATGCTCTTCTTCACCCAAATCACCTTCAGCATCGTCATTAAATATACAATTTTCATCCCAATAAACCCTTGAATCAACATGTTCAGTACCTTCATACTCAAAATGATCCTCCTACCTATCAACATCATAACTTTCAACATTATCCTCCTTACCAACCTCATAATCATTCCTTCATAAAACCAAACAATATAGTATATATAAATCTAATATCAAACAGAAAGCATAAATAGATATATCGAGAGAGAGAGAGAGAGAGAGAGGCAAATGAGAGTCAGATTAAGTTCCATAGAAGTGGAACACACAGATAATTAACAGACTTTCGATAGCCAAGGCATCGGAACATTGCTACGGTCAGTTCTATAGAAACTAGAGAAATGGCATTGCATTGAACTATATCGGGCGATTCATGGATGCTCTTATCTGGTTTTCAAGTTGTCTGGTATCTCAAAACCAGGTTAGGTGATATTTGTGTTGGGATATTTCTTTCTACATTCCCATCTCTCCATTATCTCATGTGTTGAACTGTACCTGATTCCCAATTTTAATTTTTATGCATTGACTACTTCATATGGGTGTTAGAAGAATGCAAGCTCATTGTTATATCTATTTATGCTTTCGGTTAGAATTTTTATGCATTGTCTGCAAAACGTTACATTTGTCCCATAACAACCTAAAATAAACCAAAACCGCCAAGACGAAAAACCATTAATCAGGATTTGAACTGACCTGCTCCCCATGTGCAACAATCGGGCTTCTCACAGGAAAACAACACAGCAAAACACCCGTAACGAATGATCAAAACACTACCAAGTTCAGCCACGATTTCAACTTCGGATCACGGGCGACACAGCATTACACAGCGACCAACAGTCATGCTTCTCACCGAAAAACAACCACCAGCAACCACGATTGATGACTGAATCGCAAGTTGACGGGCGAGACACTGAATTGCAAAAATCTTACGGCAGTTGGAGGAAGTTGATGACTGAATTGGAAGAAGGCAAGGTTTGCTCGATTTGGGGCAATTTGGAGCGGGAAACCGAGAAGAGGAGCAGGGGCGACCAACTATGCCAATTCACGGTATCTAGAGGCGTTTCCGTCAAGGACCTGCGATCTTTCGAACGGAAGGACCAATTGGTTCAAACGTTTTAGACGGTCGGACCAATTAGTACACAAAATCTTTCAGGGACGAATTTGCCGTGAGGTGTATGTTTCAGGGACCAAATTGTCAATTTTGTCTTTTAATACCATGGATTTTGATTTTACTTTTTTTTTCTCCTCTTGAGATCTTGTTTTTGATACAATTATGGAAATACCTCTATAAATCGACTTTGTTTTGTATCTTCCTATACCGATTAATTTTGTCTTATCTTTTCCTTATTTTCGTAAATGTAATAATAATAAAGAATATAATATATAGTATTTAATGTATTCGACAGTTGGTAATTAAAATTCATAAGTAAGGTAAGAAAAAACCATATTAATAAGAGTGGATTACCACTGTCGCCCTCCACTTATTCATTAGCAACCGTTTTTGCCTCTGATATATTTTTGTCACCAATTAGCCCCAAACGTTGGCATTCCGTCTAACATTTATACCCTTCCGTTAACCTCCGTGATGGAAAATTTATGAACGACGTTATGTTTTCCGTCACTTTTTCGTTACGGAATGGTATAAATGTTAGATGAAATGCCAACGTTTGGGGCTAATTGGTGGGAAAAATATGCCCGGGGCAAAAACGGTTGCTAATGAATAAGTAGATGGCAACAGTGGTAGTCTACTTTATTAATAATTAATAAAGAAGATAAAAAATATAAATTACTACATGTATCAGATTAGAAACTGCCTTGTTTGGAAATGGAGTTGAGTTGAACTCAACTCCATTCCAACTATATATATATATATATATATTTATTTATTTATCTATTTAATTGGGTTGTAATAATAAGTTGGAAAAGTAATGATTGTGTTGTTGAATTATGAAAAAAAGTGGAAAAAAAAGTAATGAATAAGTAAAAGAAAGTAATGATTGTGTTATTGAATTCTGGAAAAAGTAATGAATAGTGAGAGAATTTAATATTAAAAATTGAATTGAATGGTAGGTAAGATGAAAAAATTGAAGAAAATGGGAAAAATAATAATTGTGTTGTTAAATTGAAGATGAGTGGAATTAAAGTGGAGTAGAGTTAAAAAAATTACTCATTTGCCAAATAAGGCCTAACCCTGCTAGCTGATTAAAAAGAAGAACGACGGCGGCAGAGGTTAAAGAAGAAGAAGAAGAAGAAGAAGAAGAAGAAGAGGAAGAATGACGGGCGGCAGAGCGAAGTCTCAGCTAGCCAACCCCCTTCCCCCGCGCTTCCTTCCTCGACGGTGATGAACAATCTACCCTTTTTCACTTCAGTCGCCCATAACAAATAGGAAGAAATTAGAAATAAATAAATAAATAGATAAATATGATAATTCAAAGAAAGGGATAATGAATAAATAAATTATTAATAAAAAAATTAGAGAACCGCGCGGAGATCAAAATAACGCCTCTCCCCCACTTCTTCCACTTGACACACACATACATCACCCGCACCTTGCTTTTTTCATCTCCTGTATATTTAACAATTGGTTTCTTCTTAATAATATGCATTATTCAGCAAAAAAAAAAGGTCTCTTCTTCATTTATATTCTTCTTCCTCATTTCCCTCTCTACGTACTCTTACCTTCTGTTTTGCTTTGCTCTTCCTCTGCCTTTCTTCCTCATTTCCTCATTTCCCTCTCTACTCTCTCTTTTACTCTCCGCTTTGTCCCAATGGATCCCCTGTGCATTTTCCTTCAAGAGCTCCGCCAGCTAGAGGGTGGCGTCGAACTCATGCGGGGGGAGGTTCGACGTTAGGAGCGCTACCTTGCTGATATGCTTTGGAGATGCAGCAGCGGTGCAAGCAATAAGTACCTCGAATGTTGCTGGAGTAGATAGTCGATATAGGCCTTAAAACTCACGCCCCATTCTAATAGTTCCTCATGTCCTCGAATTCTGAATTACCACAGAGTCCGAGATAAATGTTACAGTGCAATTGAGATCTTTGGTTAGTTTGCTAATAGATATTAAGTTATAAAGAAACTTAGTAAGATATAGAACGAAGGATAGGGGAATGGAAACAACAGGTTGAGCCGTTCCAAGGCTATTCACTAAGGAGACATAACTATTAGTTAAAGTAACAGAGGGTAAAGAACGAGAATTATGGAAGTGGGATAACAAATTAGAGTTACCAGATATGATCGGATGCACCTAAGTCGAGAACCCATGGGCCTAATAGAGAATTTAGTGGGACATGCCACTAGCTGACAAGACTATGCAAAAAGGAACAACAGGTTGAGATGCTTGCTGAATTGCCTGGTTTTGAAGGAGATGAGCAAATTGAGCATATTCTTCGACCGAAATAATCACAGAAGAAGACTATCCAGTAGGTGTTCCCTTGTATGATGGAGGGCCATCATTAGTATCAATCGACACTTGCATCTGTGCAGCATTAGCAATCTTGGGAGGAAAGTTGTGTAATGAATAACATTTATCACGACTGTGGCCACGTTTGCCACAGTAAGTGCAAGTTGAAGGATTCCATCGGCCCTTTCCACTTTTGAATCCACGATTTTCCTTGTGAGCATAAGTAACACCGGCTGGACTTGGAGTTGGACTCGGTTGATAAGATCAGTTGCCATCGGCTGCACTAGATGAGTTGGACTCGGTGACGAGTGCCGCGTTCTCTTCATCTGCACTTGGAATTTGGGAAATATCAGTCACTCGGATCAAATGAGCTATCACATCAGCCAGTGGAGGGATTGACTCTTCACTAAGAATTTGATTTCGAACAGATTCATATTCAGCCCTAAGACTTTGTCTGCAAATCATCATTTTCATCTTGTCACGTTCCTATTGTTCCTTCAAGTCAATAGTGTACGATATGATCTCATTGAACTCAGTAAATAATCCTTGGAGTTGGGCCAAATGTGTGTGCATATTAGTGTCTAAAAGTTTCAGCTAAAATAAATTGGAAAGGACATCATAGACCTTAGTAATATCACGGGTATACACCTCATTGACACGCGTCAACACTGATTTGAATGTCCTATAAGGGCGGAACACAGACATTAGGAATGGATCAATGGTCTGCATAGAAAAGTACACAGATATGCATTAGTTTGAATCCAGGTTGCCTTCTTCGACTCTTCAATTTCTGAAGCTTCCTTGGTGAGATGCTATATGTGTCATTGACCCATTAACTATAACTCAACAGAAACTCTCTAATCAGCGAAAGGTTTTTCCATTCAACTTAACAGTGGAGATTACGTGGCTCCCATAGATTGGGGAGACACCCACAATACCATGAGAAGTTGACATACCTTACCAAAGAAAACCCAGAAGATAAGAAAACACTGAGAAGCTAGCAGCAATAGAGACAACAATTCAACCTCTGCTCCAGTAGAGATAACCTAGACCAGACAAACTCCAACAACGATAATAGAGGACAACCAATAAGACAAGAAGAGCGAAAGAGCAGAACCAGTAGAAAAGAGCATAATTGAAGGAAAGAAGAGCGGAATTGAAGGCAAGAAGAGTAGAACCAGTGGACAGGAAGGCTCCAGCTCCGACGAAGACAAGGAGAGGTTGCCGAACTGAAGGCAAGAATAGAAGAACTGAAGACAAGGTGAGGTTGCGACTAGGGCTTCAGCTCCGACGTAGACAGGGAGAAGTTGTTGTCCATAATCGGAAGCTCCAACAAGGTTAGAGATCAATAAACTATTGTGATGGAGCCTTGAAGCTGTGATTTTCCCCCAACCCTAGCTCTGATACCATGAAGAACATAGAGATTGAGAGTAAGAATTGTGTTGGATCAGCCACACACCTCTATTTATCTACTTTACTGAGTTAATTACACAAAAAATAGAAAGTAAAGACTATTTACATTCAAGTCTCTAGTCTATTAACTTATATATATTTAACAATATTGAACATGATTTTCTTATTTCTCATTGCAGGATCCAATTAGAGGGCTTATCAATGTTGGACTTCCTTTTGACTCGACATTTTGTCTACTTTTGTAGACTAATCTTTTTTTTTTTTTAAATTTCATTAATTCCTTGCTTTGCATTTGCTTTTAGGACTTATATGGGTGTTTCAATTGGCGTCCAGCAACTTCTTTTTGGTAAATACGTCGTGACTCTATGTAACTTGGGCTTGATATGCAAGAACTTGAAATATGGCACTCATTTTGATACCATGAATGAACTACATAGGTTCATAATTTCTAGAGATGCTAGGTAAGGACGTGATTCTCGCACATTCAAGGATTATGTAAGTATTACTAGACAGTGCATGATTTAATGTTTATTTCTTATCGGCATAAAAAATTTAATGGAGAAAAATCAATTTTAGACGGTTGGCAACCATCACCAAAAGCCCATCAAATTCGCAAGTTTGACTCAATTTATAAGATAAATCTATGTAGGGATGAGGAATCTCCATCAGTAGAACTTTCGCAGTTTACTGTTCGGATACATCGATCACTATAATTGCAAAATAAAAATGGTCATTTAGTTAGGGATAATCCATTAGTAAAGTCAAATATATTGTGACAGGTGTCATTCTATGCTGATAGAAATTGTCAGAAAAGAAGGTAATTTACTGATCATTTTCAAGTTTGTATTGACAGAAATTAACATCGGTGAAACTTGATATTCACCGATGATTATGCCGTTGGCATATGCTTATAGCTATGAGACCTATTCTGACATCTACAAAAACTGTTCGTAAAGTTCCTTTTACCGTCAGATTAGGACCAAGGGTCCTTTACTGACAGATCTTCAGGTTCTTACAATCAGCTGTCACTACATGGCCTTTAGTTTGTAGTGTATGTGACTGACTAGAGCACTCAAAAGTTAGACCAAAATCAATTACATTACCTTCCAACTAGCCGTCCCTGTTAGAGGTACCGCCTTATATCCAACTAACACAAATCCAACTACAAATATTAGTTAATTTATGTCAATAGAATTAAATCTCAACTAGTATCTGAAGAAAAATAAGTTGATGTTAAATTTATGAAGTTTAGTTTGTCATAATAGTCTTGGGCAACACGTTTTCTCCTTATGACAATCTGTTTGCCATTGGTATTCATGCATTATAATAAAATGGGCAACATATTGTCTCGTTATAGGATAACATGCTGTCACTTGAGATCAACTTGGACCAACGCTTAAAGAGTTGGCCAAAGGTAATTTGGGCCAATGCTTTTTCAAAGTGTCGGCTCTTGTCTCTTTCTTTTTTAAGAAAAAAATTAAATGGTTGTGCGGGAACTTTCCCGCCCAGCCAAAATTCAGAGACATTTGCCATAATTAACATTATGCCGAGCCAAAATTTAAAGACATATCTCTTTAAAATTTATATTTCTCTCTATCCCTTCTATTCCCTTCGAAATTTCTCTTCATCTTTCTCTTTCCCTCTCTCTTTCTTCTTCTTCCTTCCATGCATCCACCTTCATCCTTCTCTTTCTTCACGTCCATCTGCACCCCATATCACCTCCTTCTTATTCATCCTCTTCCATTGCTTTCTCCTTGCTGTAACTCCTGCTAGGGTTTCCTAGGAGCTTTCAGCTAATTATACATACTTAATTAGCTAGTGTCTGCATTCATCAATGACGGAGTGGGTAGGTTTTGTGGAGAAGCGAGTTTCTAACCTTTTCTTATCGATTATCCTTTTTCTCCATTTTCTTTCTTTCCCTATTGTTTTGCTTTTCTTAGCTGAAAGATCTCCGATTTGAAAGAGCCCTCTCTCTCTGTTTTTTTTGGTTTCCATTTCAAATGATTTTCTAGGTCGAGGAAAGGATTGAGGCATGGGGGGCGGGATGATGAGAAGAATCAAACGAATTCTCATTAATTGTTCAACAACATGAGATAATAACCAGCTACGTTTGACTGCTCATCAATCATTCTCTTCTCGATTTCTTCCATATATCTTCTTTAAACATTGGGTTTTTTTTTGGGTTAAAATTGGGGGAGACTAGTGATGTGAGAAAATATTTTGCTCTCTTGACCTGTTACAGTGATAAAATGGATTAATTTGCCCACTGACTGCTTGATTCCGATCTACCATGTGACTTCTTGAACCGATTGCCCACAGTGATAAAATGGATTAATTTGCCACTGAAATAAATTCCGTTTGAATACTTCTTATTAAGACTAGAACTCATAGAGAAGAAAATAGGTTTATGGAGGAATCAAATATGCAGTATTTACAGACAAAAATATTCGGTTATTGGTGAAATATCAATATTAAAACTTTAGTTGGATTATTTGTGACTGCATATTTACAATACAGATGCAGTGATTGGCTAATGAAAGCGCAATTTTTGTTTTTCATCTAAACGAATGTGATGTTGAGATTTTTTTCTCAGAGCGTCTAAATTGTGGAGTGAATGGGCTTTTAGATGCGGTATTTCATTAGTGATCCTTTTGGGGCCTTGGCTTGTTACATGAGTTTGAATTTCATATTTCTGTATGTGAAAAGAAATATAAATATCTTAATATACTAGACGCTAGCTAATGAGTATTGCATCTTCAAAATTGTAACCTTCCCATGGCATATAAGCTACTAATACGTTTTTACCTAAAGCGAGTTCGCCACCAATTGTAGTAGCACCATTTGCACAGCAGATTGTTAATTTGTAAAAATCTGTTATTTTTTTTAATTTAAAATGGTTTTAGCCGATGCTTTCTGTGTTGGCATATACATGATTTTGGCTGACGCTTCTGTAGCGTTGACCTAAACATGGTTTTCACCGATGCATTTTTTGCGTCTGCCTAGACATAGTTTTGACCGAAGCTTTTTGCGTCGGCCTAAACATGGTCTTAGTTGATGCTTATGAAACATCGGCCAAAACA
Organism: Punica granatum; assembly: GCF_007655135.1. NCBI lineage: Eukaryota > Viridiplantae > Streptophyta > Magnoliopsida > Myrtales > Lythraceae > Punica > Punica granatum. The sequence goes on along the minus strand of NC_045127.1, from coordinate 41,273,095 downwards.
TGGATGAGCGTCGACCTAGGTTCATCTTTCTCGACGCCTTCTAAAAAGCGTCGGGAGGCTTCTCCCAATGCGGGTAGTGCCATTAAAAAGAAAATGTCGTCGTAAACATTGGGAGTGTTTTTTCGAACGTTTATAGCGTCGGCCAAGGTAAAAAAAAGTCGGCAAAACCCCTTTTCGCTGTAGTGCAGTGGGTTGATCACACTCGAACTTAGATTAGTTGGGACCCATTGAGTTTCCGGATATCATTTATAAACCATCAAGGAAAAATAATAATAATTATCTAATTGTAGAAAAAAAGGAAATTTTGAAAAAGGGGAAAAGAAGGCCAAAAAAATGAGGAGCCAACACATGGCTTATTATGAATGAAGTTAGGGATCCATTTTCATTTCTTACCAGGTTGCAACACCGCGGGATGCCGCAGGTCGAAAAAAATTTCTTCAAATTTAAATTTGAAATTTTAATAATCTAATTAGAAAAACATGACCACAATATAATAAGCTTTAGGTAACCTGTTAGTTTTAAGCGGACAAATTTAACCATAATAGAGCTTCGATATTCAATAAAAGCATCTCGTCGTCACAGTCAAGTCATCCAAGCGAGAATTAGTCACGGTCAACAGATTAGCTTAACCTTGTGTTAACCGACAAAAGGACATTTCTAAAATCATAATAAAAAGGTACTACTTAAAGTGGTGATACATTGAAATAGGCATTTTACCTACGTGCGTTGGTTTTATGTGATTGGAGAATAAGATTTATCCCTTATTGGACTGATTCTGTTCAAACCTATATTAATTGGATTCGTTCGACATTCGAATTATTATGTGGTGTTGCTTAGAAAAAAGTTTGTATACTTACATTAAATAATAAATATAAAATAAAATTTTAAAAATAAAAAATGGTGGGATCCCCGTGATTGAAATAAACTTTTCAATTTACGTGAGTTGGTTTTGAATGATTTGACACTTGTGATTGGAGAGAGCTTTTCTTAGTGGATTAACCTGCTTGATCCTAAATTAATTAGGTTTGTACTTTCGGATATGAAATGGTGTCATAAATAAAAGTTTATATACTTCAATTAAAATTTTAAAAGTTAAAAAAAAGTTAAAAAATTGAAAAAAAAATGGAGAGGGGGTGGGGCCTGCGGGTGGTGAAATCCACCCACTTGCTCCCTAGTGAAGATGGACCCATAATCACTTCTTATATATAAATTATTTAATATTTAATTGTAGAAAAAAGGAAATTTTGAAAAAGGAGAAAAAAAGGCTAGAAAAATGAGGAGCCAACACATGGCTTATTGTGGATGAAGATAGAGACTTTCTTGTATAGATGTATAAATAGATAGATGGATAGACAGATAGATAGATATATATAGATAGATAGATGGATAGATAGATGGATCGATAGATATATAGATAAATAAAAGAGATTATTCGGTTATCCTATCTCGCCACGTGGCGTGAGAAATCACCAATTAAATAGTAATAAACTAAATAATAAATGCTAATCACCCGATTAATTGAGGTAAGTTTTTTTAGTTGAAGTAATCTTATTGGTTATTTCTCACCACATCATTACGAGGTATGATCATTTAAAATTTTCTCGATAGGAATAAATATGCGATCCCACCATAAAATACATATAAAAATAACATAATATAGAAGGAAATGTTTTATCAATATATCATTAAAATATGGGTATAAAGAAGAAAAAGTTATTTTATAAAACTATAGACCTAAAGAAATTTTAGAGTGAAAATCTTATATCTTAAAGGAATATTGCGCCAAAAATCACGAACTTTACCCGTTTTCCTAAATTTAACATAAACTCTATTTTTCTCATAAAATTACATCAACTTTAATTTCCCTCCTCAATCTGGCATCAGTAAGTTTTTCCGTTCATTTTTGCTGACGTGGTTAACAAATGCTAACATGGCATTAAAAAATTCAAAAATAATATAAAATGCAGTAAGAAATTCAAACAATCTAAACATTAAAAAATAAAAAAATACATAAAATTTGAAAAAAATTGGGATAAAATATAAAATCAGAAAATAAAATAAAAATTCAAGAACAAACGAAAAAATAGAGAAAATATAGAAGATTTGAAGATTTTAGAATTGTGAAAAAATTTAAGCAAAATATAAAATAAAAAACAAAATTTAGAAAGGGAAAATTAATAAAGTTTAGGAAACATGATAGAAAATTATAAAAAAATTTGAAAAATTAAGGGCATATTACAAAAAAAATCCAAATTTTATAAAAAGTCTCAGTTTTGTCCTAAAATTTGTTTTGTAACAAAAAAACCATAAGTTTTCTAAAATGTTTCAAAAATGACATCCGTTATAACTTCCGTCAATTTTTGCTGCTGATGTGGGTCCCTTTAACAGTCCACGTAGGTCACACGTAGGCAAAAATTGACGGAAGTTATAACGGAGGTCATTTTTGAGACATTTTAAAAAATTTATGGTTTTTTCTGTTACAAAATAAAATTTATGACAAAATTGAGATATTTTACAAAATTTGGGTTTTTTTTTGTAATTTACCCAAAAATTAAAAATTTTTGAAAACTTTTATGAAAATCAGAAAAATGATAAAATTAAAATAAAATTTTAGAAATAAAAAATGGTAAAGTAAGAAAAAATAAATAAAAATAAATTGAAATTTAGGGAAAGAATAAAAAAATGATTAAATGTAGTGTTGGCGACCTGACATGCAAAGAGTGATGTATATTGATTGGATGATTGTCGTCATGAGATTTTTGACACCTACATTTAATTAATTTTTGAAATTTTCATGAGAACAATTGATCCTCTAAGATCGACATGCCTCCTTTGCTGTCTACCACACTTGACAGACCACTCACATTGTACTCTGGTTGCACTTTATTTGCCTCTTAAATCAAGCTCGTCATAACTCCTCTCTAAACTTTAGTCCGAAGTGACACTTGTTCAACCTCCATCAAGTCCAACAATTTCACAATAACTAGATTAATCTCGCTTTTAAACCTCTTAACACTGGTGAAACCTGTTGGAGTTCGTTGTGACCAATAAAGCCGATGCAACTATCCCAGTAGTTGTTTCCCCTCAAGCTATAGCTTACCATACAATTGACGGGGAAACGATATCTGGAAAAGCCATGTGGCTCCATCATTCGCAATGAAGTCCAACATGTTCTGTTAGAAGTTGGTAGTTTTAGAAACAAGGTTAACCTAGTCGCTGTGAGTTTATTAGACTTGATGGAGATCGAACAAGTGTCAATTGAGGCGAAAGTTTAGAAATGAGCTTGAAAGGGTTTTACCTGAAAGGCAAATAAAGGGTAACCAAATTAAAACCTAAGTGACGTGGTAAACACTGAAGAAGATATGTTTTTCTTGGAGGGGTTGAGTCAATAAAATGTAAGCATGATAAGTTAAAGTTAATTTTTTTGAAAATTTAAGGCAAAATTTTAACTTAAATATTTAATATGTACATTTAATTGATTTTAGGAAATCTTGTGAGGATAATTACGCAATCAATATACATCACGGTTTGCGTGTCACATCGCTTATTCCATATTTAATTATTTTATTTTATTTTATTTTTTCCTGAATTTATTTTTATTTTATACTATTTGTATTTTTAAAAAATTTTCTAAGTTTTTTAATTATATAATTTTTTTTCCAAGTTTTATTTTTTTTCTCTTTTTAACATTCATATAATGTTCTCATTTTTTCATACTTTTTAAAAATTTTCTTATTTTTTCAGATTTTTATTTTTTGCATTTTTTATTTTTTATTTTGATTGGATTTTTTAAATAAATTTTCTGATTATAATCTCTGATGTTTACTCATTTTTTAATTTTCTAATTTTTTGGGGGTTTACACCCATTATATATATATATATATATATATATATATATTTAAGATCTTTTAATTCCATGTTAGCATTCCGTTTGCCATGTCAACGAAAATGAATGAAAAGCTGACGGATGCTAGATTTGGAAAGAAAATGAATGTTGATGTATTTTTGTGAGAAAAAAACTCATGCTAAATCTGGAAAAAACGCCAAGTTCATGATTTTGGGAGTAATTTTTCCTAAATCCAGTATAGATATTAATCATTTATAAAGAAAAAAGTATACATGTCAACCTTGTGGAGCGATTTAGTTCACAATCAAGCTACACTGTTAAAGGATTAACTTTACCTGCAATCCAAAAATTCAATACTCACTGAAAGTATTTTGTAACTGGGGCCAAGCAGATACTCGAATAGGAATTAAAGACAACTAATAGATCTAATTTTTTCGATGTGAGTATCTGGAAGCCCAATCAATGACAATTAATACAGATTCGAACTAGACGATGGTAAAATTCATTCAATCGTGAATTTTCTCCTTTCACAAGAATTAACCTAAGAGCTTTTAAAAGAAATATATGTTAAATCATATGGATCAATCTATATCGGTAGTGTTAATTAATAGGTTTAGACCACTCTTTTGCTTCTTTTTTTTTCCTCGGAGTGTATTTAGAAGATCAACAGACTCCGAGTAATCTAGTTTGAGCTATGTCAACCACTAAGGGTAAAACTCTCCCAATCAAGAATTTTCTCCATCTATAAAACTCTAATTCAAATGCAAGACCAAGACACCTCGTATTTTACCAAAAAAATCGCATATACATGTAACAATACATGTTAGTTTGGTTATCTGCTTAAAAATGGACAGAAAAAGTATTTATACAACCCGCACCGAACTCCCAAACTAAGTTTAAAACTTCAAGTTTTTTGGAGGGCGAGTTTGTGAGTAATATTATTTCCAGAAAAAAACCAAAGGAAAGGAGGTAGGGACCTTTCCCGCTATATCATGTCCTCGTCTTCTTCGTCGATTATCTGTTTCTTCTGTTGACTGGAAACCCAACATCATTGTCTTCCATTTACAATCCACTTCAGTTTGTCCATTCTGTGATCAGAAGGTAATCCGCGTCTCTCTCGCTCTCGCTCTCTGGTGGAGCTTTCTCTGAAATAATATCTTCGTCGTCAATCTTATCCTTTGGGCGCTTCAATGTCTCCTCCACTGTCCTCTCTGAATCTTAAATCAATTTATATGTCGTCAGTGCCTTTTGCGTACATTACACTTCACCAGGATTGGCTTGACCAATTCATTCATTTGATTGAAGAGTATGAAAGGCCGAACATTTCAAATTTTTCTCCATCCATTTACGGATTGTCTCGATTTGTTCCCTGCACTCGATGAATTCATGCCGAATTGCATCCGGAACACGGTCAGTGCATTTGCAATGACTTTTCATGATAGATTTTAGACAAATTAATCACACTTTCTTATCGAGTAACGTGGATTAGCTCAAGTAGTTTGACGCTTATTCTCCTTAAACAAAGTGTCGAGTTCGAGTCTTATGAATGGAAAAAATCTATGTTGGAGAGATTTACCCCTAAATAGACCGATCCAGCTCGAATTGGATTAGTCGGAGCCCATTAAGTTTTTGGATAGCACGGTGCAAATCAGGGGAAAAAAAAATGAGGTTGCAGACTTTGACTCCGTGAGCAAAGTCCTTCTTTTTGCCCCGTTTGGCCTGCTTGCTTGGACCACTACGCGTTGTACCAATTATGACATTTTAAAATGTTTGGATTCTTGTTTACGGGTCTTTGATGTTTGGATTTGGATGTGCATTTTCTTGATTTGGCTTATTCATATACGATTACGGGGTGATCCTAACGGCCAAGACTTAACTTGCACTGCTTGTTTGTCGTTTAACGCTTTTGTGTCATAAAAAGCCATGAAAGAAATAGGTGCAGTGTTACTTTTTATGTGACTTGTGATCGATTTTTCTATTGCCCAGAAAGAATTTTGAATCTTTGATAAGGAGTTAATAATAATGGACATATATGTTTACTTTAGCATCGGATATGCAGCTGGAACATAATGGATATTCATATGAAAAGTTGGTGTGGAAATACATTATTGCAAGTGCCTCGAAACATGAATGTAATTTTCTGTCTATCTCTGGGACACGAAACCACTGTTAATGAACTCATGAGTATGCTACGACAGACTGGTCGGTTGGCTACATTCGCAAGCAAATGATCGTGCAACTTGCCACTGCTAAAGCGATGGAAATGAAGGTACACTACTTTATTTGGTCAAGGTACATGTTTCTTGGCAGTTCTGGATACTTTAACATGTTCTTTTTTTCTTTTGAATATTCTCAGCATTGCTTTTCTCATGGCCCGAATAGTCATTTTAGAGATGAAGAACTTGTTGGCCTCGGATAGGGAAGGTAATTTTGCTTCTCCACGGCGTAAATGATGAATCACCTCCAGCTAATGGACAGCGCCAACTGCATGATCTATTCAGAAAGTATCATGCATTAGGGGGGAAGAACCTTATCTTGAAGATAATTGATTTGCATTTTAACAAAACAATTTGAGTTTAATCCTTTTCTCCTTTGTTAGGTCATGGATTACGTAATCGAAAGGGCCCTTTTTCGTACTGTATTATATTTTCAAATCAAAGATGAGTTATATGTCATCACTGACGTCCCAGGCTGGTGTCGAATGTATACAAACAAGTATGGGAAGAAAGTATTGCCTTTAGAACTTGGCACAACCAATCAGGATAGCAGAGATGCATGAGGAATTTACCCAATCGAACTCATCAGTGAGTGCGACTTAAGTTTTCGTCTTGTGAGATCTCCGTAATTATTAGTAGAAACTCAATACCGAACTTTTATTTTCCCCATGAAATTCTTGAAAAGTATTTGGTTCAAGGTCAATGGATATTTCATCTGTAGTCAAACGACATGAGAAGGTTTCCTTGGCGTACTAACTTGCTGATTTATATCAGTCTTCGCAGGAAACTACATTTCAATTACCTCCGGCAAAGCTTTTTCCTGATCTCCTTGATGCCTGCCGTATAAGGAGGTTTTAAAGATGACGGCATCGTAGTTATAAGCAAGGATATTGTCAGCTGTAAACTATGATTCTGTCCTCTTAAAAGAGCTGAACTTCTTAACTACTAAAATTACTGCTAGGGAAATTCAGCTTTTTAACATTGTTGAGATAGAAGATAAGCCCCACTTCAAAGGAACCTGATGAGAACCTCGGAGTGGCACTATAAAATTGTGCAGTTTTGGAAGTGAGGGACGAGAAGGCAGAAGGTCCAGTGACCTTTCTGCTGAACAAGATCTCGAGCTTTCTAGACAATGAGATCCACATATTTAGAAATGTTCAGGAAGAGGTCATAGACGTGAGGGATGAACTCGCACGTATCAAGGCCTTCCTGAGAACTGCAGACTCCCTGGTGGAGAGCAACGAGCAAGTCCAAGTATGGGTCGAGCAAATCAGGGACCTTGCTTATCAAATGGAAGATGTTCTTGATGAATTCAAGCTGCTTTCAGTTCAAGACCATGGCGATGGCCTTCATGGTATTCTCTGCAAGTTTGTTGGCAACATCAGGAACCTGAAAGCTCGTTATCGGGCCATAAATGATCTGCAAAGGGTCAGCTTGAGGCTCAAGAGCATCTGCGAGGGGCATAAAAGACTGCGCCAGAAATTCTGGAGAGCCGGGCAGCATGTACAGTCCAATGATGGCGACGGCCCATGGCTGGACCACTGCAGTGATGCTCTTCTTTTAGACGAGACTGATCTTGTGGGCATTGAGGAGCCCAAGAGGCTTCTTGTGCAGCACCTCATCGTGGGTCCTGCCAAGAGGGAAGTAATCTCTGTGGTCGGGATGGGAGGGCTTGGAAAGACCACTCTTGTAAAGCAAGTCTATGACGATCCCACTGTAAAGAAGCACTTTGCTATTCGTGTTTGGGTCACTTTCTCTACATCTTCCAAGACAGAGGAGCTCCTGAAGGAAATGCTCCAACAGATTGCCTGTCAGATCAGGAAACCGGCTCCAAAGAGGGTGGACACCTCGAACAGTGATTGGCTGAAAATGATGATCAAGGGCTGCCTGCTCAACAGAAGGTACCTGATCATTCTTGATGATGTGTGGCATGTGAATAAATGGGATGCTGTCAAATACGCTTTTCCCAATGATGGGTGTGGCAGCAGAGTCATGCTGACCACGCGCAAGGCCGATGTAGCCTCTGCCTCCCACGCGGATTTTGGTGGAAAGCGATATGACTCGAAGCCCTTGGCCGATGAAGAGTCTTGGAAGCTTTTCTGCAGAAAGACATTTCCAGGGAACAACACCTGTCCTTCTAACTTAGAGGAGACCTGCAAAACTATACTGAGTAAGTGTGAGGGTCTGCCTCTCCCTATCGTGGCCATCAGCAGTGTATTGGCTTCAAAAGACATGCGAAGAATCGATGAGTGGGATCTTGTGAGGCAAACTCTTCGTGCAGAGATCGACGGAAACGACAGGCTGAAGAAGATCAACAAGGTACTTTCCCTCAGTTTCAACGACTTGCCTTACTACTTGAAATCTTGTTTCTTGCACTTAAGCGTCTTTCCTGAGGGTCACGGAATCGAACGTATGAGGCTGATCCGGTTATGGGTAGCAGAAGGATTTGTTGAGACAAAAGAAGGTAGGACTCTTGAAGAAGTTGCCGAGGACTACCTGAAAGAACTCTTGAACAGAAGTTTGTTGCAAGTGACAGACACGACTAGCGATGGGCGGGTAAAAGAGTGCCGAATCCACCACCTTCTACAGCAAATTGCAATTCAAAAGTCCAAGGACCAAAACTTTGCTGCAAGAGTGGACGAACAGAATGCATCCTGGCCTGACAAAGTTCGTCGTCTTTCCATACATAATAGGTTCCAATCTTCACATAAAGACAGGTCGCTTTCCCAACTTCGCTCCTTGTTCATGTCTGGCGTCGAGAAGTCCACGGTAAAAGCAGCATTACTGTGCGTTCTCAAACTGCTCGCTGTTTTAGATTTGCAAGCTGTTCCTAATTTGAGGAAATTTCCGGTTCAAGTAGTTGAGATGTACTCCCTCAGGTACTTAAGCTTTAGGTATACTGAGGTAGAAACAGTTCCCAGTTCAATAGGGAAGCTACAGAACTTAGAGACGCTTGATCTGAAACATACATATGTCACTGATCTGCCTATCGAGATCATGAAGCTCCAGCGACTTCGGCATCTTCTCGTTTATCGCTATGAAACTATATCTTATTTGCATTCTAAGTATGGCTTCAGGACGCCTGCGGATATTGGGTCACTGCAATATTTGCAGAAGCTCTGCTACATAGAGGCCGATGACGAGAGAAGTCACGCCCTAATGGAAGATATTGGGAAGCTGACCCAGTTAAAGAGGCTGTGCATCCTCAAGTTGAAGAAAGAAGATGGGGCAGCTTTGTGCTCTTCGATCGCAAAGTTGACCAATCTGGTGGCATTGTCAGTTTCCTCGTTGGAAGATGATGAAGTCCTTGATCTTCAGGACCTTTCTTCTCCACCTCCTCTACTCCAACGGATTTACTTGGAAGGACGTTTACTGGCAATGCCGCATTGGATTCCCACCCTCGAGAGCATCGTCAAATTACACCTGAGATTGTGCTGTTTGAAGGATGACCCGCTGTTATCTCTTCAGAATCTGCCCAATCTTGTCCATGTCGAGCTGGAAAAGGTTTATAACTGGAAGATACTACACTTCAGTGCAAAAGGGTTCATGAAGCTTCGGAGATTATTTCTTGATAATTTTCTGGAGCTAAGGGGCATAGAGGTGGAAGAGGGAGCCTTGCCCAGCATTGTTACGTTGATTATCCAGCGATGCAAGTTACTGCAGAATGTTCCTTCGGGCATCGAATACCTGACGAAGCTCAAGGTGCTGGAATTCTTCGATGTGCACGATGAATTGGTCAGGAAACTCGAGCACGAAGATCAGAGCAAAGACTATCAGAAAGTTGCTCACATTCCCGAGCTTCGTTATGGGTCGTGGACTGATGGGGGCTGGGATGTCAAGTTGGTGCAAAGAACTGGGGAGGAAGCTGGTTCTTCTCATGCTGGAAATGGTAGGAGCAGAAGTGAACTTCCTCCTTGTTGGAAGTGATTACTTCTACTTGCTGTAAATATCTGTACAGATCTAAATTGGTACTAGTCTTAATGCGAGCCGACTCGTTGTAAATTATGTTATTTTACTTAGCAATGTGATCTCTTCTCATTGCTGCTTGGAGTAGTTTTTCCATATCAGGCAATGATGGCAACACCTCTACCTGCTCTGGATCTTGTTGGCCGAGGCCATTAAAATGATTCCTATGCTGAACCCAATCTTTCCTTAGATGAGACTATAACATTAGAGGGTCATGCTGCCTGAAAGATTATATGGGATACCACGTAGCGTAGTTAGATGTCGATAGTGTGACGAAGTGAAGTAGTTAATGAAGTAAAGAACAAAAGGGAGAGAGTGCTGATTTCTGATTTCTGTTGTTTAGGGAGGGCAAATACGGGCGTTTCTATTAAGTTTTGCAGCAGGAACGCCACCTTCAAGAGGTACAAGGGATACTTGGCTCCACTTGGAAGTGCTCATCGACTCGAAAGTGTTCACTTAAACCAACTTTAGTTGTTGGTTCGTCGCACCCTCTGAGGCTAGTCCAAGATGTGATTCTTTTAATTCCCTGCCCCTCCCCCGGCGAGGTCGCTGGAGGCGTCGGAGCCCCACCGACGGGACTCCTTCCCCCTCTTTTTTTTTTTTCCTTTCTTTTTTTGGATCTTACAAAAAGTTTATAAATAAAAATATTAATCAACCACTGAGGAGAGGCAACGAGAACCAATTTAATGGCGTTAACTTTCAGTTACGGTTTCAGACCGAAAATATCTAAAAAACTTCAGGTTTAGTATTACTTGAACCGAACTGATATATTTAGGACTTAAGTTTAACTTGTCCCAATAATTTTGGACTTCCGCATTCATTTAGCGTTAAAAAAAAAGGGAAATGACATATTGGGAATAAAGAAGGGGTAAAGAAGTGGCCTCACCAATGGCCGCTCCTCTCCCTCCGAGGTTGCCGGTGGCATCTACATTCACTGTCGACCTTAGACCTTTGAGGGGGAGAGATGGCCTCCTAATCAGGAGAACCTAGCTAGTTATGTTTGAAGTGGGTTCTCTTGATTAGGGCAGGAGGCCTTAGCAAATGACGAGGCCCCTCCTCACCTAGTCCGAAGTTCTTAGCTTATTTCAAACTGGGTTATCCTGATTAAGAGAGGAGGGGGCCTCGCCTGCGGCCACCCTGTCCCCACTGAGGTTACTGGCCAATGTACACTGGCGACTTCAGAGGGGTGGGGATGGCCGCTAGCTAAGTTCTCCCCTTCTCCATTCTAGATCAACCATTTAGTATTTTTAATATTATTGAAAATTAATTTTTTGTGAGAAAGAAAATTATTTTATTTAAATAAAACGTCACAATCAGAATTTTAATTAATAATAATAATAAGACGAAAAATGAACTAATTAAGGGAGGTTGAGGTTAAAAAAAATCAATTCAAAATTAGGTTTACTAAAACCATAGAAGAGTTTAAAGATTAAGGACCAAAATTACCATTAGGAATGATGACCTAGTTGTTTTAAACTCACTTTCATATGGTTTGGAAACCCCCGGGTCTCGAGTTCGATTACCTTTGGGGATATATGCTAGGGTGAGCTTTTTGGCTTGGGTTTAGGGTCATCTCTGACTTTCGTGAACTATACTAGACATCTGATCATTGGTTGTACAATTCTTTTGATATGTTCGCGGTTGAACATGAGAGCTTGAACATTACGTAGTGATAGGCAATAATGTTGCCATCACTGTTACCCATCATTTTTATCCATCAAAAGATTGAGGACCAAAATTGACCTTTTTTCGAAAATACATGAGGGGGACAAGACAACTTTAAGAATCGTTTCTATTTTCTTTGGTATAATCACCATCTTTGAATGGGATAGTCAATTTTCTAAACCGATGCAATTTTTTATGGCTAATTAATTCAAAAAAAAAAACCAAATCCTAGTTATTTATAAACAATAACAAGAAGGGCTGAATTTTTTTTAATGGATAATATGGTGGGCAATAGTGATTGCAATATTGCCGCCCTCGCTATGCGATGCTCGGATTCTCGTGTTCACCCACGAACATATCGGACAAACTGAATAACCAACGCAAACACTGACCTTATCGGCGTAGCACCAGCATGGGTCAAGTATAGTTCACAGCAACCGGAGATGATATCAGACCCAAGCTAAAGAGTTCACCCTAGCATATGTCTTCGGGGGATTTGAACTCCAAATCTAGGGGTCTTCAAATCACATGAGAGTGAGTTTGGAATCATTAGGCCATCACCCATGATGGCAAGAAGGGCCGAACCTAACTTTACTACTTGATTATAATAACTTATCCAACATTATAGCCGAGAGAAGATCCAATATATATTCATGTCCCATCCCACAGTTCTTCATCCCATTTGGGAAACTACCGAAGTCATTATCTTCTTACTCCTTACTTGATTAGGCATGTTGAGGTGACTTTCATTTTCAGAATGGTCCTTCAAAACGACTACTATTACAATAGTTCTCTTTCCAAATATGCAAAGAAGACCCGCAATCCCTTCCCATTAAATTTTTATAGCACAAAACTATAAAGGATTTAAGAATTCATGAAACATTGAAACAGAGATAAAAGCTAAAGCGGATCAAGCGTGGTATGAGAAGGGCTGATGTGTTTCTGGGACAAGTTTTGAGGTCAAAACTTGACATTTTGGAATCTTTATCCTTTCTCTTATATGAGAAGTGCTTCCCAGGTTCTTCCTTCCTTACGAACTGCTTATATACATGATGAAGTGTCTCTGACTTTGATTAATTAGTTTAGACTCAGCATCTCTAGCTAGGCATCATGATTAGTTGCATTGTTCTTTAACTTTTGACTTCAACTACACATGTGCAGCACATCATCTATATAAACATTATTTCTATCTTTACTGAGAAGTAAAAAGAAAGGAAATGGGGCATTTCTATCCAATCCTCATGGCACATCTCCTTCTCGAATTTGGTAGCAACCAATCTGCACATGCATTTATTGTCCTCCTGACCAAGCTTAAAGCTTATCCAGCAAAGAAGATACTCGGAAAAAGACATTTTTGATCATATAAATTTAACTTTCAGTGAATTTTACTTCTATAATTTTCAAAAGTATCGAATTGGTCATATATGTTTGCTAGACACTTCGGTCTGTTCCATAGCCGATCGTAACGGAGCTGCTGATATGGATTGATGCCATTAATTTTGTCCACGTGTCAATTCATTATTGGCTGAAAATTAAAAAAAATTCAAAGAAAAATAAAAAATAAAAAATAACATAACTTTCGACTAATTTGGTCACCTCCCCTTTTTAAAAATATTTATTTATTTATTTTTATTTTTAAATTTTTCAGCCAATTAGAATTTGATGTGTTGACAAAATTAAAGGCGTCAAGTCCACATCCGTCATGACCGGTTACGGAATGAACCAAAAGCTTCTTATTGAGCAAATATATAGGACTAATTCGACACTTTTAAATCTTATAGAACCAAAGTTGACTTAAGGCAAACTTATAGAACCAAAAATGACTTTTTCTTGTTAATAAAGTGTTCTTAAGGTTTTTGTGTACACTAGCTCTTCATATGAGCATATGATTTCAAAGTTGATGTAGTGATTAAATGCTATTGGTTCTTGTTGAGTCTCTTTGATTTGTATTTGGTTTTCATCAGTTCATAACGCAGTCAAAGGTTTATATAATCAGTATGTCAGGTTTGCGCCTTATGAATAGAGAAATTCAACGCTAGTCATGATCCATTAAACTTCTAGATACCATGTGGTGTGCACCGAGACTTATATACGTCTTTAGATCCCACAACTAATAGAATTCTTTTCCCATTCTTTTATTATATAAATTCATGTCGCACTACCAATGTGTTTACTAGTCTATTTCATTTGAAGAAATTTAGTTCGTGTTTCCTTGCTCCATGTGGCTTAAGATTACCCAAAAATTAAAAGAGGTTTCAGGTTTGATTCTTGTGGTGGGACTAATCGTGCAACTTTATTGACTATTAAGATATTATTATTTATATTTCGTTGTATTAAACTCATAAGTTCCTCTTGTAATAAAAGAAAAAAGAAAAAAAATACCTGACAATTCCTCCAATACAGGTTAGCACTTTTCATGGTCCAATCCTCTTGCAAGATTTGTACACCTGATCGATGATAATTGATACCATATGGAAACTCTCAAGCTAATCTGGAGTATGACAAAATTTTATCCTTGTAGATCTTCAATCATGTAATCTCGTAATGCTTCCCAAAAGAATTGGTCGCATGAGCAATTTATAGGCGAACGTGGCAGGAAAAAATCAATAATTGTTGGCAAAATGAATAAAAAATACTTTTATAACTGTATAGTGTGATTCATTATTTCATAAAACTTGAGTCATCACTTGGAAATTTTTGGTTGTTTTCCATTGCATACATCTACAATGCATGTCAATTTACAGTATTATTGGCTTTTCCATAAAGAGAGGATATCAATTCCCAAAGAGAAAAGTGCAAAAACCCCTATTATGATTTGAGTTTAGGACAAATTAGACCCTATGATTTTTCAGGGATAAATAACACTCTATAGTTCACTTCATGAGACATAATAAACCTCACTGTTAGTTTTTTCATCACTTTTGGTCCTCAAACTTTCTTTTTATCATTTTTACCCTCAAACTTTTTACTTTTTATTCAATTTGGTCCAAATATTAGGAAAAAAAGGGGAAGGGATTGGGGCAGCCGATCGACAACCCCGACCCCACCACCTAGGTTGCATGCACCCACAAAGGATGCCAGCAACCATGGAGTTGGGGTTGGGGCCGCAGATTGGCGCCGCCCTAGAATTAACTAGGATTTTGAGTTTGAGATATCGGTCAATTCGAGAGCTGGGGTCACCAATCGATGACCCAACCCCACCCTAGAGGTTTTTGGCATCCTCTGTGGACGTCGGCAACCTCGGAGGTGGGGTCAGGGTTGTCGACCGACAGCCCAAGCCCCTTCATTTTTTTCCCAAATTTTAGGATCAAATTACAAAAAAGTTGAAAGTTTGAGGGTAATAATGACAAAAAAAGTTTGAGGAGCAAAAGTGATAAAAAAATTAACAGTAAAGTTTATTATGTCTCATGAAGTGAACCATATGGTGTTATTTGTTTCTCAAAAAACTACATGATCCAATTTGTTTCAAACTCAAACCACATTAAGGGTTTTGTACTTTTTCCATTCCCAAATGATAGTGCTAACCTCAGCAAGTTAGCAAAAAACAAGAGAGAGAGAGATAGTGCTAGAAGATATAATAAAGTCTTAATATTATCAAAAGATGGTGTAGCGCAGTAGCGCACGTTCTCGTTTGACCTAGATATCACAAGTTCGATACCTAATGAGATTATCCGTATCAATTTATTAGTTATTTAGACTTTCTCTTTTATTATATTAGATTTTGATTCTCCTTTATAATCGAAAAAAAAAGTCTTATGATTGAATTCATAATTTAGGACAAGCATAATAAGACAAAGCCCAAGTCGCCAAGTAGATGAAAAATACAGAAGCAGCATTCGCAAGGCAATGCTTTTACAAATAAACACACATCTGATAGTAGTATCAGAATTTAGACACCACATCTATGGAGCTTCCTCCGTGATCAGACGAATTGGCACCCCTGACTCGAATAAAACGACTGGACAGTATGACGATATTCTAGTACTGGGAGTTCCAGCCACATTGATACTGCTGATGGTAATAAGTTTCAACAGGAGATGCATAGTAATTGTTCGAGCCGTAGCTATCAAAGAGCGCTTCACCATTTGTGTAAGAGTGCTTTTAGGTCCTCCCAGTGGATCTGATACTGTAATCCGGAAAGTCACAAGGCAGCTGCTGAATATCAGCATGTGATTGCCCCATTCCTTGCTCCTATAGATATATTGATAGAATTAATGGATTTAGTTTGTGATAAGATATAGATCATATCCTCCAACGTCTTTGCTGGATATCAAATATGTGATCAGTGAACTGAATGTTTTCCAACTACATTGATCAGTAATTTATTCAAAGCAGCAACACGAAAAGTTACATAAGACAGAACTCACGAGTGACTTTAATTAGTTGCGCGGATTACTTTTGTCCTATTTCACGGCAGAAATTGTGAAAAACAACATGGTAGAATTACAAGTATGCGGTTTTAGTACTGCAGCCCGCCAAATGAAGAGAAATAAGCTATACATGTATTAACTTCGTGAGTAGGCGCATGGCTTTCAGATTTGGCAAGGCCGCCACTTCTGCCACTTCTCTTGAGCACATGACAGACAACAAAGGGCATCTGCACAATGTGTAAGGGACATCGATGAGCGCATCTAATTTGTTTAGATTAATGCAAATACCTAGTTTTATGGTGATTTGATGTGAATTCATTATACGTGGATACATAGATGTACGTACCTCTTCAATGTTATAGCCGATATATGATGGTTTAGGTAGTATTCATGCATTCCCCAGTTGGTCACAATCCCACTGGGAATACGCCGTCAGTAGAAAGTCAGTGTCTTCTTCTTGCCTATCTCTTTCCCGGTATCTTCGCCCTTCACTTTCTTGTCTGAACTTGTAATCTTCCAATAACCAACATTTAGGACAGTCCTCTCGGACCAACTGTTGTTGCGATACTTCTCTTTTCAGAGACAAAAGAAGAACCATTGCCTTCCATTAGACCTCGCCTCTGCTGACCCTGCACATATGGGATGAAAAGGTCAATTCAAAACTTGACGACACACTTGGAAGTCGCTTTTAATCACTGCTAAAAATTTTGGTTTTTTCGACGCCCATGTCGACGGATTAGTCCTGTGCAGATTCAAATTTCGTCTTGTTGGGACCCGTATGTGTGTGACCGATCGCACGACTTGGGAGTGTCAACATTTCCAAGAACGCGTAACAGATACGCGTGAGAAGGAGTCGCCATTACCTATTTACGACCCTAGGGTCGAGGGTAGTGAGTTGCCCAGGTCTAGGGGTAAGAGATACACCTAGTTTGCTAAGGTATATGGTCTTGCGGAACCCGAAATTCCGAATTTGGGAGTTCTGTTAGGTGCGGGCCTATATCCCCGTACGCCCTATCGGTACTATGGTCTGTCTAGCGTTTGTCGTTTACATTCATTTGCTGCTTGATTTAAGTTCGGCTCATTTTACTCATTTTGACACCGTAAATTCGTAGAAGCGATCGATTAGATTTAAGAAGTCGAAAGAAAAACGGATCCTCGGGTCAAGGGATCGATCTACTGTCCTCGCATGTCGGATAATCGGACCATGATGGTCGGTTCACCGTGTGGACCAGTTCCGTGACTCTTGTGGTCTCGCTTGTCTCGGGGACCCGCAAACAGACAAGATTGGTTCCGACTCTCAGACTCCACGCTTGCCAACTGGGATCGTTACATAAATAAAATGTACTCTTAGACCTCACAATATACTCTCGAATAAATAAATACAAATTACAACAAATGGATCTCGATTGACTCACGTTCGGCCAATATTCTGCTCATGCTCAATGTATGGTTTGAACAATCAAAAATGAAATTAAAGCGACGCGGAATCTTGAGAGCGGGAGATCGGGTCCGACCGAACTGATGGACCTCGAGAGGATGGAGCGGTCCTCAAGATAACCATAGGACCGGCCCAGCTTCCAGGTGATTATTTAACCTTGCTTCACATGTCCCGTTCTGAGTCATCATCCGCATGGATACTAAACAGGTCGAAACAATGACTCAAGGTAAGACCCCAAATCGCACTCAGGTCGCGTGCGTTCAGTGTGTGGGCGGGTTGGATCCCGTGATCGACGGTAAAGGGGCGTTGGACCCCCATGTGCATTGTAGCCTATGGGCTCGAGCTTGAATCACGTGAAAACAAACAAAACAAATAAAAGCATATCAAAACTTAAGGAAAACAAACAAATTATGTGTTATTGTTGGATTTACTTGATTAATAGATTATGAACCGGGATTGATGGGCAGACAAGTTCCCATCCTAAACTGACAAGGTAAGGGTAATGTATTTAATGTAATATTGAATGTGTGGGATGCTTTAAATTGTTATGTATTGTGACAATGCAGCTTTAACATATTATGACAGAGTTGTGTTTTGACTCGAAAATCGAAACCTAAGGATCCACCTAACCATTTTCTAATGTTTAATTAAGTCGGGTGAATATTAGTCAAGTCTTGTGTTTTATTACGAATGTGCCAGATCTAAATGCTTGAATCTACGTTAAAATGACATAAACACTTTGATCGGATGAAGAGGGCCATGCAGATGAAACCAGTGCTTGAACAGACTACCTGCCTTCACTCGTGACTCGAAGTGTTTCGATCACTCTACCGCCTAGAGATGTTGGTAAGTCATGAATAGATAACTTCGCCCTCGAGGTATAGAAATTTGTTGGACGGAAAGCGGAACCGCGCGATGCGGACCACCTCGGCCTGTAGTCGGTGCTGACTAGTTCTTTGGATTCTCCAGAATTGTGCGAGAACCCCAAGGGAGCTAGGAGACCAGTCAGTCTCCTCGGAAGTGATCTAAGAAGAACTCCCGTGTTCCAACCTGAGTCGCCTGATATCAAGCTAAGCACCAAGTCAGGACACATGAATCCTTCCTAGACGTCCATGCTACATCGGACCGCGTGTCTCCAGGGTTTTGTTAAAATACGAATTTTGAAAAGGGCATGATTATCGGTTTATGACCTATCGACTCGATTACCGGTTATTAACCAATTTATGCGAGCTATTAAAAAGTCCAGTGAGTTAATTAGCCAAATGGAACATCCCGATCGCCCCATTTGTGAAATTATTAAGTTAATTAGAATTTGTCGAACGCTTTAATTTGCAGGGTTGAGCCGTCAAACCTGTCATTGGTGGACAATCCGGTAAAGCTCTAAGTCCCGACTGTCTTGGAATTAAATCTAATTTTTAGCCGACTTTACATGATTAATCCAAATTTGTGTGGGGTTTTAATTGAAAGCAATGAACACTTTAAACATGTGAATCATGAGCACGCAGTCACATCAAACTCATCGAATTCACTCATCAAGCATCGAAAGACCTATCTCATGATACTAAGGTGGAGATTTATACCAACATCGGCCTGCTATCTTCTTGTCTCTCCAACTTCCTTCTCTTCATCCCAAGGTTCGATTTGACATGCGAAACAAGAAACAAACACGGGAGATGCTGACAAAGATGAATGCACGAACCACAACCAAGATCAAGAAGTACAAGCTTGACAAAGCAATGAAAGGGTTCAAACATGCGCTCAGAGAACTTAAATCAATTCTGACCTTCGGCAAATACACCTCAAACTTGGCTCTGAGACGCTCCAAATGGGACGAAATGTAAGGGGAAGCAATCCTAGGGTGCTTGGGTGTGAATATAACCCGTCGCACGATGCAAAGGAAGCCTCAACTGACCTCTAAGATTTCTAAACTATCCTGACCAGAATGTAAAAGCCACTTAATTCGATTCTAAGAAGCCCAAAATGGCATGAAACACAGGGGAGTGGGCTCTACGACAACTGGACACAAGATCGACCTAGTCTACGGCGTAACGGTGACAAAGATGAACATCTGAGAGCAATAATCAAAACTGGACAGCACACAAGACTCCTTAAATCAACCTAAAGGCGACGGAAGTTGTGGGTCATCGACATCTTTAAGGGCAACTAAGAATCACGATAACTCGCATATATGGTCAAGGAGATCAAATTAAGGATAATCGATGAAACATATGTAACAATCCATCCCCACCTCCATTCACATGTATGACCTTTCCACCTTTGATTACTTCTCTTCTCATCATCTATCGTCAATATCAAACAATATCACCCCAATACAATCACTAATCAGCTCGCAATATAAACACTCTTCCAATCATCGGAATGGTCCCAAGCCCGTCCCAAATTGATCAAGGAATACCACACGATTTAACTCTCATTTCTAGCATGAATTCTAATTATCGAAATCAAGCTAACGTCTCTTGAATCGATCATAGGATCTGTCACACACCTTAGCAGCAGGTAGGTATAGCATCCAGTCAATAAAATCAAGTATAGATCTTCCTAAATAATTCAAGGCTTCATCAAATAACTCATAACACGAAAACCAGTGATATTAAAGATCAAAGGATTTCACTTACTTTCCCTTTATTTTCGTGGCTGAGGTGATGAAGATAGCTACGGGACAAAGGGAACGAGAGAGCTGAAAGTAGGGGTGGATGAAGATGATGGTGCTGGTTGGCGCCGAGAGAAGACAAGAAGGGTGAGAGAAAGCAGTGGATGTGCTGCTGCTGTTAGAACCGAGAGGGATAGAGGATGAATGAGAGGTGAATGATGTTGATAGTGGCGTGAGGATTGAGAAGAGTAGATGATGATGGTGAGGACAGGCTCGGTGACAAAGCAGGCAAGCAGGATGGGACTTCGCATAGGAGGGAAGAACGTTTGTCTGTCTGTCAGGAAGAAGAAAGAAGAAAGAACTGCTGTGAGGGAGCCGATGGTGTTGCTGGTCTCCCTTGCCCCTTTCCGTCCCTGCCAAGAAACAATGAAGAAGAAGAAGACATGCTGACGGTTGCCTGGATGGAGAGAAGATGAACCGAGAGGACAGGATGATGGATTAGCGGAGGAGAAGGAGAACAAGGAATGGGATGATCCTGTGATGTCCAGGAGCTGCTGAGGATGATGGATAGTCGAGCATCAGTCCATGGTGATGGTGATGTGCTGGTGGTCAGAAGCAGAAGGTGGCTGCTGGTCTCAGAACAGAAAATGGGAGGTGAGGATGATGTTCCGAGCAAGAAACCGAGATGGGGAGCTTCCAAGAGGGTCGGTCATGAAGGGAAAGTGAGGAGGAAGGGAGTCCGTTGATGTCTGTCATGATGTCTGTTCTGGTTTTCTCCCTGCTTGACGTGCTGGAAAAGAAGAATCAAAGGCTCCCTCGAAGCAGCAGGAGATGGTGATCGTCAATGATGAAGATCACCGAGAGAAGGAAAGGAGGCTTGACCGAAGATCATCTTCTTTGTTTTTTTTTTTTTTTTTTGAAGAAGAAGAACCGGAAGCCGAGAGCTCCATGTAGGTGATGGTGATTGAGGAGTGAAGATCAGGCTTGCCGTGTGCTGTCATGAGCTGAAGAAGCAGGCGATGAACTGATGGTCTGTGATGGTGGTTGTCGGAAAAAAGGAATGGACGTGAGAAGAAGGGGAGCTGCCGAGGCAGTTGAGGGGTGACTAGAGGAAGGCAGATCGGCTTCTGTCCATTCTTCTGTAGCTACAGTCGAGCCAAAAAGAAGAAAGAAGGAAAATAAAATAATATAAGAAGAAGAAAGAAAAACAAAGGAAAGGAGGGTATAGCATGGGTGCCACCTCTTTTTTTTAAATAATTTTTTTTAATTTCATTTACATGAACGGGCGTCATTTGGGTAAAATTCAATTTTTCGGGATTAGTCGATGTTTTCGGAATAAAAAATTCGAAATTGAGAAATTTGAAAAATAATCGACTTTATGAGAATTCCAATTTGCATCGATGGAGATTGTATCTCGATGAAAATCGATATCGAGCCTTCGTGGCGCGTCGATTGTAATTGTTCGATTATTTTCGAAATTCAATCTTTTCAATTGGATATCCAAAAAATATTCTAGGACTACCATTGTGTTCAGAAAAATTTGAGGATCGACATAATGCATAAAATAATTTTTCGATCAAGAGTATCGTCCCAAATTTTTTAAAGCAAAACTGATGCACTTAAGACTTGAAATCCTCGTCTTTTCAATCGGATATCCAAAAAATGGTCCGGGACCACCGTTGTGATCAGAAAATTTCGAGGATCAATATTATGTAGAGAAATATTTTCTAGCCCCGAGTGTTGTTCTAAATTTTGAAAATTGAACTTGATGCACGTAAAGCCTTTGAATGTCCCGCAAAGTATTTTTTTTAAAAAAAATATGAAACTAAAGTTAATTAAAGAAATACTCCAATCTCAAAAGTAGTGAATGTATCAAGGGACAGTCAGAGGCAACTTCCTCGATAAATGGGAGATGTGGTCGGATGATGGTTCTCAAGTGCCGGTGGATCAAAACGGGATGCTGATAGGTCCCGTCGGAAAATTCCCTTTTTCAACAAACTTCTGATGGAAATTTTCCCACAGCCCATTCCGTCGGGAAAAAAAAATTCCGACATTTCCGAAGGCCATTTCAGTCGGGATCCGTCGGAGGATAAAAAAAGGTCGTCAACGGTCAAAATAATTTTGACCGTTGACGACTGGTTAAACTCTTTTCTTCTTTTTCTTTCTAGAATATCAATTTGTTTTTTTAATTTATAATAGTTAAATTTCAATTTTCTAAAATATTTTTCTATTTTTTATTTTAGAAATTAGTATGTAATTATAATTAATATGATGAAAATTAAATTCTTACATAAAAATGTAATTGGATCAATGTAATTATAATTTATTTGATTAAAATTAAATTCTTACATAACAAATGTAATTAGAATATAACTAAAAATTATTTAATGAAAATTATGAAGTTATTAATTAATTTTGTGAAAATTAGGATATGTAGTAAAAAATTTCATGACTAATAAATTTCACAAAAAATATATATAATTATAATATATGATGAAAATTGGAAATAATTAATTTAATTGCTAATCTATTAAATTTGATGAAGAATTATAAGTTTATTTGATGAAATAACATATATTTCCTCATCTATCTAATTTTTAATTGGTAGATAAGATTTTATAATTTGGATTGGAGTCACGAGGAGTCCGACGAGCAATCCTTGTCGGATGATTAGTATGTGATTTGTGTCTTTGTTGGTGACGCAGCGTACACGCAAACAAACCTGTCACAGCCCGTTGATTCTACAGAACACCGGAACTACAACCTTCAATCTCCTATTGATTCTTCGAATCCCTAGGAAACCGACATCAAACTCGAATCAAATTCAAGAATGGGCAAAGAGCACGAAAGCTCCAATTTTTATTAATTGATCAAAAGACAACTGCTTTAACCGTATGGTTTTACGGTGCTTAAATAAGATTTAAAACGCCTAAATTACACAAAAGGCATAAATTTTTCTTAAAATTACAAAAACGTCCAAATAACATAAAAATGCCCATTTGAGACTCTAAACGATGGAATTCGTCATAAATCTCGTCTTTTCACGGCTAAATGCCGTGAGTTGTGCTCCGAAGGCCGTTCCCTTGAAACAGAGTTATCATAACCTGTTTTTTTCTCGATGTATCGATTTACCACGTCTTCTACCGCAGCGGTTGGGCATATTTATGAGTTTGGATTTATATTATATATCGACTTTATTGCCTATGTTGATGAACTTATGCAAGCTAAATTCCCAGTGAACCTATGTGCGTGTTGATAGATTAGATTATTACAAAATTATTGATGTGAATATGGTGTTAATTGTGTTATATAATGTGTTAGAGTAAAAAAAAGTTAATTAAATATATAAAAGATAAAAGGTGACATTTTAATAAATAAATGTAAACAGTGCAAATAGCATATATACTATTAAACTGAAGAAGATGATATGCCGTGACAGCGATAGCTTGATGGTTAAAGCGCTGGATGAGGGGTTAAATATGAGGGAGGATGTCGTGGGGGCAAAAATATTATTGGAATACTGGGCGGGCACGGAGCTGTGCGCCTGCTGGGTGATGTTTTTTTTTTTTGGGCTTTTCTAACGAATGACACCCGTCGGATCTACCCGAAGGAAAAAAAAATGTAGTAGAAGATATATAAGAATCTTAATTATCATTGACTTCATAATTTAGGACAGACATAATGACAAAAACCCAAGTCACGAGTAAATTAAAAGTACAGTCTATGTACCTAAATCTATCATATATTTTTTTTTTGTCAAATCTATCACATGGTTTACTTTTTGCATCAAATCTATCCCGGCGTTATCTTTTCCGTCGACATCTAACGGTCGTGCTGATGTGGCGCCAACGTGGCAAGTGTGGCCCACTATTTCTCCACGTGCCACGTAAGCACGGCCGTTAGATGTTAACTGAAAAGATAATGCCGGGATAGATTTGATGCAAAAAGTAAATCATGGGATAGATTTGATAAAAAAAAACATATGATAGATTTGATAAAACGGACAAATCATGGATCATTTTAGGTAAAAATCCCTTTGTTTAAATTAACGAAAATACATAGCGTTATGGTGATACAATGTGAATTCATTATACATGGATAAATAGAAGTGTGTACCTCTTCGATGTTGTAGCCGAGATACGATGGATTTAGGTAGTATACATGCATTCCCCAATTGGTCATGATCCCACTGGAACTACGCCCTCGGTAGAAAGTCAATGTCTTCTTCTTACTTATCTCTTCGTCAGTATCTTCGCTCTTTACTTTCTTGTATGAACTAGTGATCTTCCAATAACCAGCATTTAGAACGGTTTTCTCAGACCGATTGTTGTTACGGTACTTCTCTTTTCGGAGACAGAAGAAGAACCACGACCTTCCATTAGACCTCGCCTCCGCTAACACTACAATACTGGGATGAAAAAGGGTCAATTCAATACTCGACACACCTGCAAGCCTCTTTTAATATCTTTTCAAATATAATAAATGCATGTACATTTCAGGTGTAAAATGCACATAAGAGAGGGGACCGACTATCGTACTATTTAGGCAATTGCTCGAGATCCCAGTTGTAGAGCTCGACATCTAGGATCATATGACGATTCGTCAAATAATTGGGATCTCCGAAGTGGAAGTGGTTCATAATCCTCTGCTTCAAGTAATGGGTCAAAAGTTGGATGCTAGATGGGTCAAAATCTAATCCTGGGATATGTGGAATTTCCATGTTTCGTTAAACTCTGCAACTAATGATTTTCCCTTGAAAAACAAAGACAAGGAAATTTGGAGAGACAAGGTGGGAATTACAATGGTTCAAATTTGGTTTGGGAGAGGCCGAGATATGGCGGGTATATATGATATAATCATTCAAGTCATGTTTTGTTCCATTTTTATGGTGAAGAGCGTGGTCATTGGTCAAATTTAGTCAATTTGGAATGTTTCCCTTGCTTTAGAAGTGCTTCCCGTTAGAAAGAAGTGCCTTCATTGAACCCATGAACTCAACCGCAAGGCAATTACATCCAATATGTAAAAATTTCATCTCATCGGTGTAATGTATATCCTAAAAGATTAACGAAGAGGCTCTATTCAATGAGACTATTCATGTCATTTTATTAAATATTAAGATTTTTATTTTATTGTACTAGATTCACAATCTCCCTTGTAACCAAAAAATAAAATAAAATATTAATATTATCACATAACTGTAGGATTAATTATTTATTACTTAATACTCACTTTCATTTAATTATCATATTATAAAGTTGATTCTTAAACTCTTTACGAATATGAGGATTTACAAGATGAAAACTAGTAGACTCTATTAAAATCTCAATTATAAGTAAACTCGATTGACTTGCGAATAAATTCTTCAGATTCGGTAAATTCTACGAGTCAATTGTAGTGAGAAAAAAGAATAAAAGGATCAAAGTTCATGGCAAGATACAAAGTAAAGTCTATTGGCACATATAACATCTAATAATTAAAAACACGTGATTACATAATCCCCTAATTCTGTATTTTTCAATTTTGGTCTTTGTGAGTCTTATCGTTTCCTTGGTATTTTATTCTAATTTATTTTGGTCATGCGTAATCTCAATTTTTAAAATTTCTAATGGATCTACAATATATTGAACTCATATCTAATCCAAAAGTTTGAACCGTTAAGTGATAAAATTCAAGTCTCATATAAACTCAACATTTTTCTTTATCCATGCTAATGCTACGTAAAATTTCCATTCACTGAGAGCCTACAATAGATTCGGCCCATATCCATCCTGAAAACTTGAGATTGGAATTAGCCAAATCGTTGTATGCTTCGTGAAAATTTTATGCAATTTTTTTTCTATTTTCACGGACTTAAACTTTATTTTTGTTAAAAAACTTCAATTTTAGATTAATAGGTATTTATGTGTCTAAACAGGTATATTTTTCTGAAATATACGAAAAAATTATTGTATATATATGATTTGTAAATTTCACGAGTTTATGTATCAAGTTTATGGAATTTCTACCAGATAAATGCGTTTGGTGCATCGAACTTATACTCAGTTACACCACTTTTTGCCCTAAATGGCTAATTGTAGACTAAATGTTGCTATAACCTCCTAATAATCAATCTAAAAATCCTCCTAATTCAAAATCCTAATCATTAATAGCATGACTTATATTTTACAAAGTATCCAAAGATTATTCAATAGATGTGAGCAGAATTTTGAATTAAGAGAATTTTCAACTCACCACTTCAAACAATTTAGCATTTTTGTTGAGAATAGACACTAACTAACACCCAGAGAAAGTAACTCGGCAAAAAAGACACTACGACAAAGTGCTATTACAGGCAACTTCTATAAGTATATGCTAAATGTGCGGACCCGGATTTCGTCTCGACAGGGCCCACATGCATGCGCTATTGCACGGCCTGAGAGTGTCCACCTTCCCGTATGAACGCGTGACGGACACGTGTGAGATGGAGTCGCCATTTGCCATTTTACGACTCGAAGTCGATGGCCGGCAAGTTACCCGGGTTTAGGGGTACGTGATACACCTAGTTACTAAGGCATTGGTCTTGCGGAACCGAAAATTTCGGATTCGAGAGTTCTATTACATGCGGGCCTATATCCTAATCATTAATAGCATGACTTAATATTTTACAAAGTATCCAAATGATTTTCAATAATGTGAGCAGAACATTTTGAATTAAGAGAATTTATCAACTCAGACCACTTCAAAACAAATTTAGCATTTTTGTTGAGAATAGACACTAACTAACACCCAGAGAAAGTAACTCGGCAAAAAAGACACTACGACAAAGTGCTATTACAGGCAACTTCTATAAGTATATGCTAAATGTGCGGACCCGGATTTCGTCTCGACAGGGCCCACATGCATGCGCTATTGCACGCCTGAGAGTGTCCACCTTCCCGTATGAACGCGTGACGGACACGTGTGAGATGGAGTCGCCATTTGCCATTTTACGACTCGAAGTCGATGGCCGGCAAGTTACCCGGGTTTAGGGGTACGTGATACACCTAGTTACTAAGGCATTGGTCTTGCGGAACCGAAAATTTCGGATTCGAGAGTTCTATTACATGCGGGCCTATATTTCGCACGCCCTTTCGGTACTCTGTTTGTCTACGGTTTGCCGTTTTATTTCATTTACCGCGTGATTTAGGTTGCACTCGCCTTGCCCGTTTTGACGCCGTAAATTCGAAGAAACACTCAGACCGTTAGCTCACCGACCGGAGTCCTTACAACGACTGAATATAAATACAGAAAGACATTCTTATAGTGTGCTCTCAAATAAATACAAAATACAGACGTGATACCATACATGGACCCAGTCAGTTTGCATTAGGCCAAATATTCCACTCATGCTCACCTCGTGGTTTTAAATAGCCGAAACCGAAATTAAGGCAACGCGGGCTCAGAGAGCCGGGGGTCGGGTCCAATCGAACCATCGGATAATAGAAGAGTCATTTGGCTATCTTGATAGCCGTGGGATCGGTCGAGCTCCCGGGTCATGTCCGACCATGCCTTACCTACCCGATCCAAGTCGTCTTCCACATAAACACTACTAGGAGTGAAGTAGTAAGTCAAGGCAAGACCCGATTCCGCACTCGGGTTGCACGCGCTCAGTGCGAACAGGCGTTGGACCCGTGATCGATGGATTT
This sequence comes from Punica granatum, assembly GCF_007655135.1. Classification (NCBI taxonomy): domain Eukaryota; kingdom Viridiplantae; phylum Streptophyta; class Magnoliopsida; order Myrtales; family Lythraceae; genus Punica; species Punica granatum. Next base: position 41,245,318 of record NC_045127.1, on the reverse strand, counting down.
TGGGGGGCGTTGGACCTCGTGCACAACGTATCCTATGGGTTCGAGCTTGAACCGCGATAAAACAGACAGAAACAAATAAAAATAGACATAAACAGACAAAAACATATTAAAAAAAGTGCATACAAATAAGTCATATTTTAAAGGCCTTTTTTACGTGGTTAGCCAATTATGAATCGTGATTGTCTGGCAGACAATTTCCTAGCCTAAACAGACGGAAAAAAAAAAAAACATGTTTGTGTACAGTGCTAATTCGACTAAAAATGTGTGGGTCTGTTTTAGATCATTCTGCATGGTGACAGTGCGATTTTTATTGATTGTGCCAAGAACATGTTTTTCACTTGAAACCCAAAGCCTAACCCGTTTTGCCTATTTACTCGTGTTTGATTATGCCGACTGCGTAGTTAGTCGAATTTTGCATTTTATGACAGAAGGGCCCGTTCTAAAATTATCGACGCGATTATTAGTAATTTATCAATTTATGCACTTTGCTTTAAGCGGGGTGATTTATTTAGCCAAGTTACACGTCCATTTCCTCGTATGTGAAATCTTTTCAGTGATTATTATCCTATGCCTTGGGTGCTACGATTTTGTCAGTCGGCTTGCGACATGAAGACCGAGACGGGTCCTCGAAGACCAAGAATATTCGGTCGATGATGGCCGATATACTCTTGGACCCTCGCGGGCCCGAGACGGTCGTCAATATGCAAATCCATGCGTATTATTTAAAATTAATGAGTTTAATCCAATATTTATCAACCGATTAAAGCCAAACAGACAAAATAGGGTTGCACGCAATCATAAATCACTCACAATTATAACATACGTTTTATAAATTTGCCCAAGGACCGAATTGGAACAATTTCAAAAGAACATAGCCGATTTAAAAATTATGTTAAAGTTCCAGAGACAGATTTGGGGCAACTCAAAAAGTCAAGGACTGCTTTGAAAATGTCAAATTAGATTGGGGACCAGTCTGGATTCAACAAATAGGTCAGGGGCTGGATTGAAAACACTGAAAATGGTTCAGGACTTGTTTGAAACAGATTCAAAAGCTTGGGGCTGAACTAAAAAGTGGAAAATATTCCAGGGACAAAACTGAAACAGGTTGAAAAGTTTTCTGGACTGATCTGAAACGTCTGAGAAGTTCAGTACCTGATCGGAAAAGGCTAAAAATGGCCCAGGACTTGTTTGAAACAAATTTGAATGTTTGGGGTGATCTGAAAAGGGAAAAAATGCCCCTGGGACTAAACTGAAACAAATCAAAACGTTTCCCGGACTGGTTTAAATCGCCTGCAAAATTCAGGACTGCATGTAAAATACTGGAAAAACTCAGGACTTGACTGAAACGCATCAGAAAGTTTAGGATTGATTTGGAAAAAAGCAAAAAATGCTCCAGGGACTGATCTGAGACAAATCAAAAAGTTTTCCCGGGCTGATTAGAACAGTCTGAAAAGTTCAGTACCTTATCGGAAAATGCTAAAATGGCCCAGAACTTGTTTGAAACACATTTGAAAGTTCGAGGCTGATCTGAAAAAGCAAAAAATACCCCAGGGACTGAACTAAGGCAGATTGAAAAGTTTACAAAAAAGGGGTTCGGAATAATCCTGCTCATCCACACGATCCACAAACGTTCATTTCAAGTTGTCATAATCTGAACAAGCATCAACATACGAAAATGAAGCCCCAAGCATGCAACTAAGTTCGGAATTTTTGTACCTCCCTAAGCAAGTATTGAGAGGAACTCGTAAGTCCTTTAGCCGACCACAAACCGAATTCTGACTGGAACTCGTAAGTCCTTTAGCCAACCACGAACCGAATTCTGACTGAACTACCCGTAACCACCACAGCCACAGTGGAGAGGGGAGCAGCTGTATCTACAGAGGAAAAAAAAGGCAATAGAACAGAGAACATAGCACGGTTAGTGGTGGTCAAGAGAAGAAAAATAAAATAAAATAAAAAAATGAACAAAGGGAGACGAGAAAGAGGGGGGAGACTTAGCTCGAGGAGGATCAGGAGGAGGTTGCAGGATCGGAGTTGATGGTGATGACCCAGGACTAGAGATCAACCGAGATGAGGAGGTAGCTGGTGTGGCTACTGATGGTGTTGAGCTCCAGAGAGAAAGGGAGATGGCCATGGTGAGTGGCTGCAACTTTGAAGGGGCCAGCAACATCGGCAATGACCTGCAAAAGGGAAGGAAGAGGAACGACAGTTACAAAGAAACGAGATGGACAACGAAGGAACAAGAAACGTAGCAGCACTCATTGATCAACGACAGCGGTTACTAGTCCATTAAACCAGCCGGCAGAGAGCTCGGGGAGCTCGCAGAAGCATGACAGCAGCTCGGGAAGCCTTGGGCATCAGCTACAATAACTGGTGGAGGTCCGAGAAGGCCGAGAAACAGCACCTAAGAGCACTATAGTTCACGGACGGGAAAAGAGTAGCAGCAAGAACGACTCAGGGAGCTCCAACGGGTATGGGCAGCAGCAACAAAAGCTTATGAAGATTGAGAACAGCAGCAACAACTCCAGGAAGGATGAGCGGCTCAGTGAGCTTGTGTTGGCCACTGATCAGTCACCGTGAGAGAAATCGAGAGAGAAAGAGAGCCCGAGAGAGAGTTGTGAGAAAGTCAGGAAGTCGATGGGTCCTCCATTCTGTTCTCCTACCCCTTTTCCTTGCAGAAGAAAACCGTGAAGAAGAAGACGTGCCAGGGATGGTGGTGTCTAACGCGGGGCTGCAGGGTCGCAGGGAAGTTGGCGTGAGCAGGTGGGGAAGGTAGACTCGGGCAGAAGAACAAAGGAAAAGGAAGGAGAAGATGCAGGGTTGTGACTAACAGTCTATGGGATGACCTGAACATCCGACATTTTCCTGAATTGCTCATGAACCTTTCAGCCTATTTGACATTTTTCCTTGATCCCTACATGAGTTAGGCATGTCATGGTAAAATTTGAGAATTTTCCGACCTCGGGAAGTACTCGAAACAATTTTTCTTCAACAGCTGACCGAAACAGGAAGATTCGGTTCTAATCTGTGAGAAAATCTTCAATTCTGTATTAATCTAGCAAAAACATGTCTCATTTTCTTTGATTTTCTGAATCGTCAGTGAATTGGGAATCCATTGAGGTTGGCCATGCTTGAAAATACGAAGAATCAAATTTTTTTTTATGGATTTTCTCCCTTGACTGGCATTATCTGTTCCAGTCTAGCAGTTTCAAGCATGGTACGCTCAAAAATTCATAACTCTCTCTCCATATTGAATCTTGGGATGAGTGACCCATCAAATCGAACCTATCTCGATTTCCTAGGTCAAGCATATGAGAATCGCCCTTTTAGGTTCATGATTGATCGTGATATGATGTGTTGAATCCCATGCTCGAGTTGCTGTATTCACTGTTTGGGCACTCCAGCTCCCATGAATTTGATCTCTTTGGTCGAATGGGCTCGATGTGATTTTTGTCTTGAAATGTCCAAGACTCACCAAATGTTGATCTAAAAATACCAAACCTGGTTCTGGGATCCATGAAGATAGTCGTACTCACCGAAGAAATGATACAGAGATGTGAGGTCATCTTTGTCCACTGCTTTCGGTTTAAATATCGACAGTTCGTGTCTCACTCTTCGGGATCTGTGGTGCTTGACATGAAGATAGGAGGGGTAGGGTGAGACATGAATAAGGAATACGCATGTTTGCCTATAGGGGAAATGTGCTTGTATGGAGGAAAGTGTTTGCATAAAGTAAATGTGCTTGCATAAAGTAAATGTGCTCGCATAAAGAAAAGTGTTTGTATGATTGAAAAGTGCTTGCATAAAGAAAGGCGTTTGCATAATTGAAAAGTGCTTGCATAAAGAAAAACGTTTGCATAATGAAAAGTGCATGCATAATTGAAAAGTATTTGTATAATTGAAAGGTGCGTGCATAATTGAAAAACATTTGCATAATGAAAAGTACATGCATAATTAAAAAGCGATTGCATAATTGAAAGGTGCGTGCATAATTGAAACGCGATTGCATAATTGAAAAGTGCATGCATAATTGAAAAGTGATTGCATAATGAAAAGCGCGTGCATAATTGAAAAGCATTTGCATAATGAAAAGTGCGTGCATGATTGAAAGGCGGTTGCATAATGAAAGGGTGCTTGCTTAACGAAAAGGGTGTGTGCATAAAGGAAAATGCAGAATCAACGAGAAACCCGGAAAGACGAGGAAAGAGTGCTTGCTTAAGGTAAATGCAAAATCAACGGGCAAGGCTCGAAAAGGTGGAGAAGAGAGTTTTGTAGAATCATGGGACGGACCCGGAAGAGGGATACGGGATTTTCGCGGAGTTACGGGAAGGACGCGGAGTAGGAATTTAAAGTTGGGACAGACCCACATGACGGACTTGGAAAATGAATTTAAAGTCGAGACGGACTTGCAGGACGGACATAGAACAAGAATTTCAAGTCGGGACGGACCCCTGTGCGGGAAATTAAAAGTCGAGATGGACCCGGAGCACGGAGCCCTGTGCAGGAAATTAAAATTAAGGACGAACCCAGGGGACAAACCCCGGTGTTGGAAATTGAAAGTCGGGACCGACCCGGGGGACGAACCCTGTGCTGGAAATTGAAAGTCGGGACGGACCCGGGGGACGAACCCTGTGCTGGAAATTAAAAGTCGGGACGGACCCGGAGGACAAACCCCTGTGTTGGAAATGAAAAGTCGGGACGGACCCGGGGGACGAACCCCTGTGCAGAAAATTAAAAGTCGAGACGAACCCCTATGCGGGAAATTAAAAGTCGGGACGGACCACTGTGCAGGAAATTAAAAGTCGAGACAGACCCGGGGGACGAACCCCTGTGCGGGAAATTAAAAGTCGAGACGGACCCGGGGGACGGACCCCTGTGCTGGAAATTAAAAGTCGGGACGAACCCGGGGGACGGACCCCTGTGCATGAATTTAAAAGTCGGGACGGACTCCTAACAAGAATTTAAAGATGTTTGTTTGGAAGGGTGACGCAAAAGGATGAGAACTAGGGAGTTGCGCAAGGCACGGAGGGAAGATGATCTTATCGGCTTGGTGTTTGGGTTAGGGCCTTGCTGGAGTGATGCGACCGTAGGCGCGTGTGCCACTTGTTGCATGATTGGGGCACATATCGGGTGATCGCGTTGCGTGTTGCCTTGAGGGCCTTCCACTCGAGTTGAGATTGTTGCCTGTTGTATGAGGCAGACATGAATCCGTTCGGAGGAGATGCCTTTGAGGGTCCAAGCGCACAAACCACTATTGCGGTTGGCTGGGATGCCCCGGTTGCTTGTGATTGTTGCACTGGCTCTTGGGACCATGACTCGCCTTGTCTTGGTGAAAAGTGAGAACCACGGGTGGTTCACCCGCAAAGGTAGGCACGACTCACTGTTGGTCGTGCGGGCGACGATGCGCGCCAGATGCTTGGGGGAGATATTGTTCTGCTAGTGCGCGGTTTGTTGGAGACAGATGTCATTGCTAGGCGATGCTGCTTTGCCAGAGGCCGGCCCTGCCGCTGGGGCGATTGCTTGTTGATTTACAGGAGTCCAGCCTCGTTACAGGGTGGCTGCTTATAAATTTGCTGGAGGGTGACGCCTTGTGATGAAAGATTATATTGCTTCGCTGGTGGTCGGCCTTACCCCGAGGGCAGTTTCGGTTCATCGGGGACCGGCGTCTTGTGATGCAGGACTCGAGCTCAGGGACGGGGCACCTACGTATCCTGTTAGACAAGGGATCAGAGTTTACCGTAGTTCTTGTTGGTGCTTGCCTGAGACGAGGTATCTATAGTCGTAATATCAACAGTAAAATCATTGGTGAGTTACTACGATGTGTAGGCACACAAGGGCTGTGAAAATAACGTCATGCGACGCGGGGTTATTCATTCTCGGGTCGCATGAGCTCGCCGTGAAAAGTTTTGTTTTGACCGTGTGAGTGGGGTCCTATTTTTGAAGGCCTCGGTACGAGGCCTTCCAGGACCTCCCGTGGCCGTGTACGGCATATCGAGACGTCCTCAATGATGCCCTAGCAGCTCTATCAGTTGTTCGACATGCCTGTCGGCTTCGGATCCTTCTCATCGGGGTTCCGTAGGGCGCTACGTTTGTAATTCGCTAAGGGTTTATATCTATTTGGTCAACAAAACTCGATCTAATCGTTTCCGGAGTGTTTAACTAGACTCCCGGAGATGAATTTTTGGGATTTTAAGCTCCATGGGAGCCGATTGAATGGTAGCTGTGACATCCTGTTAGACAAGGGATCAGAGTTTACCGTATTCTTTGTTGGTGCTTGCCTGAGACGAGTATCTAGTCGTAATATCAACAGTAAAATCATTGGAGTTACTACGATGTGTAGGCACACAGGGCTGTGAAAATAACGTCATGCGACGCGGGGTTATTCATTCTCGGGTCGCATGAGCTCGCCGTGAAAAGTTTTGTTTTGACCGTGTGAGTGGGGTCCTATTTTTGAAGGCCTCGGTACGAGGCCTTCCAGGACCTCCCGTTGGCCGTGTACGGGCATATCGAGACGTCCTCAATGATGCCCTAGCAGCTCTATCAGTTGTTCGACATGCCTGTCGGCTTCGGATCCTTCTCATCGGGGTTCCGTAGGGCGGCTACGTTTGTAATTCGCTAAGGGATTTCTATCTATATTTGGTCAAACCTCGATCTAATCGTTTCCGGAGTGTTATAACTAGACTCCCGGAGATGAATTTTTGGGATTTTAAGCTCCATGGGAGCCGATTGAATGGTGGCTGTGACCAATTTGGAGTTATGCAATGGCAAAGGGAAAAGAGAAAGCTTGGGGAACACGTTGCCCTAGGCTAAAAGGATATACGAGTTCACGCCTGCAGCGAACTGTACCCCTCTTCTCTTCCATCCTTCTGTTGCGTAGGCTATCCTGAACTGCTCGGATGATACGCCGGGTTGCCTACTCTGCTCGAGAAAAACTCTGTTTTGGACGGTTGGGTAGTGCGAGAGATCTGATCGGGGATCATGTCGGAGAAGACGACCTGGTCACTTTCCCTGGGAATCCCTGGTCTGCACGATGTGTGACGGCCTAGGGTGACAATTTGGTTAATTCATCTCTCATTTTGCTCTCCTTTTGCTACGGTTGCCCACTTCGAGATCCGGTCGCACCTCTCAACCTAAAGGGGATTAGCTCTCCTTTTGTCACGACCGCCCATCTCGGGATTTTCGGTCGTGCCTCTCTTTTGCCATAGTTTTTGCCTAAACCACCCCAAAAGGGGTTTTTGACCTAGCGGGCTTGATTCTTTTATCTCTCGAGTTTGCAAGGATGAAGGGTTCGGGGAGTTCGACTTCCGAATTGGCGTTGCTTTGTGCTCTGTCTCCATCGTTGAGTCGCATATGTTCCTCCCTTTTTTTTGAAGGGGTTTCTTGATTTTTTTTTTTTTGATTGGCAAGCTTTGTTTGTCCCTTTTTTTCTTAAAATTGGGGCCTGTATGTGCTCCTTGGATTTGCTTTGCTTTTCCTGAATTTTATACTACTGCGGGTACTTTGATGAGCTTTGCCTCATGGAGACTGGGTGCGTTCTTTGTCTTGATCCCCCCACCCTTTTGTGTGGGCTGGGTTTTGCCGAATCAGCTGTCTCTTCTCCTTTGCAAACTTTACAAGTAATTTTCCCCTATTGTCTATGAGAAAGAGAAATTCAAAGTCTTGCCCCAGGGTATGGGCAACCGAGGTTGCCTCAGCATGAATGTTGGATGGGGATGCCTCGGTGTATGTGGGTATTGCCGATGACAAGTGTCTTGTACGATCTTTGTCCCCGACCGTGTCTTGTGACTCCATTGGTGAGCAACTCTTGGAGATATGCGTTCTCGAAGCCAATGTGAACCCGGGGGCTCGTTGTCGCTCGATGGCCATTGGCAGCTTTCGCGGTGGCCAAGGCTCGATTTTCCCCGCGACGCCGTTAAATCTCGAGGGAGACGATTGCGTCGATGCTGAAATGCCGAGTGGTTCGCTTAGTTGCCTCCGTCTTTGGCTTCGCAGGGGGTACCTCATCGTCGGACACTTCCCTCGTTGAAGTTTAAAGGAAGGGCCCGAGAAGTGTTCTCAGGGAGGTGTGAATCCGTGCATCATTCTTCGCCCTTAACCAACGTGTCCCTGTGAAATACGACGAAGAAGGTAGTGCATCAGGCGATTATGTGGTGGATTGTGCGGTAAGAAATATGGAGTGGACCCATGAGAGATCCCTTCGCCCATCGTGTGGCCCATGAGGTGCCACTCGTTGGGGACATTCGTTTATGGGAATCTAGTCATCACCACACTAGAGTGGTTAAATCGCGACTGGGGGCCGCATAAGTGTACTTTCCCTAAGTGCAGGTAGGCAAACGCAGTCGTCCTAGGGATGGCTCAAGGAGCCGGGTCCCAAGGGGATAGGCGGGTCGAACAGGCCCGACAGAACCGATAGGGCATCGCTGGGACCATCCTAATGCCCCTGCGGGGTTTGTTTGGCCGGGAACCCATTTAGGAATGCGTATAGATGAATGTAAAAGAAAGTTTAAGAAAGAGTGTGTGTTGCCCCTGTGGCTAGTTGGTGGCTACAGCGGAGGGTGAGGTGGGCCCATTCTTCAGTTGGAGGTGCAACCGTGCTAGTAACTCCCGTGGCGGGTGGGTTGGGCTATGCTCTATTTGTCGAAGTAGTTGCTCGAGATCTTTGCGGAGGGAGGGTTGGGCCTCAGTGTCGAAATTCCAGGAGTGGACGAGAAGTGTTTGCTGTCCTGATTCTAGACATTTGGTATTCAGACTGCCTTCTTGTTGGGTATTTCCTGCAACGGGAAAAGGAACAATAATTTAAGAACAAGAACTATTAGCAATCTTAATGCAAGGGCGTAAGGAAATGAACTAACCTGGTAGGCGTCGTGCAAGCATGCCGGAGGACGTGTGAGGGGTACGCTGAAGATGTGGCACGAGCAAGGAGAGATGTGCTTGCACGACACCGAGTGACGCGCTCAGTTGCAAGGAGGGACGTGCATGGGACATGCCAAGGAATGTGTCGGGACACGTGGATGCGTAGAGGAATGGTGGAGATCGCGGGTTGTCTACCGGCAAAAGTTGGCACAACTCACCTTTCTCGAAGTGTGTATTAGCAGCAAAATAATAAATAAATGGAAACATGCGATGCATGAGTTTTAAAAATACCAATGCAGTCATTCACATTGACTAGGAAGGTTCAAAATACAATGCAAATTTTGAAATTAAAGTCCTAAATCGATTCTCCACCGCGCTTGGTGCGCGAGCCTACGCTGCTTTGGAAAACACCGATTCTGGGCCGAGACCTCTCCAAGGCAGTGTTTGCTTGGGCCAACTCTTGATCATGTCTCGAAAGTTCGGTGTGGGTGCTTGCGAGTTTTCCTCGGAGTTGACACTGGTTGGTGAGTTCCTCACCCTTCTTGGCCATATCCGGCGAAGACAAATTGTCTCGACTTTGATGCTAGTGAGCCGATCAAGGCGGCTGCATCTTAAGAGGAAGATGCCTTGATAAGTGTGCCGGCCTCGCTTTATGAAGGCTCGATGAGATCCTTGAGTGCTGCTGGATGAGGGTCTAATATCCCTCAATGATTGGTATGGATTCGGTGCCTTGGATGTCGAAGACCGCGTTGGCGGGATCCTAGAATGAAACGACTTCAAGGAAGTTCCAGTCTGTCCGGCGAGTAGCTAGTAGAGGGATGTCTCCGATGAAAGTGGTGACGTAGTCATGGTTGACTGTGTGCAAGACTAATCCAGATGCGGTTGATGTCATTTAGTGATGGCAAGACGCGGTTGAGGCACGGATAAAAGGCCGATCGCGGCATCCGTTATCAAGATGATAGGAAGCTGACTTAGGACTCATCGATATGAATGGCCCCTAGCTTTTTGAAAAATCGTGCAATGCATGCTTGCAGGAAAAATAAATGCCCACGGCTTAATATACAAGGATCATGGTACATGTACATCTCTTTCAAAAAAAAAAAGACTCAAATGGCGCGCAGGTCGACTCGAAGGATTATTGCTGAAGCCGGATTAGAGGCTGGCGTGGAGGCATAGCACGATGCAGGGTTTGGTTCTACAGGACCGTGCTATCTAGGGTTAGGGGTCTCCGACTCAAGGGCATGAATTCCTTAAAATCGGGCGGGATTCTTTTTAAGGCCGAGACGACAGTCGAACTGCGCACTGTGCCCCTACTTCGAACCCATATCTAACCTGTGCTTCCTAATATTGGTTGTGGGACGCGACCCATAGGTACCTAAAGCTAGTATGATATGCGATGCATGGTGCGGGAAGTAAAGGTACGAAAAGTGAATGAACATAAATTAAATGAAAGCGGTAAATAAACAAGCAAATAGACAAACGAAATCGAGCCCGAACCCCTCTAAATGCCCCCAATGGAGTCACCAAGCTGTGCGGACCCGAATTTCGTCTCATCAGAGCCCGCATGCGTGCGCTATCGCAAGGCTTGGGAGAGTCCACCTTCCCGTGGGGACGCGTGACGGACACACGTGAGAAGGAGTCCCCACTTGCCATTTTACGACCAGAAAATTGAGGGCCGGCAAGTTACTCAAGTCTAGGGGTACGAGATACACCTAGTTACTAAGGCATTGGTCTTGCGGAACCGAAAATTTCGAATTCGGGGGTTCTATTACGTGCGAGCCTATATCCCGCACGCCCTTTCGATACTCTGTTTGTCTAGGGTTTACCGTTTTATTTCATTTACCGCGTGATTAAGGTTGCACTTGCCTTGCCCGTTTTGACACCGTAAATTCGAAGAAACACTTAGATCGTTAGCTCATTGACCAGAGTCCTTACAACAACTGAATATAAATATAGAGAGACATCCTTACATTGTGCTCTCAAATAAATACAAAATACAGACGCGATACCATAAATGGACCCGGTTAGTTTGCATTAGGCCAAATATTTCACTCATGCTCACCTCGTGGTTTTTAATGGCCGAAACCGAAATTAAGGCAACGCGGGCTCAAAGAGCCGGGGGTCGAGTCCAACCGAACTGTCTGATAATAAAAGAGTCATTTGGCTCTCATGATAGCCGTGGGATCGGTCAAGCTCTCAGGTCATGTCCGACCACGCCTTACCTACCCGATCCAAGTCGTCTTCCACATAGATACTACTAGGAGCGAAGTAGTAAGTCGACGCAAGACCCGATTCCGCACTCGAATTGCACGCGCTCAGTGCGGATGGGCGTTGGACCCGTGATCGACGGATTTTGGGCGTTGGACCCCGTGCACAACGTATCCTATGGGTTCGGGCTTGAACATCGATAAAACAGACAAAAACATATTAAAAAAAAAAGTAAATACAGACAAGTCATATTTTAAAGGCCATGTTTACGTGGTTAGCCAATTATGAACCATGATTGTTTGGCAGACAATTTCCTAGCCTAAATAGACGGCAAAAAAGACATGTTTGTGTACGGTACTAATTCGACTAAAAATGTGTGGGTCTGTTTTAGTTCATTTTGCATGGTGACAGTGCGGTTTTTACTGATTGTGCCAAGAACATGTTTTTCACTTGAAAACCCAAAGCCTAACCCCTTTTGCCTATTTACTCGTGTTTGATTATGCCGAGTGCACAGTTAGTCGAATTTTGCATTTTATGACGGAAGGGCCCGTTCTAAAATTCTCAACGCGATTATCGGTAATTTATCAATTTATTCACATTTCTTTAAGCCGAGTGATTTATTTAGCCAAGTTACATGTCCCTTTCCCCGTATGTGAAATCTTTTCAGTTATTATTATCCTATGCCTTGGGTGCTATGATTTTGTGAATCGGCTTGCGACATGAAGACCGAGACGGGTCCTCGAAGACCAAGAATATTCGGTCGATGATGGCCGATATACTTTTGGACCCTCGCAGGCCCGAGACGGTTGTCAATACGCAAATCCATACTATTATTTAAAATTAATGAGTTTAATCCACAATATATCTACCGATTAAAGCCAAACGGGCAAAATAGGGTTGCACGCAATCATAAATCACTCACGATTATAACATACGTTTTATAAATTTGCCCAAGGACCGAATTGGAACAATTTCAAAAGAACAGAGCTGATTTGAAAATTCGATTAAAGTTCCAGAGACAGATTTGGGGCAACTCAAAAAGTCAAGGACTGCTTTGAAAATGTCAAATTAGATTGGGGACTAGTCTGGATTCGTCAAATAGGTCAGGGGCTGGATTGAAAACATCGAAAATGGTTCAGGATTTGTTTGAAACAGATTCAAAAGCTTGGGGCTGATCTGAAAAGTGGAAAATATTCCAGGGACAAAACTGAAGCAGATTGAAAAGTTTTTTGGGCTGATCTGAAACGTCTGAGAAGTTCAGTACCTGATTGGAAAAGGCTAAAAATGGCCCAGGACTTGTTTGAAATAAATTTGAATGTTTGGGGTGATCTGAAAAAGCGAAAAATGCCCCAGGGACTGAACTGAAACAAATTGAAAAGTTTGCAAAAAATGGGTTCGGAACAATCCCGCTCATCCACACGATCCACAAACGTTCATTTCAAGTTTTCATCATCTGAACAAGCAATCAACTTACGAAAATGAAGCCCTAAGCATGCTACTAAGCTCAGAATTTTTGTACCTCCCTAAGCAAGTATCGAGAGGAACTCGTAAGTCCTTTAGCCGATCACGAACCGAATTCCGACTAAACTACCCGTAACCACCACAGCCACAGAGGGGAGGGGAGTAGATGTATCTACAGAAGGAAAAAAAGGCAATGGAACTGAGAACATAGCACGGTTAGTGGTGGTCAAGAGAAGAAAAAAATAAAAAAAAAATGAACAAAGGGAGACGAGAAAGAGGGGGGAGACTTAGCTCGAGGAGGATCAGGAAGAGGTTGTAGGATCGAAGTTGATGGTGATGACCCAGGATTAGAGAGCAACCGAGATGAGGAGGTAGCTGGTGTGGCTACTGATGGTGTTGAGCTCCAAAGAGAAAGGGAGATGGTCATGGCGAGTGGCTGCAACTTCGATGGGGCCAGCAACATCGGCGATGACCTACAAAAGAGAAGGAAGAGGAACGGCAGCTACAAAGAAATGAGATGGACAACGAAGGAACAAGAAACGTAGCAGCACTCATTGATCAACGGCAGCGGTTACCGGTCCATTAAACCAACCGGCAGAGAGCTCGGGAAGCCTTGGGCATCAGCTACAATAACTCGTGGAGGCCCGAGAAGGTCGAGAAATGGCACCTAAGAGCATGATAGTTCAAGCATAACTCGATTTCCTAGGTCAAGAATATGAGAATCGCCCTTTTAGGTTCACAATTGATCGTGATATGATGCGTTGAATCCCATGCTCGAGTTGCTGTATTTACTGTTTGGCCACTCCAGCTCCCATGAATTTTATCTCTTTGCTCGAATGTGCTCTCGATGTGATTTTTGTCTTGAAATGTCCAAGACTCACCAAATGTTGATCTAAAAATACCGAACCTGGCTCTGGGATCCATGAAGATAGTCGTACTCACCGAAGAAACGATACAGAGATGTGAGGTCATCTTTGTCCACTGCTTTCGGTTTAAATATTGATAGTTCGTGTCTCACTCTTCGGGATCAATTGCGCATGCTACAAAATTCCATATGTTGCCCTCGCCATTTTTATTAGAGTTCTAGAGTCCTAATCGAGAGCCTTGTTGATGTCCTGTCCTAGAGCCGGTGGACTAAAATGGGGTTCTGACACTAAATTTTATAAAAAGGCCAAATCATGTATAATATGGTGTTGTTTATCCTTTACACCTAATGATTTAATTTATTTGTCATTGCATACATATTATTGCATGCCTGTTTTCGGTGAGACGATGTGTGCCTTCAGCCTGGATTTGATACTAATTTAGTTTCGACATTGGTTTATAATCTGATCATAAGATACTTTTAATGAGTTTCAATCCATGTATTGCTAATTCTATCCGTTCACTAAGAGCTCAATTTATGTTTGAGCCAAACTCAGATACTTAATGCATGTCTTTTAGCTCTATAACTAGCTTTTATAGCCTACATATTTACTTTTAAAGTAATTTCAAAATTTTAATTGATATTTTTTTTGTTATATATTGATTTTGGATAAACAATATTCTTTCATTCCCCTAACATATCTTATATACTTCAAAATCAACGAACATGTAAACATAATAATATAATGATAATTTATTTATAATTTTAAAATATCAATTGAATTTTAAACTATATAAATTTTTTACATCTTTATTCAAATTATACTTCAATCTGTTTTTACTTTAAATATATAGCAATCTCATTCATTCCACATAATCATTCTCTTGGAGTCATTAGTGCAATCATCAATTCATCTACTTTCAGAAAAGAAAAAAAAGTACATCCAAAATATTTAGTAATTATATTATCAAGAGCAAATCATTAAATAATTTAAACTTTTTAGGTAATATTTAAATGTTTGCAAATATATAAATGTCCAGATAGTTTGTGATTTCCCCCCCCTAAAGAATGCCATTAATGCATCAATATATACATACTATATCTCTTAATTTTTTTTAACTTCAATTTTTTTCTTTTATGTGCTTCATCGCTTATTAACAATTTTTTTTTGGTACTTTGATTACTTATTAGGTATATTTATCGTAGGGCTAGTTTATCATGGTCATTCGATAAGTGGACCAAGTCAAATGAAGTGTCCGCTCTTCCAATTTTTATTTTTAACAAAGTAATTTATAGGATTGAATTCTTGTAGTGTTTTGTAATGTTTAATAATGGCCCAACTTAATTATTTTAATTATTTAATTATTTATGTGTTAATTATTTATTTTTGAAATTTATATTTTAAGTCTATTCATAATTGAAGGACGTAACATTTAAAATAGTATATGAATATTTGCTGCATTTATTTGTGCATTAATTGATTGCCAAGTGAATTTGACTATATATCTAGTATTTAATTCCATGCGTGTTGCACGGATTCGTACTCATATATTTATATTACCTTTTATAGTAATTATCACGTGTTAGAAGATTAATTTACTTAAGGGGTAATGACGTCCCCAAAGCCGAGCTAGGATCTATGGGGTCGGAGTGGCGGCTGAGCCACTCGATTCGTTCCTCTACTCGAAACTTCTTTTTAATCCTAGCTTCTATTAGTACCCGTGGGATTTTGAGCATGGCGCCTAATTACAACTAGGATGATGAGTAATGCATGCGCGTATGTAAATATAAAAGTAAAGTGCGGAATTTAAATGAAAGCAATTAAACATTAAAAAGCAGACAAACGGATCAAGCTTGAACCTTATAAGTACCCCTAGTGGAGTCGCCAAGTTATGTGAACTCGAATTTCGTCTCGTCGGGGCCGTATGCGTGCGCGCTGATCGCACGGCTTGGGAGTTTCCATCTTCCCTCATGAGAAGGAGTCGCCCCTACCTATTTATGACCCGAAGGTCGAGGGCCAGTGAGTTGCACGGATCTAGAGGTAATAGATACACCTAGTTTGCTAAAGTATATGGTCTGCGAAACCTAGGGTTCCAAGTTCGAGGGTTTTGTTACGTGCAGGTCTATATTCCGCACGCCCTATCGGTATTTTAATTCGTCTAAGATTTGTCGTTTTTTAATCTATTTGCCGTGTCGATTAGGTTTTGCTCGACTTGTCCAGTTTGACACCGTAAATTCGTTGAAATAATCGATTTAGTTTGAGGGACCGAAAGATAAATGGATTCTTGATTTAGGGGGTCAGTCCACCGTTCTCGCATCTTGGCTGACCAAGCCATGATGGCCGGCTCACCACGTGGACTGGGTCTGTGATTCGTGTGGTCCCGCTCGTCTGAGGGACCTATAAACCGACTCGATTGATTCCTACTCTCAGACTCCACGCTTGCCGATCAGGATCGTTACATAAATAAATGTATAAATAAATATCTTACAATGTACTCTCAAATAATAACAACAAATTACAACAAATGGACCTTAATTGACTCACGTTCGGCCAATATTCCGATCGCACTCACTGTGAATTTTGGAAAAACTACCGAAATTAATACGACGTGGGCTCATGAGAGTCGAGGTCAGATCCAACCGAAACAACGGATCCCAAGAGGGCCAAGTGGTCTTCAAGATAGCCGTGGGACCGGTCGAGCTCTTGGGTGATTGTCAAACCACATTTCATGCATCCCAACCCGAGCCATCCTCCATTTGGATACTACTAGGGTCGAAAAGGTGACTCAAGGCTAGACTCCATACCGCACTCGGGTCATGCGCACTCAGTGTGTGAGGGTGTTGGACCCCGTGATCGATGTTTGGGGCATTTGACCATGTTTGACTGTGTCCTATAAATTCAGGCTTGAACCATCACAAAACAGACAGAGACAGATAAAAACAGACAAAAATGTATGAAAACAGATAAAAGCAGATAAAATAGACAATTGGTGTGGATTAAATGTCATGTTTACGTGATTATCAAATTATGAACTGGGGTTACTTGGCAGACTTGTCTCTATCCTAAACAGACAAAATGAAGGTCATGTGTGATATGATTCGGCCATGGGCAGCCCCGGGAGGGCATGTTGCATTCGGCATTGCATAAAAGAACTTGACAGACATAATGCCTGTAGTCAAGCCTCGAATGTGTGGATTGCTTGTAAGTTGCTCTGTTTGGTGATAATGAGGGCTTAACAGATTATGATGGAGATGTATTTTCGCCTAAAACCCGAAACATAACATTTCACCTAGTTGTTTTCCAACGTTTGATCAAGCCAAGTTTGAAGTTAATCTATTTTTTTGTGTTTCGACCCATTCTAAACATGAACTTAAAGAAATGAGGGCAGGAAACACCACGAGGGTGCCAAGGTCTCTACACTTGTTCCGTGAGGGACTAGATAACCTTTCACGTGCCGTCTCCGCTCACACCTCTAGTCTAATCCTTAAGCGCTTGAATCTATGCTAGGGTGACAGAAACATGTAGATAGGAAATAGAGGGTAAGACGGGTGACAGCCGCACCTAGACAGAGGCCTACCCTTTTCCTTATTCGACATGTTTCAATTCTCCTAACGCCTATAGAGTTTGCAAATCATGAATCGGTGGTCATGCCCTTGTACCGAAAAAATGTGTCTGTGTGCACAAAAGGTCGAGACTACGCAACACGAACCGACGAAAGTCTATAGACAGTGTCGACCAATCCCTTGGACTCATCGGGGTTGTGTAGACCCCAAAGGAGCCAGGAAAACGGTTGCTCGAAGTCGTCTAAGAAGAACTCGTGCATCCTGACTCGAGCTGCCACAAATCGGGCCCAAACTTGAGTCAAGACACGCGAGTGCTCCCAAGATATCCATGCTACTCATGTTACATATCTCGGTGTTTTTATTAAAATGTGAGTTTAAAAATTCATTGCCACCGGTTCATGACCCATCGACGCGATTACAAATTATTGGCCGGTTCGTGCAATTTATTAGAAAGCCAAGTGGATTAATCAGCTAAAGTGAGACATCCCAATTACCCCGTGTGGAATTTATTAATTTGTATGAATTTTCCAAATGCTTTGGTTTGCGAGTTTCGAGCTGTTGAGGCGGCCATTGGTGAACCGCTCAATAAAAACTCTAATTCCCGACCGTCTTGATATTAAATTCAATTTTTAAACCGACTTTTAGTAATTAATCCGGTTCACGTAAGGTCTTAATTAAAACGACACTTAGCAATCTAAAAACACACGAATATAGGCATACACACGATCACATTCACACTCAATTGGCCGGTTAAAACTCTAATTCCCGACCGTCTTGATATTAAATTCAATTTTTAAACCGACTTTTAGTAATTAATCCGGTTCACGTAAGGTCTTAATTAAAACGACACTTAGCAATCTAAAAACACACGAATATAGGCATACACGATCACATTCACACTCAATTGGCCGGTTTTAAATTCAAGTGATCAACGAAGCCGGTTTTGGTGTATTTAATTAATTTTATCCCTTAAAGCCGAGTGCACATGGAGTCCAATTCATGTGTATTCATTCTTATTTCATGCAACCAATTTTATTCTCAACTTTCATTAAGTCCATTTCACGTTCGAGTTGATTTTTATTGTATGTTATGATTTTAAAAGTCCGAGTTCAATCATGTGACTGGTTCATGCTGTTCCGAGTAAGACATGCATCTCATTGTCAACCATGCAATCATCTCATCGATCAAAGATGGAGCCCTAACACGCCACTAGGTCCGAGCAATCATACCACTTCCGTGTAAGTATCGGAAGGAGTCTCACAAGGAGACCAAGGGCAGTTAGAACCGCCTGTTAGAACCATACTGAGGCGGCGAGCAACAATAACACCGGCAAGAGGGAGGGGCCAGCAGCTGCTAGCAATGTGGATCGGCAAGTAAAGCTGCTGCCTACATCTGAGATAACTTCATGAAGGAAACCACGTCAGAAAGCCAAACTAGGAAATGGAAAGAAAAGCAATAGCAGCTCGGGATGAGCGGAAGGAGATCAGTGGCAATGGCGTGACTGGAGCAGCTACGGGAGGAGGAACCAACAGCGACAATGGCCCCAAGAGTTCGAGAGAGAGACAGACTGAGAAAACGTTAGAGAGATTAGCTGGTGATCGTGAAGGGAATCAGTGAACTCGAGAAGCTGATTTCGTGGGCCCTTTTCTAGTATGTGGTGGCTACAGTCAAGAGGAAAAACGAACAGAGAGGAGAAGATGAGCTGATGTGTTGTGTGTGTCCATGATGAAGGTCGGTGAAGATGGGAGTGAGAATAAGTGAGAGAGAGAGAGGGGGGGGGGGATCAAGAGGTGATGGGAACTTTCATTGAGAGATTTCTTCGGATTCAAATAGAAATGGCCGAGAGAGAAGAGAGAATGATTGAGCTGGGCGCATGAAGAGGAATCGGGGATGGAGGTGTTGGCTGTGCTTATGCTCTCTGTGTTGGAGTAGAGAGTGAGAGGACCAAGAATAAGATGGAGCTCCGATGGTGATGATGTTATCCGAAGAGAACAAAAAGGTGAGAGGAAACGGGAAAAGGAAGCTGGAAAATGGTGACGATGCTGATCTGATGATGATGCAGATGAGGATTAAGGAGGTTGTCTTGCGGCCCCAGAAGAAAAACTGGGAGTTGCCGGGCAGGGAAGAAAAGCAAAGATGAATTTGACAGTGGTTGAGGCGTGAGCAGAGGGTATGCAGAGAGGAAGAAGGTGAGGATTCGATCGAGAATTGACAGGGTGGCTGATTGGCTCCGGAGTTGCAGCCTCTGGTCAAGGAGAAAAAGCAGGGTAGTCGGTGTGCAGTCGTGTAGCAGAACATTGAGTTGGTCTGCAGCGCAACTTGCCTGCCAAATGAAGAAAAGAAAAGAAGAATAAGTATAAAGGGAAGTCAACAGAGATGGTATGGGGGTTTTCTGTTTTTGCAGGTCTTCCTCTTCTTCCTCTTCTTCCTCTCCTTTCCTCTTCCTCTTCCTTTAAATTAAATAATTCGTACGGGCGTCCATCGATCGGTAATCTAATTTTCCGAGATCTATCGAAATTTTCGAAATCATTACTTAGAAGTTGAGCAATTCGAAAAATAATCGGTTCTATGAGAATTTTAATTTACATCGACGAAGATCGAATCTCGATAAAAATCGATATCGAACCTCTGTAATGCGTCGATCGTAATTGCTCTATTATTTTCGAAATTCAATCTTTCCAATTGGGTATCCATAAAATAATCCGAAGAATACCGTTGTATTCAGAAAAATTTAAGAATCAACATCATGCAAAAAAATATTTTTCAATATTGAGTATCGTCCCGAATTTAAAAATCGAAATTAAAGCACGGAGGCCTGAAATTCTTGTATTTTCAATCAGATATCCGAAAAATAATCAGGAGCCACCAATGTGTTCAGAAAAATTCAAGGATCAATATTATGCAGAAAAATATTTTTCAATCATGAGTATCGTTCCGAATTTGAAAATCAAAATTAAAGCATGTAGACTTGAAATTCTAGTATTTTCAATCGGATATCTGAAAAATAATCTGGGGCTACTACTGTGTTCGAAAAATTCAAGGATCGATATTATACAGAAAAATATTTTTCCATCCTAAGTTTTGTTCCGGATTTTGAAGGATAGTAACTGATGCATGTAAAACCCGAAACGTCTTGCAGAGTGTTTTTTTACTGAAAATATAAAATTGGAGTTAAATTAAAGAAATGTCCCGAGTTCAAAAGCAATGATTGTTGATGAATGAAGAATGTAGTCGGGTTTTCCTCGACAATTCCCAAGCGTCGGTGGACCAAAACGGGATGCTGACCGCTGTCTACCACAGTTACCACTCACGTTGTACTCTGGTTACACTTTATTCGCCTCTTAAATCAAGCACATCATAACTCCTCTCTAAACTCTAGCTTCAACTAACACTTGTTCAGCCTCCATCAAGTCCAACAAGTTCACAATAACTAGATTAATCTCGCTTCTAAAACTCTTAGAGCTTGTTTGGATTGGAGTCAGATTTCAACTCAACTCCATCCATATGGCTA
Organism: Punica granatum; assembly: GCF_007655135.1. Taxonomy (NCBI): domain Eukaryota; kingdom Viridiplantae; phylum Streptophyta; class Magnoliopsida; order Myrtales; family Lythraceae; genus Punica; species Punica granatum. The sequence continues at coordinate 41,224,856 of NC_045127.1, read as the reverse complement.
CAGGACAAAAATTGCCTGACATGCAGCCGGATGTGGGACCCATTTCTTCTGTCAACGGTAAGTGGGTCAATTGTAAAATTGAAGGCTGAGAAATTACCGTTGGACCGAAGAAGAGAAGCCCCGTTCCAGATCCCCTTCCCAGCGTCCTTAGGGTTGTAGAGCATCGTTGAAATTGGCTGCATACATCTGAAATCCAGCGCAATAGAAGCCGATTGGTAAGTGGGTTCCTTCAATTTGAGCGATTACTGACCTCCATACCTTCAATTTCATCGATTTCTGACTTCCACTCCATCATTGGCGTCGAATCGGACAGTGTTCGTCCGTGACGAGCAGAGGATCGTAAAAGGCGAGCAGATCGAATATTGTCAGGAATTATTCGCCAACATCTTCTGTGCATCATCACGCTTGTCCCAGCTGTCGCGTATTAAGATCATTGGTAGGGGCCCCTCGGCGTGCTCTATTCTCGGCTAAATTTGCCGATATAAGCAGCGGCAGTCGGTTTTCCCAGCCGAAGCATTCCTCAGTTCAGGTATATTCGCTCGCATCTGTCTCCGAGTGCTTGTACGATTTCGTTCTTCTTCGTCAGTTGCTTGTTCGTGGGCTGAGCTGCAATAATCTGAAATTGCCTTCTGCTTGTTCGTTCGTGGGCTGAGGCTTTGTTATCTGAAAGCTGACTACTTCTTTGAGCTGCAATAATCTGAAATTACCTTCTGCTTGTTCGTTCGTGGGCTGAGGCTTTGTTATCTGAAAGCTTACTGCTTCTTTGAGTTGCAATAATCTGAAATTGCCTTCTGCTTGTTCGTTCGTGGGCTGAGCCTTTGTTATCTGAAAGCTGACTGCTTCTTTGAGCTGCAATAATCTGAAAGCTGACTGCTTCTTCGTTGAGTGCTTGTTCGTTATTCTTCGTTGACTGCTTGTTCTGCGATTTTTTAAAGCTGAAACTCGTGACTGTGATTGTGGTCGGTGTCTGCCCTTGTACTGATGCCTATCTGTTCTTATGGGAAATTTCAAGCAAAACAAGCTTCATATATGTCGCTTTCCTCATGTACGAATCAGTATGTATATTTGGAATCTATGTTTTATTTGAGATAAGCCATAAGCAACAAGCAAAACGATTTCTGCTCTGAATTATGCTTTTTTGCAAGAAATTTACCGTATAAAAATGCATCCAAGCTTTTGTTCGGCATGAACTCATAGACCAGTATTTTCTCTTCTCTCTCAACACAACAGCCTAGGAGTCTAACTAGATTTCGGTGCTGAACTTTCGAAATTACAACCATCTCATTCATAAATTCTTCGAGCTCTTGGTCTGAAGCTCTGGATAGTCTCTTACTGTGTGTTTGATAACTTGCTATGAGGCTCGATTGTTGATGTGTTTTTGCTGGTTCGAAAGCATATGTTCTGCTGAGACATTGTCTGACTTAACGATCTGCAAGTCAGTGCAATTTCAGTTTGCAAGCTTCAGTCTGAGGACTTTCATTGTGCTGTGGTATGGGGTTATATTACTTGCTAAAATCGTGCGCAGATTGTGATTAATTTGTTGCGAGAAACACCTTCGAAGTTCGTATTTATTTGTAACCCTTAAAGCTGATTGTACCTCTTTAAACATTGAAATAGGCTCTTGGATATACGCATGATGGCATTCAGTATAAGTGCTCTATTGCTGTATTGTCTTTCTGATGCAAGCACTAGTTGTTTGGTTGTTATTCATTTAGTTTTGCATGTTATTTGTTGAGGTTTTGCAACAGCAACTGCATGCAGCATGGCGCAAAAAGGTGAAAATATTATCGAATGGAGTGATGAAATGGATGTCGCTTTCCTAAACGTACTGCTTGAGATGAAGAGAAGAACACACACTACAACATGGAAGACTAGCACTTGGAAAGAGATCACACAGGAAATGATCAACCTTTTTCCCGAAAAGCATCTGTTCTTGCAGAAGGTGAAGGACAAGTATCAAAGAATGAAGACAAATTTCACCCGATTTTCTGAAATATTAAAGTATACAGGCGTCGGATGGGATGCTGACACAAATACCATCACCGCCGACTCAGATGTTTAGGATATGTTTATAAAGGTACATGCTTGTTTCTTTGTTTGTTTGGCTCCTATTGTTGTTTCCAGCATATGTCACTGCTCTCTCATTGTTGTTTCCAGCATATGTCACTGATCTCCTTCGATCATGTCGTTGTTCTTGTTACAGAAGAATAGGGCGTACAAGACTTTTCGGAGTAAGGGATGCAAGCACTACGATATGCAGAAGCAACTGTTTAGTTCTTCCGTGGCCACCGGTGTTCTTCGCATATCCTCGACCGATCCACCACCAACTTTAGAGGAAGAACGGCGGCTGAATGCGGAATTCTTATCTAGGGGGAAGGGAAAGCAGAAACACCATGTCGATCTTGAAGAAGGATTCGACGAGAGTGACGACCCCGTCCATGCTGCCGAGCCCATTTTAACCGAGTCTCGACGTCGAGTGCCAAAAAGATCGCAAAGCAAGAGCTCACAAATGCAGGAGTGCATGGACATATTCAAGGGGAGTTTCACGAAGAACCAACAGCACACCCCACCGTCAGCAAAGAAAAACAAGTCCGTATCGAGCCCCGAGAAACCTGAGAAGAATAGCATCAAGGAAGCCCTCGATGAGTTGGCTAAATTGGAATCGAGAATCCCTCAATCCTTGTTTGTGAAAGCGGGCAGAGCACTCCTTGATCCGGCCTCCTGAAGGCTTTTCATGTGGTTCAAGGAGGAGTCATGAATGCAATGGATATTGCAACTGGAGCAACCTTGAAGCAAGCGTCATCAGATCTTCCTTTTTTTTTCCACGCATCGAACACAACGTTTTTTAAATTTCTCTGACTGAACTCGTACTGCTGATGTTTGTTATGTGTGTTTGGTTATGCTGATGCGTTTTTTTTTCATGTGTGTGTTGAATGTTATTGTGTTATGATTATAATTGAGTTGTTTCACTATTAACGATTCATTCATGAATTCATTTCCACAGTAAAAGGCGATCATTTGGCGAACAATATATCTCGTTATCGGACGCCTTCAGACAATGACAACAACCCTGGAGACAACGAGAATGAACGTATGCAACGTATGTTCTACTCCTTGATGATGCAATATGATCATATGGAAGATCCCGTTCCACAGAACTTGCCGTGCAGAAATTCTGCACTTCAAGGACGGCAGTATATTGTTGAACTATTAGGGAGTGACGTCCGGTACTTCGAAAGCTTCAGAATGGAACGACACGTGTTTAGAAATCTATGCGACACATTGCGGTTGCGCTGTGGCATCACAGATACTAGAAAAGGTATTACCGTTGAAGAGCAAGTCGGCATGTTCATGTTGGTTATTTCATATAGTATGCGATTTTCAATGGTCGCTGAAAGGTTTCAGCATTCGAAGGAAACGGTTTCACGAGTTATCAAACAAATTGCACGCGGAATGCACGATTTATCTGCCCATTTTATAACACCGCGGAACGTTATTGTCAAGCCAGAAATTGAAAATGATGAAAGGTGGCGCTTCTTTAGGGTATGTTATCTACTAATTTCATATTGTAGATCTTCTGTATTCGGATTAATATGTGAGATAGATATAATTATGCGTTTTTTTCATGCAGCATTGTATTGGAGCTATCGATGGAACTCATGTCGATGCATGCATGCCACATGCGAACAGAGTACCTTATCGCGATCGTAATGCCGATATATCACAAAATATATTGGCTGCTTGTACACACGACATGATGTTCACATACGTGATGACCGGCTGGGAGGGTTCAGCACACAATTCAAGAATATTGTCTGACGCTGCGTCACTTGATCGCTTTCCAGCACCGCGTGGTCGTGAGTATTTGCTTTTACCTTTATAATTTTCTACGAAATTGCTTGCCGAAATTCGTTTTCTTTAATTTTCATTTTGTTTTTTTGCAGGACAATATTATATTGTTGATGCAGGGTTTTCAAATATACCGGGATATTTGGCTCCATCCAAGGGAGAACGGTATCACCGGAGCGATTTCCCTAATCATTATCCGCCAACATCGGAAAAAGAGCTATTCAACCATCGCCATGCGTTAGTGCGTAATGTTATCGAGCGTTGCTTCGGTATTTTGAAGAAGAGATTCGCAATACTGACTGCCATGACGAACTTCAAACCATATACTCAAGGAGAACTTGTCCTTGCTTGTTTTGTTTTGCATAATTTTATACGCCGTAATAATTATCATGACAGATTATTTATGGAGTACGGCGATGCGTGGGCGGATTACGATTTACGATGAATTTCGCAATCCACCACAACAACACGGAACTAGAATTGATGTGGACATGAGTAGCACGGAAATGAATGTTGTATGCGACCGTATTGCTAATAGGTTATGGCGTGTTGAGCGAGGAGGCCGATGATATACACTGAGGTGTTTGTATTTGAAATTAGTAATAATTATTGTTATGATTTATCTTTGTTGCAGTTTGATTTTTGCTGGCATGCGTATTTTTTTCATGCGTACAATTACCCGATTGTTGCGGCACGTTCACTTAGAAAAAGTCAAAGGAAGATAAAGAAAAAAAAAATTTTGCCTCAAAGGCAACCACTTGAAATTGAAATCTATGCCGTGACCTTCTTTACATCTGTTCAAGTGGAAGAATTCCTATCAGTCAATTGTCATGGGTATGGGCCCCACTATATTAAATTATTTCAAATTATATTTTATCCTTTTATGAATTAAATTGAATTGAATTGGACAAAATTTCAAATCCAAACACATCCTAATTGCTCGTGAAACTTGCTGGAGTTCATTGAGACCAATAAAGTCAACACAACTGTCCCAGCAATTGTTTGCCCTCAAGCTATAGCTTACCATACAATTGAGGGGGAAACAATTGTTGAAAAGGCCACGTGGCTCCATCATCCTTAATGAAGTCCAACATGTTCTGTTAGAAGTTGGTAGTTTTAGAAACAGGGTTAATCTAGTCGCTGTGAGTTTATTAGACTTGATGGAGACCAAACAAGCATCAATTGATGCCAAAGTATAGAAATGAGCTATGTAGGGTTCGACTTGAGAGGCAAATAAATGGTAACCAAAGTAAAACCTGAGTGACGTGGTAAACAGTGAAGGAGGTAAGTTGATCTTGGAAGGGTTGAGTCAATAAAATGTAAGCATAATAAGTTATAGTTAATTTTTTTTGAAATTCAAAGCAAAATATTAACTTAAATATTTAATATGTACATTTAATTGATTTTTGGAAATCTTGTGAGGATAATTAGGTAACCAATATACATCACGGTTTGCGTGTCACATCACTTACTCCATATTTAATTATTTAATTATATTTAATTTTTTCCTGAATTTATTTTTATTTTATATTTTTTGTATTTTTTAGAAATTTTACAAACTTTTCTATTTTTTAATTATATTATTTTTTGTTTTCTAAGTTTTACTTTGTTTTCTCTTTTTAACATTTGTAAAATGTTCTGATATTTTCGTACTATTTTTTTTCATTTTTCTTATTTTTTCAGATTTTTTATTTTTTGCATATTTTTATTTTTATTCTGATCCGATTTTTTGAAATAAATTTTCTGATTTTTCTGTAATTTTCTGAAGTTTTCTCATTTTTGTAATTTTCTGATTTTTTTGGGGTCTTACACACATTTATAAATATATTTTAAAATTTTTAATGCCATGTTAGCATTCTATTTGCCATGTCAACGAAAATGAACGAGAAACTAATGGATACTAGATTTGGAAAGAAAACGAATGTTGATGTATTTTTGTGAGAAAAAAAAGTTCAAATTACATTTGGAAAAAATACGCTAAATTCGTGATTTTTGGAGTGATTTTTCCTAAATTAAGTGTAGATATTAATCATTTATAAAAGAAAAAGTATTAACCTTGTGGAGCGATTTAGTTCACAATTATGCTGCACTGTTAAAGGATTAACTTTACTTGCAATCCAAAAATTTAAAACTCACTCAAAGCATTTTGTAACTGGGGCCAAGTGGATACTCGAATAGGAATAAATGCCAACTAATAGATCTAACTTTTTCGATGTGAGTATCTAGAAACCCAATGAATCACAATTAATACATATTCTAATTGGACGATAGTAAAATTAATTCAATCGTGAATTTCTCCTTTCACAAGAATTAACCCAAGAACTTCTAAAAGAAATATATGTTGAATCATCCAAATCAATCCACATCGGTAATGTTAATTAATACTTTAGATGCCTCTTTTTCCTTTTTTTTCCTCGGTGTGTACTTAGAAGTTCAACGAACTCCGAGTAATCTAGTTTGAGCAGGGTCGAACTACTAAGGATGGAGCTCTCCCAATCAAGAATTTTTTCTATTCACAGTACTCGAATTCAAATGCAAGACCAAGACACATCGTAATTTACAAAAAAAAAAAATCGCATATACATGTAACAATACATGTTAGTTTGGTTATCTACTTAAAAATCAATAGAAAAAGCATTTATATAACCGGCACCACATTTTCAAAGGAAGTCATGTTTGGTTTTAAAGTTATACTTCAAATTCCAACACTTTTTTTTACTCCAATAGGTAAAGGACAAACGGGTTTCCCCTTTTCAGAAAATGTGTCCGTTCGGGTGGGCCCCACCTCTGTCTTTCTCGCCCCACCTCTGCCTTCCTCGCCTTCTTCCTTTCTTCTTTCTCAACAAGCTTTGCAGAGTGCCCTTCCTTCTTCTCCTTCATCCACAACAGCAACGACTTCATTGAGCACAAACTGTTGATTCTCAACTTGAAATCCGCCGTTTCAGAGTGTAATTGCAGTCTGAAAGTGAGCTTCGAATTCTTCAAGGTCTCAGTCAGACGGGAAATGCACCGTCTACCTTGAAACCCTTGTCGGTAAAGGAAGCTGCGAAATTCCCACCGATAAAATTTCATGCCATCTTCACCTGATTAGTGACAACGAAGAAGGAGCCAAAAGTAGAGTTTGCATCCCAGTTTTACACAGGCTTTGTCAGGAGAGATTCGCAGAGGTAGATAACCTCTGTGACCAAAGGAGAGGGTTCCTGGCACTGGCCTTAGTACGGGCCCCCCATCTCCATAGCTTTGTCTACCTCTTCTTCTTCTTTAAGATCGGTTCAAACTCAGCTTCGCAATCCCATCTCCACTCGAAGAGGTATTCTTCCCCTCTCATCTCTCTCGATTTGATGAATAGGTCATTGCTTTTGCCCTGTTGGTTGTGTTTGGACAGTGTGCTGCTACTTCTCAGTGTTTTAACGCATTGTCTGCATATGCTTCTCGGTGTTTGGACAGTGTGCTTGTTGTTGGTTGCGTTTGCCAGTGAGGGCTTGTTTTGCCTTGTGACCTGCACAACAGCCTTATTGCTTCTCACTGCTTTTAAAGCTGCTTTGCATCACTGCTTCTTCCTTGTTGGTTGCGTTTGGACAGTGTCCTGCTGCTTCTCAGTGTTTTAATGCAGACCAGCCCATATGCTTCTTGGTGTTTAGACAGTGTGCTTGTTGTTGGTTGCATTTGCCGGTGAAGAGATGTTGTGCCTTGTGACCTGCAGAGCAACCCTACTGCTTCTCAGCGTCTTTAATGTTGAATAGGTCACTGCTTCTGCCTTGTTGTGCAAAATGTTCGAAAGTGTACTGCTCATTCTTCCTCTTATGTGATATTGTTGCGGTTAATTGCAAATTGGCTGATGTATGCATTGAAATCTGTTCAGTTTTACAGGTGAAAGCTGTTTTGTTTTGCTGCAAGTGGCTTGTGTATTGTTTATTCATGTTCTATGGTTGCTTATTTGTGGAAGTTCTGCTTGGACAAGTGCATCCAAGATGGCTCCTAAGGGTGAGAATATCCTCGAGTGGACTGATTAGATGGAGTTCACTTTCATTCATATCATGCTTGAGAAGTTGAAAAACGACCCACACGATATCTTGGAAGTAAAGGGATTGGGAGGAGGTGAATCTGGAGATGGAAAGGCAATTTCTCGATGTCCAACTAGGCTTCCAGAAGCTCCAGCAGAAGACAACGAGAATTAAGACTATGTACAAGCAGTTCACTGAATTGCTTTATCATATTGGAGTCGGCTAGGATGAAGACACCAATACTATCAAGGCGAGTCTCGATTTATGAGATAAATTTATCAAGGTACGAAGCTTCATTTTAATACATATGTGTTTCCCCTCAATTTATTCCATCTCTTTGCTGCCTTTGTATTTACTGAAATAGCTCGTCGAATGATCTTTTTTGCAATGTGCAGAAGAACAAGGCCTTCAAGACATTCCGAACCAATGGCTGCAAGAACTACAAACTGGTAAATGAGCTTTTCAATTCATCAACTGCTACCGGTGCTCTACGCATCTCCTCAACCGATCCACAACGGACATCTGACGAGGATCGACAAATACTAGAGGAATTCCTATCAACATCCAAAGAACAGCAGAAGCAGCCCGTTAACCTCGAAGAAGGCTCCAACGAGAGTGATGATCGGGTCCATGTGGTTGAAGAGCCGATTATATGTGAGTCCCGACGTCGAGTGCATAAAAGGCATTTCTCGACAAACTCACAACTACAGGAGTGCATGGACTTGTTCAAGGCCAGTTTCAAACCCAAGCCTAAGACCACCCCACCTGAGTCCAAGAGAAGCAAGTCAGTTTTCAGTCCTGAGAAACTAGAGAAAAATAGCATCGATGAAGCAATGGCAGAGTTGAATCAACTAAAACCGACAATCTCGATTGACGAGTATATGGGAGGAAGCTTAGTTATCATTGATGATAGAGTTAGGAGGGTGTTCATGTGCTACCTAGAAGTCATAAGAAGGGAATGACTATGTCGTCTTACTAGCTCTTGAATGACCTTGGGATTTCTCTTTGTGTATTGATATTGTTTGCGACAATCTCATTTCTTTCTCTTAAGTATGACATTCATCGTACTGATATGTTTGTTATGTGGGCTTGGAAATTTTTATGCTGTATATTTTCGTTTTTCCATTAACAACATGTTCATAAACATCCTTCCACTATTATGGGAGCGTATTCGAAAGGCAATATGACAAGAAATAGCACTTCTTCGCGATTTGAAGATAGTTCTAGTGATGAAGAGATGACTATTAGGCAACGATGGTTTTTCCTTTTGATAATGCAACTTGCGGTGGCCAAAGAATAGGTTCAACGGAACATCTCATGTAGAAATCCTTGACTCCAAGGAAGAGAGTACACGCTTGAAGTTTTGGGGAATAATGTTAGATGTTTCGAGAATTTCAAAATGGAACCAAACGTATTTAGCAACATCTATGACACACTTCGAAGGCATTGTAACATTAGTCTGCACATGACTGCAGAGTTTTTTTCGAAGCTGTAACATTAGAATTATTTCCTGCTCCTCATGTGGTGAGTGTTTGCTAATCAGTTTTTTATATCCTAAAAAGTTTATATTGTAACGTATTTAAATGTAATAATTTCCTTTTTATTTTAGAATAATAATATATTGTCGATGTAGGGTTTCTCAATATTCACGGATATTTGGCACCATACAAGGGGGAACAGTAACACCGAAGTGATTTCGGTGAGGACAATCCCTCGACAACAAAAAAGAAGCTATTCAATCATTGACATTCATCGTTCATAATGTTATTAAACGGCGTTTTGGGATATTAAAGAGGAGATTCGCAATAATGAAATTAATACTAAATTTCAAACCACATAAGAAAGGACAAATTGCTCTTATTTGTTTTGTGTTGCATAATTTTATTCAGCGCAATTATTACCATAAGAGGTTATTTGAGGAGTACGGTGATACTTGGGCAGATTATGATGCATTTTGAAATCCACCTCAACAACCAGGAATACGAATTGAAGTTGACATGAGTAGCAACGAAATGAATGCCGTATGCGATCGTATCGCAAATCGTGTATGGCGAGTAGAGACAAGATGCCGATGATCTACACTTATTTGAAATACGTATCGTTATTTTTTATTTGGAATTTTATTTTCAAATTTATATTAAAGAACATGCAGCAAATGTATGCATCTATTCTTCTAAGTATCATATTGAAGACTAGTTCTTTTATTTTGAACAAATGTGCTAAAATAATCGAACGAGTGTATGAATAACTCGAATGAATGAAATTGTCCGCTGCTAAAAGGGAAGAAGAAATTCGGATGGGAATGTAGTGAAAGACAAAAGTAGAGAAGGTAAGGCCCACTAGTTCGACTAATCCAAGGTGAATAGATAAAGTAGAGACGTTAGGGCCAACTAGAATTAGAATGAAGTTTAATTTTGGAATAAAACCCTAAAGTCAAACAGGCCTAAAACTTGAAAGTTTTTGGAGGGTGGGTTTGTGAGTAATATTATTTCCAGAAAAAGCCAAAGCAAAGGAGGTGGGGACCTTTCCCGCTATATCATGTCCTCGTCTTCTTCGTCGATCATCTGTTTCTTCTGTTGACTAGAAACCCAAGGTCATTGTCTTCCATATACAATCCACTTCAGTTTGTCCATTCTGTGATCAGAAGGTAATCCGTCTCTCTCTCGCTCTCGCTCTCGCTCTCTGGTGGAGCTTTCTCTAAAATAATATCTTCGTCATCAATCTTATCCTTTGGGCGCTTTAATGTCTCCTCCACCGTCCACTCTGAATCTTAAATCAATTTATCGTTCATTCATTTGATTGAAGAGTGTGAAAGGCCGAACATTTCAAATTTTGCTCCATCCATTTACGGTTTGTCTCGATTTGTTCCCCGCACTCGATGAATTCATGCCGAATTGCATCCGAAACACGATCAGTGCATTTGCAATGACTTTTCATCATAGATTTTAGACAAATTAATCACATCTTTCTTATCGAGTAACGTGGATTTGCTCAAGTAGTTCGACGCTTATTCTCCTTAAATAAAGTATTGAGTTCGAGTCTTGTGAATGGAGAAAATCATTGTTTGAGAGATTTATCCCTAAATGAACCGACCCAGTTCGAATCGGATTAGTTGGAGCTTTGGATAGCAGGGTGCAGATAGGGGAAAAAAAAAACAAAAACGTTGCTGACTTTGGCTCTGTGACCAAAGTCCTTCTTGCCCCGTTTGGCCCGCTTGCTTGGACCACTACTCTTTGTACCAATTATGAAATTTTTGGATGTTTGGATTTAGATGTGCATTTTCTTGATTTGGCTTATTCATATACGATTAAGGGGTGATCCTTACAGCTAAGACTTAACTTACACTGCTCGTTTGTCGTTTAACCCTTTTGTGTCATAAAAAGCCATGAAAGAAATAGGTGGAGTGTTACTTTTTGTGTGACTTGTGTTCGATTTTTCTATTGCCCAGAAAGACTTGTGAATCTTTTATAAGGAGTTAATAATAATGGACATATATGTTTACTTTAGCATCGGATATGCTGCTGGAACATAATGGATATTCATATGAAAAGTTAGTGTGGAAATACATTATTGCGAGTGCCTCGAAACATGAATGTAATTTTCGGTCTAACTCTGGGACACGAAACCACTGTTAATGAACTCATGAGTATACTACGACAGACCGGTCGGTTGGCTACATTCACAAGCAAATGATCTTGCAACGGCTAAAGAGATGGAAATGAAGGGATACTACTTTATTTGGTCAAGGTACATGTTTCTTGGCAGTTGTGGATACTTAACATATTCTTTTTTTCTTTTGAATTTTCTCAGCATTGCTTTTCTCATGGCCCGAATAGTCATTAGTAGATGATGAAGAGCTCATTGGCCTCGGATAGGGAAAGTAATTTTGCTTCACTGCGACGTAAATGATAAATCACCTCCAGCTAATAGACAGCGCCAACTGCATAATCTATTCAGAAAGTATCATACATTAGGGGGAAAGAACCTTATCTTGAAGATAATAGATTTGCATTTTAACAAAACAATTTGAGTTTAATCCTTTACTCCGTTGTTAGGTCATGGATTACGTATTCGAAAGGGCCCTTTTACCAACCGTATTATTTTTTCAAATCAAAGTTGAGTTATATGTCATCACTAACATGTCCCAAGCTGGTGTAGAATGTAAACAAGCAAGTATGTGAAGAAAGTATTGCCCTTAGAACTTGGTGCAACCGATCAGGAAAGCAGAGATGCATGATGAATTTACCCAATCGAACTCATCAGTGAGTGCGACTTAAAAGTTTTCGTCTTGTGAGATCCCCATAATTATAACTAGACACTCAAGACTGAACTTTTATTTTCCCCATGAAATTCTTGAGAAGTATTCGGTTCAAGGTCAATGGATATTTCATCTGTAGTCAGACGACATGAGAAGGTTTCCTTGGCGTACTAACTTGCTGATTTATATCAGTCTTCGCAGGAAACTACGTTTCAATTACCTACCGTCAAAGCTTTATCCTGATCTCCTTGGTGCCTACCATATAAGGAGGTTTTAAGGATGACGGCATCGTAGTTATAAGCAAGAATAGTTTCAGCTGTAAATTATGATTCTGTCCTCTTCTTAAAAGAACTGAACTTTTTAACTTCTAAAATTACTGCTAGGGAAATTCAGCTTTTTAACATTGTTGAGATAGAAGATAAGCCCCACTTCAAAGGAACGTGATGAGAACTTCGGATTGGCACTATAAAATTGTGCAGTTCTGGAAGTGAGGGACAAGATGGCAGAAGGTCCAGTGACCTTTCTACTGAACAAGCTCTCGAGCTTCTTAGACAGTGAGATCCACATCTTTAGAAATGTTCAGGAAGAGGTCATAGACTTGAGAGATGAACTCGCACGTACCAAGGCCTTCCTGAGGACTGCAGACTCCCTCGTGGAGAGCAACGAGCAAGTCCAAGTATGGGTCGAGCAAATCAGGGACCTTGCTTATCAAATGGAAGATGTTCTCGATGAATTCAAGCTGCTTTCAGTTGAAGACCATGGCGATGGCCTTCATGGTATTCTCTGCAAGTTTGGTGGCAACATCAGGAACCTGAAAGCTCGTTATCGGGCCATAAATGATCTGCAAAGGGTCAGCTCGAGGCTCAAGAGCGTCTGCGAGGGGCATAAAAGACTGCGCCAGAAATTCAGGAGAGCAGGGCAGCATGTTCAGTCCAATGATGGCGACGGCCCATGGCAGGACCACCGCAGTGATGCTCTTCTTTTAGACAAGACCGATCTTGTGGGCATTGAGGAGCCCAAGAGGCTTCTTGTGCAGCACCTCATCGAGGGTCCTGCCAAGAGGGAAGTAATCTCTGTGGTCGGGATGGGAGGGCTCGGAAAGACCACTCTTGTAAAGCAAGTCTACGACCACCCCGCCATAAAGAAGCACTTTGCTATCCGTGTTTGGGTCACTTTCTCTACATCTTCCAAGACAGAGGAGCTCCTGAAGGAAATGCTCCAAAAGATTGCCCATCAGATCAGGAAACCGGCTCCAAAGAGGGTGGACACCTCGAACAGTGATTGGCTGAAAATGATGATCAAGGGCTGCCTGCTCAACCGAAGGTACCTGATCATTCTTGATGATGTGTGGCACGTGAATAAATGGGATGCTGTCAAATATGCTTTTCCCAATGACGGGTGTGGCAGCAGAGTCATGCTGACCACGCGCAAGGCCGATGTAGCCTCTGCCTCCCTCGCGGATTTTGGTGGAAAGCGCTATGACTCAAAGCCCTTGGCCGATGAAGAGTCTTGGAAGCTCTTCTGCAGAAAGACATTTCCAGGGAACAACACCTGTCCTTCTAACTTGGAGGAGACCTGCAAGACTATACTGAGTAAGTGTGAGGGTCTGCCTCTCCCGATCGTGGCCATCAGTGGTGTATTGGCTTCAAAAGACATGCGAAGAATTGACGAGTGGGATCTTGTGAGGCGAACTCTTCGTGCAGAGATCGACGGAAACGACAGGCTCAAGAAGATCAACAAGGTACTGTCCCTCAGTTTCAACGACTTGCCTTACTACTTGAAGTCTTGTTTCTTGCACTTAAGCGTCTTTCCTGAGGGTCACGGAATCGAACGTATGAGGCTGATCCGGTTATGGGTAGCGGAAGGATTTGTTGAGACAAAGGAAGGTAGGACTCTTGAAGAAGTTGCAGAGGGTTACCTGAAAGAACTCTTGAACAGAAGCTTGTTGCAAGTGACAGACACGACTAGCGACGGGCGGGTCAAAGAGTGCCGAATCCACCACCTTCTACAGCAAATTGCAATTCAAAAGTCCAAGGACCAACACTTTGCTGCGAGAGTGGACGAACAGAATGCATCCTGGCCTGACAAAGTTCGTCGTCTTTCCATACATAACAGGTTCCAATCTTCACATAAAGACAGGTCACTTTCCCAACTTCGTTCCTTGTTCATGTCTGGCGTCGAGAAGTCCTCGGTAAAAGCAGCATTACTGTGCGTTCTCAAACTGCTCGCTGTTTTAGATTTGCAAGCTGTTCCTAATTTGAGGAAATTTCCGGTTCAAGTAGTTGAGATGTACTCCCTCAGGTACTTAAGCTTTAGGTATACTGAGGTAGAAACAGTTCCCAGTTCAATAGGGAAGCTACAGAACTTAGAGACGCTTGATCTGAAACATACATATGTCACTGATCTGCCTATCGAGATCATGAAGCTCCAGCGACTTCGGCATCTTCTCGTTTATCGCTATGAAACTATATCTTATTCGCATTCTAAGTATGGCTTCAGGACACCTGCGGATATTGGGTCACTGCAATATTTGCAGAAGCTCTGCTACATAGAGGCCGATGACGAGAGAAGTCACGCCCTAATGGAAGATATTGGGAAGCTGACCCAGTTAAGGAGGCTGTGCATCCTCAAGTTGAAGAAAGAAGATGGGGCAGCTTTGTGCTCTTCGATCGCAAAGTTGACCAATCTGGTGGCATTGTCGGTTTCCTCGTTGGAAGATGATGAAGTCCTTGATCTTCAGGACCTTTCTTCTCCACCTCCTCTGCTCCAACGGATTTACTTGAAAGGACGTTTATTGGCAATCCCGCATTGGATTCCCACCCTCGAGAGCATCGTCACATTACACCTGAGATTGTGCTGTTTGAAGGATGACCCACTGTTATCTCTTCAGAATCTGCCCAATCTTGTCCATGTCGAGTTGGAAAAGGTTTATAACTGGAAGATACTACACTTCAGCGCCAAAGGGTTCAAGAAGCTTCGCAGATTAGGTCTCGATAATTTTCAGGAGCTAAGGGGCATAGAGGTGGAAGAGGGAGCCTTGCCCAGCTTTGTTAAGTTGATTATCCAGCGATGCAAGTTACTGCAGAATGTTCCTTCGGGCATCGAATATCTGACGAAGCTCAAGGTGCTGGAATTCTTCGATGTGCACGATGAATTGGTCAGGAAACTCGAGCACGATGATCAGAGCGAAGACTATCGGAAAGTTGCTCACATTCCCGAGCTTCGTTATGGGTCGTGGACTGATGGGGGCTGGGATGTCAAGTCGGTGCAAAGAACCGGGGAGGAAGCTGGTTCTTCTCATTCTGGAAATGGTAGGAGCAGAAGTGAACTTCCTCCTTGTTGGAAGTGATTACTTCTACTTGCTGTAAATATCTGTACAGATCTACATTAGTGCTAGTCTTAATGTGAGCTGACTCGATGTAAATTATGTTATTGTACATAGCAATGTGTGTTAACTCTAACTCTCACTGTTAACTCTCTGACTCGTGTATAAGTTCGCTTGAAACTCTCAAATGCAAACAAAAAATCTTTGGTCTCTTGTGCATACCAGAATCCTGCACTTGTGTTTGTGCAGTAACTCAAAAACGATTGTATTGAGGGTGAGTAAGAGAAAAAAGGAAGAAATGATGAACACTTTTCTCTCATTAATCAACTGGAATAGCAACACATACACTGTCTGATACATCCCATACATATAGACATAATAACTGCAAGTAACTGCCCTACGGCTAGTTACAATTCAAGTTCAAATGAAACATACACTTAACTATCTAAAGGAAACCAACTAACTTCGACTTAACGAACTTGCATATAACGCATACAACATTAATAGGAAACCAACTAACTTCGACTTGACAGACAGACATAACATGGATTAGTGACTGATCCACTCTTCCAACACTCCTTGGATTAGGAGCTGATACAAACACCAATGTTCTGTCTCAGATAATTAAATCGACTAACACTAAAAGTCTTAATGAACATATTTGCTAGTTGATCTTCTGAACTGCAATGCTCCAGCTTAACTGCACCTTCCCGCTGTACTTCCCTTAGATAGAAGTATTTCACTTTAAAGTGCTTTGTCTTCTCATGAAACACAGGATTTTGTGAGATTGCTATGACAGCTTGATTGTCCACGTACAATGTAGTAGGCTTCTCTACATCAAAGCCTAAATCCCGCATCAACTTTCTCAACCAAACTGCTTGATCTGCAATAGTGGCTGCTGCAACAAACTCTGCCTCTATAGTGGATTGAGCAACAATTTCTTGTTTTTTTCGAACTCCATGAGAAACAGGCTAATCCAAGAGAGAAACAATAGTCTGATGTGCTTTTCATATCATCCAATGAACCAACCCAATCACTGTCAATGTAACCATGCAACTTGTATTTATTAGTCTTGCAGAACTCTACTCCAAATGATGGAGTTCCCTTTAAGTACCCAACCACTCTTTTTGCTGCCACCATATGAGTTTCGCTAGCACAACTCAAGTATCTCAAGAGCATACTAACTGCATGAAGGATGTCTGGTCTTGTGGCAATTAAATACATCAGACACCCTATTAGACTTCTGTACCTGCTAGCACTTGGCACCTGATCCATCATCCTTCTTCAGTTTCTCCTTCAGTTTCATGGGAGTCTAGACACTCTTGCATTCTTCCATTTTGAACTTCTTAAGAATCTCCCTTAAATACTTCTTTTGACAGATGAACACCTCATTCTTTCTTTGCTAGACTTCCATCCCCAGAAGATAAGCCATCTCACCCAAGTCTGTCATCTCAAACACTTTCTGCTGATCAGTCTTCAACTTTTCTACCTAATCTTTGATGTTTCCAATTACTAAGCGATCATCAAAATACAATGAGAGAACCACTATACTTTCCATTTCCTTCTTCACATACAGTGTGCATTTACTCAAGCTTTGCTCGAACTTCAAATTCTGCATATAAGTGTCTATCTTGTTATACCATGCTCTAGGTGCCTACTTCAAACCATATAGGGCATTTTTGAGTTTGGAGACCCTATCTTCTGCTCCTTTTACTTCAAACCCCTCCGGTTGCTCTACATAGATCTCCTCCTTGAGCACCCCATTTAGAAAGGCAGATTTCACATCCAACTGGTATAGTGTCCAGTTCTTTTCTGCAGCAATGGTTAAGAGTAATCTAATGGTATCAAGTCTTGCAATTGGTGCAAACGTTTCTGAGTAATCCACTCCCTATATCTGTGCATACCCTTTGACTACAAGCCTTGCCTTTTACTTGTTTACACTGCCATCAGGATTGAGTTTGGCTCAATAGACCCATTTAACCCCAATCACTTTCCTGTTTCAAGGTCTCTTGACCAACTCCCATGTTTGGTTCTTTTCAATCATACTGAGTTGTTCTTGCATTGCTACAACCCACCTCCTATCTGCATTAGCTTCCTCAAAGCAGGATGGTTCAAACAATGCAACATTACATCTTTGATAAACATTAGCCAACAACCTTGTCCCTCTTACTGGTGGATCATCACCAGTTTCCTCGACTGAAGCTTCTTCAGTCTGTGTCTCAGTGAGTGTGATTTGTGGCACACTTAACTGAGATTTATGTGTCATAGATTCCTTCTTTGTTCTTACACTCCAATTCCACTCTTCACCCTCAAAAAACTTAATATCTCTGCTAACAATTACTTTCCCATTTGATGGCTGGTAAACTCTATAAGCCTTTGACTGCTCACTATATCCCATAAACACTCCAACTTCTCCTTTTTGGTCATGCTTATCTCGTTTGATAGAAGGAATATGAGTGTAAAAAATGCAGCCAAATACCTTTAGGTTGTTCAATGATGGCTTAATTCCACTCCAAGCCTCCAATGGTGTCTTCATCTCTACAACCTTGGTTGGAAACCTATTCTGCAGGAACATTGCTGTTGCAGCTTCCGCCTAGAACCTCTTAGGCACATGCTTCTCTTGCAACAGACATCTAGTCATATCCATGATACTTCTGTTCTTTCTTTCACTCACCCCATTCTATTGTGGTGAGTATAGAACTGTGAGTTGGTGTTTGATGCCAGCCTCTTCATAGACTTCTCTGAATTTGGCTGAGGGATACTCTCCTCCATTATATGATCTCACATCAAGTAGCTTGTATCCACTTTCATTTTCCACGAGCCTTTTGAACTTCAGAAACACCATGCCAATTTCTGATTTTGTTTTCACAAAGAATATCCAGCACATTCTGATATAATCATCAATGAAAGTAACAAAGTACTTACTAGCATTCAGTGACTCTTCTGACATTGGCCCATAATCTTCTGTGTGGACTAACTGAAGCTTCTCAGTAGCCCTCTAATGACTTTTCCTAAAAGGTAATCTGGTTTGCTTCCCTTCTAGACAAGCCTTGCAGTTCTTTAGTTCTCTGTGAAATGAAGGTAGCCCCTCGATCATTCCATGTTTCTGCATAAACATCACTCCCTTGCTGTTGAAATGCCCAAGCTTCCTATGCCAGATGTCTTCTTCAACTTCTTGACAGGACATAGCAACTTGTCTCTCATCCAAAGGGTTGAATGAGAAACAATTTTCCCTCATAGGAATATGAAATAGAACCCGTCCCTCAGCATCACCAATAACACATTGACCCTTCTCAAACACCACTTTATAGCCTTTTTCAACCAACTGACCAACACTTAGCAAGCTTTGGTTTATTTCTGGCACAAGTAGCACACTAGAAATCAACTTGGTGCATGCTGGACCCTCGAATATCACATCACCCTTTCCTTCAATAGCTATGAACTCTCCATTTCCAATCCTTACTTTGGACTTTACAGACTTGGCCAATGTTCTAAACAAAGCTTCATTGCTAGTCATGTGATTAGTGCATCCATTGTCGACTAACCACACATCCTTGACTGCATTTGAAGTAAAGCAAGTTACTACAAAGAGTTGATATACCTCAGTACTTGTTGCATTGTGACTTTCTCCCTAGTGCTCAGTGTGTTTTTCCTTGTAGATAGCTTCCATGTGTCCAATCTCGTGACACTTCCTGCACCTTACATTTGACCTTCTCTAACACTTAAAATGAGCATGACCCTTCTTTCCACAATGCTTACAAGGGCCTGAACCCTACTTCCTTTCTTGGTTCCATGTGTTGTTGTTTCCTTGCTTACCAACATCGCTGCCATACTTCTTATGTTGTTGCCACCTCTTTCCTTTCTCATCTACATTCCTATTAAATTTTGCTTGCAAGACACCCTTTACTGGCTCCTCCTTTCTTATTGTCCTTCTTTGCTCCTAAGCTTCCAAAGCACTGAGAACTTCAGATAGTTTGAGGTCTAGAAGTTTCCTAGTGTTTTCTAGAGAGGCAATTGTTGCCTCGAACTTCTTAGGGACTGACACTAAAATTTTCAGGACCAGCCTTTCATCACTTGTGTTGGATCCCATAATCCTTACTTTGTTTGCAATTTGCACTAGTTTCTCCACATATTCCTTCACATTTTGTCCTTCATGCATCTGTAACTTCTCAAACTCCCTCAACAGATTCAATGCTTTCATGCCCCTTATCCTCTCATCTCCTTCATATTTTTCTTTTAAGTAATCCCATATAGCTTTTGTAGATTCAAGCCTCATAATTCTCGTAAAAATAGTGGGTGAAACAACAGAGTAAAGACACGACTTAGCTTTGGCATTTCTAGTGACTCTTTCCTTCTGGGTCTTGATCTGGTTGGGGTCAGATTTGCAGGTAATGGAGCAATTTCATAGTCTTTAAGCAATGCATCCTAGTGGTTTGCACCCTCCATTAAAGCCTTCATCTTCACTTCCCATGTTTGGTAGTTTTCTCCATAAAAAACTGGTGGAGTAACGCTTGAGAAACTAGGCATTGCTACTGTTGTATCTATCAACTTGCCCTTAAGATCCTTTTAATGCTCTAATACCACTGTTAACTCCAACTCTCACTGTTAACTCTCTGACTCTCATGTATAAGTGCGCTCGAAACTCTCAAATGCACACATAAAATCTTTGGTCTCTTGCGCATGCCAGAATCCTGCACTTGTGTTTGTGTAGTAACTCAAAAACGATTGTACTGAGGGAGAGTAAGAGAAAAAGGAAGAAATGATGAACACTTTTTTTTTCATTCATCAACTGGAACAACAGATACACTATCTAATACATCCCATACATATAGACATAATAACTGCAAGTAACTACCCTACGGCTAGTTACAATTCAAATCAAATGAAACATATACTTAACTGTCTAATGGAAACCAACTAACTTCGACTTAACTAACTTGCATACAACACAAACAACATTAACAGACAAACAGACATAACATCGATCAGTGACTGATCCACTCTTCCAACAATGTGATCTCATCTCATCGCTGCTTGGCACAGCTTTTCCACTTCAGGCAATGATGGTAACACTGCTACCTGCTCTGGATCTTGTTGGCTAAGGCTATTGAAGTGATTCCTATGTTGAACCCAATATTTCCTTATATGAGACTATAACATTTAGAGGGTCATGCTGCCTGAAAGATTATATGGTATACCATGTAGCGTAGTTCCATGTCGATATTGTGACGAAGTGAAGTAGTTAATGAAGGAAAGAACAAAAGGGAGAGAGTGCTGATTTCTGATTTATGTTGTTTAGGGAGGGCAAATACGAGTGTTTCTATCAAGAGGCACAAAGGATACTTGTAGGAGGAAAGGCTCCACTTGGAAGTGCTTATCGACTCAGGAGTGTTCACTTAAACCAACTTTTGTTGTTGGCTAGTCGCACCCTGTGAAGCTAGTCCAAGATATATTTGTTTTAATTTCGACCCCACTCAACTCCCCCCCCCCCCAACAACACCCCGAGGCGCATGCCAGCCACCTTCTCCCCCGGCAAGGTCGTTGGAGGCATCAGAGCCCTACCGACGGGACTCATTCCCCCTCCCCTTTTTGTCTTTTTCTTTTTTGGATCTTACAAAATATTTAATAAATAACAATATTAATCAACCACTCAAGAGGTGCAACGAGAACCGATGTAATGGCGTTAACTTTCCGTTACGATTTCATATTGAAATTATCTAACGGACTTCATGTTTAGTATTACTTAAACCAAACTGATACATTTATGACTTAAGTTTAACTTTTCCCATAAATTTTGGACTTCCACATTCATTTAGCTTTAAAAAAAAGGGAAAAGACATATTGGGAATAAAGAAGGGGAAGTGGCCTCACCGGTGGCCACTCCTCCTCCTCCGAGGTTGCCGGTGGCGTCTACATTAACTATCGAACTTAGAGGGGGAGAGATGGCCTCCTAATCAGGAGAACCTAACTAGTTCTGTTTGTGGTGGGTTGTCTTGATTAGGGGAGGAGGCCTTAGCAATTGGCGAGCCCCCCTCCTCACCTAGTCGGGAGTTCTTAGCTCATACCAAATTGGATTATCCTGATTAAGAAAGGAGGGGGGCCTTGCTTGCGGCCAACCCGTCCCCTTTGACGCTATCGGCCAACATACACTGGCGACCTTAGAGGGGTAGGGATGGCCGCTAGCTGAGTTCTCCCCTTCTCCATTCTTGACCAACCATTTAGTATTTTTAATATTATTGAAAATTAATTTTTTGTGAGAAAGAAATTTATTTTTCTTCAAATAAAACCTAACAATCAGTATTTTTAATTAAAAATAATAATAAGATCAAAAAGGAACTAAATAGGGGAGGTTGAGGATTAAAATCAGTTCAAAATTAGGTTTACTAAAACCACAAAAGAGTTTAAAGATTGATGACCAAAATTACTATCAAGAGTGATGGTCTAGTGGTTTCAAGCTCACTTCTATGTGGTTTGGAGTCCCCATGTCTCTAGTTCGAATTCTCTCGGGGACATATATTAGAGTGAGCTCTTTGGCTTTGGTCTGGGATCATCTCCGACTTTCATGAGCTACACTAGGCCTCAAGTCACTGATTGTTCAGTCATCTAATATATTCGCTGTTAAACATGAGAGTCCGAACATGACGTAGTGGGGAGCGGCAATATTGCCATCACTCTTGCCCGCCATTTTTATTCATCAAAAGATTGAGGACTAAAATTGATCTTTTTTATGAAATTACATGAGGGGGACAATACAACTTTTAAGAATCGTTTGTACTTTCTATGGTATAATCACCATCTTTGAATGGGATAGTCAATTTTCTAAACCGATGCAATATTTGATGGCTAATTAATCCAAAAAAAGAAAAAAAAAAGAAAATCCTAGTTATTTATAAACCAATAACAAGAAGGTCCGAACAACATTTTTTTTTATGGATAATATGGTGGGCAGCAGTGATGGTAACATTGCCGCCCCCCGCTATGCAATACTTGGACTCTCGTGTTCAATCGCGAATATATCAAACGAACGGAATAACCAACGCAAGCAATGGCCCCGTCAGCGTAGCACCACTAGCAGTCAAGTATAGTTCACATAAGCCGGAGATGATCCTAAACCCAAGCCAAATAGTCCACCCTGGCATATGTCCTTGGGGAGATTCCAACTCAAGACTTGGGGGGTCTCTAAACCATATGAGAGTGAGTTTGGAACCACTAGGCCACCATACCTGATGATAAGAACGGCCGAAACTAACTTTGCAACTTGATTATAATAGCTTATCCAACATTATAGCCGAGAGAAGATCCAATATATATTCATGTCACATCCAATAGTTCTTCATCCCATTTGGGAAACTACCGTCCATAGAAAGTCAATATCTTCTTGCTCCCCCCTGGATTAGGCATGTTGAGGTGACTTTCATTTTCAGAATGGTCCTTCAAAACGACTATTATTACAATATTTCTCTTTCCGAATATGCAAAGAAGACTCGCAATCCCTTTCCATTAAATTTTTATTAACACAAAACTATAAAGGATTTAACGATTCATGAAACATAAGCGGATCAGGTTTGGTATGAGAAGGGCTGATGTGTTTCTGGGACAAGTTTTGAGGTCATAACTTGACATTTTGGAATCTTTATCCTTTCCCTTATATGAGAAGTGCTTCCCAGGTTCTTCATTCCTGACGAAGTGCTTATATACATGATGAAGTTTCTCTGGATTTGATTAATTAGTTTAGACTCAGCATCTATAGCAAGGCATCATGATTAGTTGCATGGTTCTTTAACTTTTGACTTCAACCACTCATGTCCAGCACATCATCCATACAAACATTATTTCTATCTTTACTCGGAAGTAAAAAGAAAGGAAATGGGGCATTTCTATCCAATCCTCGTGGCACATCTCCTTCTCGAGTTGGGTAACCCAATCTGCACATGCATTTATTGTCCTCCTGACCAAGCTTAAAGCTTATCCGGCAAAGAAGATCCAATGTTATGATTGAACTCCTCGACCCCAGGCTTTACCTCACTTGTTATTACCAGCTTTTCGCTTGTTATTAAAAGAAAAAAAAAAGATGTTTTTGGTCCTATAAATTTGACTTTTAATTAATTTTGGTCCTATAAATTTTAGAGTTAAATGCACTTTGCCTCCCGATCTATAAGGTGAAATTAGGTTTACCCCCCAATCTATGAATTTTGGCAGAGTGCCCCCTCACCTAATCCAAAAATAAGCAATGTGACTCCCGAATTAAATTCCGATCAGAATTCCGACCAAAAGAAGGCACATGCTAATCACATGTCAATTTAATGGGGGCAAAATTATCACAGGGAATAATTAATTAAAAATTGAATTTTTGCAAAATTAGGCTATTTTGATCGTTCGTCTTTCCCGATGTTTGCAGAACAACACAAACACAGAGTAGGCGTTTGGAAATTCCAGAAAACCAGCAAATTGCACATAGACGATGAGGGATAATGATTATTTTGAGCTGCCCAGAACACCCACACACTAAATTGAACCAATTAGAACATCATATGCAACAATGGAAAATCAATGGCACTCAATAGCAAGGAATCGAAAAATCACTAGATGAAGAGGGCTAGATGACGGACAAGTAGAGAAGGCGGACGATGGTTAGAGAATGATGAACTGCGGCAGACGAGCAGAGAAGGCCGACGGTTGCCGGATTCAACTAGATTCGCAATGGTGCTGGCGGTCGGGGAAGAGCTATAGACATCGGGGAAGACGAACAATCAAAATAGCCTAATTTTGCAAAAATCCAATTTTTGATTAATTATTCCCTGTGATAATTTTGCCCCCATTAAATTGACATGTGATCAACATGTGCCTTCTTTTAACCGGAATTATGACCAAAATTTAATCTGGGAGTCACATTGCTTATTTTTAGATTAGGTGAAGGGGTACTCTGCCAAAATTCATAGGTTGGGGGGCAAACTTAATTTCACCTCATAGGTCAGGGGGCAAAGTGCATTTAACTCTAAATTTTAAAAGTATCGAATCAGTCATATATGTTTATTCCGTAAGACACTTTGGTCCCTTTTGTAGCCAGTCATAATGGAGCTGCTGATATGGACTTAGTGCCATTAATTTTGTCCACGTATCAATTCCTTATTGGCTGAAAAATAAAAATTTTCAAAGAAAAATAATAAATAAATAAAAATAACATAATTTTTGATTGATTTGGTCACTTTCCTTTTTTTAAAAATTAATTTATTAATTTATTTTTTGATTTTTTAAATTTTTTTAAATTTTTTAGCCAATTGGACAAAATTAACAGCGTCAAGTCCACATCCGTTATGGTCGGTTACAGAAGGAACCAAAAGTGTCGTACGAAGTAAAGATATAGAACTAATTTGATACTTTTAAAACTTATAGAACCAAAATTAACCGAAGACAAACTTATAGGACCAATTTTTTTTTTCTTGTTATCAAAGGGTTCTTAAGTTTTTTGTGTACACCAGCTCTTCATATGAGCATATGATTTCAAAGTTGATGTCGTGATGAAATACTATTGGTTCTCGTTGAGTCTCTTGGATTTGTATTGGTTTTCTTTAGCGCATAACGCAATCAAAGGTTTATATAATCAACATCTCAGGTTCGCGCCTTATAATTAGAAAAACTCCATGCTAGTCAGGGTCCATTGGATTTCTGGATGTAATGTGGTGTGCACCGAGACTTATACAATTGTTGGTTTTCTGACTTTATATATACGTCTTCAGATCCCACAACTAATAGAATTCTCTTCCCATTCTTTAATTATATAAATCCATGTCCCACTACCAATGTGTTTATTATTAGTCTATTTTCATTTGAAGAAATTTAGTTCGTGTTTCCTTGTTCCATGTGACAAGATACAATCACCTAAAAATTCAAAGAAATTCCAAGTTTGATTATCATGGTGGGACTAATCGTACCACTTTATTGACTATTAAGATATTATTATTTATATTTCATTGTATTAAATTTATGAATTTCTCTTGTAATAAAAGAAAAAAGAAAAAAAATACCTGACAATTCCAATACAGGTTAGCACTTTTCATGTTGCAAAAATTGTAGGCCTGATCGATGATAATTGATACCATATGGAAACTCTCAAGCTAATCTGAAGTATGACAAAATTTTATCCTTGCAGATCTTCGATCATGTAATCTCGTAATGTTTCCCGGAAGACATTGGTCGTATGAGCAATTTATAGGCGAACTTGGTAGGAAAAAATTAATAATTATTGGCAAAATGAATAAAAAAATACTGTTATAACTGTATAGTATGGTTCCATATTTCATAAAACTCGTGTCATCACTTGTAAATTTTTGGTTGTTTTTCATTGCATACAGATAATAATGCATGTCAATTTTCAGAATTATTGGCTTTTCCAAAAAGAGAGGACATCAATTCCCAAATGATAGTGCTAACCTCAGCAAGTTACCCAAAAAATGGAAAAGAGAGAGAGAGAGATAGTGCTAGGAGATATAATAAAGTCTTATCATTATTGGATGGTGTAGTGTAGTAACACAAGCTCTCACCTGTTGACCTAAAAGTCACATTATCGACACCTAATGAGACTATTCGTGCCCCTTTATTAGTTATTTAGAATTTATTTTTTATTATATTAGACATCATTCTCCTTTATAATCGGAAAAAAAAAGTGTTGTGATTGACTTCATAATTTAGGACAAGCATAATAAGACAAAGCTCAAGTCGCCAAGTAAATGAAAGTCCAGAAACAGCACTCATAAGGCAATGCTTTTACAAAGAACAAGTAGTATTAGAATTTAGACACCACATCTATGGAGCTTCGTCCGTGATCAGACGAATTGACGCCCCTAACTCGAATAAAATGTCTGAACAGTATGACGATATTCTAGTACTGGGAGTTCCAGCTACCTTGATACTGCTGATGGTAATAAGTTTCATCAGGAGATGCATAGTAATTGTTGGAGCCATAGCTATCAAAGAGCGCTTCACCATTGGTGTAAGAGTGATATTTGGTCTTCCCAGTGAATCTGATACTGTAATCCGGAAAGTCACGAGGCAGCTGCTGAATATAAGAGAGTGATTGCCCCATTCGTTGCTCCTATAGATATATTGATAGAACTAATGGATTTAGTTTGCTATAAGATATAGATCATACCCTCCAACGTCTTTGCTGGATATCAAATACGTGATCAGTGAACTGAATGTTTTCGAACTACGTTGATTAGTAATTCATTCAAATCAGCAACACGAAAAGTTTTTTTTTTTTTTTCGGTTACAAGCAACAGGAAAAGTTACATAAGACAGAACTCACGAGTGACTTTAATTAGTTGCGTGGATTACTTTTGTCCTATTTGACGGCAGAGATTGTGAAAAACAACGTTGTAGAATTACAAAGTACGCGGTTTTAGTACTACAGCCCGCCAAATGAAGAGAAATAAGCTACTCATATATTACCTTCGTGAGTAAGCGCATGGCATTCAGATGTGGCAAGGCCGCCAGAATCATCATCTGCATGACTGGCTGATTCGACATTTTCGTCACCCCTTCTGCCACTTCTTTTAAACACATGACAGACAACAAAGGGCATCTACACAATGTGTAAGGGACATCGATGAACGCATCATTAATTTGTTTAGATTAATGCAAATACCTAGTGTTATGGTGATTTGATGTGAATTCATTATACGTGGATAAATAGATATACGTAGCTCTTCAATGTTGTACCCGAGATATGATGGGTTTAGGATTCACGCATTCCCCAGTTGGTCATGATCCCATTGGTAGAAAGTAATTGTCTTCTTTGCCTATCTCTTTCATGATATCTTCACTCTTCACTTTCTTGTTTGAATCGGTGATCTTCTAGTAACCAACATTTGGGACAGTCCTCTCGGACCAACTGCTGTTACAGTGCTTCTCTTTTCGAAGATAGAAGAAGAACCACAACCTTTTATTAGACCTCGCCTCCGCTGAAGCTGCACATACGAGATGAAAAGGTCAATTCAAAACTCGACGATACACTTGGAAGCCGCTTTTAATCACTGTCAGAAATTTTGGTTTTTCCGACGGCCATTTTTGACAGATCGGTCCCGTCGGAAAATTTCCCTTTTCCGACCGCCCATTCCGTCAGAGAAAAAATCCCGACAAATTTT
The DNA here is from genome assembly GCF_007655135.1 of Punica granatum. NCBI lineage: Eukaryota > Viridiplantae > Streptophyta > Magnoliopsida > Myrtales > Lythraceae > Punica > Punica granatum. Next base: position 41,197,277 of record NC_045127.1, on the reverse strand, counting down.
TTACGGCCATTTCAGTCGGAATTCCGTCGAAGGATAAAAAAAGGTCGTCAACGATCAAAATAATTTTGACAGTTGACCGACTGGTGTCAGCACCTCATTTTGGTCCACCAGCACTCGAGGACTGTCGACACATTCGTAACTTTTGAACTCAGGGGCATTTTCTTAATTGAACTCTAATTTCACATTTTCAAAGAAAAATTACTTTGCGGGACATTTTCTGGCTTTACGTGCGTCAAATTCGATTTTCAAATTTTGGAACAAAATTCGGGACCGGAAAATATTTTCTGCATAATATTGATCATTGGGCTTTTCTGAATTCTGAACACAGTGACAGTTCCAAATTATTTTTCGGATATCCAGTTGAAAAGAAGAGAATTTCAGGCTTCATGTGCATCAATTTCGATTTTTTTTTCAAATTTTGGGACGATACTTGAGATTGGAAAATATTTTTATGCATAATGTCAACTCTCGAATTTTTTTGAACACAACAATGATCTTGGATTATTTTTTGGACATCCGATTAAAAAGACGAGAAATTTGAAAATAATCGAGCAATTACGACCAACGTGCTGCGAAGGGTCGATATCGATTTTTTATCGAGGTTCGATCTTTGTCAATGCAAATTGGAATTCTCATGGAGCCAATTATTTTTCGAATTTTTCAATTTCGAAAATGTCGACGGATCACGAGAAATTGAATTTCACCTGAAAACGTGCGTAGAAGTAAATATAAATAAAAAAATATATTTTAAAAAAATACATAGAAGTCAGATGGGTCGGCTAAATGGCCTAGCCGACCCATCCCATGTTGGTACCCTTGATTTTTCTTCTTTCGTTTTCTTTTCCTTTCTTTCTTCTACCTGCTACGTTCTCCGTTTCATCTTCGCAGGTAGCCAGCAACATGCCCGCCTACCATCTCGGCCATCTCCCGATTTTCACGAAACGATCACATCCACTGCATGAGTTGTTGACTGATTCTTTCATTACTTCTCTCTCTTCTTCTTTATTATTTTTTATTTTTTATTTTTTATTTTCGCTTCGCTTCTTTTTCTTTCTTTTTTCTTTCTTTAGGCCTGGCAACCAGTCCCGAACCGGTCCAGCAACTTCGCTTCTCAGCTCCCTCTCTTTCCCTCACGCCACACCAGCCGATCACATCACCATCTTCTACATCATCATTGGCTTGCTCCCTTCTCGGCTCAACAGACCAGGACACCATCACCATCTCCAGTCCCCTCCTGCAACCTCCCATCACCTCCAGGACCAGCCCATCCGAACTCTCTGTCACTCTCCAAATCCCAGTCGTCTCTCTCCCTCTCTCTGGCTCCCTCTCACGAGCTCTCTTTCTGTGGACCTCCTTCCTCCTTGCGATGGCCATGGAATCACCATCATCATCTCAGTTCTGATCATCACCTATCCCATCTTTCTCTTCCACGAAAAACTCTCCCTAACACCAGCTCGGCTCTGGATTGGTCTGTCCTCACCACATATCACGAACCTTCTTCCCCTTGCTTCGGTTTTCTTCTTGACGGCAACCCCACTAACTACCATCATGCCTCTTTCTTCTTCATCATGTGCGGTTCCAGCAAGCCTTCCATCGCACACCTCCCACCCACTCCCTGAGGACAGACAGACCAGCCCACTCCCTTCCCTTCTCTACTCACGGTTCCCTCATGAGGAACAACAGCCAACCCTCAACCCAAAAAAATCACCAGTTTGTGCTTTATCCCTTCCTCTCTCATTCTTTCACTCTCTTTTCCTTTTTGTTCTTTCTCCCAAGCCTGCAGGAACATGAGTCAGACCTGTCCATCCCCTTCCCGGTTGTTGTTGGTCCCCTGTCATCATCCTTCAGCCGTCTCGAGCTTCCTGGAGCAGCTTCACTTGTTGTCCGGTCATCCTTAAGCCTTGCGGTTCTTCTATTTCTCTTACTGTGCAGGTCACCGAAGTTGTCCCTAGCAGCCTGTCTCGGTTCACCAGTCCACGGCTCCTCCCAAGCCTTTCTCGGGTTATCCTTGGGCCGTTCAGCAGGCTAGGTGTCTAGCAGCTCTTCTCAGATTATTTCCATAGCTTTCTTTTTTTTTTTTTTTCGGCTACAAGAGAGGCCCATGGACTTAGTATCTTAAAATAAAAATTCTAAATATCTAATAAATGGACACGGGTAGTCTCACCAGGTATCGAACTTGAGACCTCTTGGTTACTAGGCGAGAGGTGCACCACTGTACTATTTCATCAACTTTGAGTCACTTCCTCTACGTCCCAAGTCGTAGGTATAATTCTCATTGACTTAGAGAATTTAGAACTTTTAGTTTTTCATGTTTGGTGGGGAGATAAGGCGGTTCTCTTTTTAATGTTTTCTCACTTCATGAACCGGTACTGTTTTATCGATTCCGTTAAATATTGTATTTTTTATGCATGTTTGAATGTTTGCTTGTAATTCTCGTGATCATGGCGACACTGGTTTTCGTACATATTTGGCATTGTCGTGTTTGGTGCGTAAGCATGCGAGAAATGATTAGAACCGGAGCAAAGAGACCACACGAGACCTTCTTGACCCTTCCCGGGTCAAGGGTAGTCTCTTTACTTCGACGAAAATTCGTTTCTCGGATTGTATGCAATTATATTCCCCGAGTCAACATTAATTTTATGGTTAATCATGCTCTTGATGCATTAATCTTGAATAGTTTGTATGAATTTGTGTATTGGCAACTATCTTGGGCCCATGTGGGCCCAAGGGAGCCTCGGTCATCATTGACCGGTCTCTCTTGGTCCACGAGGACCTGTTTTGGTCTCTGTATCACAAGTCATTTTCATTAATTTAAATGAATGGGCATTAGGAATCTATTCAGGCGGTCGATCCGCGATCTGTCTGATTATCTGAAACCCACAAATTTAAGGTATTCGCCAAGATTTTAATTAACTCAATAATTCCATACACGGGGTAATCGGGATGTTTTACTTGGCTAAATTAATCCACTTGGCATTTAATAAATTGCATGAACCGGTCAATAATCTATAATCGTGTCGACGATTCAAAAACTGTTGGGCATGCCCTTTTAAAACTCATAATTTCAAAAGTATCGAGACACGTGACACGCGTAGCATGGATATCTGGGGGAGTACTCATGTATCCTGACTCGAGTTTAGGCCCAATTTGAGGCAGCTTAAGTCGGGGTGTACAAATCCTTCTTAGACCACTTCCGAGCGAGCGACCGACTTCTTGGCTCTTTCAGGTCCTCACGACCCCGGTGGGTCCAAGGGATAGGTCAACACCGGCTACTAACTTTCGATAGTTCGTGTCACGCGGTCTCGATCTTTTCATCCACACACACATTTTCCGGTTTAAGGGCATGACCACCGGTTCTCAATCCGTCGACACCTTAGGCATTAGGATGATCGAAACATGCCGAATAAGGAAAGGGACGGGTGCCTGTCAATGTGCGATTATTACTCGTACACCCTCAATTTTCTGTCTGTATGTTTCTGTCACTCTAGTGTAAGATTCGGGTGCTTAGGAAATTGGATTAGAGGCACGAGTAGGGGCGGCTCATGAAAGGTTGTCCTTTCCCTCATGGGACATTTGCAGAGATCTTGGCACTCTCATGGCGATTCATGACCTAGTTTCCCTAAGTTTGTGCTTAAACGGGTCAAGATACAAAAAAAAGGATTAATCTCAAACTCGATTTAATCAAACACGGGCATATAGTCAAGCAAAGGCTTAGGTTTCGAGTTTCAGGCGAAAACACACATCTCTCATAATTTATAAAAGCTACATTATCACAATACAAAATAGTTTAAAAATAATCCACACATTCGAGATTTAACTACAGATGTCATGTCTGTCAGATCCCTTTGAATATTGCCGAATACAACATACCTTCCCAGGGCGGTTCATGACTAATTCACATCGAATACATCATCCCGTTTGTTTGTTTATGGTAGGAACTTGTCTACCAAGCAACCCCGATTCATAATTTGTTAATCATATAAATTTGGCGATAGCACACAATTTTTATGTTTTCTTTTGTCTTGATCTGCTTTTTATCTGTTTTGTTTGTTTTCATATTGCTCGAGCCCGTTCCCATAGGATACGATGCACATGAGGTCCAATGCCCCTTTACTGTCGATCACGGGGTCCAACGCCCCCACACACCGAGCGCGCGCAACCCGAGTGCGATATGAGGTTTGGCCATGAGTCACTGTCTCGACCCATTTAGTATCCATGTGGATGATAACTCGGATTAGGACACGTGAAATGAGGTCAGACAATCACCTAAGAGCTCGACCGGTCCCACAGCTATCTTGATGACCATTCTATCCTCTTGAAATCCGTTAGGTCGGTCGGACCCGATCTTCGGCTCTCCCGAGCCGATGTCGTTTTAATTTCAGTTTCGGTCGTTCAAATCACACGATGAGCATGAGCGAAATATTGACCGAACGTGAGTCGACCGGGATCCATTTGTTGTAATTTGAATTTATTATTTGAGAGTATGTTGTGAGATATTTATTTATACATTTATTTATGTAACGATCCCGGTCGGCAAACATGGAGTCTGAGAGTCGGAATCAATCGAGTCGGATTACGAGTCCCCAAGATGAGCGAGGCTACACGAGTCACGAGTCCGGTCCACAAGGTGAATCGGCCATCGCGGTCTGATTAACCGAGGTGCGAGGATGATGGACCGATTCTCTTGACCTAAGGATTCGCTTTTCCTCCAGCCTTTTAAATCGAACTGATCGCTCCTACGAATTTACGGTTTCAAAATGAGCAAGATGAGCGAAACTTCAATCAAGCAGTAAATGAATAAAAGGGCAAACCCTAGACAGACTAGTGACAATTAAGCACCATTTACATTCATGCATGCATTATGCATCATCCTAGTGGCAATTGGGCACCACGCTCGAAATCCCACGGGCACCAATAGGAGCTTGGAGTAGAAAAAGATTCCGAATAGGGGGAACGAATCGAATGGCTCGGCCGTCGCTTCTGCCCCCAAAAATCCACACTCGATTTTAGAGAGGTCATTAGCCCTAATCGAAGACCCATATCCCTAGAAAGTTTTTTCTCGGTAGCACCAAAACACTGCATAAATGGGGACGGTCATGCTGGATCAAATTAGCCTTCATGCCGTCAACCGACCCCAAAGTCGAGTCTCTATATTTGGCCCATAGTTTCTTTTTTGGGCAAGCCTTTTTTCTGTTTTGAGAAAGAATTGTACAATGTAAAGACTCAATTATAGTGTTTATTTTCATGTATCCGCATACATGTTTTCGAAAACTAGGGAATTGCATTGATTCAATTTTAGGCGTTGAATCGACAGTCTTACCCACCTAAGTAAGGATGGATCGCCCAGCTTTCTGCCCCAGGCTCGACTGTACCTTACCACCAGCTCAGCAAATTATCCGCATCTAGGACACTCTCCGCCCGACCGACCTGGCCTATATGAGCAACATCATCGGGGACTTAGCGTTGCTCGCCAATCATCTCATCGACTGGACATTCTTGGGGACGGCCATCGAGTTATGGGATGACTAACATGCCGTCTTCAACTTTTAGGGGACTGAGCTGACCCCCGCATCGAGGAATACGCGACTCTTATCCAGAGGCCGACGCCTACCTAGGACATCGTGGAGCCCAACCAGTTTGCCACGATACAAGGCCGACTATCCGTCCTCCTAAGCATCAGCGTTGAGGAGGCCCAAGCTGAGCTCCGCAATGGATGGGAGCACAGCATCAAGACTACTTGGTTCATTAGCTGGACGTACGTTCGCGCACTCCATGCCCAGGAGAGCAGCTTTTGACGTAACGCATGCCATGGGTTCCTGTTCCTTATCTTCAGGACCCTCCTGTTTTCCAACGCGTCGACTCTCGTAGACGAGGCACTCGCCCACGTCGTCCTCCAAGCGGTAAGAGGCCGTAGTTTTGTGGAAGCCCTTGTGGTTGAGACCGTAAGGTCTCTTGACTACGTCAAGACGAGACGGCGCGACAGATTGAGGGGATCCCTACACCTCTTGCATATATGGCTCCTTGCGCACATCTGACCGTTTGGCTCGATGCATTTGGTCTCCTACATCATCTATGACCGCTCCTTCATCAAACACCTTCTCCATGGTTTTTGACCAGCCGAGCGCAACGCCTTCGAGTGGAAGCAATTCATGCAAGACCTTACACTAGGATAATTCTTATGGAGCGCTCATTGGAGTCCTAGCAGCCCTATGGCCATCGGGTGTCCAACAGTCATAGGACTTCCCCTTATTAGTCATTTCAGAAGCACCCTCATCTTTTTCGACCGAGCGATCAGACAACTTGGCGGTCTACAAGACATTCCCGCCGAAGGCAATCGCGTCGCCTATCAGCTCACATGGGCAGGCACTACACCTTCAGCTATAGAGAGGTCTTTAAAAGTTAAGGAGGTTCGACGACTGTAGGATACTCGCCTCACATAGGGACTCTACTTCCCAAATCACCCCAACGACGAGGAGCGGGCGTTCTCTGCCCCAACAGCATACATGGCTTATTTCCATCCACAGGGCCTTGGGTCCATTTCTCAACCGCGAGCGGCCCCGACTCCACTGGTCCCATCAAGCCCCGAACACACCGCCCAGACAACCATACACAGGGAGCCACAGGCCGTTAGGGAGGAATGAGACTGACTCCACCGCGATCTAGCTGAAGCTTGAGAGGAACTCACAGACCAACGGGAGTTGTAGAAGGAGTTAGCTTAGACATGCGCGCGCGTAAAGAACCAGGGTCGAGAGATAGATCGTTTGAACGCTATGCTGGACCGGACGCGGGCAAAGGCACTAAAGGACTTCCATCCCTAGGATTAGTTCACCGGCAGCGTCTTCGCCCAGTTTGAGCCTACGTGGCGCTCACTCAGCTACCGAGTGCGATAGACTATCGATTTAACGTCTAGGTTCCTTTCAAAATTGAAAGTGTCGCCTTTTGTAAACCCATGAATTATATCGAATTGGGCAATGGCATTAGTATTTTGGAAACTCATGCATTTCATACATCCCATTCTTTTGATTACCGTCTTGCACATCTATTTCTAGCGAACCTTTTTCCGCACCCACATATACACCCTTGTGGGATGTAAGTAACTATAACTGGCACCACACCGTTATCCCACTTGGCTACAATTAAGGATGATGCAAGAGAACCAGCCTACTATTCTCGGGGAGAATAGTAGGGCCCAACCAATTTGCCACGATACCAGGCCGACTATCCATCAGCCTAGGCATTAGCGTCAAAGAGGCCCAGGCCGAGCTCCGCAATGGATGAGAGCATAGCATCATGACTACTTGGCTCATCAACTGGACGTACATCCGCGCACTCCGTGCCCAAGAGGGCAGCCTTTGACGCGACACATGCCATGGGTTCGTGCTCCTCATCTTACTTTCCTAGACAGACTAGAGTATCGACATGGCGTGCAGGATATAGGCCCACATGTAACAGAATCCCCGAATTCAGAACTTCGAGTTCCGCAAGACCACATGTCTTAGCAAACTGGGTGTATCCCTTACCCTTAGACCTAAGCAACTGACCGTCCCTTGACCATCGAGTTATAAATAGGTAGTAGCGACTCTTTCTTACGCGTCCTCATGGAAAGGTGGACACTCTAAAAGCCGTGCGATCAGTCGCACGCATGCGGGCCCGACAAGACGAAATTCGGGTCCGCACAATTAGTTAAACTCTTTTCTTCGTTTTCTTCCTAACATATCAATTTTTTTTAATTATATTAGTTAAATTTCAATTTTCTAAAATATTTTTCTATTTTCTAATTTAGAAATTAGTATGTAATTATAATTTACATGAAAATTAAATTTTTACATAAAAATGTAATTGAATCAATGTAATTACAATTTATTTGATTAAAATTAAATTCTTACATAACTAATGTAATTAGAATATAATTATAAATTATTTAATAAAAATTATGAAGAGTGTCGTCATTGGTCAAACTAGTCAATTAGTTTCCCTTCTTGAGAAGTGCTTCCCGTTAGTAAGAAGTGCCTTCATTGAACCCATGAACTCAACAGCAAGGCAATTATACACCCAATATGTAAAATTTTGTCATCATCAGCGCAATGTATTTTCCAAAGGATTATCGTTACCACCAACGTGGATTAGTTCAAATTCTGCATAAGTGAGGTCTCGGATTCGAGTCCTTATAAATGCAAAAAATTCATATTGAGAGAGTTTTACCCTTTAGGGAACCGACCCGGCTCGATTGGATTAGTTGGGTCCAATTGAGTTTTCGAATACCAGGATTCACACCAAAAAAGGATTAACATTACGGGATAACTATGTGATTTATTATACATTACTTGATACTCACGGTCGTGATTATCATATTGTAAAGTTGATTCTTAAACTCTTACAAATTAAATTTAAGGATTTTACGGGATGAAAATAAGTGGTTAGGCTCTATTTAAACTCTCAAGTGAAAGTAAACTCGTTGGTGTCGTGAATGAATTCTTTAGATTCGGGAAATTCTATGGGTCAACTTAGTGTGAAAAAAACAAAAGGAAAAAAAGCTCATGGCACTATATAGAGTAGGAAAATTATGCGATGCATACACTTGATATGCACGTACGCTAAATATATATATATATATATATATTTACTCGACAAACTTGAAGTAATTTACTTATAACTCAAGTAAATTATATAAAAAGCAAATAAATTACTTGAGGCTAATTAATTTACTTGGAAAAATACAAGTAATTTTACTTGTATATATTGTACATATACTTTCAACCCTACCTATTGTTGACCATTCCTACAAAGTAAAGTCTAGTAGCACACATAACATCTTATAATTAAAAACACATGACTACATAATTCCCTAATTCTTTATATTTACCTCAAATCCAAAAGTTCGAGTTGTTAAGTGAAGAAATTCTTGTCCCATGTAAACTAAGCCTATTTTTTTATCCATGCCGATGCCATATAAAATTTCCATTCACTGAGAGCCTAGCTATAAGAGGTTATGCCCATATTCATCCCAAAAGCTTGAGCTTTTGGTTGGAATTAGGCCAAATCGCCATAGGCTTTGTGAAAATTTTACACAATTAACGTCAAATCGAATTATTTTCTTATTTTCATGGACTTAAACTTTAGCTTTTTATTAAATAACTTAGATTTTAGTTGAATAAAGTGTTTAAACTGGTATATTTTTGTGAAATATATATCGTGTATATCTAATTTGATACCAAGAGTTGCATGATTTGTAAATTTACGAGTTTGTGCATCAATTTTATGGAATTCCTACCAAATAGATGCATCTGGTGCATTGATCTTATATTCTCATAATAATCGCCCTAGAAATTCTCATAATTCAAAATCTTCATCATAATAACATGACTTGTTATTTACACAATATCAAAAAATCATTTAATAGATTTAAATTGAATTTTGAATTGGGAATATTTTTAGGCACACCACTTAAGATAATTTAGCATTTTTGTTGAGAATGGAAAAGAAGACAAAGTGCTATCACAGGCAATTTCTAAAAGTATGAGCTCAATTTGATGAAAAGGCCAAACCACTTTTAATATGCTGTTGTTTACCCTTTACTTAATGATTTAATCTATTTGTCATTCCATACATAATAATGCATGCCTTTTTCGGTGAGACGACATATGTCTTCGGCTTGGGTTTGATACTAATTTCGTTCTGACAATGATTTAAATTAATCACAAAATACTTTTAATGAATTTTCAATTCCTGTATTGCAGATATTGTCGTCCGCTGTGAAATGAATTTACTTTTGAGCCAGATCCTCGTACTTAATGCTTGTCAATTAACTCTGCAACGAGAGAAGGGCGTCACATTCCAGAATGATCCCTTAACCTCAGCAAGTTAACAAAACAAGATAGTTCTAGAAGCTCATATATATGACTCTCAACATTGACTTCATAATGTAGGACCGACAGAACAAGACAAAGCCCAATTCACCAAGTAAAATGAAAAGCACAATAACAGCACTCATTCGGCTGTGCTTTTAGTAATAACACCAAGAAGACCCATCTTACAATCATATTAGACACTAGATCCATCGAACTTCGTCCATTATCAGACAAATTGACGACCCAACGCATACAGCGATTTTTAGTAGTAGTAGTGGTTTGGAGTTCTAGCCAACTTTGGTACTGTTGGTAGCAGTAAGTTTCATCAGTCTGAACAGTAATTGTCAGAGCCATATATAACCGGCCATCGCAGTGAATCCGATGCTGTAGTCTGGAAAGTCGTGAGGCAATTGCTGAACGCCAGAGAGTAGTTACCACATTCCTAGCTCATAAATATTAAAAAATAATTAATTTTAATTTGCGACGAGATTATAGAACATGCCCTCCAAAGTCTTTCCATAATATAGTATGTAATCCTTATTCCATGAATACTGTTTCCAAATTACATCAGTAAGTCATATGAAAAAGCAAAACGAAAGTTACATACGACCTACGTCTGGAAGTAAGCCGTGACTTTTATGTCGTGTGGATTGCTTTCATTCTGTTTCTCAGCTGAAGTTGTGCAAGACAATTGCGGAATTACAAGTCCGCAGTTTAAGTGCAGCGTATCAACTGAAGAGAATTAAGCTTTACATATAGCATCTCGTTTGAACCGCCTTCGTAAGTAGCCGCATGACTTTTCAGATGGGACCAAGGCTTCCATTGTATCATTCTCGTTCTTGAGCTCGACTCCATTGTGGTTTGTGAAATGATCTCCGGCTCGTCTGGTGCTCTCCATCTTGCGACTCTGATCAGCGGCATCAAGATTCAAGGCCTCATTGAAGGGACTGGATGGTTAAAATCCATCAGACTTATCGGAAGGGCAACTCTTGAGCTGATTCGTTGGCTCGAGAGTTGATCCTCTTGCCGCTTGGGTTGAGGTTGTACTGGTAACAGGACCCGCCTCTTGTCATTCGGTTACTTCTTCTTGGCGATCTTATTGGGTCTTCCATACCCCTTCTTTGTCCTTTGTAACTTATGATTTTCATTATGTTGTACCTAGGGTTCGATCCCCTTGTTTATCCGAAAAAAGTCAGTTGTACTTGCTGTAAATATATTGTACTGATCTACATAAGTGCAAGTCCTAGAGCGAGCTGACTCATTGTAAATTATGTTATTTTACTTATCTGAGCTGGCGATTTGATCTCTTTTCGTTTTCTGCTTGGAGTTTATTCTCCCAAATAAGCCTTGTTTTCTAGAAAATCTATCTCGTGTTTAGTACCTCATGGTTCCACTCTAGATCGAGCTCTGATCATTTTTATCGTAGATGATCTGCTTGCCCTGAAATGACTCGGCCCAATAGGGAAATCCAATTCATTTAGAACCTTGCATATCCACTGTTTTTTTTATTCAAAGATCTGTGAGTTCACGTTCTCATCATCCATCATAAAATCAACTCATAAAAAAACTCTACCGTAGTTCTTAGCAGATAACCCCAATTTAGGTTTAATAGTACATCCCAATAGGGGACGATTATATAATAGTACCACTGCTATCTGCTCTGCCGTCTTTTAGCCCTCTGTTGTTGGCCAAGGCCATTGAAATTATCCCTATTGCAAACGTGATATTTCCTTATATGAGAATATAACATGTAGAAGGTGATGTTGCCTGAAAGATTATAAGGTACTTGGGAATATAACATGTAGTGTAACATGTCACATGTCGATAGTGTGACGAAGTGAAGTAGTTTCTTTTTCTTTTTTTTCATTACAATGAAGGTTCACGAGTTTAATATAATAAGATAAAAATATTAATATTTAATAAATGGGTATAAGTAATCCCACAACGAGTATCGAATTTTCAACCTCTTAGTTGATTGATGAAAGTCTGCGCCACTACGCTACATTCTCTTTGATTGGCGAAGTTAAGTAGTTAATTAGGGAAAGAAACAAAGGGGACAAATACTTCCTTAGATGAGATTATAACACCTAGAAGAAAACAAGGTTAACGAAGGCTTGACTTAGAAGTGTCCGTCGACTTGGGGGTGAAGTTTCCGTACGAGGGTAGTTATGTGTTGGCCAGAACTGCGAAGTCTGAGATTTGGTTGCCCTCTAACTCAATTTTTTCCCCCCAAAAAAGGGACAACTTGTATGTACAAGGGGAGTAACTTTTATATACAAGGGTTTCTTTTTTCCTTTTATGGTACGGTCAACCTTCTTAACAGAAGCAACTTTTTTTGGCTAATAATCCAAAAAAGAAAAAGAAAATCTCAATGATCTATATAAACAATAGAACCAAGGGCCATGCGTAACATTAAAACTTGATTATAACCACTTACCCAAGCATTAATTACAACCGAGAGAAGATCCAATACATATTCATGTCTCATCCAATAGTCCTTTATCCCGTCCGGGAAACAACATACCATCTGTGGGAAGTCGATATTGTCTTACTGCCTATTCAAATTAAATTAGTCACCGGCTTCACTTTTACATCCTAACTAATTAGGCGTGCCGCAGTTGCTCTCATTTCTGAAATGGTCCTTCAAAACTACTACCATTACGAGAGTTCTCATCCCAAAGATGCGAAGAAGACCCGCTCTCCCTTCCCGTTAAAGTTTTATTAGCAGAAAACAACAAAGAATTGGGCAGTTGATGAAATATTGAAACAAACATAGACTAAATCGGGTCAATTATTTGGTTCTTAGGGTCAAACCCTAAAACCAAGAGAAGAAAAGATGTGTTCGCGGGACAATTTCTGAGAAACGTTTCTCCTTCTTCCTTTTTTATGATGAAGTGCTTTCCCTTGCCCATGAAGTGTCACTGGCTTTGATTAATTAGTAAAAGATTCAGCATCAATGGGAAGGCATCGGTTGCATGGTGTTCTTTAATGTTGTTCTTCCCTTCTTCGGTTTATGACGCATAGAAAGGCTTATTTATACAACCATTAGTTTTTTGACTTGACATATACATGCAGGTTTTCAGATTATTCCGTGTATATATTAACGCTTTACGTGGTCCAATCCAATTTGGAGGGCTTGCAATATTGTACACCTTATCTCATAATTGATACGATATGGAAACTCTCATGCTAATAGCTGGGCACAGTCCAAAAGTAATTTGGTCATATGAACAATTTATCGGCGAGCGTGGCTGGGAAAAGTTAATAATTGATGGCATGTGATGAGAAATGAATCAAGAGTGTGGATTCAAGTTATCAAACTTGTGTCATCCCTTGAAATAGAGTAAAATGCAATTTGCACCACGGTTTTGAGTCTAGTAATAAAGTGGTCCTGATCTTCAAAGTTTTACACTCTACCACCCGATATATTTAAAAAGAATTAAAGTGCCCCTTCGTCTACTTTTCTAGCCAATAGTATATTAATTCATTAGAGCTAGATCATAGAAAATAATTTGAAAATTTTTGGAAAAAAAGAAACATAAAAACAACATGAGAGAGAGGGGGATGGAGAGAAGGGGGCGGTGGTGGAGCCCGGCCATCATCACCCAAGGGAGGTCATCGGAAGACTCTAAAACCACCAGCGACCTTCTTGGGGTGCAGGTGGCGGGGTTGCGGGCGCCCGTCCACCACCGCTCCCATCTCTCTCTAGCTCTCTCTTTTTTCTTACGTTCAAGATATGGTGCTCTTTTTATTCTTTTTTTTATTATTATTTTAAATTATTTTTTAAATGTGAAATTAATAGATTAAAAATAAATTAAATTTTCGACCAAAAAAGTGACTCCCGATGCACTTTACTTCTTGTTATATAATTCGAGTGATGTATAGTGTAAAATTTTAAAGTTCAATAGGCATTTTGCCACTAAATTAGATGGGTGTCAAAATTGTTTTTTTTTTTTTATAAAGGATGTTTGTGGACCTAATATTGAAATATAAATCTTAATAGTTAATAAAGTGATATGGGTCATCCCATCACGAGGATCGAACACTACAACTTCCAAGTTGACAGGGGATAACGTATTCCGCTACACTACATTCTTTTTCTTAGTGCAAACTGCAAATTGCATTTTACTCCTTGAAATATATAATATTTGCTTGTGGCAAAAAAAATAATATTTGCTTTTTCTTCATTGGATACATATAATAATGCATGTCAATTTACAGCGTCATTGGTTTTTCTTTATAAAGAGAAGTACATCTATTTCCGAACGATCCCTTAACTTCAGCAAGTCGACCCAAAAAAGGAGGAAAAAAAACTAGTAGAAGATATATAAGAATCTTAATTATCATTGACTTGTTAATTTAGGACAGACATAACAACAAAAACCCAAGTCACAAGTAAATTAAGAGTACAGCAACAGCACTCATAAGTCATAAGCCAATGCTTTTACTAAATAGCACCAAAAAAAAACCAATCTAAAAGTACGTAATATGTGAAGCAGCTTCTTGGCTAAGCTATAGTCAACTGCATGACTTGCTGACTAGGCAGTACCGTCACTCCTTCTGCCACTTCTCTTGAACACATGGCAGACAACAAAGGGCATCTGCAGAATGTGTAAGGGACATCGATGAGCATGCATTCATTTGTTTAAATTAACGAAAATACATAGTGTTATGGTGATATGATGTGAATTCATTATACATGGATAAATAGAAGTACATACCTCTTCGATGTTGTAGTCGAGATACGATGGATTTAGGTGGTATTCATGCATTCCCCAATTGGTCACGATCCCACTGGAACTCCGCCCTCGGTAGAAAGTCAATGTCTTCTTCTTGCCTATCTCTTTGCCAGTATCTTCGCTCTTCACTTTCTTGTCTGAACTAGTAATCTTCCAATAACCAACATTTGGAATAGTCCTCTCAGACCGACTGTTGTTACGATAGTTCTCTTTTCGAAGACAAAAGAAGAACCATTGCCTTCCATTAGACCTCGCCTCCGCTAACCCTGCAATACCGGGATGAAAAAGGTCAATTCAATACTCGACATACCTGCAATTCTCTTTTAATATCTTTTCAATTTTAATAGATGCATGTATATTTCAAATGTAAAATGCACATAAGAGAGTGGACCTACTATCGTACTGGCGAGGCAGTTCCTCGGGATCCCACTTGTAGAGCTCGATATCCGGGATCAGGTGATGATTCATCGAATAATTGGGATTTCCGGAATGGAAGTGGTCCAGAATCCTCTGCTTCAAGTAATGAGTCAGAAGTAGGATGCTAGATGGGTCAAAATCTAATCCCGGGATATGTGGAATTTCCATGTTTCCTCAAACTCGGCAACTAATGATTTGCCCTTTAAAAACAAAAGACAAATAAATATGGAGAGACAAGGTGAGAATTACAACGGTTCAAATTTGGTTTGGGAGAGGCTGAGGTATGGTGGGTATAGGACATAATCATTCAAGTCCTATTTAGCATTTTTATAGTGAAGAGTGTGGTCATTGGTCAAATTTAGTCAATTTGGAATGTTTCCCTTGCTTTAGAAGTGCTTCCCGTTAGTGAGAAGTGCCTTCATTGAACCCATGAACTCAACAGCAAGGCAATTACATCCAATATGTAAAATTTCGATCTCATCAGCACAGCGTTTGTCCTAAAAGATTAACCAAGAGGTTCTAGTCAATTGAACTATTCATTCCCTTTATTAAATATTATGTTTTCTATTTTATTGTATTAGATCCACAACCTCTCTTATAACCAAAAAAAAGTTTAACATTATCACATAACCGTGGGATTAATTATTTATTACTCACTACTCTTTATTTCATGTGATTATCATATTATAAAGTTGATTCTTAAACTCTTTACGCATATTAGGATTTACAGGATGAATACAGGTAGACTCTATTAAAATCTCAAGTGTAACTCGATCATCTCGCGAATAAATTCTTCAGATTCAGTAAATTCTACGAGTCAACTGTAGTGAGAAAAAAAAATAAAAAAACCAACTTCATGGCAAGATACAAAGTAAAGTCTATTAGCACATATAACATCTAATAATTAAAAACACGTGATTACATAATCCCCTAATTCTGTATTTTTCAATTTTGGTCTTTGTGAGTCTTCTCGTTTCCTTGGCATTTTATTCTAATTTACTTTGGTCATGCGTAAGCTCAATTTGTAAAATTTCTAATAGATCTACAAGATATTGAACTCATAACTAATCCGAAAGTTTTAACTGTTAAGTGATGAAACTTAAGTCTTATATAAACTCAACATTTTTCTTTATCCATGCTGATGCTATGTAAAATTTTTATTCACTGAGAGCCTAAGAGAGATTAGGCCCATATTCATCCTGAAAGCTCGAGCTTTTGGTTGGAATTTGCCAAATCGTTGTATGCTTAGTGAAAGTTTTATGCAATTTTTTTCTACTTTTACAGACTTAAACTTTTGTTTTTAGTTAAAAAACTTAAATTTTAGTTGAATAGGTATTTATGTGTTTAAACAGGTATATTTTCTGAAATAAACGAAAAAATTATCACATATATATGATTTGTAGATTTAACGAGTTTATGTATCAAGTTTATGGAATTTCTACCAAATAAATGCGTTTGGTGCATCGAACTTATACTAAGATACACCACCCTTTGCTTTAAATGGCTACTTGTAGACTAAGTGTTGCTATATTTTCCTAATAATCAATCTAAAAATCATCTTAATTCAAAATCCTAATCATAATAGCATGACTTATAATTTACATAGTATTCAAATATTATTTAATAGATGTGAGTAGAATTTTGAATTAAGAAAATTTTTAGACACACCACTTAAAACAATTTAGCATTTTTGTTGAGAATAGACACTAATTGACACCAAGAGAAACTGACTTGGCACAAAAGACACTACGACAAAGTGCTATTACAAGCAATTTCTAAAAGTATATGCTAAATTTTATGAAAAGGCCAAATCACGTATAATATGGTGTTGTTTACCCTTAATGATTTAATTTATTTGTCATTGCAGACATAATAATGCATGCCTGTTTTCGGTGAGATGTATGCCTTCAGCCTGGATATGATACTAATTTAGTTTTGATATTGGTTTAATCTGATCATAAGATATTTTTACTGAGTTTCCAATCCCTGTATTAGTGATAGTATCCATCCACTGAGAGCTCAATTTATGTTCTCTATAACTAGCTTTTATAACCTACTCATTTACTTTTAAAGTGATTTCAAAAATTTAATTGAAATTTTTTTTGTTATATAGTGATTTTGGATATACAATATTCTTTCATTCTCCTAACATATCTTATATACCTCAAAATTAGTGAACATGTAAACATAATAATATAATCATAATTTATTTGGTAGAATTAATTTATAATTTTAAAATATCAATTGAATTTTAAACTATATAATTTTTTTAAATCTTTATTTAATTTATACTTCAATCGGTTTTTACTTTAAATATATAATAATTTCATTCATTCCACATAATCATTCTCGTGGAGTTGTTGGTACAATCATCAATTCATCTACTTTCAGAAAAGAAAAAAAAGTACATTTAAAATTTTTAGTAATTATATTATCAAGAGCAAATCATTAAAAAAATTTAAATTTGTATAGGTAATATTTAAATGTTTTGCATATATATAATTGTCCAGATAGTTTGTGACTTTTTTCTTTTTAAAGAATGCCATTAATGCATCAATATGTACATAGTGTAGTAATAAAGTATCCCACCTTTAAAATTTTACACTATACCACCCCGATCTATTTAAGAAGAAGTAAAGTATCCCTCATCTACTTTTCTCGCCATTTCTATAGTCAAAAGTTAATTTATTATTAATTCATTAGTGTTAGATTCTAGAAAATAATTTTAAAAATAAAAATTGGAAAATTGGAAAAAAAAAAAAGAAAAAAAGAAAGCCGAAGAACAACATAAGAGAGAGAGGGAAGGGGAGGAAGAGAAGGGGGCGCTAGAGGATGCCTAACCACCACTGCCCAAGGACCTTGCCAGAAGACTCTCAGACCACCGATGACCTCCTTGGGATGCTAGTTGTTGGGTGGTGGTGGCCGGGCCACCACCATCCCCTTCTCTCTCTCCCTTTTCTTACGTTCAAGATTGGTGCATTTTTTCTTCTTTTGATTTTCATTTTTTAAAAATTGTTGTTTTAAAATATGAAATTAACAAATTGACAATAAATTAAATTTTTGGCCAAAAAAGTAACTCATGACGCACGATGCTTCTTTTTAAATAGTTCGGGTGGTATATAGTGTAAAATTTTAAACATCAAGGGGCACTTTGCCAATAATCTCAAAGGTGGGGCTGTAAATTTTTATTATTATTATAAAGGATGTTCATGAGTCTAATATTAAAATTTAAATCCTAATAATTAACAAAGTGACACGAGTAGTCCTATCACGAAGAACAAACCCTACAATCTCTCGGTTGACCACCGAGAACATTCGCTATTACACTGCACTCACATTCTTAGAGCAAACGGCATTTTACTCCTTGAAAGGTATAATATTTGCTTTTTTTCATTGCAAACATATAATAATGTATGTCGATTTAAAGCGTTGTTGGATTTTCTATAAAGAGAGAAGGACATCAATTCGCAAATGATTCCTTAATCTCAGTAAGTTAACCCAAAGAAAACCAATCTTACAATTGTAAAGAATATTAATTATCGAGGAAGGGCTTTTGGTGCAGTTGTACCGCGCATTGTCCAATACCAAGAGGTCCTAAGTTCGATTATCAACAATGAGACTTATATTTCCCTATATTTAGTTTTATTTTCTTTCCTTGTACTAGGCATATGTGCCTCTCTTATATCGAAAACGAATATTAATTATCATTCACTTCATTATTTAGGATAAGGACAGCATAATAACTTATAAGACAAAGCTTAAGTAAATTAGAGGTAGAGAAACAAAATACTCATAAGCCAATGCCTTTTACTAATAGCAACAAAAGAACCAATCTTACAATAATGTTAGACAGTAAGCATGGAACTTCGTCCATGATCAGATGAACTGACAACCCGACTCGGATAAAAAGACTGAGCACTAATGACAATTTTCTAGTAGCGGTAGGGAGAGATCCAGAAACCTTGGTATTGCTGGCGGTAATAGGTTTCATCAGAGATGCATAGTGACGCAACGTACACGCGAGTAACTGTCACAGATCAGTTGATTCCGCAGAATACCGGAACTACGACCTTCAATCTCCTATTAATTCTTCGAATTCCTAGGAAACCGACATCAAACACGAATCGAATTCGAGAATAGGCGAAAGAGCATGGTAGCTCCAAAACTTTATTGATAATAAAAAAAAAACTGTTTTTAGCCCTAGGGCTTACATTGCTTAAATAGAAAAACGAAATTATAATGAAGGAAATAAAAATATTTTCTAAAATAAACTATTCCTAAAAAATTGTAAAAATGCTCAAATAACATAAAATTGCCTATTTGAGGTCCTAAATGAATTAATTCGGCCTAAATCTCGTCTTTTCACAGCTAAAGGCGTGAGTTGTGCTTCAGAGGCCGTTTCCCTTGAGACAGACTCGTCAGAACCTATTTTTCTCAAGTTATTGATTTGTCACTTCTTCTGTCACATCATTCTCCCCTGGGTGGAGAGAATTTGCCATCGAATATGTCATCGTCCGAACTATCACCTGTGTAAGGAATCAGGTGCTTCACATTAAACACATCAGCAGTACGAATGTGGTTGGGAAGCTTAAGCCAATAGGCGTTCGAATTGATCTTCTCTATGACATCCATAGGGCCCAATTTTCCTTGCTGAAAGCTTGTTGTACTCTCCAGCAGGATAACGATCCTTAGTAAGAATAGCCCACACAAAATCATCCACTTCAAATTCCACAGAGTGTCGCTTCTTATCTGCAGCTTGCTTATACTTGGCTTTTACTGCTGTCGAGTGGTCATACACAACTTGATGGATCTCTTACAAGCTATTCACAAAATCTGTTGCCTTACCATGAACTTTAGATTGGTTAGACAAATGAATTAAGTCCAAAGGACCCTTGGGAACAATAGCATACACAACATGGAAATGACTAAAACCAGTGCTACAATTGACAGTGTGATTATGGGCAAACTCAGCTAGGCACAACTTGAGATCCCAACTCTTCACATGCTCCCCCACCAAACTTTCCAGCAGGTTACCCAAGGATTGGTTCACGACCTCAGTTTGCCCATTGGTTTGGGGACGATAAGCACTGCTGAATTGTAGCTGTGTATCCACCATCTTCCATGAGCTGCGCCAAAAGTGGCTAAGAAACCGAGTATCCCGATCGAAAACAATGGACTTCAGTAAACCATGAAGACGATACACCTCGCGAAAGTACAACTGGGCCACTCAAATAGCATCTGTCGTCTTCTTGTAAGGAATAAAATGTACCATCTTAGAGAATCGATCAACAACAACATAGATGGAGTCATTACCGCGCTGTGTTCGCGGTAAACCCAGCACAAAATCCATGCTAACATCCTCCCAAGGCTGTGATGGTATTGATAATGGCATATACAACCCAGCATTGGTAGCTGTCCCTTTAGACACGTTGCAAACAAGACACCTTTGTACATACTTCTCCACCTCTTTACGTATGGTCGGCCAAAAATACGAGCCTTACACTAACTGTAATGTCCGATCTCGCCCCACATGACATTCTCCATGCAATTCCTTAATAATTTGCAAACGGAGGCTGCAATCTGGGATGCACAATTGATTGCCCTTGAACAGAAACCCATAATGCAGCAAAAATTCTGATTTCTCCCTAGCACGAACTTTCCCCAAAACATTAGATAAATAAGGATCAGTCAAAACCAGGTACCTCAATACGCAGGTTGACCAAGAAATTGCTCATGTGGTTCAATGTGTCAGCCACTTGATTTGTCACTCCTGACTTGTGCTTCACCACGAAGGTAAAACGCTGTAAATGAGCAATCCATGAGGCATGTGGTGAAGACACCTTATCTTGGCAGTGAATGTGTTTTAATTCCTCGTGGTCAGTATAAAGCACAAACTCTCGATGAAACAAATAGTGTCGCCAATGCTTGACTGCTTATACCACCGCATAGAACTCAACATCATAGGTGTTGTAATTTAACTTGGCTCCGGACAGCTTCTCATTAAAATATGCAACAGGCTTGTGATTTTGGCTTAAGACTGCTCCGATGCCCACTTTAGAAGCATCACTGTGTAATTCAAAGGGTTGGGCAAAATCTGGCAAGACTAATATTGGGGTAGTTGTAAGACGCACTTTGATAAGCTAGAATGCCTTCTCCGCTTCCTCCGTCCACGCGAACTTTTCACCCTTCATGCAATTTGTTATAGGTGCCATAATTATGTTGAAATGATGGATGAAACGCCTATAGAAGGAAGCAAGTCCATGGAAGCTACGAACTTCAGTAATTGTCTTCGGTTGCGACCATTGCTTCCCCACTTCGATCTTGGACTCATCTACCTTCAATCCTTCACTGGAAACCACATATCCAAGGAACAAGACCTTCGATGCCATGAATACACACTTCTTAAGGGCAACATAGAATTTCTCCTTACGAAGCACATATAGAACCGCGTGCAGGTGCTGGAGATGCTCTGCTTCGTTAGCACTATAAATCAGAATATCATCAAAATAAACAACAACACACTTGCTAATGAATGGTCACAAGGCCTGGTTCATCACACGCATAAAGGTGCTTGGTGCGTTAGACAACCCAAAAGGCATCACCATCCACTCATATAACCCTTCGCGTATCTTGAAAGCTGTCTTCCACTCGTCGCCGGGTCTTATGCGAATCTAATGGTATCCACTCTTCAAATCCAATTTAGTAAACACCGTTACACCACTAACTTGATCAAGTAAATAATCCAATCGTGGAATTGGAAATCTGTATCTCGCCGTAATTTTGTTAATGGCTAGATTACCCACACACATGTGCCACGAACCATCTTTCTTTGGTGTAAGCATGGTTGGAAAAGCGCAACGACTCAAGCTTTCACGGATATGTCCTTTGACCAATAACTCCTCAACCTGCCTTCTCAACTCCTCATCCTGTAATAGGGTCTATTTGGCAGTGTCGCTCCTGGCTCCAGGTCAATTCGATATTGAATATCACACAAAGGTGGTAAGCTATCGGGAAGCTCATCGAGGAAGACTTTAGAAAATTCAGCCACTACGGGTGCGGCTGCAGTTGGGATTGTCACCAAAGGTACACGTTTATCTTCAAGCACTCCTTTAAATTCCAAGATCTCCTCGATTGTGGCCAGCCAATCAAGAAATTCCTCGGGTTTAAGGTTGCCATGAAATTTTGAAGTTTCAGTTCGCATCCCAAACTCCTAACGCCTCCTATCATCCTCGATAGGACGCCTTCGGTCATCCTCGATAGGACCCGTTTATTGCCTACGTGGGATATTCGCAAAATAATTCTCTCCCTTCGAATCCTCGCCAAATTCATCTTGATTAGGGTTAGGGTTCGGGTTAGGCTCTCCCCGATTTTGGTTCCCCATAAGTGCAGCTATCATCTGCGTTAGCTGCTCCATCATACGATCCATCCTTTGATCCATGATTTGCTCTAGCCTCTATTCTAGGTGTCGCAAGTTGTCACGTTCAAGAACATCATCCACACCATCCCTTCTCCTGGGTGGCATGGTTGTTCAAGATCAAATCATAGGCTCTGATACCAACTGATGCAGTGTACACGCGAGTAACTATCACAGATCCGTTGATTCCGTAGTATACCGGAACTACGATATTCAATCTCCTATTGATTTTTCGAATTCATAGGAAACCGGCATCAAACTCAAATTGAATCCGAGAATGGGCGAAAGAGCACGGCAGCTCCAAAACTTTATTGATAATAAAAAAAAACTGTTTTAGCCGTAGGGCTTACATTGCTTAAATAAAAAAACGAAATTATAACGAAGGAAATAAAAATATTCTCTAAAATAAACTATTCCTAAAAGAATTACAAAAACACCCAAATAACATAAAATTACCTATTTGAGACCGTAAACAATGGAATTCGGCATAATCTCGTCTTTTCATGACAAAGGCGTGAGTTGTGCTCTGGAGACCGTTTCCCTTGAGACAAACCCATCATAACCTATTTTTCTTGAGATACTGATTTTCCATTTCTTCTGCAACATCACATAGCAATCATTGGTGCCCCATAGCCATCAAAGACCCTTTCATTGTTGGTGTAAGAGTGATATTTGGCCCCTCCACGGAACCGAACATTGTAGTCCGAAAAGTCGTGAGAAAGTTGCTTAATATCAGAGAGTGATTGCCACATTCTTTACTCCCACACATATTGAGAGAATTAATTGATTTAGATTGCAATAAGATATAGATCACCCTCATGAGGTCTATCAAGGATATCATATTTGTGATCCTTCTATGAACTCTATGTTTCCGAACTACATCAGTAATTTATTTAGAGGAGTGACACTAAAAGTTACCTAACACCTAGAAGTCAAGTGCGACTTTTAGTGGTGTGCATTGCTTTCATTCTATGTCTCGGATGAAGGAGCGAAAACAACATTTGTGGAATTACAACTGTGCGGTTTAAGTACTGCACCCCGCCAAATGAAGAGAACTAAGCCACACATATATTACCTCGTTTGGAGCAGCTTCTTGGGTAGTTGCACTTCTTTCAGATACGGCAGAGTGGCCAGAATCATCGTCTGAATGACTTGCTAATACGGCATCATCGCCACCCCTTCTGCCACTTCGTTTAAGCACATGACAGACGACAAAGGGCATCTGCAGAATGTGTAAGGGACATCGATGAGCATGCATTCATTTGTTTAAATTAATGAAAATAGATAGTGTTATGGTGATATGATGTGAATTCATTATACATGGATAAATAGAAGTACGTACCTCTTCGTTGTTGTAGCCGAGATACGATGGATTTAGGTAGTATTCATGCATTCCCCAATTGGTCATGATCCCACTAGAATTACGCTCTCGGTAGAAAGTCAATGTTTTCTTCTTGCCTATCTCTTCACCAGTATCTTCCCTCTTCAATTTCTTGTCTGACCTAATGATCTTCCAATAACCAGCATTTGGAATGGTCCTCTCAGACCAATTGTTACTACGGGTACTTCTCTTTTCGGAGACAGAAGAAGAACCACTGCCTTCCATTAGACCTTGCCTCCGCTAACCCTGCAATACCAGGATGAAAATCAATTCAATACTCGACCCACCTGCAAGCCTCTTTTAATATCTTTTCAAATATAATAGATGCATGTATATTTCAAATGTAAAATGCACAAAAGAGAGTGGACCTACTATCGTACTGGCGACGCAGTTTCTTGAGCTCCCAGTTGTAGAGCTCGATGTCCGGGATCAAGTGATGATTCGTCGAATGATTGGGATCTCTGGAGTGAAAGTGGTCCAGAATCCTCTGCTTCAAGTAATGAGCCAGAAGTTGGATGTTAGATGGGTAAAAATCTAATCCTGGGATATGTGGAATGTCCATGTCTCCTCAAACTCTGCAAGTATAATTTTCCGTTGAAAAACAAAGGAAATTTGCACAAACAAGGTGGTGAGGATTACAAAGGTTGAAGATTGGTTTGGGAGAGTGTGCGCACCCGAATTTCGTCTCGTCGGGGCACGCATGCGCGCGCCTAAATGCAACGCGGCTTGGGAATGTCCACCTTCCCGGGGACGCGCGACGGACGCACGTGAGAAGGAGTCACCACTTGCCATTTTACGACCAGAAAGTCGAGGGCTGGCAAGTTACCCAGGTCTAGGGGTATGGATACACCTAGTATGCTAAGGCAATAGTCTTGTACGAAACCGGAAATTCCGAATTCGGGGGTTCTATTACGTATGGGCCTATATCCCATACGCCATTTCGGTACTCTAGCTTGCTAGGCTTATCATTTTATTTATTTACCGCATGATTTAGAGTTGCACTCGACTCGCTCGTTTTGACATCGTAAATTCGAAGAAACTCTCCGACCGTCCGCTCTCCGACCGGGATTTTTACATGAATACATGTATAACATAAAACCCTCACATTGCTCTCTTAAATAAATAAAAAATTAAAAATTATAATGACTGAATCCCGATCGGTTCGCATTCGATCGTTATTCCACTCGTGCTCACCGTGCGGTTTGAAAAGACTGAAATCGAAATTAATATGCGCGCTCAGTGATTGGGGGATTAGATCCCGTGATCAATGGTTAGGGGTGTTGGACCCCGTGTGAATCGTATCCTAAAGGATCGGGCTCGACCCGTATAACAAACAAGTTCAAAAATGTAACAAGTAAGCACAAGTAAATAAACAATGGGGTTTTATTATCGCCGAGTTTACGTGAATTAATTGATTATTAACCGATGTATCTTGACATACAAATCCTACCTTAAAACAGACAAAAGGAGTGATAGATAGGGTATGTGGCATTCGGCATTATTTAAATGGACCGACAGACATGATGTCCATAGTCAAGCCTCGAATGAGTGGGTTGTTTTTAAATTATTGTGTATCGTGATAATATGGCTTTTACAGGTTAAGAGTATTTTCACCCAAAACCTAACCCTCTATTTGACTATTGCCCATGTTTGATTTAAGCCGAGATTGAGATTAATCTATTTTTTCCATATTTTAACCCGTTCTAAACACAAACCTATACTAGAGTGACGGCAGGACAAGAACCGATAGTCATGCCCTTGAATCGAAAAATATGTGTGTGTATGAAAAATCAAGATTACGTGGCACGTATCTCAATGCTTTTGAAATTGTGAATTTTGAAAAGGGCATGACTAACAGTTCTTGAATTGTCGACGCGATTACAAGTTATTAATCAGTTCGTGCAATTCATTTAAAAGAGTCAAGTGATTTAATTTAACCAAATTTAACGTCCCGATTATCCCGTATGTAGAATTTTTTGGTTAATTAGAAATTTACCGAATGCTTTAGTCTACGGATTTCGAGCCGTCGAGATAGCCATTAATTGACCACCCGATAAACTCTAATTTCCGACATGGTCACATATAATTACAAAAATAAAATATTTAAATGGGGCACATACATTGTCGATGGGTGATCCGAGTAGGAAAGGGTCGGATATTTTTAGAAAGTGTCCAGGGGACTGAATTGAACGATTTTAAAAGAGCAGGGACTGATTTGAAAATTCTAGAAAATTTGGGGACTGATTTGAAAATTTTGAAGAAATTGGGGACTGATTTGAAAATTCTAAGAAATAGGGACTGTGTAAAAGAAATTACTGAAAATGTCCTAGGACTTATTTGAAATGAATTTGAAAAACGGGATCGATCTGAAAATAAAAAAATGACCCCGGTCCTAAACTGAAACAACTTGGAAAGTTCTTTGGGATGCTTGAAAAATTCTGGGAATTCCAGGACTGATTGGAAAATAGTAAAATGACTGGGACTTGATTGAAAAGAAATTTTGAAATTCGGGGCAGATCTGAAAAGGGTGAAAAATGGCTCTGGGACTAAACTGAAATAACTTGGAAAGTCCTTTGGGATGCTTGAGAAATTCTGAAAAATCCAAGGACTGATTGGAAATACTAAAATGACCGGGACTTGGTTGAAAATAAATTTTAGAAATTCGGGGCAGATCTGAAAAAAATAAAATGAGTCCTCTGGACTGAAATGTGACAAAATGGAAGGTTCGTAAAATCGAGTTCGGGATAAATCCGATCACCCACGCGACCCGAGAACACTCATTTCACATTATATCCATCAAGCAAGTAATAATATTCTGGAAAAGAGCCCTAATCATGCCACTAAGTCGATAATTTACCTAGTTCGGAAAGTTGAGGGGCTTCTCTGTAAAAATAAAAAAAATTCGCCGAACAGTCGGGTCGGATCGGATCGGTTCGGACTGCCCGCCCGAAGGAAGAACCGCCCGGAAGAGCTGCTGGACCGGACCAGAGCGTTGGGCCGAATAGGCCGAACTTCTGGGCTTGGGCTGGGCCTGCAAAAAAAAACCGAACTGGGCCGAGGCCCGTTAACCAAAGGCGGTCGGGATCGGGGGGCAGCGGTGGCGACAGCTTCTGGGCGGCGGTTCTCTCCCCTGGACGCCGCGATGAAGGCCGAAATGGACGCGGGAGATAGCTCTGGACACCGCCGGCACTACGCCGTGATCGATCGGGACCTCACCGGCGCTCAATCAGTAGGAATCGGGGGAAAAAGCCATGGTTTTCCGGCGAAAGTTCCGAGTTCTTCGACTTCCAAATTCGCCAAATCGAGAGCCAATTTTCTGTTTTTTTTTCACTGGGTCCCGTTCGTCTTTAGCCGAATCCCCGTTCTGTTTATTTTGATTTCAATTTCATCCGCTTTCCGTTAAGATTTCGGCTGATTTTGGCGGAAATCGCGAAAATCGCGATTTGGGGTTGCTGGGCCGGCGGGGATCGCGGGCAGCCGGCGGGGATCGCGGGCAGCCGGCGAGCGCTCCCCGGCCTGCCCGGTCTGCCCGAATCTTCTCTCTCTTTCTTTTTTTTTTTTAAAATTAAATGGCCGGCGGGTCACGGGCAGCCGGTCAACGCTGCCTGGCCTGCTCGGGATTTGAATTTTTTTTATATAATACATATATATATATATTAATTTAAATTAATTAATTAAATTTAATTTAATTGTTTTTTTTATAGAAAATGTAATAAATTGGAAAAATGACGATTTTGCCCCCTTTGAGCCGATGGACCGAAATGGGGTGCTCACAGAGAGGCTGTGATACGGTGGGTATGGGACAATCATTCAAGTCATATTCGTAGCAACTTTATAGTGAAGGGTGTGTGGTCAAACTGGTCAATCTGGAATTTTTACCCTGTTTGAGAAGGTCTTCTCGTTTGTGAGAGTATCATTGAACTCATAAACTCAACTGCAAGGCAATTGCATCCAATGTAAAATTTTGAAGTCATCAGCTGCAAACGTTTGTTTAAAAGTTAAAAAAAAAAGATATAAATCACCTTCCACATACATTACCGTGATGTTTAGTTTTCTTGAAAGTATTAATATGAAATATATTTGGATAGGATTTGAGTTGATATTAGTCCATTTCAGTCCTTTTCTCATCATTCCACCTGGAAGGGATAGTGAACTTCCTCAAAAGAAGCAAATTTTTTGTGGGTTATTAATCGAAAAAAGGGAAAGGAAAAGAAAAAAAAACAAAGAAATAAAGATCTCCTAATGATTTGTAAACAATAACAGCAAGGGCCAAGCCTAACATTACAAGTTGATTTTAATTACTTATCCAACATTATATCCGAGACAAGATCCAATATATATTCATGTCACACCCAATAGTCCTTCATCCCATTTGGAAGACTACTGTCCATAGAAAGTCGATACCTTCTACTGCCTATCCAAATTACATCACCCACCAGCTTCTCTTTTACTTCATAAATAAATAAAATAGGCATGCTGTTGGTGATTTTCATTTTCGAAGTTGTCCTTCGGAACAACTACTATTATGATAGAATTCTCTTTCCGGAGAAGACCTGCGATACCTTCCCGTTAAAGTTTTATTAGCAGAAAACTATACAAAATTTCGACATCCTAATGAAATATTGAAAAAAAGATAGAAGCTAAATTGCCTCGAGTTTGAGAAAGTACTCTCATTATAATGGCACAAAGCGCCGACTCAGAATCAAGAGGACTAAAGTTCAATCATTACCAACATAACTTATGTGCCCTTTTATTCTTGTTTATTTTATTAGGTATATAGGCTTCGCTTATGACTGAATAAGGAGGGTTAAAGGTTTGTTCGAGAAGCCTTTATGTGTTTAGTGGGAAAATTTCAGAGGTCAAAACGTTTGATTTCTTGGAATCTTTATCCCCAGCCCTTATATGATAAGTGCTTCTCCTTCTTCCTTCCTTGTGAAGTGCTTTCCCTTGCTCATGAAGTGTCTCCGGCTTTGATTAATTAGTAAAAGATTCAGCATGAATGCCAAGGCATCAGTCGCATGGTGTTCTGTTGGGTATCCCTCCAATTTGGAGGAAGTTGGGCTCAAATCATGTTGGGCTTTTATCGGGTTTTAATAGGTCCAAGGATCCACTTTTGTTAGGGTTAATTTTCAGCTAAATTAGCTGGGTAAGAGGCGGCAGAATTTAGATAGCAGAACAGTACAAAGAAGCTGTAGAATACAGAGAACAGAGAGCTGTTTTCTGTGCGACCAGAGCTAGATCAACCTCGATCGGGATGTCAAACGAACTCCGATCAGGACGAAATTTTGGCAGCAGCTTCACGACACGTGGGGCTAAGTTCTGAACGGGCAGAATTCCTATTAGAGCTCTGTAGATGCTGTTTCAGCTGACTTTGTGAACCACTCTGTGTGGGTGATAATTTGGTGTTTGGGTGATCCAAGAGAGCGTTTCTCTTGTGTTATGTGATCCAAGGGTTTACCCTTGATGAAAGACATTGTATAACCTTCATTCATAGTGGATCGTTGATTCGGAGTTGGTCCCGTGGTTTTTCCCCACATCAGGGTTTTCCACGTAAAATTCTTGGTGTTCTTTTCTTTACTGCTTGTTGGTTGATTTGATTAGTTCCTATCTCGATTACACTAGTAGGGGAGGAAGATTAATCGCTGCGTTATTGTTTGGTTGAGCACATCCCTTCCCAACAAGTGGTATCAGAGCCTCGGGTTAGAGAAGTTTGAGTTTCTTCGATGTTTTTGAGATGGAGGAGACTACAGGATCTATGTTCAAGTTGAATGCAACCAACTACTCTATATGGAAGTCTCGGATGGAGAATCTTCTACTTTGCAGGGATTTGTATGATCCCATTGAAGGGGATTCCGCGAAACCAAAGATAAGGATGACAAGGCTTGGGAACGCACAAATCGGAAGACTATTGGTTTGATTCGGCAGTGGATAGACAATAGTATTTATCATCATGTTGCTCAGGAGACAAATGCAAAAGCTTTGTGGGATAAATTGACAAATCTCTATGCGATGAAGACACCGCAAAATAAGGCATTTCTCGTGAAGAAGCTGGTTCAACTTCGTTACCAGGATGGAGATGATATGGCTGTGCACATAAGTAATTTCCAGGATATTATTAACCAGTTGACGAACCTGGAGATAATATTACCCGATGAGTTGCAGGCTTGTCTACTTTTAGGGACTCTACCGGATAATTGGGACACACTTGTGGTTGCATTAAGCAATTCTGCGCCAAACGAGAAGCTATCGTTGGCCACGGTGACAGACAGTTTATTTAATGAGGAGACTAGAAGGAAAGGCTCGGGGATTTCCAGTCAGTCTGAAGCTTTGGTTACTGAACAACGGGGGAGAAGTCAAAGCAGAAATTTCTCTTCCAAGCATAGTAACTCACGTGGCAAATCGAGGGGTAGATCAAAGTCGAAGACGAGGAAAGTGGTCACTTGCTATCACTGTGGAAAAGAGGGACATTACAAAAGGGAGTGTAGAGCTCTAAAGAAAAATCAGAATGGCAACGGTGAGACCAAGAAGGAAGAAGGCACTACAGCAGTGGCATCTGATGGAGAGACCTACATCGTTTGTGATGAAGCCTATGTGAATTTCACATGTCAAGACTCTACCTGGGTTGCAGATACAGGTGCCTCGTTTCATGTCACTCCTCATCGGGATTTCTTCTCATCTTACACTACCGGGGACTATGGTTATGTGAGAATGGAGAATGGATAGTCATGCAAGATTGTCGGTATTGGTGATGTCTGTCTAGAGACCGAGCTTGGTTGCAAGTTGCTTCTGAAGAAGGTGAGGCATGTTCCAGAAATTCGCCTTAACCTAATCTCGACGGGTCAGCTTGATGATGAAGGCTACAGTAACAAATTTAGCAATGGGAGATGGAAGCTCTCCAAGGGTTCGTTGATTGTGGCACGGGGTCAGAAGACCGACACTCTCTACAGGTTGCGTGCCAAACACAACTCCGGTCAAATTAATGTTGTTGAGGATTATCCTATCGAGTTATGGCACAAGAGACTTGGGCATATCAGCGAGAAAGGTATTCAAATTCTTGCTAGAAAGCAGTCTTTGCCCGTTAAAGGTATGCACTTGAGCACTTGTGATCATTGTTTAGCTGATAAGCAGAGGAGAGTCCCTTTTGTTAGAAGTCGTCCCTCTAGATGCAATTATATACTTGATCTTGTGCATACTGATGTTTGTTTCATGTCGGATAGATCTCTTGGTGGTGCTCTCTATTTTGTAACCTTTATAGATGATCACTCCAAGAAGGTTTGGGCTTACCCTATGAAAACTAAAGATCAGGTGACTGAGATTTTCAAGAATTTCCATGCAGCAGTGGAAATAGAAACGGGCATGAAGCAGAAATGTGTCAGAGTTGATAATGGTGGTGAGTATAGGGGTCCTTTCGAGAACTATTGCAGGACTCACGGTATCAAACTTGAGAGGACGGTACCGAAGACACCACAGCAGAACGGGCTTGCAGAGAGGATGAACCGCACAATTGTTGAGAGAGTCGTTGTATGCTTTCTCAGGCAAAACTGTCTAAGTCTTTCTGGGGCGAGGCAATGAGGACAGCGGTTGATCATATTAATCTTACACCATCAGTTGCACTTGATGGAAATGTACCCCAGCAGGTGTGGACCAGCAAGGAAGTATCGTACAAGCATCTCAGAGTCTTTGGGTGTAAGGCATCTGTTCACATTCCTCGAGATGAAAGATCGAAGCTCGATGCTAAGGTAAAACAATACATCTTCTTGGGTTATGCACATGAAGAGTTCGGGTACAGGTTTTAGGACCCTAATAGCAAGAAGATCATCAGGAGCAGGGATGTTGTGTTCTTTAAGGACCAGACAATCGAGGATTTGCAAAAGTTAGAGAAGGCTAGAGTAAGCAGTCCTCACGAGATCTCTATTCCTGTATCGGTTGATGTAGAGCATCCAGTGGAAAAGGTACCTGGTGAGTATAAAGAAAGCACGACTGGGGGTGAGATTTCTTAGGTAGATGATGATGTGACTACGGATGATACAGGCTCGCAGTTACAGTTAGAGCCTGCAGGTAATCTACCTAGACGATCTGACAGAGTAAGACGACCATCTACAAGATATCCGCCTCATGAGTATGTGCTACTGACTGACGGGGGAGAACCTGAGTGCTATGGTGAAGCTGTGGCACATGAGCACAAGGAGCACTGGTTGAAGGCGATGAATGAGGAGATGAACTCTTTGTCCGAAAATCACACGTATGACCTAGTGAAGCTACCGCAAGGTAAGAGAGCATTGAAGAACAAATGGGTCTACAGGTTGAAGATAGAGAACTCGCGACCTCGATACAAAGCTCGACTGGTAGTGAAAGGTTTCAACTAGAAGAAAGGAGTTGACTTCGAGGAGATCTTCTCGCCCGTGTCAAGATGTCATCGATCCGAGTTGTTCTCGCACTGGCAGCTAGTCTGAATTTGGAGATCGAGCAGCTCGATGTAAAAAACAACTTTCTTGCATGGTGACTTGGAGGAAGAAATATATCTGGAGCAACCTGAAGGATTCCGAGTTAAAGGTAAGGAGCATTTGGTGTGTAGGCTGAGAAAGAGCTTGTATGGGCTTAAGCAAGCACCTCGACAGTGGTACAAAAAGTTTGACTCTTTCATGTTGAGCCATGGCTACACACGGACAACTTCAGATCATTGTGTGTTCGTGAAACAATTCTCGGATGGTGATTTTATCATTTTACTGTTATATGTGGATGATATGTTACTTGTTGGTCATGATATGAGTAAGATTGCAGAGTTGAAGAAAGAGCTCGGCAAGTCCTTTGCCATGAAGGATTTGAGACCGGCAAAGCAGATCCTTGGAATGCATATTTCTTGTGACAGATCAAGTGGAAAAATTTGGCTTTCTCAAGAGAAGTACATCGAGAAGATTTTGGATCGGTTCAACATGGGTAATGCTAAACCAGTTTCATCATCACTTGCTTCTCATTTCAAACTTAGCTCGAAGCAATGTCCTACAAGTGAAAAGGAGAAAGAAGAGATGAAGAAAGTCCCTTACTCATCAGCTGTAGGGAGTTTGATGTATGCCATGGTCTGTACAAGACCAGATATCGCTCATTTTATTGGTGTGGTTAGTCGTTTTCTCTCCAATCCGGGGAAAGAGCATTGGAATGCAGTTAAGTGGATCCTGAGGTATCTCAGAGGAACATCCAAGGTGTGTTTACACTTTGGCACTGGTAAGCCGGAGTTAGTGGGCTACACGGATGCGGATATGGCAGGAAATATCGATTCCCGGAAATACCCTTCGGGATACTTGATGACTTTTGCAGGGGGAGCTATCTCATGGCAATCAAGGCTTTAAAAGTGCATCGCTTTGTCTACAACGGAAGCCGAATACATTGCGGTGACCGAAGGTTGAAAGGAGATGTTGTGGTTGCAAAAGTTTTTGCAAGAGTTGAGCTTGAAGCAAGAAAGGTATGTTCTACATTGTGATAGTCAAAGTGCCATTCATCTTTGCAAGAATCCCACTTTCCATTCGAGATCGAAGCATATCGATATCAAGTTTCATTGGATTAGAGATGTGTTGGAGTCCAAGCTGGTGAAGCTAGACAAAGTGCACACTGATGAGAATGGAGCTAATATGATGACAAAACCTCTTGCTAGGGAGAAACTTCATGTTTGCCGAAGTATAGCCCGTATGCTCGAAGCCTCCAAATAGTCGGGAGGGGGAATTTGTTGGGTATCCCTCCAATTTGGAGGAAGTTGGGCTCAAATCATGTTGGGCTTTTATCGGGCTTTAATAGGCCCAATGACCCACTTTTGTTAGGGTTAATTTTCACCTAAATTAGCTGGGTAAGAGGCGGCAGAATTTAGATAGCAGAACAGTACAGAGAAGCTGTAGAATACAGAGAACAGAGAGCTGTTTTTCTGTGCGACCAGAGCTAGATAAACCCTCAATCGGGATGTCAAACAAACTCCGATTGGGACGAAATTTTGGCAGCAGCTTCACGACACGTGGGGCTAAGTTCTGAACGGACAGAATTCCTACTAGAGCTCTGTAGATGCTGTTTCAGCTGACTTTGTGAACCACCCGGTGTGGGTGATAATTTGGTGTTTGGGTGATCCAAGAGAGCGTTTCTCTTGTGTTATGTGATCCAAGGGTTTACCCTTGATGAAAGACATTGTATAACCTTCATTCATAGTGGATTGTTGATTCGGAGTTGGTCCCGTGGTTTTTCCCCACATCGGGGTTTTCCACGTAAAATTCTTGGTATTCTTTTCTTTACTGCTTGTTGGTTGATTTGATTAGTTCCTATCTCGATTATACTAGTAAAGGAGGAAGATTAATCGCTGCGTTATTGTTTGATTGAGCACATCCCTTCCCAACATGTTCTTTAATTTTATTCTTCCCATTTCATTTGTTATTAGAGGGCTTTTTAAGGGTTTTTTTTCCTGGGCTACATAAGTTATTTGTAATCAGGGATGTAAGATGATTATCAATTATGTATAGGGAAAACAACACATTAGTCCTCCACGTTTGATTACTTTTTATTTTAGTCCTTTTCCTGTTTTCTATATCGTTTATATTCAATACTCTTGAATACTTTTTTGTTTTATTCCTTTTCCTTTTTCTTGGTTCTATTTCATCCAATACCATTGACAACTTTTATGTTTAGATTCTTCTATCAAAATAATTATAAAGAAAAAATTTAATTTTAGTTCTCAACCTTTTATTGCTATTTTTTTGTACTAAATCTTTTTTTTTTGTGTAATTTTGCCTTAACATTGAACTTCTTGTTCCTCATAGTTCTATCACTCAATTTTTGCAAAGAATAAAAACACAACGTATCTTGAAATAAAAATTATTTTTAAAAATTATAAAAATAAATCAATACCAATTACGATAACAACGTGATAAATGTGAATCTACTTGAAACTTGAGGCATAATAACCTCAATTCGGGTGGTACTAACTGTTAAAAGGAGGATGGTAATTTGAGAGGGAGAGTGCCGACGGTAGGGGTCGACATCGAACACCACTACTATAAGGAAGGTCACCTATGTCAACGTCTCCCTTCGCAATCGCCATTGCACTTTGCCATAATACTTGCATCAAGGGTCACTATGTCCTTGCTTAGAGTGTCGCGAAAAACCTCACAAACGTGGTTGGTGTCTATCAATTGTCAAGCCACGATTACCTCTGTTTTTTCGTATATTTTACCGTTTCTTTGCTCGGAAGTTCGAGTATTAGTGCTCCCATTGCAGACCGTCACTGCCCTTGCTAAAACTGCCTACGGCCCAAACGTTCGGCCTGGCTCATTCTCTCAAGGTTGAGGACCAAAATGACAAAAAATTTTAATAAAAAAAAACTTGATAAGATGTAAACGAGAAAAGAATTTTAAAAATGATAGAAACAAAAAAGTTACCAAAACTTACAGAACTAGTTGTATAGTTCTCTTTAAGTATATATCTAGCTTTTCGTATATTGATCAAATGTATGATGAAATACTAGTGTTTCTTTTCGGGTCTCTCTCTGATTTATACTTCGTTTTCTTCTGTCTATAAAGCAATAAAAGGCTTATTATACAATGATTAGTTTTTCGATTAAACATACACATACTATTTTCAGATTCCATGTATATATTAATTAACACTTTGCGTGGTCTACACCAATTTGGAGGGCTTGGAACATTGTACACCGTATCTTATAATTGATACGATATGGAAACTCTCGAGCCAATAAGAAGCATGACAAAGTCTTGATACCCTTGTAAGCAATCGGACTGATACTTTTTTACAGGCCAAAAGTCATTAACCTTGTAGAGTGATTGGACTAATTGCATAGTGTTGCTACACTCCTCATCTCTTCGATTAAGTCATCTCGTAATATTTCAAGCAATTGATCACATGAACAAATTTATCGGTCAACGTGGCTGGGAAAAATAAATAATTGATGGCCTGTGATAGAAAATGAATCAAGGCTGTAGGTTCAAGTCATTTTAACTTGTGTCATCCCTTGAAATATGTAAGTTTTGCTTTTTCTTCATTGCATACGTATAATGGTGCATGTCAATTTACAGCATTATTGGTTTTTCTGTAAAGAGAGAAGGACATCAATTCCCAAATGATTCCTCAACCTCCGCAGTCAACAAGCTAATCTTGAGGGGAAGAAAAAAAGACAATACCAGATAATATGTAAGAGTCTCACATTGACTTCATTATTTAGGACAGACATAATAAGAGAAAATCCCAACTCACCGAGTAAATTAAAAGTATACAGAAACAGCACCCCAAATGCAATTTCTTTCGTAACTGACACCGAGAACACACGCCTTACAATAATATTAGACACTACATCCATGGACCACGTCCATGATCAGACAAACTGACAATCCGACTTGAATAAAAAGACCGAAACAGTATGATGATTTTCTAGTAGTGGTTGTGGGAGTTCCAGTCACCTTGGTACTGTTGGTGGTCGTAAGTTTCATCAGGAGATGCATAGTAATTGTTAGAGCGATAGCCATTAAAGAGCCCATCACTGTTGGTGTAAGAGTGATAACCGGCCCCTCCAGTGAACCCGGTACTGTAGTCCGGGATGTCGTGAGAAAGTTGCTGAATATCAGAGAGTGATTGCCACATTCCTTGCTCCTACACATATTGAGAGAATTAATTGATTTAGTTTGCAATAAAATATAGATCATATAACCCTCCGTAATCATTCAAGGATATCGGATTTGTGATCCTTCTATGATCTGTATGTTTTCGAACTACATGAGCAGTTTATTTAAAGGAGTGACAAGAAAAGTTACATAGAACCTAGCAATCAAGTGTGAGCTTTAGTTCAATGGATTGCTTTAGTTCTATTTCTCGGCTGAAGTTCTGAAAAACAACTTTGTAGAATTACCAAAGCATGCGGTTTAAGTACTGCAGCCCGCCAAATGAAGAGAACTAAGCTATACATATATCACCTCATTTGAAGCAGCTTCGTGAGTAGGCGCACGGCTTTCAGATGAGGCAGGGCCGCCGGAATCATCATTTGCATGACTTGCTGATTCGACATTATCGTCACCCCTTCTGCCACTTCTCTTAAATACATGACAGACAACAAACGGCATCTGCAGAATGTGTAAGGGACATCGATGAGTGTATTATTCATTTGTTTAGATTAATGCAAATACCTAGTGTTATGGTGATTTGATGTGAATTCATTATACATGGATAAATAGAAGTACGTACCTCTTCAATGTTGTAGCCGAGATACGATGGATTTAGGTAGTATTCATGCATTCCCCAGTTGGTCTTGATCCCACTAGGAATACGCCCTCGGTAGAAAGTCAATGTCTTCTTCTTGCCTATCTCTTCGCCAGTGTCTTCGCTCTTCACTTTCTTGTCTGAACTAGTGATCTTCCAATAACCAACATTTTGAACAGTCCTCTCGGACCGATTGCTGTTACGGTACTTCTCTTTTCGGAGACAGAAGAAGAACCACTGCCTTCCATTAG
Organism: Punica granatum; assembly: GCF_007655135.1. Lineage (NCBI taxonomy): Eukaryota > Viridiplantae > Streptophyta > Magnoliopsida > Myrtales > Lythraceae > Punica > Punica granatum. The sequence continues at coordinate 41,159,988 of NC_045127.1, read as the reverse complement.
ACCTTGCCTCCGCTAACCCTGCAATACCAGGATGAAAATCAATTCAATACTCGACCCACCTGCAAGCCTCTTTTAATATCTTTTCAAATATAATAGATGCATGTATATTTCAAATGTAAAATGCACAAAAGAGAGTGGACCTACTATCGTACTGGCGACTCAGTTTCTTGAGCTCCCAGTTGTAGAGCTCGATGTCCGGGATCAAGTGATGATTCGTCGAATGATTGGGATCTCTGGAGTGAAAGTGGTCCAGAATCCTCTGCTTCAAGTAATGAGCCAGAAGTTGGATGTTAGATGGGTAAAAATCTAATCCTGGGATATGTGGAATGTCCATGTCTCCTCAAACTCTGCAAGTATAATTTTCCGTTGAAAAACAAAGGAAATTTGCACAAACAAGGTGGTGAGGATTACAAAGGTTGAAGATTGGTTTGGGAGAGTGTGCGCACCCGAATTTCGTCTCGTCGGGGCACGCATGCGCGCGCCTAAATGCAACGCGGCTTGGGAATGTCCACCTTCCCGGGGACGCGCGACGGACGCACGTGAGAAGGAGTCACCACTTGCCATTTTACGACCAGAAAGTCGAGGGCTGGCAAGTTACCCAGGTCTAGGGGTATGGATACACCTAGTATGCTAAGGCAATAGTCTTGTACGAAACCGGAAATTCCGAATTCGGGGGTTCTATTACGTATGGGCCTATATCCCATACGCCATTTCGGTACTCTAGCTTGCTAGGCTTATCATTTTATTTATTTACCGCATGATTTAGAGTTGCACTCGACTCGCTCGTTTTGACATCGTAAATTCGAAGAAACTCTCCGACCGTCCGCTCTCCGACCGGGATTTTTACATGAATACATGTATAACATAAAACCCTCACATTGCTCTCTTAAATAAATAAAAAATTAAAAATTATAATGACTGAATCCCGATCGGTTCGCATTCGATCGTTATTCCACTCGTGCTCACCGTGCGGTTTGAAAAGACTGAAATCGAAATTAATATGCGCGCTCAGTGATTGGGGGATTAGATCCCGTGATCAATGGTTAGGGGTGTTGGACCCCGTGTGAATCGTATCCTAAAGGATCGGGCTCGACCCGTATAACAAACAAGTTCAAAAATGTAACAAGTAAGCACAAGTAAATAAACAATGGGGTTTTATTATCGCCGAGTTTACGTGAATTAATTGATTATTAACCGATGTATCTTGACATACAAATCCTACCTTAAAACAGACAAAAGGAGTGATAGATAGGGTATGTGGCATTCGGCATTATTTAAATGGACCGACAGACATGATGTCCATAGTCAAGCCTCGAATGAGTGGGTTGTTTTTAAATTATTGTGTATCGTGATAATATGGCTTTTACAGGTTAAGAGTATTTTCACCCAAAACCTAACCCTCTATTTGACTATTGCCCATGTTTGATTTAAGCCGAGATTGAGATTAATCTATTTTTTCCATATTTTAACCCGTTCTAAACACAAACCTATACTAGAGTGACGGCAGGACAAGAACCGATAGTCATGCCCTTGAATCGAAAAATATGTGTGTGTATGAAAAATCAAGATTACGTGGCACGTATCTCAATGCTTTTGAAATTGTGAATTTTGAAAAGGGCATGACTAACAGTTCTTGAATTGTCGACGCGATTACAAGTTATTAATCAGTTCGTGCAATTCATTTAAAAGAGTCAAGTGATTTAATTTAACCAAATTTAACGTCCCGATTATCCCGTATGTAGAATTTTTTGGTTAATTAGAAATTTACCGAATGCTTTAGTCTACGGATTTCGAGCCGTCGAGATAGCCATTAATTGACCACCCGATAAACTCTAATTTCCGACATGGTCACATATAATTACAAAAATAAAATATTTAAATGGGGCACATACATTGTCGATGGGTGATCCGAGTAGGAAAGGGTCGGATATTTTTAGAAAGTGTCCAGGGGACTGAATTGAACGATTTTAAAAGAGCAGGGACTGATTTGAAAATTCTAGAAAATTTGGGGACTGATTTGAAAATTTTGAAGAAATTGGGGACTGATTTGAAAATTCTAAGAAATAGGGACTGTGTAAAAGAAATTACTGAAAATGTCCTAGGACTTATTTGAAATGAATTTGAAAATCGGGATCGATCTGAAAATAAAAAAATGACCCCGGGCCTAAACTGAAACAACTTGGAAAGTTCTTTGGGATGCTTGAAAAATTCTGGGAATTCCAGGACTGATTGGAAAATAGTAAAATGACTGGGACTTGATTGAAAAGAAATTTTGAAATTCGGGGCAGATCTGAAAAGGGTGAAAAATGGCTCAGGGACTAAACTGAAATAACTTGGAAAGTCCTTTGGGATGCTTGAGAAATTCTGAAAAATCCAAGGACTGATTGGAAATACTAAAATGACCGGGACTTGGTTGAAAATAAATTTTAGAAATTCGGGGCAGATCTGAAAAAAATAAAATGAGTCCTCTGGACTGAAATGTGACAAAATGGAAGGTTCGTAAAATCGAGTTCGGGATAAATCCGATCACCCACGCGACCCGAGAACACTCATTTCACATTATATCCATCAAGCAAGTAATAATATTATGGAAAAGAGCCCTAATCATGCCACTAAGTCGATAATTTACCTAGTTCGGAAAGTTGAGGGGCTTCTCTGTAAAAATAAAAAAAAATTCGCCGAACAGTCGGGTCGGATCGGATCGGTTCGGACTGCCCGCCCGAAGGAAGAACCGCCCGGAAGAGCTGCTGGACCGGACCAGAGCGTTGGGCCGAATAGGCCGAACTTCTGGGCTTGGGCTGGGCCTGCAAAAAAAAACCGAACTGGGCCGAGGCCCGTTAACCAAAGGCGGTCGGGATCGGGGGGCAGCGGTGGCGACAGCTTCTGGGCGGCGGTTCTCTCCCCTGGACGCCGCGATGAAGGCCGAAATGGACGCGGGAGATAGCTCTGGACACCGCCGGCACTACGCCGTGATCGATCGGGACCTCACCGGCGCTCAATCAGTAGGAATCGGGGGAAAAAGCCATGGTTTTCCGGCGAAAGTTCCGAGTTCTTCGACTTCCAAATTCGCCAAATCGAGAGCCAATTTTCTGTTTTTTTTCACTGGGTCCCGTTCGTCTTTAGCCGAATCCTCGTTCTGTTTATTTTGATTTCAATTTCATCCGCTTTCCGTTAAGATTTCGGCTGATTTTGGCGGAAATCGCGAAAATCGCGATTTGGGGTTGCTGGGCCGGCGGGGATCGCGGGCAGCCGGCGGGGATCGCGGGCAGCCGGTGAGCGCTCCCCGGCCTGCCCGGTCTGCCCGAATCTTCTCTCTCTTTCTTTTTTTTTTTAAAATTAAATGGCCGGCGGGTCACGGGCAGCCGGTCAACGCTGCCTGGCCTGCTCGGGATTTGAATTTTTTTTATATAATACATATATATATATATTAATTAAATTAATTAATTAAATTTAATTTAATTGTTTTTTTTATAGAAAATGTAATAAATTGGAAAAATGACGATTTTGCCCCCTTTGAGCCGATGGACCGAAATGGGGTGCTCACAGAGAGGCTGTGATACGGTGGGTATGGGACAATCATTCAAGTCATATTCGTAGCAACTTTATAGTGAAGGGTGTGTGGTCAAACTGGTCAATCTGGAATTTTTACCCTGTTTGAGAAGGTCTTCTCGTTTGTGAGAGTATCATTGAACTCATAAACTCAACTGCAAGGCAATTGCATCCAATGTAAAATTTTGAAGTCATCAGCTGCAAACGTTTGTTTAAAAGTTAAAAAAAAAAGATATAAATCACCTTCCACATACATTACCGTGATGTTTAGTTTTCTTGAAAGTATTAATATGAAATATATTTGGATAGGATTTGAGTTGATATTAGTCCATTTCAGTCCTTTTCTCATCATTCCACCTGGAAGGGATAGTGAACTTCCTCAAAAGAAGCAAATTTTTGTGGGTTATTAATCGAAAAAAGGGAAAGGAAAAGAAAAAAAAACAAAGAAATAAAGATCTCCTAATGATTTGTAAACAATAACAGCAAGGGCCAAGCCTAACATTACAAGTTGATTTTAATTACTTATCCAACATTATATCCGAGACAAGATCCAATATATATTCATGTCACACCCAATAGTCCTTCATCCCATTTGGAAGACTACTGTCCATAGAAAGTCGATACCTTCTACTGCCTATCCAAATTACATCACCCACCAGCTTCTCTTTTACTTCATAAATAAATAAAATAGGCATGCTGTTGGTGATTTTCATTTTCGAAGTTGTCCTTCGGAACAACTACTATTATGATAGAATTCTCTTTCCGGAGAAGACCTGCGATACCTTCCCGTTAAAGTTTTATTAGCAGAAAACTATACAAAATTTCGACATCCTAATGAAATATTGAAAAAAAGATAGAAGCTAAATTGCCTCGAGTTTGAGAAAGTACTCTCATTATAATGGCACAAAGCGCCGACTCAGAATCAAGAGGACTAAAGTTCAATCATTACCAACATAACTTATGTGCCCTTTTATTCTTGTTTATTTTATTAGGTATATAGGCTTCGCTTATGACTGAATAAGGAGGGTTAAAGGTTTGTTCGAGAAGCCTTTATGTGTTTAGTGGGAAAATTTCAGAGGTCAAAACGTTTGATTTCTTGGAATCTTTATCCCCAGCCCTTATATGATAAGTGCTTCTCCTTCTTCCTTCCTTGTGAAGTGCTTTCCCTTGCTCATGAAGTGTCTCCGGCTTTGATTAATTAGTAAAAGATTCAGCATGAATGCCAAGGCATCAGTCGCATGGTGTTCTGTTGGGTATCCCTCCAATTTGGAGGAAGTTGGGCTCAAATCATGTTGGGCTTTTATCGGGTTTTAATAGGTCCAAGGATCCACTTTTGTTAGGGTTAATTTTCAGCTAAATTAGCTGGGTAAGAGGCGGCAGAATTTAGATAGCAGAACAGTACAAAGAAGCTGTAGAATACAGAGAACAGAGAGCTGTTTTCTGTGCGACCAGAGCTAGATCAACCTCGATCGGGATGTCAAACGAACTCCGATCAGGACGAAATTTTGGCAGCAGCTTCACGACACGTGGGGCTAAGTTCTGAACGGGCAGAATTCCTATTAGAGCTCTGTAGATGCTGTTTCAGCTGACTTTGTGAACCACTCTGTGTGGGTGATAATTTGGTGTTTGGGTGATCCAAGAGAGCGTTTCTCTTGTGTTATGTGATCCAAGGGTTTACCCTTGATGAAAGACATTGTATAACCTTCATTCATAGTGGATCGTTGATTCGGAGTTGGTCCCGTGGTTTTTCCCCACATCAGGGTTTTCCACGTAAAATTCTTGGTGTTCTTTTCTTTACTGCTTGTTGGTTGATTTGATTAGTTCCTATCTCGATTACACTAGTAGGGGAGGAAGATTAATCGCTGCGTTATTGTTTGGTTGAGCACATCCCTTCCCAACAAGTGGTATCAGAGCCTCGGGTTAGAGAAGTTTGAGTTTCTTCGATGTTTTTGAGATGGAGGAGACTACAGGATCTATGTTCAAGTTGAATGCAACCAACTACTCTATATGGAAGTCTCGGATGGAGAATCTTCTACTTTGCAGGGATTTGTATGATCCCATTGAAGGGGATTCCGCGAAACCAAAGATAAGGATGACAAGGCTTGGGAACGCACAAATCGGAAGACTATTGGTTTGATTCGGCAGTGGATAGACAATAGTATTTATCATCATGTTGCTCAGGAGACAAATGCAAAAGCTTTGTGGGATAAATTGACAAATCTCTATGCGATGAAGACACCGCAAAATAAGGCATTTCTCGTGAAGAAGCTGGTTCAACTTCGTTACCAGGATGGAGATGATATGGCTGTGCACATAAGTAATTTCCAGGATATTATTAACCAGTTGACGAACCTGGAGATAATATTACCCGATGAGTTGCAGGCTTGTCTACTTTTAGGGACTCTACCGGATAATTGGGACACACTTGTGGTTGCATTAAGCAATTCTGCGCCAAACGAGAAGCTATCGTTGGCCACGGTGACAGACAGTTTATTTAATGAGGAGACTAGAAGGAAAGGCTCGGGGATTTCCAGTCAGTCTGAAGCTTTGGTTACTGAACAACGGGGGAGAAGTCAAAGCAGAAATTTCTCTTCCAAGCATAGTAACTCACGTGGCAAATCGAGGGGTAGATCAAAGTCGAAGACGAGGAAAGTGGTCACTTGCTATCACTGTGGAAAAGAGGGACATTACAAAAGGGAGTGTAGAGCTCTAAAGAAAAATCAGAATGGCAACGGTGAGACCAAGAAGGAAGAAGGCACTACAGCAGTGGCATCTGATGGAGAGACCTACATCGTTTGTGATGAAGCCTATGTGAATTTCACATGTCAAGACTCTACCTGGGTTGCAGATACAGGTGCCTCGTTTCATGTCACTCCTCATCGGGATTTCTTCTCATCTTACACTACCGGGGACTATGGTTATGTGAGAATGGAGAATGGATAGTCATGCAAGATTGTCGGTATTGGTGATGTCTGTCTAGAGACCGAGCTTGGTTGCAAGTTGCTTCTGAAGAAGGTGAGGCATGTTCCAGAAATTCGCCTTAACCTAATCTCGACGGGTCAGCTTGATGATGAAGGCTACAGTAACAAATTTAGCAATGGGAGATGGAAGCTCTCCAAGGGTTCGTTGATTGTGGCACGGGGTCAGAAGACCGACACTCTCTACAGGTTGCGTGCCAAACACAACTCCGGTCAAATTAATGTTGTTGAGGATTATCCTATCGAGTTATGGCACAAGAGACTTGGGCATATCAGCGAGAAAGGTATTCAAATTCTTGCTAGAAAGCAGTCTTTGCCCGTTAAAGGTATGCACTTGAGCACTTGTGATCATTGTTTAGCTGATAAGCAGAGGAGAGTCCCTTTTGTTAGAAGTCGTCCCTCTAGATGCAATTATATACTTGATCTTGTGCATACTGATGTTTGTTTCATGTCGGATAGATCTCTTGGTGGTGCTCTCTATTTTGTAACCTTTATAGATGATCACTCCAAGAAGGTTTGGGCTTACCCTATGAAAACTAAAGATCAGGTGACTGAGATTTTCAAGAATTTCCATGCAGCAGTGGAAATAGAAACGGGCATGAAGCAGAAATGTGTCAGAGTTGATAATGGTGGTGAGTATAGGGGTCCTTTCGAGAACTATTGCAGGACTCACGGTATCAAACTTGAGAGGACGGTACCGAAGACACCACAGCAGAACGGGCTTGCAGAGAGGATGAACCGCACAATTGTTGAGAGAGTCGTTGTATGCTTTCTCAGGCAAAACTGTCTAAGTCTTTCTGGGGCGAGGCAATGAGGACAGCGGTTGATCATATTAATCTTACACCATCAGTTGCACTTGATGGAAATGTACCCCAGCAGGTGTGGACCAGCAAGGAAGTATCGTACAAGCATCTCAGAGTCTTTGGGTGTAAGGCATCTGTTCACATTCCTCGAGATGAAAGATCGAAGCTCGATGCTAAGGTAAAACAATACATCTTCTTGGGTTATGCACATGAAGAGTTCGGGTACAGGTTTTAGGACCCTAATAGCAAGAAGATCATCAGGAGCAGGGATGTTGTGTTCTTTAAGGACCAGACAATCGAGGATTTGCAAAAGTTAGAGAAGGCTAGAGTAAGCAGTCCTCACGAGATCTCTATTCCTGTATCGGTTGATGTAGAGCATCCAGTGGAAAAGGTACCTGGTGAGTATAAAGAAAGCACGACTGGGGGTGAGATTTCTTAGGTAGATGATGATGTGACTACGGATGATACAGGCTCGCAGTTACAGTTAGAGCCTGCAGGTAATCTACCTAGACGATCTGACAGAGTAAGACGACCATCTACAAGATATCCGCCTCATGAGTATGTGCTACTGACTGACGGGGGAGAACCTGAGTGCTATGGTGAAGCTGTGGCACATGAGCACAAGGAGCACTGGTTGAAGGCGATGAATGAGGAGATGAACTCTTTGTCCGAAAATCACACGTATGACCTAGTGAAGCTACCGCAAGGTAAGAGAGCATTGAAGAACAAATGGGTCTACAGGTTGAAGATAGAGAACTCGCGACCTCGATACAAAGCTCGACTGGTAGTGAAAGGTTTCAACTAGAAGAAAGGAGTTGACTTCGAGGAGATCTTCTCGCCCGTGTCAAGATGTCATCGATCCGAGTTGTTCTCGCACTGGCAGCTAGTCTGAATTTGGAGATCGAGCAGCTCGATGTAAAAACAACTTTCTTGCATGGTGACTTGGAGGAAGAAATATATCTGGAGCAACCTGAAGGATTCCGAGTTAAAGGTAAGGAGCATTTGGTGTGTAGGCTGAGAAAGAGCTTGTATGGGCTTAAGCAAGCACCTCGACAGTGGTACAAAAAGTTTGACTCTTTCATGTTGAGCCATGGCTACACACGGACAACTTCAGATCATTGTGTGTTCGTGAAACAATTCTCGGATGGTGATTTTATCATTTTACTGTTATATGTGGATGATATGTTACTTGTTGGTCATGATATGAGTAAGATTGCAGAGTTGAAGAAAGAGCTCGGCAAGTCCTTTGCCATGAAGGATTTGAGACCGGCAAAGCAGATCCTTGGAATGCATATTTCTTGTGACAGATCAAGTGGAAAAATTTGGCTTTCTCAAGAGAAGTACATCGAGAAGATTTTGGATCGGTTCAACATGGGTAATGCTAAACCAGTTTCATCATCACTTGCTTCTCATTTCAAACTTAGCTCGAAGCAATGTCCTACAAGTGAAAAGGAGAAAGAAGAGATGAAGAAAGTCCCTTACTCATCAGCTGTAGGGAGTTTGATGTATGCCATGGTCTGTACAAGACCAGATATCGCTCATTTTATTGGTGTGGTTAGTCGTTTTCTCTCCAATCCGGGGAAAGAGCATTGGAATGCAGTTAAGTGGATCCTGAGGTATCTCAGAGGAACATCCAAGGTGTGTTTACACTTTGGCACTGGTAAGCCGGAGTTAGTGGGCTACACGGATGCGGATATGGCAGGAAATATCGATTCCCGGAAATACCCTTCGGGATACTTGATGACTTTTGCAGGGGGAGCTATCTCATGGCAATCAAGGCTTTAAAAGTGCATCGCTTTGTCTACAACGGAAGCCGAATACATTGCGGTGACCGAAGGTTGAAAGGAGATGTTGTGGTTGCAAAAGTTTTTGCAAGAGTTGAGCTTGAAGCAAGAAAGGTATGTTCTACATTGTGATAGTCAAAGTGCCATTCATCTTTGCAAGAATCCCACTTTCCATTCGAGATCGAAGCATATCGATATCAAGTTTCATTGGATTAGAGATGTGTTGGAGTCCAAGCTGGTGAAGCTAGACAAAGTGCACACTGATGAGAATGGAGCTAATATGATGACAAAACCTCTTGCTAGGGAGAAACTTCATGTTTGCCGAAGTATAGCCCGTATGCTCGAAGCCTCCAAATAGTCGGGAGGGGGAATTTGTTGGGTATCCCTCCAATTTGGAGGAAGTTGGGCTCAAATCATGTTGGGCTTTTATCGGGCTTTAATAGGCCCAATGACCCACTTTTGTTAGGGTTAATTTTCACCTAAATTAGCTGGGTAAGAGGCGGCAGAATTTAGATAGCAGAACAGTACAGAGAAGCTGTAGAATACAGAGAACAGAGAGCTGTTTTTCTGTGCGACCAGAGCTAGATAAACCCTCAATCGGGATGTCAAACAAACTCCGATTGGGACGAAATTTTGGCAGCAGCTTCACGACACGTGGGGCTAAGTTCTGAACGGACAGAATTCCTACTAGAGCTCTGTAGATGCTGTTTCAGCTGACTTTGTGAACCACCCGGTGTGGGTGATAATTTGGTGTTTGGGTGATCCAAGAGAGCGTTTCTCTTGTGTTATGTGATCCAAGGGTTTACCCTTGATGAAAGACATTGTACAACCTTCATTCATAGTGGATCGTTGATTCGGAGTTGGTTCCGTGGTTTTTCCCCACATTGGGGTTTTCCACGTAAAATTCTTGGTATTCTTTTCTTTACTGCTTGTTGGTTGATTTGATTAGTTCCTATCTCGATTATACTAGTAAAGGAGGAAGATTAATCGCTGCGTTATTGTTTGATTGAGCACATCCCTTCCCAACATGTTCTTTAATTTTATTCTTCCCATTTCATTTGTTATTAGAGGGCTTTTTAAGGGTTTTTTTTCCTGGGCTACATAAGTTATTTGTAATCAGGGATGTAAGATGATTATCAATTATGTATAGGGAAAACAACACATTAGTCCTCCACGTTTGATTACTTTTTATTTTAGTCCTTTTCCTGTTTTCTATATCGTTTATATTCAATACTCTTGAATACTTTTTTGTTTTATTCCTTTTCCTTTTTCTTGGTTCTATTTCATCCAATACCATTGACAACTTTTATGTTTAGATTCTTCTATCAAAATAATTATAAAGAAAAAATTTAATTTTAGTTCTCAACCTTTTATTGCTATTTTTTTGTACTAAATCTTTTTTTTTTGTGTAATTTTGCCTTAACATTGAACTTCTTGTTCCTCATAGTTCTATCACTCAATTTTTGCAAAGAATAAAAACACAACGTATCTTGAAATAAAAATTATTTTTAAAAATTATAAAAATAAATCAATACCAATTACGATAACAACGTGATAAATGTGAATCTACTTGAAACTTGAGGCATAATAACCTCAATTCGGGTGGTACTAACTGTTAAAAGGAGGATGGTAATTTGAGAGGGAGAGTGCCGACGGTAGGGGTCGACATCGAACACCACTACTATAAGGAAGGTCACCTTATGTCAACGTCTCCCTTCGCAATCGCCATTGCACTTTGCGATAATACTTGCATCAAGGGTCACTATGTCCTTGCTTAGAGTGTCGCGAAAAACCTCACAAACGTGGTTGGTGTCTATCAATTGTCAAGCCACGATTACCTCTGTTTTTTCGTATATTTTACCGTTTCTTTGCTCGGAAGTTCGAGTACTAGTGCTCCCATTGCAGACCGTCACTGCCCTTGCTAAAACTGCCTACGGCCCAAACGTTCGGCCTGGCTCATTCTCTCAAGGTTGAGGACCAAAATGACAAAAATTTTAATAAAAAAAAACTTGATAAGATGTAAACGAGAAAAGAATTTTAAAAATGATAGAAACAAAAAAGTTACCAAAACTTACAGAACTAGTTGTATAGTTCTCTTTAAGTATATATCTAGCTTTTCGTATATTGATCAAATGTATGATGAAATACTAGTGTTTCTTTTCGGGTCTCTCTCTGATTTATACTTCGTTTTCTTCTGTCTATAAAGCAATAAAAGGCTTATTATACAATGATTAGTTTTTCGATTAAACATACACATACTATTTTCAGATTCCATGTATATATTAATTAACACTTTGCGTGGTCTACACCAATTTGGAGGGCTTGGAACATTGTACACCGTATCTTATAATTGATACGATATGGAAACTCTCGAGCCAATAAGAAGCATGACAAAGTCTTGATACCCTTGTAAGTAATCGGACTGATACTTTTTTACAGGCCAAAAGTCATTAACCTTGTAGAGTGATTGGACTAATTGCATAGTGTTGCTACACTCCTCATCTCTTCGATTAAGTCATCTCGTAATATTTCAAGCAATTGATCACATGAACAAATTTATCGGTCAACGTGGCTGGGAAAAATAAATAATTGATGGCCTGTGATAGAAAATGAATCAAGGCTGTAGGTTCAAGTCATTTTAACTTGTGTCATCCCTTGAAATATGTAAGTTTTGCTTTTTCTTCATTGCATACGTATAATGGTGCATGTCAATTTACAGCATTATTGGTTTTTCTGTAAAGAGAGAAGGACATCAATTCCCAAATGATTCCTCAACCTCCGCAGTCAACAAGCTAATCTTGAGGGGAAGAAAAAAAGACAATACCAGATAATATGTAAGAGTCTCACATTGACTTCATTATTTAGGACAGACATAATAAGAGAAAATCCCAACTCACCGAGTAAATTAAAAGTATACAGAAACAGCACCCCAAATGCAATTTCTTTCGTAACTGACACCGAGAACACACGCCTTACAATAATATTAGACACTACATCCATGGACCACGTCCATGATCAGACAAACTGACAATCCGACTTGAATAAAAAGACCGAAACAGTATGATGATTTTCTAGTAGTGGTTGTGGGAGTTCCAGTCACCTTGGTACTGTTGGTGGTCGTAAGTTTCATCAGGAGATGCATAGTAATTGTTAGAGCGATAGCCATTAAAGAGCCCATCACTGTTGGTGTAAGAGTGATAACCGGCCCCTCCAGTGAACCCGGTACTGTAGTCCGGGATGTCGTGAGAAAGTTGCTGAATATCAGAGAGTGATTGCCACATTCCTTGCTCCTACACATATTGAGAGAATTAATTGATTTAGTTTGCAATAAAATATAGATCATATAACCCTCCGTAATCATTCAAGGATATCGGATTTGTGATCCTTCTATGATCTGTATGTTTTCGAACTACATGAGCAGTTTATTTAAAGGAGTGACAAGAAAAGTTACATAGAACCTAGCAATCAAGTGTGAGCTTTAGTTCAATGGATTGCTTTAGTTCTATTTCTCGGCTGAAGTTCTGAAAAACAACTTTGTAGAATTACCAAAGCATGCGGTTTAAGTACTGCAGCCCGCCAAATGAAGAGAACTAAGCTATACATATATCACCTCATTTGAAGCAGCTTCGTGAGTAGGCGCACGGCTTTCAGATGAGGCAGGGCCGCCGGAATCATCATTTGCATGACTTGCTGATTCGACATTATCGTCACCCCTTCTGCCACTTCTCTTAAATACATGACAGACAACAAACGGCATCTGCAGAATGTGTAAGGGACATCGATGAGTGTATTATTCATTTGTTTAGATTAATGCAAATACCTAGTGTTATGGTGATTTGATGTGAATTCATTATACATGGATAAATAGAAGTACGTACCTCTTCAATGTTGTAGCCGAGATACGATGGATTTAGGTAGTATTCATGCATTCCCCAGTTGGTCTTGATCCCACTAGGAATACGCCCTCGGTAGAAAGTCAATGTCTTCTTCTTGCCTATCTCTTCGCCAGTGTCTTCGCTCTTCACTTTCTTGTCTGAACTAGTGATCTTCCAATAACCAACATTTTGAACAGTCCTCTCGGACCGATTGCTGTTACGGTACTTCTCTTTTCGAAGACAGAAGAAAAACCACTGCCTTCCATTAGACCTCGCATTTGCTATCCCTGCACATACCGGAATGGAAAGGTCAATTCAAAATTCGACACACCTGCAAGCCTATCTTTTAATATCTTTTCGAATATAATAGATGTATATGTTTCAAATGTAAAATGCACATAAGAGAGTGGACCTACTATAGTACTGGCCAGGAAGTTCCTCGGGATCCCAGTTGTAGAGCTCGATATCCGGGATCAGATGACAATTCGTCGAATAACTGGGATCCCCGGAGTGGAAGTAGTCCAAATTCCTCTGCTTCAAGTAATGATTCAGCAGCTGGATGCTAGATGGGTCAAAATCTAATCCTGGGATATGCGGAACTTCCATTCTTCAAGCTTGGTTTGGGAGAGGCAGAGATATGGTGTGGGTATGCATGGGACAATCATTCAAGTCACATTTGTAGCAATTTTATAGTGATCAGAGTTTGGTCAAACTAGTCAATTTGGAATGTTTCCCTTTCTTGAGAAGGGCATCCCGTTTGCGAGAAGTGTCTGCATTGAACATAAACTCAATAGCAAGGCACTTGCATCCAACCTAACATTTTTATATCATCAGTGCAACATTTGTCCTAAAAGATTAACATTATCAGATAGCTGGGTGATTCATTATTTATTACCTAATACTCACAGTCATCATTATCATACTCTAAAGTCAGTTCTTTAGTTGGTTCGCAGCTTGTTCGTCTTAAATAAGGTATTAGATTCGAGTCTTGTGAATGAAAAAAATTCATACTGCGAGAGGAATTTATCCCTTAGTAGGCCAACCTAACTCCACTAGATTAGTCTGGGCACATTATGTTTTCGAATATCAAAATACACAAAAAAAAGGTTAATTCTTAAAATCTTAAGAAATTAAGGATTCATGGGATGAGAACGAATAGACTCGATTCAAACTCTAGTGGAAGTAAACTCGGTTGCCTTTCGAATCAATTTTTTAGATTCGGAAAATTCTGGGGGTCAATCATAGTGAGAGAAAAAATAAAATAAAAAATTCATGGCCAGATATAAAGTAAAGCCTATTAGCGCAAATAAAATTTTATAATAAAACTCAAGATATAGTTACATAATTCCCTAATTCTTTCTTTTTCAGTTCAGCTTGGTCCTTTACGAGTCTTCTCCTAATTTCCTTAATGTCTTATTCTCATTGATTTCGGTTACGTGAAAGCTCAACTGACGTCGAGTCGAATTTCATGGACTTGAACTTTTGTCGATTTGGAATTTTAAGTGTTTAAATAATTTATATTATTGTGAAATATACAAAAGAATTATCATTTATCTCTAATTTGACACCTAGAGTTGCATATCTGTAAATTCTGTAAGTTTTATGGATCGAGTTTATGTAATCGAATTTATGGGACTCCTACCGGATAGACCTGTCTGCGATGTATCCAACTTGTACTCAAATTAGTATAACATCTTTTACTCGAAATGGATAATTGTAAATGATTCCGTACATCCTTCATTTTTTATTATATTTTTGTTATATGGGAGGCCTAAGGCCTAGTACAATGAAATATAAATAATAAATAACTAATAAAACAGCACGGGTAGAAAATGAATTAGTATAACATCATCCTAGCAAGGGCAAATGAGTAAGAAAGTACTATCGTGGAGAATAGCACTTAGAACCTCTTTTTTTTCTTTATGCACTTAAAACCTCTTGATCCATCACAACCTCTCGTCAAAGTAAAAATTTATTTTTGTATCAGACCCATGGGCCTTCCTTGTAATCCGAAAAAAAAAATTAACACTTCATTTGGAAAAATGAAGTTGTTGTACTAGCAAAAACCATTATTTATGGGTTAAGAAAACCCTTTTCTTTCGGTGCAAAACAAAACCCATATTAGAATGATAAGTGCAGTCAAATAATTTAGAAAGGAAATTTATTAATTTAGTGCAATAGCATCGCTTCAACTTATTATCAAGACGTTCCGAGCTTTGGTGGAATTCTCTATGTTCTTTTATTTCACTTTTTTGAGTTCTAGACTAACTAGCCTCATTCTAATGAAAAAAAAAAGGCAGTCAAAATTACTTCTATACTTTATTTTTGCTGGAATATTTAACCAAAAATTGGGAATCATTAAAAAAAATTGGAGTAGAGCTTCTCCACGAAGCCCAGTCCTTGCTTCCCAAGGCTTACGCTTTACCACTTTCCGTGGACCCATTAGCCGTTCCTGCTGAGAAGTGTCATATTATATTATATTAAACAAGAAATGGTTTCTCCTTCGGAAGATCTAGAGCCACAGTATTTGCATGGCAAGATAATACGACATGAATACGACACGGAGTTAAGCGGATTGGATTAAGGCTAAATATGTTTCGTGTCTAAACATGTCAAATCCATTTAGACAAGATAAATAATCGTGTTTAAACAAGTTCAACTCTTATAACCCATTTAGATACGATTAGATCAGTTTATATTACGTGTTATCGTGTTAATGAATTTATTTCACATATTGTATCAATTTATAGATGAAAGTAATCACCTAAATTTGTTTATATAAATTACCCGTTTATGGTGTTTTTATCATGTCAATTATGTAGTAATGTGTAATTAAAGTTAATAGTGTCATATCATATACGTATAATATCTGTTTAAAAGTAATAATGTCATATCTTGTACATAAGTATACATATACATTTAAACACGCTTAGTTAAACGGGTTAGATGTGTCGTGTCTGTATCAATCGTAATTAAACGTGTCGTGTTCGTATTTGAAAATCTTAACATTTTATTAAACGTGTTCATGTTCGGGTTTAGAGTTTTCTAACACGAATTCATTTAGACACAACCAGTTTAAACACGACACGACACACATTGCTACCCCCACGAGGATCTACAGTGGAATCAATTAAAAATTGAATGTACGGTACATGTGAAATCTGGATCTTTTGATTGATTGAGAAAAATCTATACAATTGAAATATTTTAATGAAAAATAAGGACAACCTTTCAGTGTTATCAGAACCGGACCGAACATCGAACCGGATAGGGTATGGATTCATGGGTTTATGGATTCAATCGGAGGTTCGATGGGTCGGACCGTAGATTTAATTAATCATAATATTTTATTATTTAAAGTAGTATTAATGATAATTAAATGCATAATATCTATCTAAATTCATTAACAATGCATAATATCTAGGGAACAAAAGTAATTGAGGAAGAAATAAAGCATCAAGCAATTGTTGCCTAGTTGGTTAGTGGGTGTGCACGTAGAGGGAGAGGTTGAAGGTTCAAAACCTTCCATCATCAATCATTTTTGTTACATATTTGTTCAACCATTGAACCCATGGACCGACCAGTGTAATGGATTTTTAGATTCAAATAGGCCAGTTCTGTGGGTTCAACGGTTCAATTGTGCATATCCTCAATTGTGCATATCGTGTGGAATCGGACTGGTCATGATGCTGGGTCTCGGCCCGACCGGTCGAAACGGCCGCTCCGGTTTGGTTCTGATAACAATGCAACCTTCTCTTCTAAACAAAAGTCGCTGGAGAAAAAAATAATAATAATAAGACTCTTATATTCATCCTATATTCATACCTATTAAGAAAAGTCAATTCTAAACCATTTCTAAGTCCGTTAAAATTTTAAAGAAAAATTCTCAAACCCTTCACACTAATTTAACGGAAATCCACTAGGGCCCCATTTCGCCAATTAATAAGTTTGTGAAAAAAAAATTCTGATTCAGAGAAATTGGTCTAATATAACAAATAGTATTCAAATACAAAATATAAATTCCAGGCAAATAATTGTACGAAAGAAAACAAACCACAATACTTATCAGTTCATAATATATTCAAAAATAATAAACAACAACACTTTCAAGTTCATAACACTAAATAAGTATTACAAATACTAGAAATTAGAACTAAAATAAAGAGAAACAAAAGAAAATAACAGTGGTTATTTTGTAAATATGAGTAATATAGAGGATAATTTAGTAAATTTACGCTTAACGGGCTAAGGACGGGTTTCATGATAAAATCCTAGACCCTTCCCAAACTCTATAGGGTTTTAACCTCAAATCCATAAACACTTTCCATGAACCTATGGATAAAACCCATTAATCACCTATTAGGATTTGACATGATAAAATACTCATTTATGTAAATCCGTTGCCATCGTGCGTTTTCTTCCTCCTCCACTAGTGACGAGTTCTTGCGCCCACAAAAATTCTTCACGTTCACTATGCGAGCTGCTCCCATTTCTTCATAAATGACAAGGGCTTCTATTCCCTTTTTTTTATCCTTCTTTCCACACATCCATCTATCAAACTGAAAAAAAAAATGTAAATTACTAAAACTTCGAGTAAATTTACTAAAAGGGTAAGTAAATTATTCGATGTGTAATTAATTTACTTAATACCGAAGTAGTAAAAGCACTTGAAGCAAATTGCTCGAAATGTATGTAATTTACTAGATTTGTAAGGAGTTTACTCAAAATATTAGTAAATTACACAATGATTAAGTAATTTACTCAAACAATTTGTAACTTACTTGAAACTTATACAAGGTCATAGTAATATACAGGATATGCAAGCAATTTACATACCTCGTGAGTAAAATACCATATAAACAAGTAATTTACTAGATAGTGACAAGTAAATTACATACCTCGTAAGGTAATTACCACATAGATAAGTAAATTACTAGATGCTGACAAGTAAATTACTATATAGGTATGTAGTTTTACGAGATAGGTAAGTAA
This sequence comes from Punica granatum, assembly GCF_007655135.1. Classification (NCBI taxonomy): domain Eukaryota; kingdom Viridiplantae; phylum Streptophyta; class Magnoliopsida; order Myrtales; family Lythraceae; genus Punica; species Punica granatum. The sequence goes on along the minus strand of NC_045127.1, from coordinate 41,142,007 downwards.
TTTTTACTAACCTCAAAAGTAAATGGATTTTTCTAACCTATGCCTTTAGGGCATAAGATTTTTTTTTCTTTTTTTTTGCTAACCCGGGGTGTTCAGGCTTCGCCCGACTAATTCCCGGGGCTCCGTGAACCCCCGGTGACGTACAGAGCAAGTAATTATGCCAAAGGCGCTCCGGCGGCCCCAAGGGGATTCGAACTCGGGTCTCGATACAAATTTCGGTACACATTAACCACTAGGTCGAACCCCTTGGGATTCCTTTAGGGCATAAGATAAGTAACTATGAGTTGCAATGCGTACTTCTATCTGTTATTCATGATCATACACCTGTATTTTGATCCTACCCTTCATATTTATTCTTGGAAACAAACCTATTAACTAGATATAATTACAATAAATCTAATTACATGATATAATTATAATGGAAGCCCTTTTATAGAAAAAAAAAACCTATAATCTGAAATTTCGAATCCTAGGGATTTTTAGATTTAAGATTTTAGGGCTTTTAGGGTATCTTTTTCTTTCAGAGTTTAGTATTCTAGAGTTTAGGCATTTAGGATTTAGGGTTTCGGGGTTTTACAGTTGAAGTGTTTAGATTATACGATTAGGATTCTAGGATTATTTTTTCAATAATTGAATTTTGACTTTTCGCAACTAATACGGTGACTACGAATTACATTTGGCTGGAGAGAATAAGTGTTTCCAAGTTTAATTAAAGGGATATATTTGTCCTTCAACATATAGTTGTTTCATCATTAATTATAGATTCTAATATATATATATATATATATGGCAATCAATAATTGCTTATCCTATGCCTTTAGGGCATAGGTAGAAGACCCCAAGTAAATCATATCAAGTGGTATAAAATATTCAAAAAAAACCTTTTTTAAAATAAAATTTAAAAAAAAAAAACCTGCCAGGGATCTGCTATTATAGCTGAAAGGATGATTATGTGTCATTAAAAGTGATGGCAACAGGCATCCATTTGTAATCGCACCTTAAAATCCCATAATGAGACCAAAGGGTGAGTGGGGCTCTTTTTCCCTCTTGCCAATTCTTTTGTTTTCTCTAAAAATAAATTTCAAATATTTCTTTTTTTTAATTTTCACAGTTTTTTAGTTCCTCTTTTTCTCTAGTCTCTTTTAAAACTCTATCCGAACAAGATAATAACTAATTTGATAAATCCATCGAGCCAAATAATCTGGTCATTCTGGTCGAGTCGGCCCTTTTCTAGAAAAATACGCTTCTCCCCAATTTTTAAAAACATCAGAAATTTTGTATAAAAAATGCTACATATAAAAATTACATTAGGATAATGCAATGTGTTTTTCTTAAATTTTACGTTTCGAGTGGTAAGCATTTTTTCACTCCCCAGTGTTTTTTTTTTTCGAATTTTCACATTTTCTAAACTCTTTGATCCCAAATTTGGAGTATCCTACTTGTTAGCACCCTGTTTTGGTTTACCGACGCTCGGGAACCATCAAGGAGGACCCGATCACATCTCCCATTTATAGAGAAGTCGCTTCTAACTATCCCTTGATACATTCACTGCTTTTGAACTCGGGGAACTTATTTAAACCTAATTTTACATTTTCAGAAAAATACTCTATTGGACTTTTTGGTCTTTATGTGCGTCAAGTTCGATTTTTAAAATATGGGACCAAACTGGAGGCCAAAAAAATATTTTTCTGCATATTATTGATTCATGAATCTTTCTGAATGCAATGGTGATCCCAAATTATTTTTCAGGTGTCCGGTTGAAAAGACGAGAATTTCAGGCCTTACGTGCGTCAATAATCGAAAATTATTTTTCGGATATCCGTTTAAAAAGTCGAGAAATTCAAGAATAATCGAGCAATTACGATCGACATGCGTCAGAGGTTCGATATTGATTTTTACTGAGATTTGATCTCCGTCGATATAAATTGAAATTCTCATGAAGCCCATTATTTCTTGAATTTCTCAATTTCGAAGTTTTTATTATGAAAATGTCAACGGATTTTGAGATCGCGCGTACAAGTACATACATACATACATACATACATACATACATATATATATATATATATATATATATATAAGGGAAAGAAGGTGGAGGGTGGCTGACCCCTGTATCCCCACTGTCGGCCATCTTTCATCTTCTTCAATGTCTTCTTCTTTTCTTTCTTTTCTTCTTTCTTTTTCTTCCTGATACATCAAGCAATTTGCTCTGCAAACCTCCCACAGAAAACTTCGGCACCGACCTGCAAGTTTGAACATCATCCGACCGATCTCTCTCTCTCTTCTCTGGTTCGGGCAGAGAGACGGGGACAGATGGGATTTTCGAGCTTTCTTCTTCCGGCTCCGCTTTTGGCTGCTCAAGCCCAGACCACCCTCCATCACCACCATCACCATCATTTCTATCTTCTGTGACCCCTGCGATTCCATCAAAATACCATCAACTCCCATCACCATCCCTCTGTTGCTCTCCCTCGTGACTTCCCTTAAAGCTCTCTCTCTCTTTATTTCGGCTCTAACATAGACAAACTGGGCGGGGTTTTTTTCTTTCAGTTCTCCTCACAGAGCAAACTGGCAGCCCGATCATCTAAGATCATTCCCTCACCTCTGCTCTCTGTGGCTCGATCATCTTCACCATCCCTGATCTTCTGTAGTAGCTTTTCAGCCTCATTCTCTGACTTTCTCGAACTCAACTTGCTCTCTCACGGTCTCTCTCCATCTCTCGGAAGAGCAGAGCAGACAGAAAAAAAAAAATGAAACTGGCCACACCTCAGTCCACCCTCACTATCCCTCATGCCATCAATACAGCCCAACCATCACCTTGCTTCTCCTTATCCTTCTCAGCACAACTAACACATAGAGACAACCATCAACTTCTCCCTAAGCTCTTCCCTGGCTTCAAAGCTGCACCATATTCCTCTCGGGCTTCCCGAGACAACAAAGGAGGCAACATGCTCTTCATTCCTTCATCAACATCACAAACACAGCAGTTTCATCTTCCTCTCTCTCTTTTGCAAAAGGAAAAGTATTAGACAGTAGCTCTTCCATCTTTCCCTTCGTACGACCACCATCACTAATCATAGCCACCTTACCTTCTCCCGACTCTCATCATATCCTGAACCCGAAATTCTTCTCGTCGGGCCCGCATGGGTGCAATCAATCGCACAGCTTGGGAGTGTCCACTTTCCCGTGGGGACGCATAATGGACACGCGTGAGAAGGAGTCACTACTACCTGTTTACGACCCGATGGTCGAGGACTGGAGAATTGCCTGAGTCCAAGGGTATGGGATACACCTAGTTTGCTAAGGCATTGGTCTTCATAAATAGAAATTTAGGATTCGGGGGTTCTATTACGTGCGGGCCTATATCCTGCACGCCCTATCGGTACTCTGTTTGCCCAGGGCTTGCCACTTTTATTTATTTACCGCATAATTAGGCTACACTCGTCTTACCAGTTTTGACACCATAAAGTCGAAGAAAACAGTCAATTCGAACTAAGAGCTTGAGAGAGGAGTAAGCCCGTACATCGAGGAATTGGTTCACTATCCTCGCATAACGGTTAATCAGACCGTGATGATCGACATCTCGCGAGAACCGAAACTGTGAAGCATAGGATTTACTCATCCCTAGGTAAGTAAATCGGCTTGATTGATTCAACCCCCGAACCATTCACTCACCGACCATGAGTCTTACATGAATAAATGTACAAAATAAATCCTTGCACTGTTATCTCAAATAAATAAAAATATAAATTACAATGATTGGATCCCGCTCAGTTCGCATTCGACCATTATTCCTCTTAGACTCACCGTGTGTTTAGGAAAAATCGAAATCGAAATTAAAGTGACGCGGGCTCATGAGAGTCGAGGGTCAGGTCCGACAGAACCAGCGGATTCCAAGAGGACCAAATGGTCCTCGAGATATCCGTGGGATTGGTCGAGCTCTCGGGTGATTGTCTAACCTCGTTTTACATCTCTCAACCCAAGTCATCCCCCACTTGGATATCACTTGGGTCAAAAAGGATGACTCGATGCTAGACCCCATTCCGCACTCGGATTATGCGCATGTGGGTGTGTGGAAGCGTTGGACCCCGTGATCAATGGTTAGGGGCGTTGGACCCCATGTGAAACGTATCCTAAAATGTCGGGCTCGCCTCGCAAGAAAACAGAGAGACAAAGACATATAAAAACAGATAAGTTGTGTATTATTGTCGGATTTACGTGATTTACCTGGTTATGAACCTAGGGTTACTTGGCAAGCAAATTCCAACTCTCAACAGACAAACAGGATGATGTAATCGATGTGAATTGGTCATGGACCACCCTGGAAGGGTATGTAGCATTTGGTAGTACTTTAAGGGACCCAACATACATGATGTTTGTAGTCAAACCTCAAATGTGTGGGTTGCTTTTAAATTACTCTGTATCGTGACAATGTGGCTTTTACAGATTATGACAAGAGTGTGTTTTAGCTCAAAACCTGAAACCTAAACCTTTACTTGACTATTTTCCCGTGTTTGATTAAATCAAATTTGAGATTAATCCGTTTTTCATATTTTGACCCACTCAAAGCACAAACTTAGTGAAATTGAGGCACGAAACACCACGAGAATGCCAAGATTTCTGCACATGACCCATGAGGGACCGGACAACCATTCACAGGCCGTCTCCGCTCATGCCTCTAACTCAATTCCCAAGCGCCTGAGTCTACATTAGGGTGATAGAAACATACAGACAGGAAAAGAAGGGCGAACGAATGACAATCGTACCTTGACAAGCGCCCACCCCTTTCCTTACTCAGTATGTTTCGGCCATCCTAATGTTTAGGGTGTCGGTTGATCAAGAACTGATGGTCATGCCCTGGAATCGAAAAATATGTGTGCTTGAAAAATCGAGACCACATGACATGGACTATCGAAAGTCAGTAGTCGGTGTCGACCAATCCCTCGAATCCACCGGGGGTGGTGAGGACCCCGAAAGAATCGAGAAACCCGTCGCTCTGCCCGAAAGTGATATAAAAAGGACTCGTGCACCCCGACTTGAGCCACCTCAAATCGGGCCCAAACTCGAGCCAAGATACATGAGTACTCCCTAGATATCCATGCTACGTGTGTCACGTGTTTCGGTGCGTTTGAAATTGTGAGTTTTAAAAGGGGTATTGTCAGCACCCCATTTAGGTCAATCGGCTCTAGGATATGACATCAACAAGGCTTCCGACTAGGTTCCACAACTCTAACAAAAAAATGGCGAGGGCAAGTTATGGAATTTTGCAGCACACACAATTAATCCCGAAGAGTAAGGCACGAATTATCAATATTCGAACCAAAGGCAATGGACAAAGGGGAAATCACGTCTCTGTATCTTTTTTTTCGGTGAGAACGACTATCTTCGTGGATCCTAGAACTAAGTTCGATATTTTTAGATCAAGGTTGGTGAGTTGGGGACATTTCAATGCAAAAATCACGTCGAGAGCCCTTTCGAGCAAAAAGATAAAATTCGTGGGAGCTGGGGTGCTCAAACAGTGAATACAGCAGCTCGAGCATGGGATTCGACGCATCATATCACGGTAAATCCTGAACCTAAAAGGGTGAATTCCATATAATTGACCTAGGAAATCGAGTTAGGTGCAATTTGACGGGTCGTTCATTCCAAGATTTAATACGGAGAAAGAGTTATAAATTTTGAGCGCACCATGCCCGAAACTGTTAAACCGGGACAGACTCTACCAGTCGAGGGAGAAAATCCATAAAAAATTCAATTCTTCACGTTTTCGAGCATGGCCAACGGCATTGGATTCCCAATTCACTGGAGATTCAGAAAATCAAGAAAAACGGGATGCATTTTTGGCTAGATTAGTACAGAATTAAGGGTCTCCTCACAGATCAGGACCAAATTTACCGGTTCGGGCCAGCTATCGAAGAAAATTTTTTTCAGGAACTTTCCGAGGTCGAACAATCTTCAAATTTTACAAGGATGTGCCCAGCTCATGTAGGGATCAAGGAAAAATATCACATAGACCGAAAGGTTCATGAGAAATTCAGGAAAATTCCGGATGTTCAGGTCATCCCATGGACCACTGGTCAATGCTCTGCCCCTCCTGCCCTTTTTCCCTGCTGCCCCCATTTCCTCTTCTGGTTCTTCTTCTCTTTTCTTTTCTTTTCTTTTTTTCGATTGGTCCAAAAGAGGAAAAACTCTAGCTCACTCTCAGCTGACTCTCCCTTAGCTGGGAACGAAAAAAAAGAAAAACCCTAAGGCTCCGAAGAAAAAAAAGGGAAGAAAAACCCTAGCCGCCTCCAGCTCTTTCCTCTCTTCTCCTTTCATATCGGACACTCTCTCAGCTCTCACGGATTTCCCTCAGCTCTCGAAAATAAACCCTGCATCCTCACCTTCTGCCTCTCCCTGCAATTGCTACTCCCTCTCAGCCGTTAGTTCTCTGTGTTCCTCATCAATCACTCCATCAATCTGATCATTTTTTTCCCTTGGCAGCTCGATATTGACAGTGAAAGAAGGAACCCATGGTTGCGTGCCCAGCTCCTCCCCGTTCCTCCTCCTTGCTGTCCTATTGCATCATTTCCCGTGCTGTGAGCTGCTGTTGCCCATTCTTCTGTGTTGCTTCTGTTCGGGGGCTTCAACTGCCCGTTGTACCGCTGCTACTGAGCTACTCGCGTTTGCTGCTGCCTTCCCCGAGTCGATACCACTGATGCTCAACCCTTCTCTGAGAAACTCAATCGATGAAAGAGTGCTAGCTCGTTTGACATGATTTCGACAACTTAAAGTCACGTTTATGCTATAGGCTTAGTCATGTGCAGGTTTGTGGTTCTATATATGATGACTTAGCTTTATCTCGATAGCTAGGAACTGTCCTTGATGAAGACGCTGAGTTATATGATGATTTCTTGATCGATTCATGGTGTCTTGGCTCGGTTTACTGAACTTGATGTTGTCTCTAACAATGTGGCCGGGTTATGCTACGGTTCCTTTGTTGTTTCAATCTTGTTTGACATGATTTCGTGGGCTTGAGGTTGAGTCTATGATATGAGCTGAGTTATCGTAATCATTTTGGATTGAATGGAAATAATGATTGATGCATTACTACTATTTTCGACATGAGGCTAAGTTGGGCATGATAATGGAAGAACGATATTTGCTTGATGTGAATGGATGGGAAGCTTATTTTGGGATCATAATTTGTTTTCCCCTGGTGCTATAACTGATTCATTAAGGCTGCATTTAACTAAGAAAGAGGGCTCAGAGTAGTGCTTGTGTGCTATTTTCTTGATATAAAGATGGAGGTATAGTTCGGGGAATACTAGGGGTGTCATTCATGGCTGAACAGAGGGGCTTAAAATCCATTTTTCGTCTAGTTTAATGCGGGTTTCAGATCTGATCGGAATTCCCTTTCTCTTGGAACTTTTGAACTACGTGTGGTTTGATAGAAGATACATAAGTTTGGTAGCGGTCTAGATGGAATCGTGGATTCTTTGGTCTGTTATAAAACCCATGTGGAGATGAAGGGTTTAACAAAGATCATGAAATTGCATGCCCTCATTTGTCTTCTTTTATGTGTTGAGGCCTAGTGGTCGTAGATGTTGCTTTCCCATATGTCTCGGCTGTATTTTATGCATAAGCTCTGAAGTCATAATGCCTTAGACTCCTTGAAACTCTTCCTTCGAGTTTTACTGGCTTTGTATTCGCTACTCTTCCGACCCCCTCTCGTTTTTCTTTCTTGCTTTTGCATGTTATCCCAAGCTTGGGAGGAGAAGACAAGGAATGAGGAGTCATGAGAAGGAATAAGTATGGATTGACTCCAAGACGACGTGGAGACTTACCTAGGCTTAGGTTGAGTCCCGACTTGAAGGCCGCCCCGGTCCGTGGTAGTCAAGGATCTTTCGAGCTAGCTCATCCTGAGAATCTCTTGGGATCAGGTATAAATCTCCATCTTAGTAACATGCGATAGGTATTTCGATGTTCGATGAGCTTGACATGATTGTGTGCCCGTGATTTGTGTGTTTGGATGTTTCCTTGATAATTTAATTAAAATCTCACACGAATTTGGATTAATCATGTAAACTCAGTTTAAAAATTGAATTTAAATTCAGGACAGTCAGGAATTAGAGCTTTTGTCAGACAGTCCACCAATGACTGGCTCGATGGCTCGAAACTCGCAAACTAAAGCATTCGGCATTTTTTAATTAAACTCAATAATTCCACGTACGGGGAAAGGGACGTGTAATTGGGCTAAATAAATCACTCGGCTTTAAGCAAAATGCATAAATTGATAAATTATCGGTAACCGCGTCGATAATTTAAGAACAAGTTCTTCTGTCATAAAATGCAAAATTTGACTAACTGTGCAGAATAATTTAAAAATAACCCACACATTCGAGACTTGATTACAGATATCGTGTTTGTCGGGTCCACTAAAATAACGTCGAATGCTACATGCCCTCTCCATCACCTTGTTTATCTATTTACAGTAGGAATTCGCACGCCAAGTAACCCCGGTGCATAACCTGATAAATCACCTAAACACGGCATTTAAAACACAACTTGTCTGTATTCATGTTTTTATCTGTTTTTGTCTGTTTTCATATGTTTTTGTCTGTTTTTGTCTGTTTTTGTTGCTGGTCGAGCCTAATCCTTTAGTATACGATTCACACGGGGTCAAACGCCCCTAACCGTCGATCACGGGGTCTAATTCCCCAATCATTGAGCTCGCATATTAATTTCAATTTCAGTCTTTTGAAATCACACGGTGAGCACGAGTGGAATAATGACCAAATGCGAACCGATCGGGATTTAGTCATTGTAATTTATATTTTTATTTGAGAGAGCAATGTGAAGGTTTTATGTTGTACATTTATTTATGTAAGAATCCCGATCAGAGAGTAGACGGTCGGAGTGTTTTCCTCGAATTTACGATGTCAAAACGAGCGAGTCAAGTGCAACCCTAAATCATGCGGTAAATAAATAAAATGGCAAGCCTAGCAAGTTAGAGTACCGAAAGGGCGTGTGAGATATAGGCCTACACGTAATAGAACCCCCGAATTCGGAATTTCAAGTTCTGTACAGACCATTGCCTTAGCATACTAGCAGTATCCGATACCCCTAGACCCGGGCAACTCGCCAGCCCTCGACCTTCAGGTTGTAAACAGGTAGTGGCGACTCATTCTCACGTGCGTCCGTCACTAGTGACCCTCATGATTTACTAACAATGTCAGGATCATAGGTACATCAAACACAAGAACTACGATGGACTCTGATCTCTGACCCCTCGGGATACGTAGGCGCTCCCCCCTAGAGCTCGAGTTCCTCATTGCACGACCGGGGCATCCTCAACGAAGCAGCAGCCTCAGCGCGAGACCGATCATCGACAAATCAAGGACCTCGGGGCTATGCACGACACAGTCATCAAACAAGCACTTGGGTCACACGACGATTCGCGAGCCATAATCACCACTGCATCACCCCAGCGTGATCTTGACTTAGTGTCAAGCGAACTGTCCTTTCAGCGCCCAGCGCTATTCCTTAACACTGATCTTTGCTCTTGTATTCCATGCACTTCGCTACCACTACCTTGCATCGTCGCGGGCCCATAAACCCGTATCTTTACTTTTTCTGCACCCCACGGGCCCATAAACCCGTGTCTTTACTCTCCCCGCACCCCACGAGCCCATAAACCAGTGTCTTTACTGTTCCGGCACCGCAAGGGCCCATAAACCGGTGTCTTTACTGTTCCTGCACTCCACGGGCCCATAAACCTGTGTCTTCACTCTTCCTGCACCACTCGGGCCCATAAATCCTTGTCTTTACTTTTCCGACACTCCACAGGCCCTTAAACCCATGTCTTCACTTTTCCCGCAACGCACGGGCCCATAAACCCGTGTCTTGAGTCTTCCCGCACCGCACGGGCCCATAAACCCGTGTCTTTACTCTTCCGGCACCCACGGGCCCGTAAACCCTTGCCTTTACGGTTCCTACACCCCACGGGCCCATAAACCCGTGTCTTTACTTTTCCTGCACCCCACGGGCCCATAAACCCGTGTCTTCACTCTTCCTGTACCACACGGGCCCATAAACCCGTGTCTTCACTTTTTCTGCAATGCACAGGCCCATAAACCCTTGTATTTACTGTTCCTGTACCCCACGGTCCCATAAACCCGTCTCTTTACTTTTCCCGCACCGCATGGGCCCATAAACTCGTGTCCTCACTTTCCTTACACCATACAGGCCCATAAATCCATGCCTTTACTTTTCATAAACTCGCGACTTATTGCTTTGAGTCCGATTTCCCTCCTCCTATTCACTGATTCCGACATCTGTTCAATAGATTTAGGTACATATGCTTAATTTCTTCCCACGCATCCAAAGCTGAGGAACCAGCGGCCATCGGGAAAGAGGTCGAAGCAGTCGCCGGAACCAAAAAGGGTTGCTTCTCATAATCTTTGGCTACATCCTCTAATCGAGCATGCAACCAAAGAGGGGCAAGCTGTCAGTACCCCGTTTTGGTTCACCGGCTCAAGGATATGACATCAACAAGGCTTCCGACTAGGGTTCCACAACTCTAACAAAAAAATGGCGATGGCAAGTTATGGAATTTTGCAGCACAAACAATTGATCCCGAAGAGTAAGGCACGAATTATCAATATTCGAATCGAATACAGTGGACAAAGGGGAAATCACGTCTCTGTATCATTTTCTTAGGTGAGAACGACTATCTTCGTGGATCCTAGAACTAAGTTCGATATTTTTAGATCAAGGTTTGGTGAGTTGGGGACATTTCAATGCAAAAATCACATCGAGAGCCCTTTCGAGCAAAAAGATAAAATTCGTGGGAGTTGGGGTGCCCAAGGAGTGAATACAGCAGCTCAAGCATGGGATTCGACGCATCATATCACGGTCAATCCTGAACCTAAAAGGGTGAATTCCATATCCCTGACCTAGGAAATCGAGTTAGGTGCAATTTAACGGGTCGTTCATTCCAATATTCAATACGGAGAGAGAGTTATGAATTTTTGAGCGCACCATGCCCGAAACTGTTAAACCGGGACAGACTCTTCAAGTTGAGGGAGAAAATCCATAAAAAAAAAATCAATTCTTCGCGTTTTCGAGCATGGATAACGGCATTGGATTCCCAATTCACTGGAGATTCAGAAAATCAAGAAAAACGAGATGCATTTTTGGCTAGATTAGTACAAAATTAAGGGTCTCCTCACAGATCAGGACCAAATTTACCGGTTCGGGCCAGCTATCGAAGAAAAATTGTTTTGGGAACTTCCCGAGGTCGAACGATCTTCAAATTTTACAAGGATGTGCCCAGCTCATGTAGGGATCAAGAAAAACTATCACATAAACCGAAAGTGTCATGAGCAATTCAGGAAAATTTCGGATGTTCAGGTCATCCCATGGACCACTAGTCATAGCTCTACCCCTCCTGCCCTTTTTCCCCACTACCCTCATTTCTTTTTTTGGTTCTTCTTCTCTTTTCTTTTCTTTTCTTTTCTTTTTTTCGGTTGGTCCAAAAGAGGAAAACCTCCAGCTCACTCTCAGCTGCTCTCCCTTAGCTGGGAACGAAAAAAAGAAAAACCCTAAGGCTTCAGAGAAAAAAAAAGGGAAGAAAAACCCTAGTAGCCTCCAACTCTTTCCTCTCTTGTCCTTTCATCTCGGACACTCTCTTGGCTCTCACGGATTTCCCTCAGCTCTCTAAAATAAACCCTGAATCCTCACCTTCTGCCTCTCCCTGCAACTGCTACTCTCTCTTAGCCGTTGGTTCTCTGTGTTCCTCATCAATCACTCCATCAATCTGATCATTTTTTTCCCTTGGCAGCTCGATACTGACAGTGAAAGAAGAAACCCATGGTTGCGTGCCCAGCTCCTCCCCGTTCCTCCTCCTTGCTATCCTATTGCTGCATTTCTGGTGCTGTGAGCTGCTGTTGACCATTCTTCTGTGTTGCTTCTGTTCGGGGGCTTCAATTGCCCGTTGTACCACTGCTACTGAGCTGCTCGCATTTGCTGCTGCCTTCCCCGAGTCGATACCACTGATGCTCAGCCCTTCTCTGAGAAACTCAATCGATGAAAGAGTGCTAGCTCGTTTGACATGATTTCGACAACTTAAAGTCACGTTTATGCTATAGGCTTAGTCATGTGCAGGTTTGTGGTTCTATATATGATGACTTAGCTTTATCTCGATAGCTAGGAACTGTCCTTGATGAAGACGCTGAGTTATATGATGATTTCTTGATCGATTCATGGTGTCTTGGCTCGGTTTACTGAACTTGATGTTGTCTCTAACAATGTGGCCGGGTTATGCTACGGCTCCTTTGTTGTTTCAATCTTGTTTGACATGATTTCGTTAGCTTGAGGTTGAGTCTATGATATGAGCTGAGTTATCGTGATCATTTTGGATTGAATGGAAATAATGATTGATGCATTACTACTATTTTCGACATGAGGCTAAGTTGGGCATGATAATGGAAGAACGATATTTGCTTGATGTGAATGGATGGGAAGCTTATTTTGGGATCATAATTTGTTTTCCCCTGGTGCTATAACTGATTCATTAAGGCTGCATTTAACTAAGAAAGAGGGCTCAGAGTAGTGCTTGTGTGCTATTTTCTTGATATAAAGATGGAGGTATAGTTTGGGAATACTAGGGGTGTCATTCATGGCTGAACAGAGGGGTTTAAAATCCATTTTTCGTCTAGTTTAATGCGGATTTTAGATCTGATCGGAATTCCCTTTCTCTTGGAACTTTTGAACTACGTGTGGTTTGATAGAAGATACATAAGTTTGGTAGCGGTCTAGATGCAATCGTGGATTCTTTGGTCTGTTATAAAACCCACGTGGAGATGAAGGGTTTAACAAAGTTCATGAAATTGCGTGCCCTCATTTGTCTTCTTTTATGTGTTGAGGCCTAGTGGCCGTAGATGTTCTTTTCCCGTATGTCTCGGCTGTATTTTATGCATAAGCTCTAAAGTCATAATGCCTTAGACTCCTTAAAACTCTTCCTTCGAGTTTTACTGGCTTTGTATTCGCTATTCTTCCGGCCCCCTCTCGTTTTTCTTTCTCGCTTTTGCATGTTATCCCAAGCTTGGGAGGAGAAGACGAGGAATGAGGAGTCATGAGAAGGAATAAGTATGGATTGACTCCAAGACGACGAGGAGACTTACCTAGGCTTAGGTTGAGTCTCGACTTGAAGGCCGCCCCGGTCCGTGGTAGTCAAGGATCTTTCGAGCTAGCTCATCCTGAGAATCTCTTGGGATCAGGTATAAATCTCCATCTTAGTAACATGCGATAGGTCTTTCGATGTTCGATGAGTGAATTCGATGATTGTGTGCCCGTGATTTGTGTGTCTGGATGTTTCCTTGATAATTTAATTAAAATCTCGCATGAATTTGGATTAATCATATAAACTCAGTTTAAAAATTGAATTTAAATTCAGGACAGTCAGGAATTAGAGCTTTTGTCGGACGATCCACCAATGACTGGCTCGATGTCTCGAAACTCGCAATCTAAAGCATTCAGCATTTTTTAATTAAACTCAATAATTCCACGTACGGGGAAAGGGGCGTGTAATTGGGCTAAATAAATCACTCGGGTTTAAGCAAAGTGCATAAATTGATAAATTATCGGTAACCGCGTCGATAATTTAAGAACAAGTTCTTCTGTCATAAAATGCAAAATTTGACTAACTGTGCATTCGGCATAATCAAACACGGGTAAATAGGCAAAATGGGATAGATTTTGGGTTTTTAGACGAAAACATTTTTGTCATAATCTTTAAAAGTCACATCGTCGCTGTACAAAATAATTTAAAAATAACCCACACATTCGAGACTTGATTACAGACATTGTGTTTGTCGGGTCCACTAAAATAACATTACAGAATTGTGTTTGTCGGGTCCACTAAAATAACATCGAATACTACCCTCTCCATCACCTTGCTTATCTGTTTAGGGTAGGAATTCGCTTGCCAAGTAACCCCGGTGCATGACCTGATAAATCACGTAAATACGGTATTTAAAACACAACTTGTCTGTATTCATATGTTTTTATCTATTTTTGTCTGTTTTCATATGCTTTTGTTTGTTTTTCTCTGTTTTTGTTGCGGGTCGAGCATGATCCTTTAGGATACGATTCACACGGGGTCCAACGCCCCTAACCGTCGATCACGGGGTCTAATTCCCCAATCACTGAGCGTGCATATTAATTTCAATTTCAGTCTTTTCAAACCACACGGTGAGCACGAGTGGAATAATGACCAAATGCGAACCGATCGGGATTTAGTCATTGTAATTTGTATTTTTATTTGAGAGAGCAATGTGAAGGTTTTATGTTGTACATTTATTTATGTAAGAATCCCGATCAGAGAGTGGACGGTTGGAGTGTTTCCTCGAATTTACGGTGTCAAAACGGGCAAATCAAGTGCAACCCTAAATCATGCGATAAATAAATAAAATGGCAAGCCTAGAAGGCTAGAGTACTGAAAGGGCGTGTAGGATATAGGCCCACACATAATAGAACCCCCGAATTCGGAATTTCAGGTTCCGTACAGACCATTGCCTTAGCATACTAGGTGTATCTCATACCCCTAGACCCGGGCAACTCACCGGCCCTCGACCTAGGGGTCGTAAACAGGTAGTGGCGACTCCTTCTCACGTGCGTCCGTCGCGCGTCCCCAGGAAGGTGGATACTCCCAAGCCGCGTTGCATAGGCGCGCGAATGCGTGCCCCGACGAGATTAAAATTCGGGTGCGCACATGTATGGTCAGCAGTTCTTGAATCGTCGATGCGATTACAAATTATTGATCGGTTTGTGTAATTCATTAAAAGGTTGAGTGATTTATTTAGCCAAGTGAAACTTCCCAATTACCCCGTGCGTGGAATTATTGAGTGAATTAGAATTTGCCGAATGCTTTGGCTTGCACGTCCAAGCCTTGAAGCCGGCCATTGATGGACCATTCGTTAAAAACTTTAATTCCTGATTGCTTTGGAAATAAGTCCAATTTTTAACCGACTTTACATAATTAAACCGGTTCGTGTGAGGTTTTAATTAAAATAACAAGGAATGCATCCAAACACACGAATTATGGGGATACAAAATCACGTCAACATTTGATTTGCTGATTTTTAAGCTCGAATGATCAATTAAGCCGATTTAATGTTTTTAGTCGGTTTTATGGCTTTAGGCCGAGTGAACATGAAATTCAATTGGTGTAGATTCGTTCCCATTTCATACAACCAATTTTAAGGCCGATACTTTAAAAGTCAAGTCCATGGTAAAGTCGATTTGAATCACACACCCCGATTTTAAGAGTCCGAGTTTAACGATTAAATTGGTTCATGCTATTTGGATCAAAATGCAACATCAATGACAAAATTAACAGGTCATGTGATAAAATGAGTCTTAAGCATGCCTCTAAGTCTGAAATTTATACCTTCCTTGAGCTATGACAGGAAGAGTCGTGCAAGGCTCGAACCATCCACGAACCGAACCTCGAGCAAGATGGGCGACGTCACCTTAACCACGGAGTAGGTGCAGCAGCAGCGAAGCAATGGCATCAGCAAAGGGAGAAGATCAGGAAAAGAGATAGATATCACCACAGAAAAGAGGGAACAGTGGAAAGAACTGGAAATGAACAAAGGGAGAAGGCTTAGCTCAAATGTTTGGCGACAAGGAGCTCAAGGAGAGGCTTGCGGGCTGGCTTCGTGTTGTTCTTTTCTTCTTTCCTTCTTTTCTGACCGAAGGCGACTCTCCTCCTTGTTGTTCTATCCAGTCGAGCCCTCAAAGGAAGAAAAGGATGGCATCCAATTGATGGGGTGATCCCTTATTGGTCAGGATCTTTGATGGCCGAGAGAGATTGAGAGAATGTGAGAAAGGTTGATGGTGAGAAGGAGTAGTAGATGATGAAGCTTAGTACTTGTATGGTGTCCAGGTGGGGGCAAGTGGAGACGATGAGCATGATGGTCGATGGTCATGCTGCAATCCGAGAGCAGAGGTCAAGAAGTGATGGTTGATGGGCCGAGGTCCCGATTACAAATTAATGTCCAGTTCATGCAAAGTTGTTTAAATTGAATGAATTAATCGTGTGAGCGTCCCGATTAACCCGTTCGTGGAATTAATGCTCAAGGTTATTGCCGAATGCATTAATTGTGAAAACGATTCGTGATTCGATAACCGAGATGGTTTCACAAGGATCAAGGATAATTTGGTGAAATAACTAAAAATACCCTTATAACCGAATGAACCCAAATAAGTCATCGATATTCGAATCCATGCATGTTTCGCTTGAAAGACATTTCATGTGAGGTTCTTGATGTAAAGAAGCTTGTAAATTGCACGGGATCCGAGAACGGACTTAAAACGGGAGGAAGCCTCATGGAACCCGAATAACTCCATGAGACTCTCGGCCAATTCTCATTGGAGAGAGCCGAGAGGTCTCATGGCCCATATTAGGTTCCACGAGGTTTCCACGTCTTGTTTGAATCATTTCTCGCATGCTCAAACAACAAACACGATAAATTATACGTTTTTGACAAAAGCCGGTATTGTCATGATTTGTTTAACACATTCAAACATGCGAACACTCACAAACATGTTATTTACGAAATCAATAAAACAATTCCGACTTCATTCACGTAAGAAAACATGAGAAAACTCGAGAATTGAGCTTGGATCGGGCTAAGAAGGTCGATCTTAGCCCGAGAAAAGCAAGCCAAGCCTTGGTCACCTCTTCTTGAGGCAAACCCGAGAGCTCTTTTGCTTGTTTTGGGTCGAGATGGTCTTCCGAGTGACGATCCAAACGTTTCCCGACATGTTAGCACGTTAATCAAGGATGAACATGCATGGCATAATGTGAAAATGCATAAAAATATAAACTTGCATATGGAATATGTCATATACTCCATATCACTCCATAGCCATGCAAAAATATAAAAAGCCCTAATTCCTCTAAGTCGAGAATATTTTACCTAGCCTCGGGATACGAGGAAAGAGTCGGGGAAGTGTTCGAGAGTCGGGTGATTCGGTTGAACGCTTGGAAGAGTGCTTGGGTGCAAAGGATGCACGTTCGGCAAGGATGGGCGCGCGGAAGGACGTCAGGCGCGCGGGCAGGGCATACGGGTGCACAGCAGGGCGCGCGGGAGCGCGCAGCTGGTAGGCGTGCGGCTGTGCGCGGGTACTGTTCACCTGAGATCACGGTCTTCGCCCGAAATGAATAAATCAACCTGAAATGATGAGCAAATGACTTCAAACCAAAAATCTAAGTTCATAATTGAACTCCTTGGGTCCAAAACATGTGGTCCATGGAGTTTGAAAATTTTTGAACTTAAGTCGGGATGATGAACATCGGCTTCCGACTTAAGAAACTCAAAGCTTTCTTTGTGTTTTCTTCGATTTTTCTCTCTTGGTTTTGAAGTGTTGAAGCTTACTGGTTTTGGCGATGGTGTTGAGAGCTTTTCTTGAGAGAGAGAGCTTGGAGAGAGTGTGCAAGAAAAGAAGTGATTAACTTAATCACTTTTGGCAATTTATAGGTAAATCTAATGACACAATTAGTGAAACAAAGCATCATTAGTGGGCATGCTTAGGGGGGGTGGTTTGATTAGGGAAATATCTAGCCCTATCCTCTTCCATTTGCATTAATGAAGAAGAGATCAAAGCATTAATGAGCATTAATGGGCATCGAAGAAGAGTTGGAGTGTTATCTTCAAACTCCTTGGATATTTTGGGCTAAGAGTGAGCAAGAGTGGAAGAGGATAAGGCTTGGCAAATTTCGGCCATCCTTAGGCAAACCGTGGGGTCCCACGGCCAAAGAGGAAAAAACCGGGAAAAAGCTCGGGTCTCGATTGGTTGCGTATTCGAAGTTCGTGGTTTGAATTGAACGTCGAATTGTCGATATACGCGAGGAAACGGATTTAATGAGTCCAAGATTGGCATTTTCCGTGAGAAATTGCCAAATGTCTGTATGAGGCTCGGAAGCCGGTTTTGCTCCTTTTATGCATTCAGAGCGAGGTTATCCACTTCTAACAGCATATCTTGTATCTGCATCCCACGTCGGTCATTTTGACATAAATTGTCAAATTACGTGGGCACTTGACCCTTAAGCCGGTAACGCAAATATGGAGCCGGAGATGTCCTAGGAGGCCGAAACTGGATTTCTCAGATTGCTTTCTGAGTTGCTTGGGCAATCCAGAGATCACTGTAATCTCTGTTTGTTGAGATTGGGCCTCTAAGGACATGAAAAGTGCATCTGAGACCCTTAAAACACTGCTCGGGGGGTATAGATGAATTGTGTGATTTATTCCGACGATTACACATTGAGCCTTGAGAAAGCTAGCACTGTGTAAGGTAGGCATCCGACGTCAAGTTTCCCCAAAGAGGACCTCCGGATATGGATTTTCCACTGAAAATGGCATTTTGTGCTCCTCGGAGGTTACTCGAGAAACCGAGAAGGGTTTTACTGTCTGATTTGCCCAATTGCGTCTGTTTGCTGGAGTTTTCGGGGCAATACAGGGTCAACTTCATTTGCCGTTATTCCATCAGACTAGTCTTCGGTTATGCTCTTCCGAAGAGGAGTATGCTCGTTTTGTCGCTCGGAAGTCATTCGGGTGTCTGTATGGCTTTCAAAAGACAATCTGAAGTACTGCTCGTGCTCTGTATGATTGTGAGATATGGCCGCATCTGATATTTGGAATTAACTTTTCTCCGAGAAACCGGCATTTTTTTACTTCCACTAAAAAGTTGTCTATATACAGAAAGTTGTTGTGTATATAGCAGATAATTTGCGAAATGCGTTTAAAGACACTTTTCATCAGTTTGGCATTGATGTGGATTTTTGAAGTCCAATATTGGTTATCTTCCGACGGTCGAGCGAACTATCGGAAAATAGAACTATCCATGTGGTACCTTAGAAATGCCGGTTTTGGACATTGTTGAGCTCTCTTGTCACTTTGTTGCCTTTTGGTGACCCTTGGAGTCCTTCTGTCATATGCCTATGTCATATGCTCAATTTTGCCGACTTGAGGATGAATAGTGATTTCTTGCTTTGCCGAGCCGTTTTTTGTATTCTTGCTCAAGTCATAGTTTGGACCATTGCTGATATCGTTGTTTGGAATGGTGAGCCAAAATGGGGTGCTGACAGAGCTGTTTTGGGGCAACGAATGGATAAACGTAACCATGTGATCTATTATGCCTCCAAAACCTTGGATGCAGCGCAGCGCAACTACTCGACCACAGAGAAGGAGCTTTTGGCCATTATATTTGCATTTGAAAAGTTTCGATCATATCTGCTGGGATCGAAAATTATTGTGTTTACTGATCATGCTGCACTTAAGTTCTTATTAGCCAAGAAAGAGTTCAAACCTCGGTTAATTCGTGGGATCCTTTTGCTACAAGAATTTGACTTAGAGATCAAGGAAAGGAAAGGATCTGAGAACTCCGTGGCAGACCACCTGAGCCGACTTGTGCGAGATGAGGAACCCCTCCTTATCTCCGACTCCTTCCCAGATGAACACCTCTTTCACGTGCAAGGAGAAGAACCCTGGTATGCCGATTTGGTAAACTTCATTGTAACAGGTACATTTCCCCCTAGATTAACTAAGGCAAAAAGGAACAAGCTGCGTAGTGACTCTAGATATTACATATGGGAGAACCATATTTATGGAAGTTGTGTAGCGATCAAGTCATACGTCGTTGTGTTCCCAACAATGAGATTCATTCCATCCTAGCACATTGTCATTCCTATACATGTGGTGGGCATTTTGGGCCCAAGAGAACAGCTAGGAAAATTCTGGATAATGGATTCTATTGGGAAACGTTGTTCCGTGATGCACATGGATTTTGTAAGGGTTGTGAAAGGTGTCAAAGAGTGGGGAATATATCTCGTAGGAATGAGATGCCTCAAGTGCCCATGCTATTTTGTGAAGTTTTCGATGTTTGGGGCATGGATTTCATGGGACCTTTTCCTAGTTCATTTGGTTTCAACTACGTTTTGCTTGCCGTTGATTATGTCTCCAAATGGGTTGAAGCAAAAGCTACTCGGACTAACGATGCTAAAGTTGTTGTAGAATTCTTGAAATCTAACATCTTCAGCAGGTTTGGAATTTCACGAGCCATCATAAGCAATCAAGGAACCTACCTTTGCAATCGCTCCGTTGAAGCATTAATGAAGAAGTATGGAGTCCATCACCGTGTAGCCACCACGTACCATCCTCAGTCCAATGGCCAAGCCGAGGTGTCCAACCAGGAAGTTAAGAGCATTTTAGAGAAGACGGTCAATCCATCAAGGAAGGATTGGAGTTTGAGATTGGATGATGCGCTTTGGGCCTACAGAACTGCATATAAAACTCCAATAGGTTTGTCACCGTACCGTTTGCTTTTTGGGAAGTTTTGTCATTTACCGATTGAAATTGAGTACAGAGCCTTTTGGGAGGTCAAACAATGCAATATGGATTTGAGGCGTTCCGGTGAGGAAAAAAAATTCCAATTGCAAGAACTGGAGGAAATCCGCCTTGAGGCATACGACAATGCGGCTATGTATAAGGAATGCACTAAATTGCTTCATGATAAGGTACTCTTTCGGAAAGATTTCTCCATTGGCCAAAAGGTATTACTTTTTTATTCGAGATTGAAACTCATGCCCAGTAAGTTACGTTCCCGGTGGAAAGATCCTTTCGTGGTTTATAATGTGTTATCTAATGGGGTTATTGAAATTCAAAACTTGGAGACGAACCAAATTTTCAATGTGAATGGACATCGGTTGAAACCTTTCGTCGAGAATTTTGCAGTGTCTCTATTGGAAGAAGTGCGTTTATCGCACCCCATCTACATGGATTAGCAGGTCAACGGCACCGTCGAGCTAACGACATTTAACTAGTGCTAATTGGGAGGCAACCCAATCTTGAATTTTCCATTTTATTTTAGTTTTCCTTATTTTATTTTATTTTATTTTATTTACGCGGACACATTGCACTGAGCGAGTCTCATCCGGTTCTCTAGGAACACAGTCCACTTGCTACCTCCTCACCACTGCCACAACATCAAACTACTACACCTAACTCTCCAGCTACCCATGGCGATCCAGCATAAGCCGCACCTGGACTGCTACGAGAAAGAACAAAGGCGCCAAGGTCGGATGTTGGAATGCATCCTAGCTCATCATGACCATCCCCATCACCGTCACCACAGCCCCACTAGTCGTAGGGGAGTCTCGTTCCTCTCTCTTTTACTTTGTATCTCTCATTCTGTTTTATAGTTTGTGTTTGCATCTTGCATGTTGTGTTGTGTTGCCCACATGGAGGACCATGTGAGTCTTAAGTGTAGGGGAATTGTTTTTATTCTATGTGCATATCACTTACATCTCATTGACATTCATGTTGCATTTTAGATAGTTGCATACTCATGACATTTGCATGATAGGAACCCCCATATGATTGGCATGATTATACATGTTTGAGTGAGGTTAGCTAAGTCATGTAAGAGATGAATTGCCTAAGGGAATTAGCCCATAGCTCGAGTTGTGAATCTCAGTACCGAAGCGTGTTAATACAGTAGATCAATAAACACCTGTGTGAGGTCTTGGGCCTATGATTGATACACCTCCCTATCAATCAATTTTTTCTTGAGTGTGTCATTTCATAATTAAGTACTCTAGAACTTGCTTGGAATTTTATTGAAATTTGTTTAATTGCAAGCATGGAAATGATGAAGGTATAAGATTATCGATTGAGCCAAACAACCTACCCATCATGTTTATTCCCTTAGTGACCCCCTTTGAGCCTTGATGACGTGAGCCTTTCCTTTCTTCATCCATATTGCATTATCCCAAACTATGCACAAGACGTTTTTTTAGATACACCATGTTCCCTTTTTCCTCATGATCATAAGGAAAGTCGAGCATTTAGCTTAGATGAATGGAGGAAATGAGTGGTGTATATTTCTTGTGCGGGAACAATGGGATGAGGTTATTTATTCAAAAAAATTCAAAAAAAAGAAAAAAAGACAGAAGGGCTGTAAAAGAAAAACAAAAGAAAGAAGAAGAAGAAAGAAAGACTGCAATTGAAAAGGAACAAAAGAAAGAAGAAAAAAAGTGCTCATCCATGTCGGTATCAATTGCACATCATCATGGGATCTGGAATATAAGGAGAAAGGTGTTTATTTGTTTGAATTGTGTTCTAGTGGTCTAAATGCTCTGCTTTTCTTATGGTTCTCTTGTGCTTGTGTGAACCCGAATATTTCCACATCTTTTTGTCCAAGCTACATTACAGCCTGGAAAAAGTCCTTCAGATTCATGCCTTGCAATTTATTTATAGTGGAGATGAGATGTAAAAGCAAGATTATGGTAGTGCATTCTCATGAAATTGGATTTGAGTGACAAACACATAGCCTAAACAATTGAGAGAGAGCGCATACACATTCTTGCTGAGGATTTACTGTGTCAACATGTTAGGCGACGTTTCCTTGAGTAAGAGGGAAGTTCGTTTATAAAATTTTGTGCTCTCAAATGAATTAGTTGTACACTCATTTGGGTATGTATCATCCTGTTAATATTGGGGAACTAGATTTTTCTTTGGTGTCTTGCTTGAGGACGAGCAATGTTTAAGTGTGGGGGAATTTGATAAGGGAGGATTTGTCCATGAAATGGGTACAATTTAGACTTGGTTTTATGTTGTTTTCATGGTATCTGATGCTTGGATAACGGTTTCTAGGAAAACTTGTGCGAGAAAAGAGTTTGAGGCAATTTGATGCATGTTCGGGATGAATTGTAGACCATTGAAGTGTCAAGATGGAACTTGCAAGGATACAAGGACTTCAGATCAGTTGTGCACTAGACTGCACGACCGATTCGAGAGGGAATTCAAAATCAATCCCCGATTTATTTGCAAATCCAAAGATTCTCCTTCAATTACAATGGAAGTTTTTAGGAAATCTTTAAAGATAGGTTCATTATTTGTTTTCTATTTTTGTGGGAGATATAAAAACCTAAGGATCATCTAGGTTTAGGGTTTTAAGTTTTTGGAGAGGAGAAACTGGAAAACGAGGTCGGCGGCTACGGAGTGTTCTTCCAACGATCGTCAGTTTCATGGATTCCTGTATAGCCATGTGTGGCTAATTCTTTTCATTTGACTTGAGAACGCAAACCTCACGGTTTGGTTGTGAGGAGCAGGTTTTAATATTTCGATTTCAGCACTTATTCATTCTTGAATATTATCATTACAAGTATTCTCTCACGGTCGTGAATAGGATATTTGTAAGTTAGCTTATCAACGACTACTATGGTGTTTGTAGAAATCGATTCGAAGCAAGACTAATTAGGAACGAATGGTAGTTACTGCCCTAATTGGTTAGAGAATGATAGGACGAGTCAATTAATTGATGAATTGATTAATCGCTTGGGTTAAGGCATCCTTGTGCTTAAAGCCATTGCTTAGTTAATTAGGGAATCGGTCGATACCTTGTTAACTGGTTGATGAACTTACTAGTTAGACGGTGTCTTGACTAGTTAGAATTTAGATGCTAGTTGATTCCTTGCGGTCGCAGGAACTCAACTCTTAGCTGCTGAAATTTACATTATGATGCTTCTATGATTAACCAAACGCTAGGTGGTTTTCGAACTCAAGTCATACATCTCCCGGTTATTGATTACTCACTCTCCCTTGCACTTTTAGATTGTTTTTGCTACAATTTAATTTCTTAATTATCAAAATTCCCCTTTCATTACTTTTTGCTAGCTCATTAGTTTAGAGAATCCCTTAGCCTCATTGGGGATTTCGACTCGGCTCTCACCATTTTCTTACTAAAAGTTTTGGGGAAACCGATTTTATTTTGGGGGCTTCGACAGGCCTTGCCACTCGACGACTCCATCAAATATCTCAAATAAACACAGCAGCCCATTACGACATTCCCATCCACCCGATCAAGCCTCCCATCTTATCACCATACCGTTTGAGGCAGTTAATGAGACAGCAAAAACAATACTTTGAAAGCAAAATTGATAAAGTCATCTCCTTCCTTGAACATATTTCACGGATACGCACTAACCCATCAGCACCATGCATCGAACTATGACGAACTCGATCAAGCAAAATCCCAGCCCATCAAGTTAATTTATTATTAATTCGTTAGTGTTAGATTCTAGAAAATAATGTTAAAAAACAAAAATTGAAAAAAAAAACACTAAAGAACAAAAGAGAGAGTGGGAAGGGGACGGAGAGAAGGGGGCGTTGGTGGATGCCTGACCACCACTGCCCAAGGACCCCACCAGAAGACTCTCAGACCACCGGTGACCTCCTTGGGATGCTAGTCGTTGGGTAGTGGGCGGGCAGCCGTCCACCACCGCCCCCTTCTCTCTCTCCCTTTTCTTACGTTCAAGATTGGTGCATTTTTTCTTCTTTTGATTTTCATTTTTTAAAATTATTTTTTAAATATGAAATTAAAATCCTGGCTTAGGATGAATGCAGCATGCTTAACACATGCAAGTCGGACGGGAAGTGGTGCTTTCAGTGGTGAACGGGTGAGTAACGTGTAAGAACCTGCCTTTGGGAGGAGAGCAACAGCTGGAAATGGCTGCTAATATCCCGTAGGCTGAGGAGCAAAAGGAGGAATCCGCCTGAGGAGGGCCTCGCGTCGGATAAGCTAGCAAATCAACAATAAATTAATTTTTTGGCCAAAAAAGTAACTCATGACGCACTTTGCTTCTTTTTAAAAAGTTCGGGTGGTATATAGTGTAAAATTTTAAAGATCAAAGTGCACTTTGCCACTAAACTCAAAGGTGGGGTTGCAAAAAAAATTTTATTATTATAAATGATGTTCATGAGCCTAATACTAAAATATAGATCTTAATAATTAATAAAGTGACACGAGAAGTCCTATCACGAGGATCGAACCCTACAATCTCTCGGTTGACTACTGAGAGCATGCGCCATTACACTAAACTATCATTCTTAGAGCAAACGGCATTTTACAAGGTATAATATTTGTTTTTTTTCATAGCATACATATAATAAAGCATGTCGATTTGAAGCGTTATTGGTGTTTCTATAAAGAGAGAAGGACATCAATTCGCAAATGATTCTTAACCTCAGTAAGGTAACCCAAAAAAACCAATCTTACAAAAATAAAGAATATTAATTATCGAGAAATGAGTCTTACTGTAGTGGCACAAGGCGCTGCTCGAAACTAAGAGGCCTTGGATTCGATTCTCACCAGTAGGGCTAAAGTATTTCTTTATTTAACTTTATTTTCTTTTACTATACTAGATTTATATGTCTCCCTTATTACCTAAACAATAATATTAATTGTCATGGACTTCATTATTTACGATAAGGACAGCATAATAAGACAAAGCTTAAGTAAATTATAGGGAGAGAAACAGCATACTCATAAGCCAATGCCTTTTACCAAATAGCAACAAAAGAACCAATCTTACAATAATATTAGAGTCAGACAGTAATCCATGGAACTTCGTCCATGATCAGATGAACTGACAACCCGACTCGAATAAAAAGACTGAGCACTAATGACAATTTTCTAGTAGTGGTAGGGAGAGATCGAGCAACCTTGGTATTGCTGGCGGTAATAGGTTTCATCAGAGATACATAGCAATCATTAGAGCCCCATAGCCATCAAAGACCCTTTCATTGTAGGTGTAAGAGTGATATTCGGCCCCTCCACTGAACCGAACACTGTAGTCCGGCAAGTCGTGAGAAAGTTGCTTAATATCAGAGAGTGATTGCCACATTCCTTACTCCTTCACATATTGAGAGAATGAATTGATTTAGATTGCAATAAGATATAGATCATACCCTCATGAGGCCTATTAAGGATATCATATTTGTGATCCTTCTACGAACTCTATGTTTCCGAACTACATCAGTAATTTACTTAGAGGAGTGACACGAAAAGTTACCTAACACCTCCAAGTCAAGGGCGACTTTTAGTGGTGTGCATTGCTTTCATTCTATTTCTCGGCTGAAGGAGCGAAAACAACATTTGTAGAATTACAACTGTGCGGTTTAAGTACTTGAAGAAAAAGTTCCCTAACTTACATTAAGTAACAATGTCTTTTTTTCTCCCCGATGAATACAATATCTTCATTTTCCAACCCCATGTAATGTAGATCACCAATAATCCCAGCAAGTGAGTGGAGACGTTAGATCCACTCAGGCTTGTTTGATTTCAAAGTGTGATTTTAAAATCACACTTTAACTTAATTCTACCTATAATAAAACAAAATAATTCATACAAAGTCAAAGGGTGGGCCCCATATATAACCATTTATACCACTCTTTTTCAAAATCAAAATCTGATTTTAAAATTCTACTTTGAAACCAAACGCAGCATTACAACTTAACTCTTTACTTTCTATCATCTGATTATTAGCGTGGAGGTAAAACAAGCTCGATTTACTGGAGAACTGAGATGTATGTTAGCAGGGATAGAAGTTTAGCAGTATTCGATTGTGATCGGGTCTATTTTGTAAGACTGATGCAATTGATATACGAAATTAGAAGCATTGCACATCGCCAAATGAAGAGAACTAAGCTACCCATATATTACCTCGTTTGGAGCAGCTTCTTGGGTAGGTGCACGGCTTTCAGATGTGGCAGGGTGGCCAGAATCATCGTTTGCATAACTTGCTGATTCGACATCATCACCACCCCTTCTGCCATTTCTTTTAAACACATGACAGACAACAAAGGGCATCTGCAGAATGTGTAAGGGACATCGATGAACATGCATTCATTTGTTTAAATTAACGAAAATACAGTGTTATGGTGATATGATATCAATTCATTATATATGGATAAATAGAAGTACGTACATCTTCAATGTTGTAGCCGAGATACGATGGATTCAGGTAGTATTCATGCATTCCCCAATTGGTCGTGATCCCACTGGAACTACGCCCTTGGTAGAAAGTCAATGCCTTCTTCTTACCTATCTCTTCGCCAGTATCTTCGCTCTTCACTTTCTTGTCTGAACTAGTGATCTTCCAATAACCAGCATTTGGAACGATCCTCTTAGACCGATTGTTGTTACGGTACTTTTCTTTTCGGAGACAAAAGAAGAACCACTGCCTTCCATTAGACCTCGTCTCCGCTAACCCTACAATACAGGGATGAAAAAGGGTCAATTTAATACTCGACACACCTGCAAGCCTCTTTTAATATCTTTTCAAATATAATAGATGCATGTATATTTCAAATGTAAAATGCACATAGGAGAGTGGACCTACTATCGTACTGGCGAGGCAGTTCCTCGGGATCCCAATTATAGAGCTCGATGTCCGGGATCAGGTGATGATTCGTCGAATAATTGGGATCTCCGGAATGGAAGTGGTCCAAAATCCTCTGCTTCAAGTAATGAGCCAGAAGTTGGATGCTAGATGGATCAAAATCTAATCCAGGGATATGTGGAACGTCCATGTTTCCTTAAACTCTGCAAGTATAATTTTGCGTTGAAAAACAAAGGAAATTTCCACAAACAAAGTGGTGAGGATTACAAAGGTTCAAGATTGGTTTGTGAGAGGCTGAGCTACGGTGGGTATGGGACAATCATTCAAGTCATATTCGTAGCAATTTTATAGTGATGGGTGTGTGGTCAAACTGGTCAATTTGGAAAGTTTACCTTGTTTGAGAAGTTCTTCCCGTTTGTGAGAGTATCATTGAACTCATAAACTCAACCGCAAGGCAATGGCATCCAATGTAGAATTTTGACGTCATCAGCTGCAAACGTTTGTCGTAAAAGGTTAAATGATTGAATTTCCGCACCTTTTCTGTTTGAAAGTTAAAAAAAAAAAAAGGATATTAATCACCTTTCACATACATCACCGTGATGTTTAGTTTTCTTGAAAGTATTAATATGAAATATATTTGGATAGGATTTGAGGTGATATTAGTCCATTTCAGTCCTTTTCTCAGCATTCCACCTAGAAGGGATAGTGAACTTCCTAGAAAGAAGCAATTTTTCTGTGGGTTATTAATCGAAAAAAGGGAATGATTAATAAACAATAACAGCAAGGGCCAAGCCTACCATTGCAAGATGATTTTAATTACTTATCCAACATTATAGCCGTGACAAGATTCAATATATATTGATGTCACACCCAAATAGTCCTTCGTCCCATTTGGAAGACTACTGTCCATAGAAAGTCGATACCTTCTACTGCCTATCCAAATTGCATCACCCACCAGCTTCTCTTTTACTTCCTAAATAAATAAAAACAGGAATGCCGTTGGTGATTTTCATTTTCGCACTGGTCCTTCAAAACAACTACTGTTACGATAGAATTCTCTTTCCGGAGATGCAAAGAAGACATGTGATGCCTTCCCGTTAAAGTTTTATTAGCAAAAAACTACACAAAATTTCGACAACCTAATGAAATATTGAAACAAAGATAGAAGCTAAATTGACTCAAGTTTGAGAAAAGAGTCTTACTATAATGGCACAAAACGCCAACTCGGAATCAAGAGGACCAAGGTTCGATCATTACCAGCATGACTTATGTGCCCTTTTATTCTTGTTTATTTTATTAGTCCTATAGACTTCTCTTATGACTGAAAAAAGAGGGTTGTAGTTTTATTGGAGAAGGCTTGATGTGTTTAGTGGGAAAATTTCAGAGGTCAAAACTTTTGATTTCTTGGAATCTTTATCCCCAGCCCTTGTATGAGAAGTGCGTCTCCTTCTTCCTTCCTTGTGAAGTTCTTTCCCTTGCTCATGAAGTGTCTCCGGCTTTGATTAATTAGTAAAAGATTCAGCATGAATGGCAAGGCATCAGTTGCATGAGGTTCTTTAATTTTATTCTTCCCATTTCATTTGTTATTAAAGGGCTTTTTAAGGGTTTTTCTTTTCCTGGGCTACATGGCTTGGTTTTTTTTTATACTTGGTTACATGGCTTTTTACGTTATTTGTAATCGGGATGTCAGATGATTATCAATTAAGTATGGGGAAAACTGCACGATTAGTCCTCCATGTTTGATTACTTTTTTATTTTAGTCCTTTTCCTGTTTTTTTATATCACTTATATTCAATGCTTTTGAATACTTTTTTGTTTATTCCTTTTCCTTTTTCTTGGTTCGATTTCATCCAATACCGTTGACAACTTTCTATTTAGATTCTTTAATCAAAATATTATCATGAAAAATTTTAATTTTAGTTCTCAACCTTTTATTACTATTTATTTTATACTAATCCTTTTTTTTGGGGTTTAATTTTGCCTTGTTATTGAACTTCTTGTTCCTCATAGTTCTATCTCTCAATTTTTGGAAAGAATACCGACACAACGTATCTTGAAATAAAAATTATTTTTTTATAAATTATAAAAATAAATCAATACAATTAACATAACAACGTGATACTTGTGAACCTACTTGAAACTCGAGGCATAGTAACCTCAATCCGGGCAGTACTAACTGTTAAAAGGAGAATGGTAACTTGAGAGGGAGAGAGGCGACAGTAGGGCTCGACATCGAACACCACCACTATAAGGAAGGTCACCTTATGTCAACATCTCTCTTTGCAATCGCCATTGCACTTTGCGACAATACTTGCATCAAGGGTCACCACGTCCTTGCTTAGTGTGTCGCGGACAACCTCACAAACGTGGTTGGTGGCTATCAATTGTCAAGCCACGATTGCCTTTGTTTTTTCGTACATTTTACCGTTTCTTTGCTCGGAAGTTCGAGGACTAGTGCTCCCATTGCGGACCGTCACTGCCCTTGCTAAAACTTCCGACGGCCCAAACGCTCAGCCTGACTCATTCTCTCAAGGTTGAGGACCAAAATGAATATTTTCTCTAATAAAAATATTCGATAAGATGTAAACGAGAAAAGAATTTTAAAAATGACATAAACAAAAAAAGTAACCGCAACTTACAGGACTAGTTGTATAGTTCTCTTTAATTATATATCTAGCTCTTTGTATAGTTGATCAAATGTATGATGAAATACTAGTGTTTCTTGTCGGGTGTCTCTTTGATTTATACTTGGTTTTCTTGTGTCTATAACGCATTAAAAGGCTTATTATACAATAATTAGTTTTTCGATTAAACATACACATACTATTTTTCGATTAATTAACACTCTGCTTGGTCTACACCAATTTGGAGGGCTTGCAACATTGTACACCATATCTTATAATTGATACGATATGGAAACTCTCGAGCCAATAAGAAGCATGACAAAGTCTTGATACCCTTGTAAGTAATCGGACTGATACTTTTTTACAGGCCAAAAGTCATTAACCTTGTAGAGTGATTGGACTAATTGCATAGTGTTGCTACACTCCTCATCTCTTCGATTAGGTAATCTCGTAATATTTCAAGCAATTGATCACATGAACAAATTTATCGGTCAACGTGACAGGGAAAAATGAATAATTGATGGCATGTGATAGAAAATGAATCAAGGCTGTAGGTTCAAGTCATTAAACTTGGATCATCCCTTGAAATCAGTTTTGATTTTTCTTGATTGCATACATATAATGGTGCATGTCAATTTACAGCATTATTGGTTTTTTCATAAAGAGAGAAGGAGATCAATTCCCAAATGATTCCACAACCTCAGCAGTCAACAAGTTAATCTTGAAAAAAAAATAATAAGACAGTACTAGATAATATGTAAGAGTCTCGCATTGACTTAATAATTTAGGACAGACATAATGAGAGAAAATCCCAACTCACCGAGTAAATTAAAAGTATACAGAAACAGCACCCCAAATGCAATTTCTTTCGTAACTGACACCGAGAACACACGCCTTACAATAATATTAGACACTACATCCATGGACCACGTCCATGATCAGACAAACTGACAATCCGACTTGAATAAAAAGACCGAAACAGTATGATGATTTTCTAGTAGTGGTTGTGGGAGTTCCAGTCACCTTGGTACTGTTGGTGGTCGTAAGTTTCATCAGGAGATGCATAGTAATTGTTAGAGCGATAGCCATCAAAGAGCCCATCACTGTTGGTGTAAGAGTGATAACCGGCCCCTCCAGTGAATCCGGTACTGTAGTCCGGGATGTCGTGAGAAAGTTGCTGAATATCAGAGAGTGATTGCCACATTCCCAGCTCCTACACATATTGAGAGAATTAATTGATTTAGTTTGCAATAAAATATAGATCATATAACCCTCCGTAATCATTCAAGGATATCGGATTTGTGATCCTTCTATGAACTGTATGTTTTCGAACTACATGAGCAATTTATTTAAAGGAGTGACAAGCAAAAGTTACATAGAACCTTGCAATCAAGTGTGAGTTTTAGTTCGATGGATTGCTTTAGTCCTATTTCTCGGCTGAAGTTCTGAAAAACAACTTTGTAGAATTACCAAAGTAGGCGGTTTAAGTACTGCAGCCCGCCAAATGAAGAGAACTAAGCTATACATATATCACCTCATTTGAAGCAGCTTCGTGAGTAGGCGCATGGCTTTCAGATGAGGCAGGACCGCCGGAATCATCATTTGCATGACTTGCTGATTCGACATTATCGTCACCCCTTCTGCCACTTCTCTTAAACACATGACAGACAACAAACGGCATCTGCAGAATGTGTAAGGGACATCGATGAGTGTATTATTCATTTGTTTAGATTAATGCAAATACCTAGTGTTATGGTGATTTGATGTGAATTCATTATACATGGATAAATAGAAGTACGTACCTCTTCAATGTTGTAGCCGAGATACGATGGATTTAGGTAGTATTCATGCATTCCCCAGTTGGTCTTGATCCCGCTAGGAATACGCCCTCGGTAGAAAGTCAATGTCTTCTTCTTGCCTATCTCTTCGCCAGTATCTTCGCTCTTCACTTTCTTGTCTGAACTAGTGATATTCCAATAACCAACATTTTGAACAGTCCTCTCGGACCGGCTGCTGTTACGGTACTTCACTTTTCGAAGACAGAAGAAAAACCACTGCCTTCCATTAGACCTCGCATCCGCCAGCCCTACACATACTGGAATGGAAAGGTCAATTCAAAATTCTACACACCTGCAAGCCTATCTTTTAATATCTTTTCGAATATAATAGATGTATATGTTTCAAATGTAAAATGCACATAAGAGAGTGGACCTACTATAGTACTGGCCAGGAAGTTCCTCGGGATCCCAGTTGTAGAGCTCGATATCTGGGATCAGATGACAATTCGTCGAATAACTGGGATCCTCGAAGTGGAAGTAGTCCAGATTCCTCTGCTTCAAGTAATGATTCAGCAACTGGATGCTAGATGGGTCAAAATCTAATCCTGGGATATGCGGAGCTTCCATTCTTCAAGCTTGGTTTGGGAGAGGCAGAGATATGGTGTGGGTATGCATGGGACAATCATTCAAGTCACATTTGTAGCAATTTTATAGTGATCAGAGTTTGGTCAAACTAGTCAATTTGGAATGTTTCCCTTTCTTGAGAAGGGCATCCCGTTTGCGAGAAGTGTCTGCATTGAACATAAACTCAATAGCAAGGCACTTGCATCCAACCTAACATTTTTATATCATCAGTGCAACATTTGTCCTAAAAGTTTAACATTATCAGATAGCTCTGTGATTTATTATTTATTAACTAATAATACTCACTGTCATCATTATTGTACTCTAAAGTTAATTCTTTAATTGGTTCGCAGCTTGTTCACCTTAAATAAAATATCAAGTTCGAGTTTTGTATATGGAAAAAATTCACACTGTGAGAGGAATTTATCTCTTAGTGGGCCAACTTAGCTCTGTTTGACTAGTCTAGACGTATTCAGTTTTCGAATATCAATATACATAACGAAAAAAATTAATTCTTAAAATTTACGAAATTAAGGATTTACGGGATGAGAACGAATAGACTCTATTCAAACTCAAGTGGAAGTAAACTCGGTTGCCTTTCGAATCTATTTTTTAGATTCGGAAAATTCTAAGGGTCAACCATAGCGAGAGAAAATAGAAAAAACAAACAAACAAAAAATTCATGGCCAGATACAAAGTAAATCCTATTAGCGCATATAACATTTTATAATAAAACTCAAGATATAGTTACACAATTCCCTAATTCTTTCTTTTTCAGTTCAGCTTGGTCCTTTACGAGTCTTCTCCTAATTTCCTTAATGTTTTATTCTCATTGATTTTGGTTATGTGAAAGCTCAATTGACGTCGAGTCAATTTTCAATAGAACTTCCTTTTTTTTCTTAATGCACTTAAAACCTCTTGATCCATCACAACCTCTCGTCAAAGTAAAAATTAATTTTTGTATTAGACCCATAGATCTTGTTTATAATCCAAATAAAATGTAACAATTAATTTGGAAGATTGAAGTTGTTGTACTAGCAAAAACCATTATTTTTGGGTTAAAAAAAACCCTTTCTTCGGTGTAAAGCGAAACCCATATTAGAATGATAAATGCAGTCAAATAATTGACAAAGTAATTTAGTGCAATAGCATCGCTTCAATTTATTATCAAGAGGTTCCGAGTTTAATTCTCATTGGTGAAATTTTATATTTTTTTTATTTCACTTTCCTTAGTTCTAGACCAACTAGCCTTCATTCTAATGAACAAAAAATGGCAGCCAAAATTACTTATACACTTTATTTTTGCAGGAATATTTAATCAAAAATTGGGAATCATCAAAAAAAAAAATTGGAGTAGAGCTTCTCCACGAAGCCCAGCCCTTGCTTCCCAAGGCTTACACTATAGCACTTTCCGTGGACCCATTAGCCGATCCCGCTGAGAAGTGTCATATTGTATTATATGAAACAAGAAATGGTTTCTTCTTCGGAAGATCTATAGTGAAATCGATTAAAAATTGAATGTACGGTGCATGTGAAATCTAGATCTTTTGATAGATTGAGAAAAATCTATACAATTGAAATATTTTAATGAAAAATAACGACAACCTTCTCTTACCTTCTCTTCTAAACAAAAGTTGCTGGAAGAAAAAAAAAATCCTTATGTCCATCCTATATGAACCTATTAAAAAAAGTCAATTCTAAATCATTTTCCAAACCCGTTAAGATTTTAAAGAAAAATTCTCAAACCTTCACACAAGTAAATGGATTTTTCTAACCTATGCCTTTAGGGCATAAGATAAGTAACCATGAGTTGCTATATATACTTCTATGATTCTATCTGTTATTAATGATCATACACCTATATTTTGATCCTACCCTTCATATTTATTCTTGGAAACAAACCTATTAACTACATATAATTTACAATAATCTAATTACATGATATAATTATAGTGGAAACCCCTTTATAGGAAAAAAAAAACCTAAATCTGAAATCTCGAGTCCTAGGGCTTTTAGGGTATCTTTTTGTTTCAGAGTTTAGTATTAGAGTTTAAGAATTTAGGGTTTATATGGGATTTAGGATTTAGGGTTTAGAATATAGCGTTTTGGGATTTTATAGTTTAAGTGTTTAGATTATACGATTAGGATTCTAAGATTATTTTTTCAATAATTAAATTTTGACTTTTCGCAACTAATACTGTGACTGCGAATTACATTTGGCCAGAGAGAATGAGTATTTTCAAGTTTAATTAAAGGGATATATTTGTCCTTGAACGTATAGTTGTTTCATCATTAATTATAGATTGTAATATGGCAATCAATAATTGTTTATCCTATGCCCTTAGGGCATAGTTAGACAGACCCTAACGGGATGTTTAGTTGGTGGGATAAGAATTAAGGGGAATTATAATAAGAAGGAATTGGAATTAGAGGGGATTAGATTAATAACGTAGTTCTTTTTCTTTTTTCTTTTTTGTTCGACCTCGGAACAGATAAAGAATAGGATAAAATTAAATTCCGAGGACTAAATTACCCTTAAATATAAAAACTAAGATGACATTTTTCTGTCAAAATAATTAGTTAAAAGTATATATAAGGAACTGTTCCTTAGCCCATGGCTCGCCCAACATAGGACTCCTGAGCCATGGGTCTGCCGAGTCCCGAGCAAGGTCCGGCGTCCCTGGGCAGTGCTCAACCCAGAGACAGAAAATGAGAGATCGCCCCACTCAAGGTAGCGAGCTCGAGGCTCAGCACAATCAGGGTTCGAGAGAACCGAGTCTCGTGCGACCCGGGGCTAGCCAGAGCCCTAGCCTCGCGAGATTGGAGGCTCACTGCAGACTCCTGAGGGCTCACGAGCTCTGCCTCTCCCTCCGTGTATCTTTTCTTTTTTACCTTTCAAGCCGATATCCCGCTCGAGATGCAAGTTATGGCCATTTTCCCAGTGGATCTGTATTATTCAGCTGGAGATCTACTGGAAATTGTTGTCAGATACAATGGAGATGAAGGTCCGATGTTTGCGACGGCGGAGGCGGCTTGGTGGAATTGGTGGAAAGTAGTGGCAGAATTTTGAAAATTTGTAGTGAACTTGGGGGCATAAAAGGCAATTGACTAAAGACCTCCATCCGGGCTCCAAGGCCAGATTGGCAATTCAGTATATTCTCGGATTTGGGCCGGATTTGGATTAGCGATCCCGAGCCCAAAAATGCATCCAAAATTAAGAATTGCTAATCCGACCGAATTGGGCTGGATTCGCAATTCTTATTCGCCCAACCAAACGGGCTGTAAATAAATCATATCAAGTGGAATAAAATAATTTTTAAAAAAAGCTATTTCTTTTTTGGTAACCTGCCAATGACCTGCTATTACAGGTAAAAGGATGATTATGTGTGGTTAAAAGTGATGGCAACAAGCATCCATTTGTAATTGCACCTTAGAATCTCATAATGAGACCAAAGGGTGAGTGGGGCTCTTTTCCCCTCTTGCCAATTCTTTTGTTTTTCCTAAAAGTAAATTTCAAAAGTTTCTCTTTTTTTTTAAATTGTTCACAATTTTTTAGTTCTTCCTTTTCTCCAGTCTCTTTTAAACTTGATCTAGACAAGATAACAACTAATTTGATAAATCCATCGAGCCAAATAATCTGGACATTCTGGTCAAGTCAATCCTTTTTTAGAAAAATATGTTTTTCCCCAACTTTTAAAATATTAGAAACTTTGTATCAAAAATGCTACATATACAAATTACAATTAGGATAACACAATGTGTTTTTCTTGAATTTTATGCTTTCAGTGGTAAACATTTTCTCACTCCCCGGTGTTAAATTTTTTTTTCTAATTTCCACATTTTCTAAAACTCTTTGATCTCTAAATTTGTAGTATCCTACTTTCACGTAATTCACAAAGTTCAACAAGCAATTGATATTTCACCATCAAACAGTCCGGTAAGACGACTCTTTTGTCATGGTGAGACCATTTATTGCGATAAAACATAAATTTTTTCCAACCCTTATCTAGGTTTGTCCCTATTGAGTATAAGTTTTTTACATTTTTTTCTTTTTTACGATTACTCTATGTATACAAACAGTGTCACCTATGGAAGCAAACCTTCTAGCACTCTCAAGTAAATGTAACATCACGTTTTTCGTTCCTATTGTGCATAGGCTTTTCTTGTTTTTTTTTTTCTCGAATACTATAGGATTCGACACTATGTGTTTTACCTTATCATATTTATCTATTATCTTTTTCTAAAACATTATAAGTAAGTCCGATGCGTTACTTTTCATTACAGATATCAATTATATCTTCCTCTCAATCCGTATGATTTATTTTAAAATTATAAATTATCCTCTTCTATTATATATCTTTTTACGAATTATACTTATACACTTGCGTAAGGATTTCCGTGGGATTTTTCAAGGGATTCGTTCCCTCATAATTCCCTCAAAAAATTCCCTTGAAAATAGCACGAATTTTAGTAGTGTACATAAGTTACCTTTTTATGTTGTAAGTAATAAATTTTTCTCTATTTACCCATATAAAATGATCCAATCTTGAAAATTGATTATCATTGTTAATTTACCTTTTAAAACTTATAAATTGGGAACATTTTCATTTTCAAATCATTTAATGTATTTTTTGAACCCACTGCAAAGCAAGGCATACTACCTAGTTATATTATATGGGGTTAATAGCGTCATATATCCTAACATTTTAATGTTTTCTCAATTTTATCTCAACAATTAAAATTGACACGAGGCAGCCTAACGTTTAGAGTACCGTGTCAAATATATACCACCGTATACATTTTGGACAAAGAATCTAACTTGGCTTGTTACTTTTAACGGTGTTGACATGGGGGGTGTGTGGGGCCCTCCCATCGCTTACTGACTTGAAGAGTTCATCGAACCAACTTCGAGATGACTATTCTCATCGCTAAGGCCATAAATTTGCTAGTTCTTTGATGCCATGAGATGCTTATATATAAGAATATAGCTTAGAAGCAGTTTTCGAGTCAAAAAGGGAAGAAATTAACGAGCTAGAAAACTGATGTTGATATTCGATTTTCATCACGTAAAGCAAAAATTTTGAGGAGTTATATCTCTCAAACCGTATAATGAAATTACAAGCCGTCAATTTTGTAACTTCCTTGCAACATGAGGAATATGACCATGTAAATTTTTCGGACCAAAAATAACTAAAGAAATTGCCACTAATGAAGAGTTCATCAGGCCAACTTCTAGCTGATTGTTCTTATCGCTCAGGCCATCAATTCGTGAGTTTTTGGATGCTGCAGAAACTCATATATAGGACTACACCTTAGAAGGAAGTTTCAAGTCAAAAAGCAGACATGAGCTAGAAAACTGCAATTGAAATTCGAATTTCATCACACAAGCCAAAAATTTTGGAGAGCTATATCTTTCAAATCGTATAACAAAATTACAAGCCATCAATTGTTGTAGCTTCCTTGTAACATGAGAAATGTAAATTTTTCGGATAAAAAATAATTCTAATGGAATTTGGCATTATGACCTCTCGAGTTTTTCTCTCTAATAGCGAATTCTATTAGAGTCATTTTTTGTCCAATAATATTTGCATTGTCAGATTTCTCATTTGCAAGAAATCTATAACAATTGACGGCTCATAATTTCGTTATACAGTTTGAGAGATATAGTTCTACAAATTTTTTTTTCCTTGTGTGATATAAATTGAATTTCAACATCCATTTTATGTCTATATATGAGCTTTTTGTACCATCCAAGAACTCGTAATTGATGGCTTGAGCCAGTGATGGGAAGTATCCAAACATACACCACGTCAGCACCGTTAAAAAAAATAATGTACCACATCAAATTTCCCATCCAAAATGGATGGAAATTTCACGGTGGGATAAATTTGATATGCTACCCTAAACATTAGGCTGTCCTGTGTCAAATTTGAAGGTTGGTATAAATTAAAAAAAATGTGGCCTACTAAATGGGGTAAGTTCTTATGGCTCCGCACATTTTAGTAGATGCTCCACTGGGCCCTTCACTTTTCCCGATGTTCTGGAAACTGTTCCAATTAGCAAGACATTTTGGAAAAGTTCGAGTTCAAGAATCAAGACATTAGGCTTCGATTGAAAGTTCGATAAATGTTGATCCAAATTGTAATATGCTTGCAAACCGAGCGGGTTTGCCGCATCCCTCTATGAGTCCCACAGGTTCTCAGGGCAGTCCAAGCATAAGTACGACAATATGGACTCCGCAAGATGCTCCCTAACACCACCCTATGCCTCAGTGCTGAGATACGCATCTGATCTTACTCTTCTTGAAGTACACTTCCACAAGGAAGAGATCAGATGTTAGGGGCATACAAAGAGCCCCAGCATTGCTTGGAACCGAATGGCTCGGAAATGTGTCATCTACAGATGCATGATGCCTGATCTTTGTGCGAACCACTAATGTTAAACCCGAATGATATAACTGAGTTTATTATTTCCCAACTTTTGCGGATGTCCTCCAAGAACCTCTGGAACTGACACTCAATTTACCTGTGGCGATTTTGGGAGATGAAGCGCTAATCGAACGAAGAAGATGCTGCTGCTTTACAACAAAGGTTTGAGATAACAAATACAAAAGCAAATGGAAATGAAAATCTACTGCGACTTCAAATTATAATAACTCAGATCCATCCATTTCTATCAGAGCAATAGGTTGCTCATCAGTCAAAAGATTACATCCAATTTTTCAAGTCCCATAAGAAAGAAAAACTAACTTCACCAAAGACATTCTGAATTGGAAATCTCTAACTGCAGAAGACGCCATATGTAAGCCAATTGGATGCTCAGCTTTCAGTTTGTTCTCTCAACCTCCGAATGGTGCTCCGAACAGTCACAGCACTTGCGGTGCTATTTAGGAAAAATCAAGAAGCAAATCCGTAACTTAAAAAAAAAATGATACAGCTATACATAATTAGAAAACAGCAAGGAATATTCTCTTACTTCAACGTGTAAGCTCCGCCGGCCTTCACTTTGCCACAGTCCTTGCAGCCCCAGATTCCGACTGCCTTTCTCTTAACAGCATACTGCAGCAGAAGCATTATCGGTAAGCACACATGCTAGTGCCACTGCTGTTACTAACAGGACAAAATATGTTCAAACTGTAAAATGGAGGTAGAGTTCCTCGAGGTTTAAGAACATACCTTCCCACAGAACTCACAGAAGTACCTGCTATGCTGACTAACCTCCATTTTCTTAATCTGCTTACGCAGACTTGCCCCATAACGGGTTCCTACAATTGAGAACAAACTTGATTATTAATATGCTCTTCCTTCCGATAACCAACATACAGTTAATAATCAGAAGAGCTCTGCTCTGGTCTATCCACCGACTTTGGATCGCAGGAAGTCCGAAACTTTTATTCTAAGGAATGAAAAAGTCCAGTTGATTCTCAGGTGATCAAAATGACAAACACGACTGGTTCAAAAGTTTGGCACACTAAACTAATCCAGGATGTTAAAAGCCATCTCAATATGCTTGTTCTAAATGTATCAGCCAGGATGTAAAATAACATTCAGATGGCGGAATCAAGTAAAGACCAATTTACAATACACATGTGCATCCCCCCAAAGCAACCGAACCTCACATAGCTTATCATTTGAAACTTGAAATGGAGATTGATGAACGATACTGAACGTACCATACTTTCCAACAATGCCAGCCTTCTTCGTTCTCTTGGCCTGCACAAAACCAACACCATCAACACCCAGTAGAACCTTCAGATCCACATCGCTCATGGCCAGTTTTGTTACAGACAAGACATGCAAGCGAATCAACCCGATTAACAAGCATCAAGATCTCGACGACTCCATCAAACATCTCAAATAAACACAGCAGCCCATTACGACATTCCCATCCACTCCCATCCACCCGATCAAGCCTCCCATCTTATCACAATACCGTCTGAGGCAGTTGATGAGACAGCAAAAACAATACTTTGAAAGCAAAATTGATAGGGTCCTCCCCTTCCTTGAACATATTTCACGGATACGCACTAATCCATCAGCACTATGCATCGAACTATGACGAACTCGATCGAGCAAAATCCCAGCCCATCAAGATAAGATCATCGCAAGCTTCAAATTGAATTCTTGAACCTTGCAGATGACTGAGAGAATGAACGGAGACTAATCAAAGTACAGAGAGATGGAGAGGGTACCATGGCGACGTCGGAGAAGGTAGAGAGCGGCGGCAGGCAGGCGCAAGGAGATTGGACTGGGAGCAAAGCTTCTGCTAGGGTTTTCAGCAAATTTATCCCGTCCGTCGGGTAAGTTGGGGGTGGACATGACGATGGCCGTTGGATCAGCTCAGCTGATCACGGCCGTCCGTTGAGGAAACCGGTCGGACTCCTTTTTCTTTTTCTTTTTTTAAGAAGAGAAAATGCCTTTTAGAATTACGGTTAACTACACTAGGGAGTAAAATGTTTCAAAAATATAACACTTTGATACAAAATAAAAAAGAAACAATTGAATACATAAAATTTGAGAATGTTT
Organism: Punica granatum; assembly: GCF_007655135.1. Taxonomy (NCBI): domain Eukaryota; kingdom Viridiplantae; phylum Streptophyta; class Magnoliopsida; order Myrtales; family Lythraceae; genus Punica; species Punica granatum. Next base: position 41,101,227 of record NC_045127.1, on the reverse strand, counting down.
CAATCAGATATATTCCGTCAATTCAAACTCAAACTTGACGCGTCAATATGTACTGATGTAGTTGTTGACTTTTTAAGAAAACATCCAACTTGGACCTAAATGTAAAATAAAAAATTCAATGTTTAAATTTTTAAACCAAAAGAAATAAATAACAAAACTTAAATAATTTAAAAAAATCAAGAGATACTATCATGGTCGGGGAGCCAATGCTTGCGACTTCTACCTAAGGGCGAGGTCGTCGGGCGGTGGCACCCCCACCCCCGATTCGAGAGGTCTTCGAGAGATCTCCGGAAGATCTCTCAAATCGAGGGTGGGGCCGCCATCGCCCAACGAACCCACACCTAAATTGAGGTCGCCGGCGGGCTTTGAGCCCTTCGGTGACGTCGATCAAAGGGTGGGGCCGCAGGCAAGGGCACCACGCCCTTAACCTCGATTTTGGAAATTGAATTTTTTTTTTTGAGAAAAATACAAAAACTCCCTTTATTGTCTGGGGTTGGGACAAATTGCACCATGTGCTTTTGTTACGGGACAATCAGACCCCTGTGGTGTACTACGTTAGTTATAGGGGCTACGACGTTAGTTTTTTTTTTCATTTTTAGTCCTCGATCTCTAGTTTTTTAATCATTTTGGTTATAAATCTTTTTTTCTTTTATCATTTATATCATCAACTTTCCATTTTTTTCATTTTAGTTCTAAAAAGAAAATCAAAAGGGGAGGAGGGATCAAGGCCGCCAATGCGGCCTCGATCCCTCCACCGAGGTCGTCAGCGTTCTCTGTGGATATCAGTGACCTCAGTGGAGGGGTCGAGGTCGCCGATTGACAGCCCCAACCCCCGAATCTACTAGGGACTTAGAGTCGGAGTTTCCGATTGATTCGCGGGCTAAAGCCGCTAATCGGCGACCCCGACTTCTCCATCGAGGTTACCGGCAATCACAGTGGGAATCGACGGCCTTTGTGGAGGGCCTGGAGTCATCGATTGGCAGCCCCAGCCTGTGAATCCATCAGGAACTCCGACTTAGAGCCCCATGTCAATTTGAGGGCTAGGGCCGCCGATCGGCGACCCCGACCCTTCCTCCAAGGTCGCCGATACCCACGGAGGACGCCGGCGACCTCGATGGAGGGGTCAGGGTCTCCGATTGGCGGCCCCAACCCTTCATTCCCTTTCAATTTTTTTTCTATGACTAAAATGAAAAAAAAAGTTTTATGATAAAAATGATAAAAGAAAAAATATTTATAGCCAAAATTATTAAAAGGCTAGAGATTGAGGACTAAAAATAGGGGAAAAAACTAACATCTTAATCGTTTATGACTAACGAAATACACTACAGAGGGGCTAATAGTCCATAACAAAAGCATATGATACAATTTGTGCAGACCCCAAACAATAATGGAAGTTTTGTACTTTTCTCTTCTTCTTTTTTACAGGGTGTTTTCCATAGTGGAGGCATGGCAGATGAGCCTTGAGCACCCGATGAACAACATGAAGCTAATACCTCGAGTGGACAACGAGGGCGTGATGAGGGAGGCCAGCTTCAAGTGGGGAGGATTTGCAATCGGAGAACAGGGAGAGGGAAAGAAGAGCAAAATCTGATTGTTACCTCTATTTATGTATCTGTTGAGATCGATTAGACGATCTGTTTCATTTGTTTGATTTATATTGTTGTTCGAATTTTGTCATGGACTGATTGGAGAATAGGATTGGTCTGATTAATGAATAGAAGAAATGGTGGTTGTGATCAGTTGGGGGATGACTGGGCATCACTAGAGTTTCGAGGCAACAACTGAGGAGGCATCACTAGAGCCTCAAAGAAGATGAAGGCAAAGGATCAAGAAACTCGTCTGGAACTTCCCCTTCAGCTCTTTCATCTCTCTCAGATTGAATGAGGAATCGAAGGAGGCAAACAAATTTATGTGAGTTTGAGCAATTTTCCCAGTTTTTGTCTTTTTTAACAGAACGAGGAAAGGGGTAAGGGCTCCTCCTCCGGCGACTCCACTCCCTGACCGAGTGGCCGGCGGGGTAAGTATGCTGGTGACTTAGATCGGAGGGTGGGATCGCCGATGGAGGCGCCCCACACCCAAATCTATCGAGCAATCTCCTTCCATTGTCAAGGGAGATCTCTTGAACACTTTTTTTTTTTTTACTTTTTTTTTAATTTTCGATTTATTTCTAAGCATCAAGCTAACAGCGTCGAGCTGGAATCGGCGGAATGTATCTAATTGAAACATTTCCAAACTTAGTGTACTGAATTGTTTCGTTTTTTCTTTTTACCAAAGTATTACATTTCTAATACATTTTGCACCCATGGTGTAATTAACCCTTTACAATTACATATGTTTACACTGAATTGCGCTCTCACGTTATGGTAAATTTATAAAAAAAATAATACGCACTACTATTTTAATATGTATCTAGAAATAACAAGACGCATATTCGCATTACACATGCCATCCTGTGACTTTTGTTATCTTAAACTTTTTGCAAAAAGATAATAATTGTTAATATATATAAATTATTTTATACAAATTAGTAGAAGATTTATTAATGTTATTATTGAATTATATATATAATTAAAAAATTAATAAAGAAAATAAATTATGAGAGAAAGGATAAGTGAGGTACGAGTGGAGACGAGGGGAAGCGGAGAGAGAAAGAGGGATAGGAAGAGAATAAGAGGAGTAGGAGTAGTTGGTGTTGGTGTTGGTAGTTAATAAAAATTTGACATTACAAAGTGGACGTTTAGTTTTGGAGTAAAATTATATAACTCTACTTCATTCCATGAAATAGAGGCAAAATAATTGAGGAATTTTAACAATTGGTTATAATAGTGTTAAGAAAAATATGTTAAAAATTATTATAAAATTAAAGAAAAAGATAAAAAGTAATGAATAATTGAGAGTATTTAATATTAAAAATTAGTTATAATAATGGTTAAGAAAAAAAGTATATATGAAATCTATTGCTAAATTGAAGAAAAAGATATAAAAAAAAACTAATGATTGTATTGTTGAATTGAAGGAAGAATAAAGTAGAGTAGAGTGAGGTAAAATTATAATTTTCAAATCAAATGAAGGAAAGTCACCCAAATTACATTCTTTCTCCCATTTGTAATATAGATATGACTAGTAATAAACTCGCACTTCGTTGCGGATTATACCATATTTTCTCAGCTCAAATTTTTTTGTAAATTCTGTCTTAAAATTTTACTCCTACAAATATTACACCGAGGTACCATTCTATGACAAACTTACCATCTATTTTTTGTTGATATATCCCATAATATATATCCAAAAAGTATTGTGATATTTTAGAACAGCCATATAATACGAAAAAAATGATGGCATCATTATTATATCATGTCATATAACATTTACTATCAAATATATATACACACACTAAAAAGGTAGTAAATTTTCTTTGGGCTAAATTTAAATTCTTCGGCACATTATTGTGATCCCACAATGCAAGTACAACGTTAGACCTTATGGCTTTATATAATAATTATATTATATTTGAAATTAAAAGTTCATTTGAGATTAATCGTATTACATATATATATCGTATATTAATTTGAATACCTTTGAAATATAACTTCTCTATAATAGCTTCTTCTTTTTTTTAATACATCTACAATTGCTTCTTTGATTTACGTTATTCATTAAAAAAAAGTTATTTTAGCATTTTTGTAAGGTTCTACAAATAGATTTGATAATTATATACAATAAGTATTTTTCTTCCATACGTGCAACTCAAGAAAAAATGAGAAAACAAAAAATTATGATGAAAATACCGGGAGTACATAAGTTGATTTTATGGGATTGTATTGGTGCTAAGAGGTCAGAAGAAAGTTTATAAATTTATTGATACTACAAATAGATTAGAGTTTTTTTTGATTAATTTCACTATACAACACGATATTTTAAAAAATTTCACCAAATTGCATGATATTTTGAAATTCTTTCATGGCATGACACGACGTTAATTTTTCATCAATTTCTTAACGGATAGCCCATGTGGCCGACGTTGTGGGCCCACCCTTAATATATGTGATACATTGTGAAAATTTTAAAATTTTCTTGCTATATTGTAAAAAAATTAATACTATATGTGCTATATTGTGAAATTTTTAAAATTTCGTGCTACACTATGAAAAGTTTCAGAGCCCACAAAAAAGTCCAACTGTGCAAACTGAGTCCAAAATGTTGGCCATGTCAGCTCTTCGTTATGGAATCGACGCTTTTGTGCTATGAAAAAATTTCAAAATATCGTGCAATTTGATGAAATTATTACGATATATGCCATGTGATAAAATTTTCAAAATATTGGGCTATATAATGAAATTTAACCCCTTTATGTACAAGAGTAGCAACAAAAGGAAAACCTCCCCTTTATTAAAATCGATGTTGGGATAAATTAAGAAAAAGTTTAAAGATTGGGATACAAAGCTCCATTTTCCCTATGTAATTTGTGTGATCACTAATCATAATTAATGTGTATACCTTCTCCTACTTACATAAGTTTTATTCTCATAATTTGACATAAGTCGATCATGGTGCCGTGTATTATGCCTGGGTGCATATTATATGAGGAATTAATGAGAATATAATCACCACGAAACTAGGAGAAGAATGAAAAGGAAAAAAAAATGAAAGTAAAATAAGGGGGTGATTCTCTAATACATTAATTCACTATGTCATCATAATATTTTTAGGGTTTTAGAGTTTAGTAAGTTACTCAACAAAGACCAGATATTGTATTTGTCGTCGTGGATTTAATTGTTCTCTAATTGTTTTAGTGAGGGATGGTCGGGGCAATTTTGATAGGAATTTAAGTCGATCGACTCCATTTTGAAGCAACACATGGGCACTGTTGGCTTCCGACTTTAAATGCGGTCATATATATGTCCGACAAAAAGTATAAATATTTTTCTTTTTATTTTAAGGGAAAAAAAAAGAGAAATTTCCTTGCCCCTCAAGACAACTATAATTTTGTCATTTGCTAGTATCTTGGGACTATTTTCAATCAATTTTACTAATTTTTAAAATTATTATTGGGCATTTTGGTATTGTCAAGAGGTTACGATCAAGACAGTACAAACCAGCCCATTATTTCAAATGGTTCACGAATTTAATTCGCTCTCGGAGTTGCACCCTGATTAAGAATGGATAAGTTGTTAAGAAGAAACAATATTGGCTTGGTGACCACTACGATATGTATACTACCAAAACTACGCGATCCTTTTAATCTAACAGGTCTGGTAGTCGTATCTAACCTCTTTATATTACCGGAATGTGCACCCGCACTCTGGACAACAAAGTACATGACTGTAACTAATTGGATAAAAAATTACGACAACAACTTTACGTAAATATAATATCGTATACTTGATTTATCAAAAAAAAAATTGTATACGTGTTACAGTATGCCATAAGAGATATATAATCACCCAAAAAGGTACGACCTTTATATTTTTTTCATAAATATAGTACGATTTTTAAAAAATCGTATAGGAAGGTTCGACCTTTGTATTTTTTCTAAATATAGCACGACCTTTGGAAAGTAGTACAGAAATGCAAGATTTTTGCAATTTTTCCTTAAATATAGTACGACCTTTAAAAAGTAGCACATAATGCACGTCTTTCAGGTTTAACTGTGATTCTGACATGTTAAAAAAGAAGATTGTGCATGAAGGTCGTGTATTTCTGTGCTATTTTTTAAAGGTCGTGTTATATTTAAAAAAAATGCAAAGGTCGTGTTTTTCTGTGCTACTCTCCAAAGATCGTGCTATATTTAGAAAAAAAAAAGAAGAAGAAAAACTCGTGTCTTTCTATGCTATTTTTCGAAGGTCGTGCTATATTTTGGAAAAAGTGTAAATGTTGTGATTTTCTATGTGATTAAACCCTTGTAAATTTGAAGTCCAAATAGTGTGTAATCATGTAAATTGGGCTAAATTACATGCGATTAAGGGTAGATAGATACTAATTAGGTGTCTTAGGTGTCTTTGGAAGGCTCATATGACCTTGAGGGCAGGTTATTAGGATCCGAAATTAATTAAATCGGTTAAAGCCTCTCGATTTGATTAATTGAATAAAATCTCAACCCTCGTGTGCGGAATTGATTAATCAAGAAAAAAGATATTTAATCACGTAAACTCCAACATGAAAATCATGGGGTAAAGGGGACAATTCACATATAAAGTCATAGGTCGAAAAAGAGAGGTTCGTGGACCTCGAGGGATAGGTCATTTTTTAAGGTAAAAAATGAATAAAATGTGTAGACATAGGTTCAAAATCCTATAGATTCTTGTAGGTAGGGGCCCTAGGTCCATCTAAATCTTTTTTGGGCTCTGGGCCCGTTTGTAGGCCCACTTGGCCCGTGAAGGAATTCGGCCCAAATGTGTGGCCCATGAATGAAATTTAGCCCGAAGGTGTGGCCGATGTGTATGTAAGGATGTATTGGCACGTTGTGATCTTTACTTTTCTCATACATATATTCATAAATACGACCATAGAATTTAGGGAAAACAATTGGATTTAAAAACTGAAACTGTTGGTGAATATTAACAACCCGAAACGGTACTGAAAGGGCGGGTTATTAGCTTATAGGCTTCTAATCCGATAGTAGAACTCTCGAGCCTAGATCTTTGATTCGAAGACCGAGTCAACTTAAAATCCTTAGAAGGTTAGTATCTTGCTTTTTAAGGTGGCTTAGATGGCTTACTGACCAATAAAACGATATAATAACGACTCCAATAAAAAAGGGGATCCCAGGTACACGGACTAACAAGAATATCCAAGTCGAGGCGGAGGCCTAAAACCACGCTGTGTGACAATGCCCACAACATTGCCCATTGGGAGGGAAGGAGAGATGTAATAGGGACCAACAACTCTTTTGTCTCCGTTTCTATTGAAGTTATGTCACTTTTGAGCTGGATAAAAAAGATATAGATTGATAGATAGATATAGATATACTTATTATATAAAGAGAGAAGTTTAATTTATAAAAATAAGTAGTTCAATCGTAATGATGAACCATGAATGATAATTTTACTGCTGACACATGTTTAATATAAAATTTTAAGTTGGTAGATGTGGAATGCATTTTTCTTAGAGGGAAACTAATTTATGAAAGTAAATGGTTTGATCATAATGACAAGATCATTTCGCCAGGCGTGTTGACTGAATTAGTTAGAAACTCATTTGCGTCGTATCTCAAAATGGTGCTGACTAAATTACTTAGGTGGCGTTTGAAATTTATGTTTGATTTTAACTTGACTTTGATTGTGATTTTACGGAGTATTTGGTCAAACTTGCGGGCCCACATTCAATTGAGAATATTGTAATTATGGAGTTATATTAAAATTGAGTGGTGTAAATATTTATGGGTGGGGCCCATTATTTTGACTTTGATGAGTGTAATTTGTTTTGTTATGAGTAGAGTTAAAATCAAAATCACGATTCTAAAATCAAATCCAAATTTCAAACGGGGCCTTAGAATCTTATTGGGATCGAATCTAAAAATACTAAAAAAAGGAGGGAGTTTTGTAAAAAAATAAAATTTAAGAATATTCTAAAAAAAAAAGTTGGGTGGGTATGGACCCGAAAACAAGCGTTACATGGCGGGAATATTTTTTTATTAGTTTTACAATTTAGTAATACAATTTCATTCAATTTAGGGATCATATATATTTACACCCAAGATCTCGACTAAGGGATAACCATAAAGTACTGAAAGAACAATAATCTGATATAAGGGAATATCAACATAAATAGATGATCAACATGGAAGATTTATTCAGAAACTTAGCTCATGATGGGCAAGAAGGAGTACATGCGGGTGATTAAAACAAGAGAAAACATTGAAGAAGAAAAGAAAGGGGGAAGAGTATTGAAATAACTCAACCCATGCTTACACTGGAAACTTACACACAGAATGGAAAGTTGGGGATCCGGGTTTTACATGCTGGAGGATTACATATGAGAAGAAAAAGAAGAAGAGAGAAAGAGATTATGGTGAGAAGGTGATGCCTCCTTGATGCTGAAGGAAGCCCCCTTTTATGGACACTGGAAGGCGCCTTATCGCTGTGCAGCTTTAGACTGTATACTCACATGCGGGGTACTGTCGAGCCCAGTGGAAGAACTGTAGCTACAGTGCCTTTTTTGTCGCAAAAGGTGACAGCTTACTGCTTTTTGTCGGGCACGCTCGCCGAAAGGTTTTTTGTCCGTTTTGGGACCACTGGAGTAGTGGTTGGACGCTTCCGGAGATTGCGCTGAGTGGGGCATAGCTTGTGAGCCGAAAGGTCTTTTGTCTGGTAATGATCCACGTGATTAAGCAGTGGGCTGACTCTCTCGGGTGCAAAGGCTAGCAATTAATCTGAAGATAGATCACTACCAACATCTTCCCTGTGGGAATCTGATGCAGATGAGGCAATGGTGTTCAGATCTTTGAGTTCCAGGAGAACCTGGCTTAGCCGTCCTATGTAGTCCTCATCAGTTTTGGCTACTGAAAGGAAGGAGGAAGCATGGGCTTTGACCTGGAGAAAGCTTTGATGGTCCTCTTGTGCTTTGTCTGAGACAAGAGCATTTTTTCGGAACCAATCGAGAACAAACTGGTGGTCAAGATGATTTACCTTCAACTTAACCCACCACTTACATTTGAAATTTCTAGTCAGTGTCTGCAAGCCTGTCTGTTGATCGGGCTTGTATCTGAAAGTCCAGTTATGAACCCATGATAATCCAAAAATTTGGTAAAATTGGAGAAGCACGAGAAATATGGCTTGGTTCCCCTAAGGTTTGAATCAAGAAGCAAATGTGGTATATGCTTCATGAATTATGGGGGGTAGTATGTCTGGAATTGGACCCCAGAGCGACCACTAATGGGCAAACCAGTAGGGGAATATGGCTGGTGTTTTGGAATGGAAGAAGATAAGCCAGGTGTGTCTAAACTCATGGTTTTGGTATAAAAATGCATTGTACCAGGCCTGTTGATAATCCCAGTAGGAATACATGAAATTATGTGGGAGATTGGACGAGAATCTGGCTTAGAATTTTTGGATATGGTATGATTTTCCTTCATTCCATTCTTTTGGGTGGATGACTCTCTGGATTTTGGCACTAGAGTGAGATATGGTGTTTGATGAACCAGGGACAATGTGGTGTTTGAACTCAACTGAATCTGTTTCACTCAAAATTTTCTCATAGTATTCCCGGGTTTTTGAAATATTCATTGGTCGGAAACACCAGCTTTTAGGAAACAATTTTGATGCTGCGAAGAATGGGTTTTCATGGTAAAAACCTTCTTCCATAATCAAAACAGTTTGAAATAATAATTTTGGAAACCAAGGTGCTATTTTTGAAGAGTTGGTTTCCTTATTGGAAAATGATTTGAGACTTTTTTCTGCTCTTTGGACGATTTGTCCAGAGCTCTCTCCTTTGCTAGTCTCCAGCTTAGGATGAGATATCCCAGATAGCACTTGTGCTAATTCCGGTTTATCTTTTAATACAGTAATCCATTGCTGGACTACGACATCATTATTGAGATTTTGAGGAGATGCACTCTGTTTTTCAAGAGTTAGTTTCTCCTTCTTTGGTTTAGGAATTTTACCTGGCAGGGTTTGCATGCAGCCCTACTTATTAATCTCCTGTTGGAGAGTATGTCGATAGGTTTTAATCTGGCTATCAACAGTGATCTGTCCAAAGGAGGGTTGGCTAGTAGCCACAAGTTTTGAGGATTGCTCATCTTTTTTGATCGACTAGCTGGGAGCCAACTGTTTTGAGGCCGATGCCTCTTTTTTGGAGGAACGAGTCTCATGCTCATGGTGGTACCTGCAGGAATTCTCTTGTTAGGAAGTCAGGGAGACTGTTAACCTCACCTTTTATGAATTCGATGTCAAAATCAAAGATACTCAAGATTGCTTGCCATCTGGCAAAAATCTGTTTTGATGCAATGTTTTGAACATCTTTTTGAAGAACTTCCTTTGCAGATTTACAATCAATCTGAAGTAAAAACCTTTGGTTTAAAAGATCAGATTGAAATTTCGAAATGCATAAAACCACAGAAAGAATTTCTTTTTTAATGGTGAAGTAATTCTTCTGGGTTGGGTTCCAATGCTTCGAGGTGAACTGGACAACCTGTTCATTGCCATTTTATGATTGTTTCAAGATTCCTCCGTATCCTTCTTCAGAGGCGTCTGTTTCAACAATCTCTTTTGCAATTGGGTCTGCTAAGTGTAAACAAGGCAGAGTTTTGATTTGAAGCTTGATTTGCTTCACAATTTTGGTTAGTTCATCCGTCCATGGTGGAGGAGAATTCTTTAACCTGTTATGGAGGGGTTTACAGAGTCTACTTAGGCCAGGGAAAAAGTCTACAACATAATTAAGACTTCCTAAGAACCTTTGTACTGTTTTTAATCATGGATCTGGTCAGGGAATTTATCAGCAAACTGGATGGACCTATTGATGGGGATTATGGTGCCCCTGCTGATATTATGCCCTAAGAATCGAATTTTTGTTTGGAAAAGGCAGACTTTAGTCGGGGACATAGTCAAGCCATTTTTTGATGTGATTCTCATGAAATAGTTCACATGTTTAAAATGAGAATCAATGGTTTTGGAGAATATGAGGACATCATCGATGTATAAAATTATGAAATTTGAGTATGCACCAAAGATGTCATTCATGATTTTCTGAAATTCAGATGGGGCGTTTTTGAGCCCAAAAGGCATTACATTCCATTCGAACTGCCCGAAAGGAACTGTGAATGCATTTTTATATTTATCCTTTTCGGTGATTTGAATTTGCCAAAAACCTGACTTCATGTCGAATTTTGAAAATATTTTTGAATCATGAAGTTTTTGGAGCAAATCTTTTTTGTTAGGTATTGGGTACCTAATCCACCGTAAGGCTTGGTTTAATGGCTTGTAATTGATTACTAACCTGAGGACTTCTCTTTCAAGTTCAGCGTTTTTGTTCACGTAGAAGGCTGAACAACTCTAGGGAGACTTGCTAGGTCTAATAAAGTTTTTGTTCCAGAGTTCCTGTATTTTCAATTTACAGTGTTTTTCCAACTCTTGATTCATCTAAATGGTATCAGAGCCAAGTGGGGATAGGATGTTAGTCTGTTCTTATTCTTAGTTCTAGTAACTCGTATAGGTCATCTCATCTAGGACCGCCTTCGTGGCTGGTAGTAACTCATCTTGTGTTCTTCCTTAAGTGTCTAGTTGCATATCTATACAATGAACTGAAGTTGGTAAACGTAGTAATGCACAGTCATAGCGTAGGTCTCTCTAGTGTCTAGATCCAAAATACCACAATAAACTGATGCTAGTCAAAGAAGTAATGTCATGAGGCTCTAATATCCATCCGGTAGCTCTAATGGACCCTATACATTCTAATCCTTAAGTGCGGTGCTCCAAGCCTACTGAACCCAAGTTGTAAGTCCCGACGGTTAGGACAGTTTTTGGGTATAACCAGGAGGAGTAATGGTGTAAGGATACGGTCTACATAGATGGAGGTTATCTGCGTAACTCGGAGTAGAGTTATCCTCATACATTATCGTTCGCTCTAGGTACAGCAGTTGGGGTAGGAGATAGATCCCTGTGAGAGTCTTACTGAGTTTGTCTGTGTGCTATTATTGTTAAATCCAGGTACAACAGTTGGGTAAGGTATGTACTAGATCTGAAAGGGAAACACAGTGTGAGGCTTCTTCCAGCGTCCAGGTATGTCTTAGATCTTGATCTTGAGAGAAGCTGGGGTGAGAGAGTAGGTTCAATTTAGCATCTTCAAACCACTTAGCTATTGGTCTATGATCTCTAGAAACTTCGTCTAGGTTTAGATTAGTGTACTGAAAGGTAAAGAACTAATATGTTGTTTGAATATCTTGATAAATATTTGTGAAACTAGAAGATTTATTGTTTTCAAAATATGAGTTTATTCAAAATGAATCCTTCTCATACATGCGGGTCTTTCAGCCATAAAACCGATAAGAAGTCTTTTAATCAAAAGATTTCAGAAAAAATATCTGAAATAAATTCCCAAAAAACATTATCTATGTCAGAACGACCCCTTCTGAACACAATAATCAAGGAATTTAAGTTAGATTCCCAAAACCTTAGGAATGATTTCCTAGGCTTCCATAATGATGTCAAAAGGAGATGGCTCTACGAGTCATTCTCTGAAAAATATACCAAGTCTCACATTCAGGATAGTTGGACAAGCTTCATGCTAAAAAACCCCACAAACATCCTATTTTGGGATTGGTTTGAAAAACATTTTGTACCAGAAAGAATGGTATGTGTAACTCAGAAAATCATAAAGTGAGATCTTGCTAATGCAAACCCGGTTGAGTCAACACATCCACCCTTGGGTACCTTGAAAATAATCCATCAAAATGAGGAGATTAAAGCATCTCTTTTCAAAAAGAAAGTGGACGATTCACTGGCCCCCAAAGATATTAAAAACATCTTTGAATAAAATAATTTCACAAATCAGTGTCTCTCCACCATAGGTTCCCAATTGACCAGGATAGAACAAGAAGTCACCAAACCTGTAGTCACTCAGGTAGGGTCCTCTAGTAGTCCAAGCCAACAAAAACCTGTATCCATAGAGTCTCTCAGAAAACCTCCTTTTAAACCCCATGAGATCCAAATCTCTAGGAAAAAAGAGTTTAATCAGGAGCTCGAGAGAAAAATAAAAAACATTAATCACCAGGATGAATCCACCTCCATGAGTCTACCCAAAATGGTCGTCCCAAACACTCCTCTGTCAGGAATATAACCTGGAACCCCATTAAAAGCAGCAAAACTAAAGATACAAGAGTTTACGGACTCGAATGTCAACGCCATCGATAAAACTGGAGAACTGAACAAACTAGTGTGTCAGGAACCCCAAAAACCCTACTACACTACCATATCTGCACCAGACCTAGTGCTAGAAGAAAAACCTAGCATTGTCCAAAATAGGTATAGTGCAAACGCGATCTATGAATGGAACATAGATGGCCAATCAGAATATAACATATTGAGCGTCTTGCAGCAAATGACGATGGTGTCAAATGCCTACAAGACCCAAACGCGATTGTCTGACCCAGCTATTGCACACATGCTCACAGTGGGGTTCACTGGTCAACTGAAAGGGTGGTGGGATAACTACCTATCGCTCTATCTCCAAAATGAAATCCTGACCAGCGTCAAGACACAAGAAAATGGTGAGATCATATGGGATGATAATAACAATGAAATCCCTGATGCCGTAGCAACCCTAGTCTTTGCCATCTCCCAACACTTCATAGGAAACCCCTCTCACCTCAAAGACAAAAACCTAGAGTTGCTGTCAAACCTAAAATGCAAAAGATTGCCTGATTTTAGACAATACAAAGACACCTTCCTCACTAGGGTCATGTCTAGAGAGGATTGTAACTAGCCGTTTTGGAAAGAAAAATTCTTAGCGGGTCTGCCAACCTTGTTAGGAGAACAAGTCCGAAACGAAATCAAATCCATAAATCATGGCCAGATACCTTACAAAGATCTGAGTTATGGAGAGCTGATTAGCTTCATCCATAAGGAAGGTATCCGTATGTGTACTCAGCACATACTCCAAAAACAGCTGAAAATGGAAAAGGCCCAGACCAGGAAAGAACTTGGCAATTTCTGCCAACAATTCGATCCCTCTTTTCAGGTCGACAAAAAGGTCGAAAAAACCAAAACCTACAGTGGGGATTGCAGCTGAAAACATAAGCCCAAACATTTCCGCCAAAAAACTCGATTTTCCCCAAAAGCCCAATCCACTGATAAGAGCGAGAAGAGATTCAACTCCTCTTACAAATGTTTCAAGTGTGGGAAAACTGGCCATACCTACAGGTATTGCTACCTCAACAAAAAGATTCATCAATTGGAAATTGATGAAGAAACCAAAAACCAGGTCTGCAACCTGTTGATAGAGTCCTCCGACTCTGATACATAATCCTCAACTGCAAGTGAGGAGGGCCTGCAAATGGATGAGCTTAATTGGTCATCCGATGAAAAATCGATAAATGTCTTAACCAAATATCAGGAATTCTTGCTAGAAATAGCGGACCAAATCCAGAACCCTTTGTTAAGAAAACAATATCTTGAGAAGTTGAAACATGGTACTCTCGAAAATGAGACCAAAACCCCTAATTACAACCTCTCTGAAATCCTTAAAAGGCATGACAAAATACAAGCTCATAAAACCTCGTTTGATGTCCAAAAGGAATTTGAAATCTTAAGGAATGAAGTTGATTGCCTCAAGATTGAGCAGCAACAACATTCCTCGATAATTGGTCGTTTGGAAGAGCTACTCACTGAGGCTGCAAAACCCTCAGCTAGCTCTGGTCAAAACCTGATGGACCAAGCCGATAACCCAGAAGAAGTTCTAGACCAAAACCAAAATGACCAGCATGAAACCCTAACCATGATAGGGAAACCTTCTGCTCACAGATGGTTAATGCAACTGCTCTGTTTGACACATGCGCAAATGAAAATTGTATTAATGAACAATTCATCCCCGCCAGATTCTAAGAAAAAACAACTGAATCACTTTCTTCTGTTAGTGGTACCAAACTCGACATCAAATACAAGTTGAGTGAGGTAGAAGTTGAACAAAATAAAGTCCGGTACAAAATATCATTTCTGCTAGTAAGAAACCTTAATCATAAGGTCATACTAGGCACCCCTTTCATCCAGCTATTAAAATCGTATCTTGTCACCTCATCTGGCATAGAGATGCACAAGCTTGGAAACAAAATAAAATTTCATTTCATCTTTGAATAAATCTTCCATGTTGATCATCTATTTATGTTGATATTCCCTTATATCACATTCTTGTTCTTTCAGTACTCTATGATTATCCCTTAGTCGAGATCTTGGATGTAAATGGTATATATATATATATATATATATATATGTATGTATATGTATATCAAATATATCAATCATATAAGAAAAATTATCTTTCTATTTTTCATCTTGTTAGACGGTATTATCATTGCAGATAATAATTTATATTCTAAGTAAGACCCAACAACAAAAATTGAGTAACAAATGTAATATATGAATAACTTGAGAAATTTTTTACGAAATTTCCAAGTTAAAAAATAAGTAAAGTGACAATATTAATATAAAAAAAATTGTGCAAGTAAAGGGTTGAATTTAGGCCTTTCTAATGGAAGAAGGTGGCACTAACACATGAGCTATTCCAATATATTTATTAACTTTTTGGCCTAAAGTTTTTATTTAATATAAGAGTCAGAAAAGTACTAAAAAAAGGCTTCTAAAAGTGTGCAACAGTGGTTTGAACTGCAATGGGAGACGCCCCGCCGACTAGCAGAGCCAATCAGCTATCCTGTCCATTTTTCTTCACTTAAATTTCTTTAAGGGAAAGAAGAAAGCAAAACGAAAAAAAGAAAAGGAGATGCTTGGGTAGGAAAATGGGCCATACTCGCCCTGTACATAGGACATACCAGTTTTAATTTTTTACTATAAAATAATATCCTAATGTAAGAATATATTGCATATTAACATAATTAAGGAAATAATCTCTCAATTAGGTGACCTTCATTTTACTATATATATATATATATATTGCGATTTCAGTGAGATATTACATATCTTGTGAATTACATTTAAGATTCTTTTGATGAGAGGATATATAATGACATAATATGCTCATGTCACAATATATATATTTCGGCCTAATCCATTTTCTGCTAGACCCAGTTTTGGTCCGACCTATTTTTAGTAAATTGGACTGAGCTGGGCTCAAGCCCATAAAGTTAAGCCCAACCCAGTTTGGCTGAATTGGTCAAGATTTGACCAGTTTTACCGGCTGGGCCATTCTGACCGATTTGGTCAGTTTTGATTGGTTCGATCATTTTATGGTCTGGTCTGATGCTATGTAGTGTGGTTGTAAGGATATAGGAGTAGCTAAAGCACTCTATATGAGGGAAATCACGTATATTTAAACTACAATATGGTTATTAGTATCAAATTGTAATTGAGTCGTGTGATTAATAGCGTTGCCCCAAATGGTAGTTATTAGTCTTGGGACTTAGATTAGTCTGTGAAGGTAAATTTAGGTATTATGGTGGGATTGTTCTATGCCCAAAGGAATAAGGAATAGTTCTATCGTAATTATCAAATTTGCTTGTTTCACTAGTAAATTCATGCAGTTTTTTAGGCCTATCCCCAAAGGGATAAAAAATTTACTATATATGGTTATTTCTTATTTTACATAGCACCTACTTAATGTCATTGATCTTTGCACCTCTTCATCAATCTATTCTTGAAAATATTGCTTATGTTCCTTTGCTTGATGATTAAAATTTTTCTGATTGGAAGGAGTCGATTCTCTTCACTCTGGGGTATATGGACCTAGACTATGCTTTCCGTGAAGAGGAGCCACCGACTCCCACGGATACAGATGCGCCTGAGGTCAAGAAAAAGTATGAGTGGTGGGAGAAATCCAACTGCTTAAGCCTCATGCTCAATAAGTCCCGTGTGAATAAAAGTATATCGGGAGCTATTGGTGAGGTGACTAAGGCAAAGGATTTTCTGAAGGCAATTAAGGAACAATTTGCCAAATCAAATAAGGCCTTGGCAAGTACCCTGATGAAGAGGCTGATTAGCAAGATCTTCGACAGTTCAAGAATGTGCGTGCGCACATTACGGAAATGTGCGCACGCACATAAGGAAAAGTGATATCTCCAAGCCATTTTTGGTTCACTTTATTCTCAACTCCTTACCAGCTGAGTATGAACCTTTCAAGATCTCCTACAACACACATAAGGAGGAGTGGTCCATTACAGAACTCTTGACCATGTGTATTCAAGAGGAGGAGAGGATGAAGCAGAACAAGCCTGAAGTTGCTCATCTGTCTACCCGTCCAATGGGTAAGGGCAAGAATGATCATGGCAAGAGGCAATATAAGGCGCCACCTAAGACAGATGGCAATAAGGTGAAGTGCTTCTTCTGTAGGAATGACAGGCATGTGAAGAAAAATTGCCCCAAATATAAGAAGTGGGTCGAAAAGGGAGGTATCTCAATTTGTTTAGTATGTCATGAATTATTTTTCGTTGAAACTTCTAAAAACACATGGTGGATTGACTCTGATTCTTCAATCCATATTGTGAATACCATGCAAGGCTTTCTCAACCTAAGGAATCTGACGGAAAGTGAGAGGTTCGTTTACTCAGGGAATAAGAGAAGCTCTCAAGTCGTTGGAGTTGAAACATTTAGGATAATTCTATCATCGGGATAAACTTTAGATTTGAATAATGTTTTTTTTTACATTCTAGACTTTTCTAGAAATTTGATTTCTATTTGCAGATTAGTTGTATTTGACTACAAGTTTCTATTTGAGGATAATTGACAATTTTTAGAAATAATTATGTCATTGGTAGTGGTACAATGATTGATAATCTCTTTAAAGTTGATTTACATCCCTACTTTGACCATAATTATTTATGTTTACGTGTGACTGCTGGTATTAAGAGAAATCTGTGGATGAAAATTCATCTCTACTTTGGCATAAGAGGTTGGGACATATCTCTTTAGAGATGATTAAAAGATTGGTAAAGGAAAGAGTCCTAAAGACTCTGGACGATACCGTCTTTAGGACTTGTGTGGATTACATAAAGGGAAAGCAGACCAACAAGACATCCAAGGGTTCTCGTAGTAATTCTGACCTTCTCGAAATCATACATACAGATATATGTGGGGGGTTTTACCTAAAATGGCACATGGTTTACTCGTTTTGTCAAATATATCATATGTTTTTTTTGTCAAATCTATCACATGGTTTACTTTTTGCATCAAATCTATCCCGGTTTTATCTTTTCTATCAACATCTAACGGCCGTGCTGACATGGCACGTGGAGAGATAGTGGGCCACACTTGCCACGTGGGCGTCACGTCAGCACGACCATTAGATATTGACGGAAAAGATAACGCCGGAATAGATTTGATGCAAAAAGTAAAGCATGAGATAGATTTGACAAAAAACATATGATAGATTTGACAAAACGGGTAAACCATGAGCCGTTTTAGGTAAATTCCCCGATTTATGTGGTCCATTTCCTATCCCCTGTTTTAATGGTCAGAGGTATTTTATCTCATTCGTTGATGACCATTATAGATGTATGTATTTCTATCTTCTAAATGAAAAGTCGGAAGCTCTTGATGCTTTCAAATCATTGAAGGCATCAGTAAAGAAATAGAAGGACAAGAAAATCAAGATCGTTAGATCTGATAGGGGTGTGGAGTACCACGGGAGGTACACAGAGAATGGACAAATGAGTGGTCCATTTGCGAAACTCCTCGAAAGTGAAGATATAGTTTTCCAATACACAATGCCTGGCACACCACAGCAAAATAGTATTGCTGAAAGGAGGAATAGAACGCTTATGGATATGATAA
Organism: Punica granatum; assembly: GCF_007655135.1. Taxonomy (NCBI): domain Eukaryota; kingdom Viridiplantae; phylum Streptophyta; class Magnoliopsida; order Myrtales; family Lythraceae; genus Punica; species Punica granatum. Next base: position 41,082,799 of record NC_045127.1, on the reverse strand, counting down.
GAAGCACGATTGCCCATTTTGAGTTGTCACTGTTATTATGAAGTGAAACCTTGAAAACTGCTGTGTATATATTAAATAGGGTTTCTACCAAGGTAGTGCCTAAAATACCTTTTGAAATAATGTGTGGTTGGAAATCTAGTCTGAATCATTTACACGTACGGGGTTGTCTTGTTGAAGTAAGGATGTATAATCCTTACATAAAAGAATTGGACACAAAGACCATTAGCAGTTTTTTCATTGGTTACTCCGTAAATTCGAGGGATTTCAGGTTTTATTGCCCTTCACACAGTCCCCATCTTGGAATTAAATCTGATTTTAAACCGAGTTTACGTGATTCATTCAGTTCGTGTGAGGTTTTAATTAAAATGACGAGTAGCACTTCAAACCACATAAATCATGGGCACACAATTAGGTTAAGCTTATCGAATTCACTCATCAAACATCGGAAGACCTGTCGCATGATACTAAGATGGAGATTTATACCTGATCCTAAGAGGTTCTCAAGATGAGTTAGCTCGAAAGATCCTTTACCACCGCGGACTGAGACGGCTTTCAAGTAGGGACTCAACCTAAGCCTAGGCAAGTCTCCTCGTCGTCTTCAAGACCCACCGGCATCGACCTACTACCTTCTTGTCCATCCAACTTTCTTCTTTTCACTCCAAGGCTTGAGATGACATGCAAAACAAGAAACAAACACGAGAGAATCGAGGCAAAAGCAAATATTCGATCCATGAACGGGATCGAGAATGAAACTAACCAAATGAGCTCCAAGACCACAATTCAAATTTGATCATGACTTTAAAGTCCCAATAACTTGACTTCATAACAACCCAGAGTGGCACGAAATGTTTAAAAAAACGATACTAAGACATCTAGGCACATTAGTGACTCATCTAGTGACTTGAAAACGACCAAAACGAGCCTCTAAGGCCCTAATTCATGACACACCTGTTGGGAATTGGTGTATGCCCTAGAGGCAATCTGTCATCAATTCTATAATGTGACATATCTTTCATAATAATACGAGGCATTTATGTTATTGTGTGGGTTGCGCTGAATATTAATTTTACACAATAACGTCCTTGGAATGGTAGGTTCAACAGGCATCAAATGTGACTTGATTGTGAGACCCTATAATGACTGAACACTATTCCTAAATGTCCCTAGTCAAGGTATTATCGTTAATTAGGACAACGATAATGCGGTTACACTAGTGTGGGTGTAGATTGATGACCAAGTCTCACAGGTCATGGATGTGGAGACATCAAGTCACACCGCAGGTATACATTAGAAGTAATGTGTACTAGGCTGACTCGTTATGAGATTGCTACATGGGTTATTATGTGACTGTCATTTGCAGATCTCATAGTGACTATAGTGCAGTGGTTCTTTAACTTGAGGTCACTATGGTTTCCTACATGTAATGTCATATACTTTGATACTATCAAACGCCACCATAACAATCTGGTTATAAAGATAGTTATTGGGTATACCACAAAGCATGGAAAGGAATGTGAGTGACCAAAATAGGATTTGTCCCTCCTACGTAATGGGAGTGATATCTCACGGTCGCTTGGGGGGCAGTGTTTATAAGTGTATGCATATCCAAATGAGTCGATATAGGGATATCGAGCTCATTCATTCTAATAGACTTACCCGATAAATCAAGAAAGATAGAATGAGTCATACAAGGATGACAGTGACCATGTCTTGGGCTCAATAGAGATATAGAGGTAAAAAAAGATTATACTGCACAGTAACATATGTCACAAGGTTCGTCGAGAAATTGATTTTTCGATTACTTGAGTAGTAGTGATGCATTGCTAAATGCCGCTCACTGTTTATAATATTGAAATAGAGATTTCGATATTATTGTCAATGTAATCGGGAATCTACAGGGTCACACACTACGACCAAATCAACGGGATGGTTTTGAAACACTAAATTTGTCTAATAGAGATTAGACGAGTTTCGGTGCAATTAGTTAATCGGATATTTAATGAGATTAAATTTGTTGAATAATTGGACCCGGTTAATTAGATTAATTGGACCCGATTTATACACGAAACAAAGGCACACGAGGCCCGAATCAGGGGCCACGTTGCACACACATGCAAAGCCACATGTGGAATATTTTTCATGGAGGCCAAGTGCCTTCCATGTGTCCATATGCATGGATGCCATGCATCATAAGCCTTCCATTCATGTGCTTATATATAGAGAGCACAAATGGGATGGCTGAGGTTGATACCGGTAGAGGCGTCACGTTTGGGACGCTCGGTTGACAGTTTAAAATATTCCAGGTACACTTTATCTACTTCTATTCTTCTAAAAGGTCTTGGGATCTAGTTTTATGAGTATGAAATTTTGAATTTCTCCTCCTTTTACTCTTCCATAGGCCCCATGAAACTAACAACACCAGCATGTACAATCACTTTGAAATCAAGCTTAAAACAACAAGACACATGGTAAGAACTGTTTCAAGCAATACTTCCACGATATAAGCATTAATGAGCGAATTTTAAACACCCCGAATCAACCCTAGAATCCCGATGACATCGAGCACTAGCATAAACAGCAATAAAGCCTTAAAAAAGGCACCATATAATCACAACAGAAGCATGAGGCACCAAACACTCCCTCTCCTCATCAATACCACGTCTAACATGTTTGAATCAAGCTTAATTCATTACATAGTTCAGCCCACTTCATAAGCATGACTTTAAGTTATCAAAATTATGTCCAAAGAGCTCGAATCAATCGAGGAAGCATTATTTAATTCAACACATACATTAAGTTTGGTCTCTAGCCCCTAAGACCAAGTAAATCTACCTCAAACCGATCAAACAGACATCACAAATCTCAGCTCATATCCATATCGATCTCAAATCATCAAGACCGAGTGAAACGTGATCACATTGACCAAAGAATCAGTACATAACTCAGCGTTTTCATCAAGCATGATCCCCTCTTATCAAATTCATACAAAAAATACTCGAATCAGTCAAACAAGCATCACACCGCTCAACTACTAATTCAAACGCAACCTTAATCCATCTAAATCACGAGAAAACACCCTCGAATCGAACATGGAAAGTCATCAATCATCTCAGCTATGCATTCGACTATAACAACAAAACCTCAAACTCGTGGTCAAATGTCTGGAATCGAGCAAAGAAACATATCACAATTCAGCCACTCACTCAAACTCCACTTCTAATCATCAATATCGAGTTAAGCCATTCCGAAGTAGTCAAAGATATATTTCGCATTTTATCTTGGGTCTCAGACTCAGCTTCTAGTTGATAAAATCAAGTGGAATAAGCATGAGCACACTTCACCTTTGTCTCTTATTTCGGTCCAGTTTGAATAACCGTCGTAGAAAGGAGGCTTGGGGGATGAGCTGATCGTTGAGGAGTCCAAGAGGAGGCTGAGTACGAGTCTATCCCAGGATGGACAGCCATTGTGGAGCCGGGGAAACAAGGAAGTGGAGCTGCGAGATGAAGAGCGATGGTAAGGCAGAGAAAAAGCAAGACCGATGGGCAACCCAATAGTAGAGAATGAAGGAACAACAAAGAAAAGAGGGTCAATGACTTAGCTCTGGTTAAACCGGTGAGACTTGGAACCGTAGTCGAGCTCGAACCGACGCCAGAGCCGAGAGGAGAAGTGAGAAGGAGCTGCAGTAGAGGGAAGACAGCAGCTCTCTCCGCCTGTTCAGTTTGTGTGCTCCATTCTGTTCTTACCCGAGAAAGAGAGAGAGAGAGAGCAGGGAAGTGCTAGTCACCTCCTGATGGGGTTGAGGGAGAGCAGATGAAAAAAATCGTGATGTTGCAGGTTGAAGCTGAGGTGATGCTGCAGTAAAAGAAAAAAAGGAGTTGTTGGTGATCAAGACTGATGATGGAGCCGAGAGATAGAGAGGAGGAAGGGAGATCGAGCAGTGGCAGAGGATCGTAGGATATGGGTTTGCTGCTCAAGATCATGGGGACCGGACATGGGCGTGGGCTTCCTATCATCTGCAGATTCGGGCAATTGCAGAAGATAGACACTGCAGAGAGGCAAAGAAAAGAAAGGAAAGCAAAGAAACAGAACCCGCCAGTGAACTACTATGGCCGCCCCTCTCAGCCATGTTGTCCCCTTTTTCTTTTTTTCTTTTTTTTAAATTACTTGTACGGGCGCCCTTTCTGGCGAAATTCGATTTCTCAAGATCCGTTGATATTTTCGAAATTGAAATTTCTAAATCGAGAAATACAAGAAATAATTGGGTCTATAAGAATTCCAATTTGCATCGACGAAGATCAAATCTCGATAAAAATCTACATCGAACCTCTGACACGCGTCGATAGTAATTGTTCGATTATTTTCGAAATTCAGTATCTTCCTTTGGATATCTGAAAAATACTCTGGGACTTCCGTTGTATTCAGAAAAATTTGAGAATCGACATTGTGCAGAAAAATATTTTTCAGTCTTGAACATCGTTCCCAATTTTGAAAATTAGAATTAATGCACGTAAGGTCTAGAATTATCGTCTTTCCAATCGGATATCCGAAATATAATATGGGACCACCATAGTGTTCAAAGAAATTCAATGATCAATATTATGTAGAAAAAATATTTTTGGTCCTGAGTACTGTTCAGAATTTTGAAAAATCGAGATTAATGCGCGTGGGGCTCGAAATCCCGCCTTTTCAATCGGATACCCGAAAAATAATCCCGGACAACTATTGTTTTCAGAAAAATTCAAAGATCGATATTATGTAGAAAAGGTATTTTTCAATTCGAGTTTTGTTCCGAATTTTTATAGGTCTGTTTTTAGGTTTTATTTTTTTTATTGGGTTTTCATTTTTTTTAGGTTAGGCTTGTGTCTAGGATTGTTATTCCTCAGCTTGACTGGATGAGATTGGTTTGGATTGATTTTCAATTGGGATGAATAGTAATTTGCATTTATTTTTTTATAGAAAATGGATTTTTGGATCTTATTTCATTATTAAGATTTGTCATTTTCAACTATCCAAAGCTAAAACTATTAACTATTTGGTTTTTTAAAAAATATGGTCTCTTATCTTGATGTGTCTCCAGTTGAAACAAGTCTTTATTTTTCATAAAATATGCGTAGTAATGGGCAATAAGACTTATTCGGGATTATTTCTTGAAGTGAAACCTAAGGGGATTTTCATCTAGGGGCATCTAAAGGAAGTTGTTTATGTTACATATTAAATAAATATAAATAAATACCATGAAAAGTACTTGGGTGGATTGAGTAACCGGGTACCTTCATTGACCATGTCAGTATTCGCGTCAAAATGTTCCATTTAGGTAAAAATTAGGGTGAATAAAAAAAAACTCAATGAGTGACTCGAGCAATTAGATCCTAAGGGTGCCTTACCACCCAATGCCTTGAGCCAACTAAAGCGGAAGTCATTGATTGAAAGCTCGTTACATGGGTCTCCATTGGGATAAAAAAAATTGATAGAAAAAAGGAAAAAATGGAAAAAGAATTTTGAAAAGCAAAATTCGATTGGTTAACCCAAATATTTGATCTGAGGGGTGCTTCATCACTGAATGCCTTGGGCCAACTAGACTGAGAGCCATTGATCAAACGCTCGTTACATGGGTTGCCGTCGAGGAAAAAAAATCTTGCTTTTGTGGTTTTGCCCCAAAAACATTCTGAACCTTAGATGTAATGGATAGGGTATGATAGGTAATTTTCTATGAATCATTATGAAACATGTTTTACTTAAGCTTTTGATTTATTGATATCTGTTTGATATCATGACATGAGATACTTTTCATGAATAAAATGTTTTGTTTTAGTGGAGGATGGTTCATATGATTTCTCTTGATTGAGGGTTAAGTGAAGGCATGAATTGGACAATCAGGGTAGATGCCATCACTGCTGACACATTAAGGAGGTCTTTCCATGTCTAGTTAGCTGAGGGATGTTTGATTGTTTTCTTTTATTTTGTTTTGCTCGAGGACTAGCAAAAAATCAGGTTTAGGGGTGTGATAACTCGATAGATACGAGTTAATTTATATATTTTTTGGCCATAAATCGATGCTAGGTCGTTGAATTAGTTGAGTTTTAGTAGTTTATAGGTCAGTTTTTAGTTTATTTCTATTTTCTATGTTGTCAAGTATTTTATCTCTCTTCTATGTGATTAATTCGATTAGTCCTATGAATTTCGTGCTATTGATTGAGATATTTACGGACCTAGGAGTGCTCGAGAGTTCGAGATCGATGAATGGACATATTTAAGAGAGCGTGGGGATTATTCAGACGATCCAGGCTTTGGCCCATTATTCATCAAGAGCTGAAGAAACTGTCTCGACTTGGCCCCCAAGTTATTTTGAGAAGTTTTAGGAAGCATGTGAACTTGAGGAAATCAGATATCAAGGATGGAATATTTCAAAACTCAAGTTTGGAAAAGAAAATTACGTAGATATCTCTCGGGCTTGATATTAGGAATTTAAACTCTAATATATAGGAAACTAGATTTAGGGAGTTTTTCATATTTTTTCCTATAAAAGCCCGAATGGCCGTGAGCCTCAAAGTGTGGGCGGCAGTAAGGGAAATCATACATTCAAGAGGGAGTATTTTCTTGGGTTTTAGAGTTCTTGTGGCACAATCGTGTCTTATTTATCTTAAACTCTTGTCAATTTCCTTTTAATTTCAAAGTCTATGTTGAATTCTCAAAAGTGAAATTCTAGATGTAGATTGGGGGTAGACTAACCAAAGATTAGCTTTGATAGATTGTTTCAAGGGTAGATTTGAGTTTACGGTTGATTTGTGGGTATGAAAGAAATATACTTATTCACCTTAGGTAGCCGCATGGTTAGTACTTAATGAACTTCCATTAATTCGATAACCATAAAATTATAGGGGATTGGTTATTGTAAGTATTTTGTAAGTGATTTGAAATAACATTAAAAAAAAGTTAAGAACAGTAGGTTAGTGGATAGGATTCTAAACGGATTAGAGATAAAGGGAATAGCTCGAATCAACTATTTGTTGGGGGAAATTGTAATTCTAGGTCATCTTTACCAATTGATCGTTGATTGTTCTTGATTTGTTATATTTTATTTTATTTTAATCAATCAATATTTGATTTGCTCCACTTCGATTAAGTTGTGAATTTCGATTGCTAGTAGAGTTTCAAGTCCTCGTGAGAACGATACTCTATTTTTCACTTTATTACTTGTCACAGCCCGTGCACCTATAGAGTTTAAAAACCGTCAAACAAGTTTTTGGCGTCGTTGCTTGGGATTTATTTTCTAAAATTTTGACTACTTTGATACCAAACAACTTAGTTGTTAATCAAGCTTTATATTATATTTTTTTAGCATAACCTAGTATTCTTTCTTGAATTTTAAATTAACAAGGTTGTGATATACTTTCCTAATTTCATTGCTTGTCGACCTCTATTGCTGGTATACGTTTAAATGACAGTGGATTTTGTTGTTATTGTTTTTAAATTTTTATTTTTGAGTTTATGCTATTTTGATGCGATTTATATGGGGGTATTGATAGTCTTATTGAGTTAAAATGCTTTACTAATTTGCCAAATAATAATTATGTGATTGAAGAAATTGTTATATATACCCTATGCATAGTTATATTATCATATGTTTATTCCCACTTCATTTGTAGTTTAGTTAATTTCTAATTATTAATCATATACTTAAATAAAATATAATATTTTATAGGTTGAACAACCTAATAAGCAGATCAATTGGTGTGATGAAAATTTCATTTTTTTTTACATAAGGTAGTCAGATTGAGCTGCGTACGCATCGTTTACAATAGTAATCGTCATTTACAATAATAGTCATTGTTTTGTTATCTTAATAATTCTAGCCTATGCATATACGTGCGGTTTTTCGTCTAGTTATAGTAGACCCAATGAAGAGGAAGATGTAGGTATGGCAATTTTTCCTAACATAGACTATCTATTGAGGATCCCATCCAATCTACTTAACGGAAAAATTAACGGTATGATGAAAGCAGGAAAGGAATATAAGATATAGAACGAAATAAAAAAAAATAGAAAAGGGATGAAAATAGAAAAGTAACCAAAGGTAAAGGATCAACATGGATTGGTTCAAGTGGTTCGACGCTTATTCCCCTTAAGCAAGATCTCGAGTTCGAGTATTGTAAATGGAGAAAATTCACACTGTGAGAGGTTTACTCCTTGGTGGGCCAATCGGGCTCTACTAGATTAGTCCGGATACCAAAGTTCACACCGAAAAAAAAAAAAAGATCAATTTGTTCAAGTAGTTAACCGAGATGAAATGTCTATACTGCCCTTTATGCTCACAAATGTGCGCAATCCATGTTTTAGAACTCTTTCCTCGAGAGGGTCCATCAATGTTGGATCTGCAGATCCAAAACTAGAAAAAATAAAATAAAATAAAAATAAATTACATCGAGACATAGATAAGAATAAGGAAAGTTTTATCAGGTCGACTCTTTATTCCTATATTTGGGTAATAGGGTCTGCATGTTTCAGGCAATTTACTCGACTAGGAAGGTTAATATGTTAATATTGTCGTTACTATCAAGAGGTTGAATTCTAAATTTGGATTGCAGCGGAATTTTTAGCTCCTGTGATGGCTTTGAGCCGTGCCGCGCCCTCAATCAAGCACAATGATCGATAGTCGAGGTTCTCACACAAATAAGGATTTGCATGTAGCGGAACATAAGCATATGTCACATTCTCAAACACGAGAGCTTGCACAAACTCCAAGTATGCACCTGTAATATAACAGCTCCTATTATCCTTTGTACAAGAAATTGACCCATATACAGATAGAAGAATCCCTATTGTCACTCTCATGAAATATGGTGGTTCTACGGGGAAAGGTGCCGCGGTGCAAGACGTTTACTCATTTCTCTATAGGGTCAAATTGAAGTATCCGATGGTCCTTACATTACTAGCAAGGACTCGCCATTGCAAAAGCTGCCAGAGTTAAATATCTGCAAGTTAAATGTGATTCACAATTGGCAGTAGGGCAAGTTAGCGGAGAGTATTGGGCTAAGAACCAAAAGATGCAGGTATACATGGGAAGTGCAAAAGATGAGTTCTCCAATTGTAAAATGATACTGGTGCCTACAATTTCAGACGTATATTTTTCAGGCGCGACCAGCCGCTAAGTGCTAGACCGAGTCCAACAGAAAACGAAGCCTATCAATTGCTACTCATAGCAAAATTTCTCTCTAATCTCCAAAATAATTATTTTAGATTAATTCTAAAATAATCTGGGATTGATGACATAAAAAAGCATGGCCTTTGTTGGAGCCTTCGAAGGGGGAACATTGCTTTGATACCAAGATGTTGGAAATTTGGATGCCAGTAGATGGTGTGTATTTATTGAATTGATTGAGGCAATAAGAAATTATTTGGAGGATAGAAGAAGTAGTAATGCATGCTCTTAAAAGAACATTCGCATATATGCATTTACTTGGGAGTTACATACATACCCTCTAGTATTCTCTAGGATTCTCTGGCATTTCTAGCATATCCTTAACAAGCAAATGACATTCCTATATATATATATATATATATCCTATGGAGGTGAAACGGATAAGATCTTAGTTGTCTAACATATAATGACAACTTGCATAACTAGTTCAATTTGAATTTATCGTCATTTCTTTGATATGATAACTTGCAACTTGAGCGTTCAAATTGAATTTCTCTTCTTATCCACTTAGATGCCAACTAAGCATCTTAGAGGTCAAGTTAGATTTCTTTTCAACCCAATTGGATAACAACTTGATATGATAGAGTTCCACTTTGAAGTACTCTTCTCAATGGCGGTGGCAAAACTTATAGGTGAAGACCATGAAGTAATTGTATTCCAATTGCAAATTACTTTTCAACAGCAATCGACAGTCCAACTTCAAGAGTTCAGTTCTCTCTCTACAGACCTCCAAATGCGATGTTCTTGATATCTACGAAAACCTTACATTGAAGTCAATATCTTAGAAATAAAAGGGACGTCAAAAGATGAGGAAATCAGTCCGAAAATGCAGGTCAAAGTTGCAAGTTTGTCATGATTTTCAGAAATTTCAAATCGCAATAACTTTCATACCACTTAACGAAATCTGATTCCATAAAATCCCATGGGTTCGTTGTGATCAGAGGAGTTTATCCATGTAAGTAATTCGATCAGAAATCCTCTCAACAACAAGCTGCCATTAACGAAGAGTCGGGCTTTCTCTTTCTAAGTAACCACCCATTTCAACAATACAAAACTGACAAAATAGGGCTGAAAACGACATGATGAACGTATACAGTGCTAAAACTCACCATGATGAATGAATACAATGCTCCTTTGGTCGAGAAATCCCTGCACGACGAGCCAAACCATTTCCGTTGGTCATCGTACAGCTGTCACGTCTACTATCTCCTCTTTCTCCATGCCCTTCTCTCTAGCAGATTCGACAAAACGAGTGATATGTGCTGCTTCCAATTTCTCACCTTGCATAAAGAAAATGAACGAGCGAGTATGGTCCCATTTGGAAATCAGGGACCTCGGGAAGTATGGCAAGTGAATAACTCTCAAAACTTGATGACGCCGTTGATCAGCTATTTGAGGGTCATCATTGTCTAAGGGTTCGACTGGGTGCAAAGCAGAATAGCAGATAGTTTCTCCGAAGTGCACGTTATACTCTGATTATATATTGGGCTTCTGTACAAAGGACGATTTCCTCCCCCTGCTAAGATGCCTGGATGAAGAAGAAGACGAGTATATCTTGAGAAGATTCATGAAGGCATTTCCATGGCACATGAAAGCATCCAAAGCACTCCCGCCACTGAGACCATGCGACGAGGTTATATTAGTCGATTGTCTGAACAAATGCAGCTTCAATAGTGAAACATGCAAATATCTCCCCTGCTCGCTCCTACCGAACGAAAATAAATATCAAGACCTCAGAGTTTCGAACAACGGGATCAATTTGTTGAGGTCTATTTCCACAACGCAAAGGGCGAGATAAATTTTTAATTGTAGCGATGGAGTACTCTACTAAGTGTGGAAGCAAAACCAACTCATAAAATCACATCTAGAAAGTAATTTGTCTCGGTAATTGGAATTCCCCTTGGTCACCTATTCTTAGTCAAATAGGCTGGTAGAAGTAAGCAATCAGACCCGGCCCTCGCCCACCCTCCCTACGTTAGGGCCTTTGTCGTGCTTCTTTGTTTTTAATTTTTAATAATTTCCAAAATTTATATTTTTCTGAAATTAAAGAATTTTTTTTTTGAGCATGTTGGTCATTTCATATAAACTACGATAGAAAACTCGTGGGTCGCCGAGGGCGAAAAAAATTTTCATTAATTTTTGGTTGATTATAGTAATATGTACAATAATTAATGTATATAATTGAAACTAATCATAAAAGTAGTTATATTTAAAATTTATGAGTTCTTAATTGATAGTAAATAGTCTAATTTTTTTCTCCCCAATAATCTTAATTTGAATTTTTAATCATGATTGAAATATAGTAGGCCTTAAGTGACCCTCTAATTTTAAGTGAACATTGTCCTAGCGAACATACTGGCTTAACTTTGCGTTTCACTGAAAATAAGAACCTTTTTTTTTATTGTCACAAATAACATGAAACTACTTAAATTGGTGATAAATTGAAATGGGCATTTTTCGACAATGCAGGTTGGTTTTAGGTGATTCGCTGTCCCTAAAAAGCAAGGTCTCATATGAAAGTCTCGTGAAAAAAATCTATGATTGTGAGAGTTTTATTCCTTAGTGGGTTAATGTCGCTCGAACCTAGATCAATCGTACCGTTGAAATTCCGAATACCAAGACATGCTCAATGGACTTAGTGCTCCGACTTCATTTGAACTTAGATTAATCGGACCAAACTTTCTAAATACCAAGTATGCACACGGGGAAAAAAGCTTAATATGGTTAAGTTATTGGAGGAAAATTAGAAAACAAATAGAAGGGTGGGTTCTCTGAGTGGGGAAACCCACCGAACTCGTTCTGTTAAAATGGTCAATAAGTTTTTGTTAGAAGATAAACTAATTTATAAAAATAAGTAGTTCAATCGTAATGACGAATCATGAATGATAATTTTATTGCTAACACATGTTTAATATAAAATTTTAAGTTGGTAGATGTGGAATGCATTTTTCTTAGAGGGAAACTAATTTATGAAAGTAAGTGGTTTGATCATAATGACAAGATCATTTCACCAGGTGTGTCGACTGAATTACTTAGAAACTTATTCGGGTTGTATCTCAAAATGGTGCTGACTGAATTATTGAGAATCTTATCGGGATCGAATCTCAAAATACTAAAAAAAGGAGGGAGTTTTGTAAAAAATAAAATTTAAGAAAATTGTAAAAATAAAAAAATAAAGTTGGCGAGTGGGGAAAAGCATCCCACTCCCCTTGTGGTGGGTATGGACCCGAAAACAAGCGTTACGCGGCGGGAATATTTTTTATTAGTTTTACAATTTAGTAATTCAATTTCATTCAATTTAGGGATAATATACACACATATATATATATATCAAATATATCAATCATTTAAGAAAAATTATCTTTCTATTTTTCATCTCGTTAGACGGTATTATCATTGCAGATAATAATTTATATTGTAAGTAAGATCCAACAAGAAAAATTGAGTACCAAATATAATATATGAATAACTTGAGAATTTGTTTACAAAATTTCCAAGTTAAAAAAATAAGTAAAGTAACAATATTAATATAAAAAAAATTGTGCAAGTAAAGGGGTTGAATTTAGGCCTTTCTATTGGAAGAAGGTGGCACTAACACATGAGCTATTCCAATATATTTATTAACTTTTTGGCCTAAAGTTTTTATTTAATATAAGAGTCAGAAAAGTACTAAAAAAAGGCTCCTAAAAGTGTGCAACAGTGGTTCAAACTGAAAAAGGAGATGCACGGCCGACTAGAAGAGCTAATCAGATATCCTGTCCATTTTTCTTCACTTAAATTTCTTTAAGGGAAAGAAGAAAGCAAAAAGAAAAAAAGAAAAGGAGATGCTTGGGTAGGAAAATGGGCCATACCTGCCCTGTATATAGGACATACCAATTTTAATTTTTTCCTATAAAATAATATCTTAATGTAGGAATTTATTGCATATTAACATAATTAATAAAATAATCTCTCAATTAGGTGACCCTCATGTCACTACATATATATTGCGATTTGAGTGAGATATTTCATATCTTGTGAATTATATTTAAGATCCTTTTGATTAGAGGATATATAAGGACATAATATCCTCATGTCACAATATATATATTTCGGCCTGATCCATTTCCTACTCGACCCGGTTTTGGCCTGACCTATTTTTAGTAAATTGGGCTGGGCTGGGCTCAAGCCCATAAAGTCAAGTCCAGCCCAATTTGACTGAATTGGTTAAGATTTGGCCAGTTTGACCAGTTTGGCTATTCTAACCAATCTGGTCAATTTTGACTGGTTCGAACACTTTCTGGTTTGGTCTGATACTATGTAGTGTGGTTTTAAGGATATAGGAATAGCTAGAGCACTCTATATAAGGCAAATCAATTATATTTAACTACAACATGGTTATTAACATCAAATTGTAATCGAATCATGAGGTTAACAGTTTTACCCCAAAGGGAAGTTATTAGTCTTGGGACTTAGATTAGTCTGAGAAGGTAAATTTTGGTATTATGGTGGGATTGTTCTATGCCCAAAGGGTTAAAGAATAGTTCCATCGTAATTATCAAATTTGCTTGTCTCACTAGTAAATTCATGTTTTTTTGCGGCCTATCCCCAAAGGGAGGAGAAATTTACTATATATGGTTATTTCTTATTTTACATAGCACCTAATTGATGTCCTTGATTTTTGCACCTCTTCCTCAATTTGTTCTTGAAAATATTGCTTATGTTCCTTTGCTTGATGGTCAAAATTTTTCTGATTGGGAGGAGTCGATTCTTTTCACTCTGGAGTATAGGGACCTGGCCTATGCGCTCTGTGAGGAGGAGCCACCGGCTCCCACGGATACAAATGCGCCTGAGGTCAAGAAGAAGTATGAGTGGTGGGAGAAATTCAATTGCTTAAGCCTCATGCTCATGAAGTCCCGTGTGAATAAAAGTATACAGGGAGCAATTGGTGAGGTGACTAAGGCTAAGGATTTTATGAAAACAATGAAGGAACAATTTGCCAAATCATATAAGGCCTTGGCAAGTACTCTGATGAAGAGGCTGACTAGCAAGATCTTCGACAGTTCAAGGGTGTGCGTGCGCACATTACGAAAGCACATAAGGAGGAGTGATATCTCCGAGGCATTTTTGGTTCACTTCATTCTCAACTCCTTGCCAGCTGAGTATGGAACTTTCAAGATCTCCTACAACACACGTAAGGAGGAATAGTCCATTATAGAACTCTTGACCGTGTGTATTCAAGAGGAGGAGATGATGGAGCAGGACAAGCCTGAAGTTGCCCATTTGTCTACCCACCCAAAAGGTAAAGGCAAGAAGGATCATAGGAAGAGGCAATATAAGGTGCCACCCAAGACGGATGGCAGTAAGGTGAAGTGCTTCTTCTGTAAGAAGGATGGGCATGTGAAGAAAGATTGTCCCAAATATAAGAAGTGACTTGAAAAGAGAGGTATCTCAATTTGTTTAGTATGTCATGAATCATTTTTTGTTGAAACTCCTAAAAATACATGGTGGATTGACTTCGTTTCTTCAATCCATATTGTGAATACCATGTAGGCTTTCTCAACCTAAGAAATCCGACGGAAAGTGAGAGGTTTGTCTACTCAGGGAATAAGAGAAGCTCTCAAGTCGTTGGAGTTGGAACATTTAGGATAATTCTATCATCGAGATATACTTTAGATTTGAATAATGATTTTTTACATTCTAGACTTTTTTTTTAAATTTGATTTATATTTGCAGACTAATTGTATTTGACTACAAGTTTCTATTTGAGAATAAATTAACAATTTTTAGAAATAATTATGTTATTGGTAGTGATACAATGATTGATAATCTCTTTAAAGTTGATTTACATCCCTGCTTTGAGCAGAATTATTTATGTTTACATGCGACTGCTGGTATTAAGAGAAATATGTGGATGAAAATTCATCTCTACTTTGGCATAAGAGGTTGGGACATATCTCTTTAGAGAGGATTCAAAGATTGGTAAAGGAATGAGTCCTCAAGACTCTAGACGATACCGTCTTTAAGATTTGTGTGAATTACATAAAGGGAAAGTAGACTAACAAGACATCCAAGGGTTCTCGAATGAGTTCTGAGCTTCTCGAAATCATACATACAAATATATGCGGTCCATTTCTTATCCCCTGTTTTAATGGTCAGAGATATTTTATCTCATTCGTTGATGACAATTCCATATGTATGTATCTCTATATTCTAAATGAAAAGGCGGAAGCTCTTGATGCTTTCAAATAATTGAAGGCATCAATAGAGAAATAGAAGGACAAGAAAATCAAGATCGTTAGATCTAATAGGGGTGTAGAGTACTACGAGCGGTACACAGAGAATGGACAAATGAGTAGTCCATTTGTGAAATTCCTCGAAAATGAAGGTATAGTTTTTCAATACACAATGCCTGGCACACCACAACAAAATAGTGTTACTGAAAGGAGGAATAGAACGCTTATGGATATGGTAAGAAGCATGATTGCCCATTCTGAGTTACCAATGTCATTATGGAGTGAAGCCTTGAAAATCGCTGTGTATAGATTGAATAGGGTTTGTACCAAGGCAGTGCCTAAAATAACTTTGAAATCAGGTGCGATTGAAAACCTAGTCGGAATCATTTATACATATGGGGTTGTCTTGCTGAAGTAAGCATGTATAATCCTTTTATAAAAAAATTGGACACAAGGACCATTAGCGGTATTTTCATTGGTTATTCCGTAAATTTGGGGGATTTGAGATTTTATTGCCCTTCACACAATCCCCGAATTGTCGAATCAAATAATACAAGGTTTCTTGAGGATGTTGAACCTAGTGGGAGTAATGGCACTCGAACTATTAAGTTTGAGGAAGCTCGAGAAGGTGTTTCGATACCTACAATACCTTTGGTTGCATTAAGGCATGATAGATCGGTCGATCATAGAGAGCAACCAAATCAGAAACAAACTGCTCCTATTGAAGTTATGGTTCAACCAGAAGAGCCAACTAGTTCTATTCAGGACAATAAGTAAGTTGATTTAAGAAGATTCTCGAGAACTAGGTGACCTGCTATTTATAATGACTATCTTGTATACCTTGTGGAGTCTGACTTTGATGTTAGACCTAAGGAAGACCCCACAACGTTTTCACAGGCCATGAGTGGGGATAACTCCTCACTTTGGTTAGACGCTATGAAGGATGTGTTAGATTCTATGGCTAAGAATACAGTCTTGGATCTCGTCGAATTACCAGAAGGGGCGGTAGCGATTGGTTGCAAATGGGTGTATAAAACCAAAAAAGATGCTTATGCTAATGTCGAATGATATAAGGCTAGACTTATCGCCAATGGTTTTACTTAAAAGGAAGTTATAGACTACCACAAGACCTTCTCTCCGGTTTTTAAGAAGGACCTGCTAAGGATAATTATGGCATTGGCAGTGCATATGGACTTGGAGTTACACCAGATAGATGTGAAAACATCATTTCTTAATGGGGATCTTGATGAAGAGGTGTACATGAAACAACCTGAAAAGTTTAATGATGATAGTCATAAAGTGTGCAGGTTAAAGAAATCCTTATATGGATTAAAACAAGCATCCTGCCAATGGTATCTAAAGTTTCTCGAGATCATTACTCCAGTCGAATTTTCTGAGAACCTCGTTGATCAATGTCCATACCTTAAAGTCAGTGGGAGTAAGTTTATTTTCTTAGTCCTATATGTAGATGACATACTCCTTACAAATAGTGACTTGGGTCTGCTGGAAGAGACTAAGCAGTTTCTCTATGCTAATTTTGAAATGAAGGATATGGGTGGAGCTGCTTATGTCATTGGCATAGAGATTCACAGAGACAGGAAACAAAGAACTTTAGGACTGTCTCAGAAAGCCTATATTGAAAAGATTTTACAGAGATTCGGTATGAAAGATTGTCAACCCTCTCCAGTCCTGTAATCAAAAGGGATATATTCAATAATGACCAATCACCTAAGGATGAATTGGAACTTGAGCAGATGAAAAACATCTCATATGCATTCGCAGTTAGGAGTTTATGCTTACGTTTGTATGAGACTTGACATATGTCTCGCAGTTGGATTGCTGGGACGTTACTAGTGTAATCCTGGGATCCAACATTGGGTTGCTGCAAAGAAAGTGATCAGATATCTTCAGGGAACCAAGTACTACCGGTTGACCTACAGGCATACTGACCATTTGAGGGTGGTTGATTATTCAGATGCTGACTTTGCCGGATGTGTAGATTCCAGAAAATCTACTTCAGAATATGTGTTTCTTCATGCTGGAGGAGCCATTTCCTAGAAGAGTATCAAGCAGTCTATGGTGGCTACATCTACTATAGAGGCAGAGTTTATTGCGTGCTATGAAGCCACGACACATGCACTATGATTGAAGAATTTCTTAAGTGGTCTTCAAGTTGTCAATACCATAGAGAGACCAATCCAGACTATTGTGATAATACAGCTACAGTGTTCTTCTCCAAGAATAATAAAAGTGGCAACAGAAGTAAGCATATCGATATCCAGTAACTCAGTGTGAGGAAATATATCAAGAAAAGCTTGGTGATTATTGAACACATCAGTATAGATGCTATGATTGTGGATCCAATGACCAAAGGTGTACCAGTAAAATACTTCATTGGTCATGTTGGACGAATGGGCCTATAAGCAGTGTAGTTTTTCTTGATATACTTTGAATAATTATGTATTGCTTTTGTTATTTTAGAGAATAAAGTTGAATTCTACTTCCCATCAATTGTGCAAATAAAGCATTGAATTTATTGGGATATAAAGTAGGACCTATGCAACTTATGTTGAGTTACAAATTTCCCTAAAGTGCTTATTTTAGGAGTGTTATGCATCGTGACACATGGTTCAGAAGTACTCTCTTACCAGGTACTACCGCCATGGGTCATATGTATCATTATCAGGGTAAGTGAGAGGTTTCCACAGCTCAGGAAATATCAAGTTTGGCCAAATAAAGTCTATCACTCATAAATATTTGTGACATGGGGCCAAGTAGGAGAACGTAAGATTATATTGCATATTTACATAATTAACGAAATATTCTTTCAATTAGATAGTCCTCATGTCACAATATATGTTCTCTCCTATATAGAGAATGGTGAGGGCGGGTGTTGGAGGTAATCCCACATGAAAAAGTTGAGAGGACATCCATAGGTTTGTAAGAGATAATGGTCTAACAACTTATTAGCTTAAACTTTTGAGTTGCGGAAAGATCCGAGTCTGAAGTAAGCCTGTGGATTTTCCTAACAAGTGGTATCAAAGCCTCGGGTTAGAGAAGTTTGAGTTTTTCGATGTTTTCGAGATGGAGGAGTCTACGGGATCTATGTTCAAGTTGAATGCAACCAACTACTCTATATGGAAGTCTCGGATAGAGGATCTTTTATTTTGCAAGGACTTGTACGATCCCATTGAAAGGGATTCCGCGAAACTAAAATATAAGGATGACAAGGCTTGAGAACGCGCAAATCGGAAGACTATTGGTTTAATTCGGCAGTGGATAGACAATAGTATTTATCATCATGTTGCTCAGGAGACAAATGCGAAAGTTTTGTGGGATAAGTTGTCAAATCTTTATGCGAGGAAGACACTGCAAAATAAGGCCTTTCTCATGAAGAAGCTGGTTCATTTTCGTTACCAGAATGGAGGTGATATGCTTGTGCACATGAGCCATTTTCAAGATATTGTTAACCAGTTGACGAGTTTGGAGATAATACTACCCAATGAGTTGCAGGCTTGTCTACTTTTAGGGACTCTACCAGATAATTGGGACACACTTGTGGTTGCGTTGAGCAATTCTGCACCTAATGGAAGGCTATCGTTGGCCACGGTGACAGATAGTTTATTTAATGAGGAGACTAGGAAGAAAGACTATGGGATTTCCATTCGGTCTGAAGCTTTGGTTACTGAACAATGGGGGAGAAGTCAAAGCAAAAATTCCTCTTCCAAGCATGGTAACCCACGTAACAAATCGAGGGGTAGATCAAAGTCGAAAACGAGGAAAAGGGTCAGTTGCTATTACTGTGGAAAAGAGGGACACTACAAAAGGGAGTGTAGAACTCTGAAGAGGAATCAAAATGGCAACGATGAGAGCAAGAAGGAATAAGGCACTACAACAGTGACACTAATGGAGAGACCTACATTGTTTGTGATGAAGTTTATGTGAATCTCACATGTCAAGACTCTACCTAGGTTGCAGATACAGGTGCCTCGTTTCATGTCACTTCTCATTGGGATTTCTTCTCATCTTACACTACCGAGGACTATGGTTATGTGAGAATGGGGAATGGACAGTCATACAAGATTGTCGGTATTGGTGATATCTGTCTAGAGGCCGAGCTTGGTTGCAAGTTGCTTCTGAAGAAGGTGGGGCATGTTCCAGAAATTCGCCTTAACCTAATCTCAACGGGTCAGCTTGATGATAAAGGCTACAGTAGTGGGAGATGGAAGCTCTCTAAGGGTTCGTTGGTTGTGGCATGGGGTTAGAAGACCGACACTCTCTATAGGCTGCGTTTCAGGCACAACTCCGGTCAAGTTAATGTTATTAAGGATTATTCTATCGAGTTATGGCACAGGAAACTTGGGCATATCAGTGAGAAATGTATTCAAATTCTGGCTAGAAAAGCAGTCTTTACCCGTTAAAAGTATACACTTGAGCACTTGTGATTACTGTTTAGTTGGTAAGTAGAGGAGAGTTTCATTTGTTAGAAGTCGTCCCTCTAAATGCGATCATATACTTGATCTTGTGCATACTGATGTTTGTTTCATGTCGAATAAATCTCTTGGTGGTGCTCTCTATTTTATTACTTTTATAGATGATCACTCCAAGAAAGTTTGGGCTTATCCTATGAGGACTAAAGATCAGGTGACTGAGATTTTCAAAAACTTCCATGTAATAGTGGAAAGAGAAACGAGCATAAACCTGAAATGTGTTAGAGCTGATAATGGCAGTGAGTACAGGGATCTTTTCGAGAACTATTGCAGGACTCATGGGATCAAACTTAAGAAGACGGTACCGAGCATGTCATCTATCCGAGTTGTTGTCGTATTGGCAGCTAATCTGAATTTGGAGATCGAGCAGCTCGATGTTAAAATAGTTTTCCTGCATGGTGACTTGGAGGAAGAAATATATATGGAGCAGTTTGAAGGATTCCGAGTTAAAGGCAAGGAGCATTTGGTGTGTAGACTGAGGAAGAGCTTGTATGGGCTTAAGCAAGCACCTTGACGGTGGTACAAAATTTTTGACTTTTTCATGTAGAGCCATGGCTACACACGGACCACTTCAGATCACTGTGTGTTGAAACAATTCTCAAATGGTGATTTTATCATTTTACTGTTATATATGGATGATATGTTACTTGTTGGTCGTGATATGAGCAAGATTACAGAGTTGAAGAAAGAGCTCAACAAGTCCTTTGCCATGAAGGATTTGAGACCAGCGAAGCAAATCCTTGAGATGCATATTTCTCATGATAAATTAAGTGAAAAACTTTGGCTTTCTCAAGAGAAGTATATCGAGAAGATTTTGGATCGGTTCAACATGGGTAATGTTAAACCAGTTTCATCACCACTTGCTTCTTATTTAAAACTTAGCTCGAAGCAATGCCCTACAAGTACGAAGGAGAAAGAAGAGATGAAGAAAGTCCCTTACTCATCAGTTGTAGGGAGTTTGATGTATGCCATGATTTGTACAAGACCAGATATCACTCATTCTGTTGGTGTGATTAGTTGTTTTCTCTCCAATGCGGGGAAAGAGCATTGGACTGCGGTTAAGGGAATCGATATCTCCAATCCAAGGTGTTAACACTTTGGCACGGGTAAGCCGGAGTTAGTAGGCTACACGGATACAGATATGGCAGGAGATATCGATTCTTGAAAATCCACTTTGGGATACTTGATGACTTTTGCAGGGGGAGCTATCTCATGGCAATTAAGGCTTCAAAAGTGCATCGCTTTGTCTACTGCGGAGGCCAAATACATTGTGGTGACCGAAAGTTGCAAGGAGATGTTGTGGTTGCAAAATTTTTTGCAGGAGTTGAGCTTGAAGCAAGAGAGGTATGCTTTGCACGGTGATAGTCAAAGCGCCATTCATCTTCGTAAGAATTCTATTTTCCATTCGAGGTCAAAGCGTATTGATATTAAGTTTCATTGGATTAGAGATGTGTTGGAGTCTAGATTGATGAAGCTAGACAAAGTGCAAACCGACGAGAATGGAGCTGATATGATGACAAAGCCTCTCGCTAAGGAGAAGCTACATGTTTGCCGGAATTTAGCCAGTATGTTCGAAGCCTCCAAATAGTCGAAAGGGAGATTTTGTTGGGTATTCCTCCAATTTGGAAGAAATTTGGCTCAAATTGTATTGGGTTTTTATCGAGTTTTAATAGGCCCAAGGACCCACTTTTGTTAGGATTTATTTTTCAGCACAAAGGCAGAAAAACAGGTGCTCATCTGCGATACAAAGAAGCTGCAGAAACAGAGCTGAAATTCGGGTACAGAGGGCAGCGCGCAGCTGGAGATCAAACCTCGATCGGGATAACAAACGAACTCCAATTGAGATGGTATTTTGACAGAAGCTTCACAACACGTGGAGCTAAGTTATGAACGGTCAGAATTCGTATTCGAACTCTGTAGGTGCTGTTTCAGCTGACTTTGTAAACCACCCGATGTAGGTGACGAATTTGGTATTTGGGTGATCCAAGAGAGTGTCTTTTGAGTTTGATGATCCGAGAGTTTACTCTTCATAAAAAACATTGTGTAATCCTCATTGATAGTGGATCCTTGATTCATAGTTGGTCCCGTGATTTTTCCCCATATCGGGATTTTTCACGTAAAATTCTTGGTGTTCTTTTTCTTTACGGTTTGTTGGTTGATTTGGTTGGTTTATATCTTGATTACACTAGTAGGGGAGGAAAATTAATCACTGCGTTGTTGTTTAGTTGAGCACACCCCTTCCCAACAAGTGGTATCAAAGCCCAAGGTAACGATTCTAGATAAGCGCACACGCTATGCGTGGAAACCCACACCACACCAGGCCCAAGTGTGGAACTCATGGCTAGTGAAGATCTTAATAATTGGTATCCGAGTTCGGAAGTGGAAGCCTAGCTCGAAGTTAGTTGTGTCTAGTGTGTTTCTTGTCGTCGTATCATGTGGATTACGACGAAGTCCTTCACATAATTGAGAAGGGGGATAATTGTTGGAACGGCTTCTTTCCTATATAGAGAATTGTGAGGGCGGATGTTAGAGGTAATTCCAAATGGAAAAGTTGAGAAGAAATCCATAGATTTCTAAGAGACAATAGTCTAGCAATCTATTGGCTTAAACTTTTCAGTTGCAGATAAATCCGAGTCCGAAATAAGCTCGTGGATTTTCCCTAACAATATATATACTGTGATTTGAGTGAGATATTTCATATCTTGTGGATTATATTTAATATCCTTTTAATGAGAGGATATATAAAAAAATAATATTATGAGGGGTCCTTAACTCTGCTTTTAGAAAAAGTGTATGTATCTCCATCTAGACATCCCAGAGAGAGAGGTTAGGAGTTAGAAGACACTCTCGGTCAAATTTATTTTACAGATCTGTCGTGAGACATATGGAAATCATCGATATTATCAAGGTAATGGCTGGATGTCAGTTTATTTCACTGTGTAACATAATATTATATAATTCAAATTGTTCTTACACCTAATCCTAACTAATTTGCACCAAACACATAATTGAAGTATTTTAATATGCTTAGGATTACAAATCCGATCCCAACCTTCGTCTATAACCTTTCCTGTCCATCAAACATAGCCTTATTGTTGGTCTCGTCATTTTGGGTTTTTATTGGGTGAGTACAATCCACGCACGTATGTGCAGCTTATTCACATTTAAATATGCCCTTGGGATATACACAGACATCATCAATCAAAGAAGGAAAGATAAGAAGAGGGTGAAGCACGAGGCAAACTAACGGTTCATAGCATGATTACACATATTACAAGAATAAATTTTCTTTTTTTGTAGTTTATTGCATAGTCCTCCAACAAAATCATGACAGCCAATACGGGTAATAAATTGATCATTCCCCACCATAAAAGAAACAGACCAAAAATCATCATAATCTCAATTGCATTGCACATTCACAAGAGGGGGTAGGGAAAGAGGGAGTCATGATTCCCTTGTGACTTCACTTCAAAGCAAAGGCAAGTCAATCCATTCATTCAATTGATGATCTCTTTCTATTTATTTTAACCCATCTCACTCCTCTTCCCAACCTCCTCTATTCCAACAACTCCAAATCCTAATCAACCCAAAATGCGGTTGCCTCTTCCATCACTGAAGATCATGTTCTTCTTATTCCTCCTCCTTATTCTTATGGCCTTCTCCAAATCATCATCGGGTCATTCGGTTCCAGGGGTCGAAGCCCATCCTGCAGTGGAACAGAAGCGAGCAACGTGGCACAAGCAGCCATGGATGAACCATGGTAGTGACCGGGGCCCAAAAAAGCATCTAGTCAGCCCGACAATTGAGCGTCCGTTCGAAGTTCCCAAGTTACCTGTCTAACTTAACTTCTTTTTTGCTTGTGATCAGTGTATAGTATTATTAGCAGGATTAATTCTAAGATCATCCTGTTTCTGTATGTCGCTGTACCCACCGCGGTGGACGGTAATCATTCCCGTATGTATTTAGCATCACTCGAGCAATTTCGTGTAATCGGAAGTCTTTGCGGTGACCCATTTGTCTGCACAACTGTACAACCAATCATCGCTTCAGGAGAAGACGTAAATTGGGACATGCTGAGTGTCAAGTTCATGAGCAATTTTTCATTTTGCCAAATCAAAACGACTGAATGAGACCCATGTAAACCCTGATCAGGATTGATAAACGAATCATATTTAACTCAAACGAGATACATGTGAGGCCCGAGATCCATCATATTTAACTCTAAAGAGATATATGTGAGCCCCGATGATCAGGATCGACAAACAGTCTTCTTCGCTCTACATGTTGCTTAGGTAGATAGGGTCTCGGTGAGATACCTGTTTTGCAGAGGAGATTGCTTGCGGTTGGAGAAAAGAGGGATGCAAATGCCAAAAGATAATCTACTCAATTGAATTTACAACTACATCAACAGGAAGTAATGCAGATGAGTTCTTATACTCGGATAGCGATATATCAGGAGCTTCGCTTGCCGAGAAAGCTTCTGTTGGTACGTATTTTGAAGAGGAAAGAGAACTTTGGAGATAAAATCACTTGCATCACCTTTATCATAAAATGTAAACACTAAATGAAGAACACAGAAATGTGGCAAAATCGAAAATTTCGTATGGATTATAAGATATTATTTCATAAATCACACATAACTTTGCACCGATTCACCTATTGGATGTGTATCCTTTCAGAAGTGAAAGGAGAAACAGAAACGAAACAGAAAAGGAGAAAAAGGATCTAAATCAGATACAAACGGTAAAAAAGGGCGTAAAAAAGGGCAGATGATGAATTTCTACAGCAAGTTCCTGCCGAGAATCAGTTTTTTCTTTATATTCCTGATGCATTGCATTCTTCGAGCAGCTTTAGGAGATTGTGTTCAGGGGCACTGATGGAGGGCAAGATACGGCGGTCAGTCTGGACTGATCTTTGCCCGGGGACTCCAGTCTCCGGGTCGATAGACCCTTCTTCCTTCATCATCGGTAGGTCGGGTCTCCGCCTCACGCTAGCAGATACTCTCTCCTTCCATATTCTCCCATCCTGATGATTAAGTTACCATACAGAAAGGTCAGCCACTGAATAAACTACTAGAAAGATCTTTTTTCATTTCACGAGGTCTAGATTTCAAAATAACTTCACAAACAATCAAATGAATCGATAAATTTGGCATTATCTCACCCCACTGGAAGAAACTCTTCCTCCCGTATAGATTTAGCTAAACATTATATCCCTTTACAATATAAATTGCATGGTATATACTCAAAAAACTCCAACAGTCTTCTGCAATGGAGACCAGCAATTCGTCGGTTGTTTCGGGTCATAATCAATGGAGACAAGACACACCAAACAGAGGAATCAAAAAAGAAAGTTCTGCACATGACCCAAAAAACTAGTGCCAGCTCACAATAATTTCCCTTCTCTTTTATCTCTATTTCTGCTCACCACAACCCAGAACAATATTTCCCTTCCCCGACATTGAAGAAGTCATTTGAACATAAAACTCAAACCTACAAAAGCAGCCGTGACCAAGTTCTTTGTCACATTAGCTTAGATCATTCCAATGCAGCAAGATCAGTCCTACTTCCATCAACAAACCAATTTTAGATAGGCAGCTCATTCTGCTGTCTTTTCACCCAGCAATAGCATTAAAACATTGACAAGCTTCAACAAACATTGTTTTCATCGATATGGATTGGTTCTTTGTTACAACTCTTCATTCTAAGACATACCAAGAATCCATTATAAGGTTCACCGCATGTTCTTTCAGAAGAAGTGTTTGTCTGCATCGTGACAAGACAAACAATAAATTTTGCTATATTCTAAACGGATGTATGTGTCCAAAAACCAGGTGCAGGGTGGATCATCTACAATGATATCTAGACCAATCTTCCTTATTAATAAATCGCTAACTCTTTTGAAACTCCAACTCAAACGCTCAAGGCATACAAACCACGCATTTGTATAAGCATTCAAGAATAAACTAAGATAGTCAATAACTTGAAATTGACAAGACTGACAGTTCTCCTCGTGATAACTTATAATTCTCGGATTGTAGTTCCCCTATGAGTATACCCAAGAGAAAATAGGTTCCTTGAAAAATTAACTCTTCGCCATGTTAAAAGATAACTGAGTACCTAGTTTACAGTCATCATTTGGCAATTGAATTGATATGCTGCATGCTCACAAGCAGCGCAGGATCCTCAGTTTGTTCACAAACATTTTCAATCTAAACTGACATAATACTAACTAAAAGAAGCACTGAGGTTGGACATAGTTTGCTTATATTAGACAGAGTTACTTCTTCAAACGCTGTACTACTCATCAAATTGTCCTAAAAATCTCTCTTTTACTCCCTTAACACATATAATGGAGAGAGAACGATTCTAGCAACAAAATGAGGCAAATGATTCCAAAAGAGTAAGTGAATCCTCAAACAGAGATTCATCAGAGCCAAAACAGCTATTGCCACCCTACCCTATAAATCCAATATCCTGCTCACGAGAATTAAAATTACCAAGGTTGGCATATGATAGCTTTGACTCTTTCTCACTTACATTGAGTATTGAAGGTTCAGGCAACGGGCATTGAATTGGTCTGTCATTATCAAGAGGCTCAATCGGGTGTTCAACAGGTTTGAACTCTACCGCCACTTCAATCCCATGAGAGATGGCGGTTGTGGCAGTAGCTGAACCGGCAATCTCCGAGTTCGAGGGCAGCACCTCCCTCCCTTCCTGCATGAGTTTGAATACCTCATCAAAAGCTTAGCAGAAAAGCCGAGGATCGATCTTATTCAGGATTTGCAGTTCGCAAATAGAATACTGAAGAACTCATGCGAGAATTCCACATACAGCAAGATCAAAAGAGTAATTAGACATAATAACAAATATCAAAGACCTTAAACTATGGCAACCAATTCGAGAGGTTGGCATCGAAACAATAACAGAATTCAAGACTGTAAACATCTAACAACACGGTTCCACGAACCGTAGTATCGCAATGACCAGCTGATGACAGAAATTTGATTACAACTGATGAATTCATAACATTCAACTCATACAGAACAGCAGATTTGGGAACATAATTAATCATTGATCAGAAAACTAGTCTTCCTCAATCAGGGAGGAGCACAGTATTCAAGAGCAGTATTTCTGAGAAGAAAACAGAAAGAGATTAACCCAATCAAATCCCTTAAATGAACCCAAGCTGAAAAGGTCGACCATAGACATGCAAATTCCAGCCATTGATTCACATGAATACTTGCATACTTGCAAATTCAAACAAAGCAATTCAGCATACTTGCATGGAGACCAAACCGAAAAAAGAAGCAAACTTTCATGAAAAACAGCGGACTACTTTTATAGAGAGAGAGGAAGGGATCTTACAAGGGCACTCTGAGCTCGTCGATGGCCGGCTCTGCTGACAGAGAACCTTGAGAACAGACCCACCATTCTTGTTTACCGATCAATCCTCCAAAAAGGGTGCCTCGATCTCGGCCCTGTCAGGCCCGTAGCCCACTCTCTCTCTCTATGATCCCCTCAGTCCCAGAAAAAGGCAGCTCAGCTCAGAAAAATCTCACGCCCAGAAAACAAACAGAGTTTTCAATCATCGTCATTATACTGTTAAGCAGGGACGCTTCGTGTCGCCGTCGGGGGGGGGGGGGGGGGGGGGGGAGAAGGTCAAACTGAACAATTATCTATTTGACTTGTGGGTAGGGACAGCAGCAAGAGGCCATGTGGGAGGAAGATGATAAGGGGTGTCAGAGCTTTGCTTGGCTTGGTGGGTTTTGTTTGGTTGGGGATTCGGATTCCTCTCTCCCTCTCCCTCTCTCTCTCTCTCTCTCTCCCCCCCTCTCTCTGTCTGCTTATGGAAGCCAAAAGAGAAAGAATACATAACAAAATGGAAACTTTGCTTTCTTTGCTTTGTTGGGTAGTCGGAATCAAAATCAAGCAGCCATTTTTAAATTTGGGCGAGTGAAAATGAAAAGTCTGCGAGTGAAGGAGAAGAGATGGGCGGTGGGGAGAATATATATAAAAAAACGTACAGAGGATTTGATCGATTTCAAGTGAAACAGCTGCGTAAGAAGGGGTCCATCCGTCCGTGGTAGGGTCGCCAAGACAGGTTCGAAGAGAGGACTTTTGGAAGTCGGACCCCAAACTTGGAAGATAGAGGAACAGAGCGCATAAGCAACTGCTCTTTGTCGAACCAAGCTGGCCTGACCAGCGGGAACTGCATGTTGTCGATCGATGGTCCAATCTAATTCACATCAATGCAGAGGTTGCGATTTTTCCAAAGTCAGGTTATGTATCCAATATTAGATGGCTACTGCAATAGCCGAGAGAAACATGGGTCTCTAGGGGATCCTTGCAGCCGATTGGACCGTTTGGTTCGCGGATTGTTAGATTGCGGGTAATGTTAGGATTACTGGAAAAATTAACCTGCTTAACAATTTTCTTAGAGTGTTGGTCGAAATGAAAGGTCACTGTGTTTGGTAAAAATATTATATTAATGGGAAAGTGAATGGTAATGCAATATTACAGCATGCATAATAAATTGATGGGAAATGAATGTCATTTTACATTAATGCCCCTAAAACTTAGTACAAAATAAGGTAAATACAGTCAACTGCAATTTCACCTAGTCAAGTTACAGTCTGAGTGCCGGTCATTTGTAATCTCACTACTCTAAATGTCCAAATTATTGTCCACTGTACAATCATCTGCTCTTAACATGAATTAAACTGCTTACACAAATTACAATCATTGTTCCCAAATACTTGCTACAAATCACAAGCATCCATTTATAATATGTCTAGTCAATGTTCAATCTATAATTAACTTTGTACAACTGATAAGATATTGCAGAGATGCAACTAAATACCTAACAAGTGAAGATATGGAGAAAAGAAATTCAATTACAATGAATAGTCTTTCATATGTATATAAACATATCTATTATATAAAATGGATATTTATAAGTTCATATCAAGGTTAAATACAAGACCGAGGACTCAGTACAATACATTACCATTCAAAAGTGCCTACTAAAACACTAACGACTGAGCCAAGTTTATCATTCGACTCCAAAAAATTACATTTTTAATGATCCAACATGGAGCAAGAGGTTAAAGTACTTTCAGTCATTAACCAAAAAACCCTCAAAGCATCGAGTACCTCCTTTCCTTCGGAACCCATCGACAATATTCCGCTTTCATATGTTCTGGAATGCGAAGAAGATATCGAGCCTGCCACCCCTCAATCGATTAAACATTTACAAAGCTAAATTATCTCACCAAGCAGTCCACTCATTATGTATCTTAGCATGTCTAATTTGATCAGTATCAACCTCTTGGTCCATTTCCAACTCACCAAACGAGATAGGAGGGCAATACAATAGAGATGGTTCGGAAGATGATGAGGCAATTACTTCGTTGAAGGAGATGGAGTGGTAAATGGGGAGAAAGATGATCAATTGAAGGGAACTGGAAGCCTTCAATGGAGGAGACGGGTTGACAGTGAAGAGATGTGTAGCGTTTCGAAGGTGAAGATGGAAGGAAGAAGTGGTAAATAAGAGACATTGAGAATCCTATTATGGAACCCACAATGAGAAAATAAGAATACCACATGTTAAAAGGATTGTGATTCCCATGTCCCGCTGGGTTAATAATCCCTTGGGAAACCCATTTGTTATTTTCCTAGGAAAAACTTTCCAGCCAAACAATGGAACATACGTGAGAAAGTTGGCAAAATCCCGCAAGAATTCTAACTTTCCCACTAACCAAACAGTCATGAAGAAGGCCCGGATCCGCTAGATCCCTTGGCCTTCCTTGAGATAATAGTCTTTTTTACTGCATATGGTAGTTCGTGGGGTCCTTAGCAACGACTGATGATGCATCCCCCCATTGGTTAGGTTCTTATCGATGGTTGGCCTCCTTTGGTGGGAGAGTCCATGTCCTTTAGGGACCCGACATGTGGGCTAGGGC
Organism: Punica granatum; assembly: GCF_007655135.1. Lineage (NCBI taxonomy): Eukaryota > Viridiplantae > Streptophyta > Magnoliopsida > Myrtales > Lythraceae > Punica > Punica granatum. The sequence goes on along the minus strand of NC_045127.1, from coordinate 41,052,931 downwards.
TCTCGTTGCTGGGATCGATAGCTTGGGAACTTACCATAAGAATTATCAACATCAGTATGTCTATATCATCAATCATCGATAATAATACAAGTTCAGTTCAGTCTCATCCTCAGGTCTCTGCACATCATCACAAGTGAGCTCCAAGTTTACTCACGTGAAGTGAAATGTTCAATTTGCTTCATTTTGGCTTTTAAGATTTGAAAAGGGTGCTGTCGGCAAAGAATACCTTTTTTGACTTCCAACACTTCCGATAAAACTTGACAGATGCTTCCACGTAAAAGTAGAGAGCATCTGTGAAAGACTGAAAGTGGGCAGCGTTCATTTTTCACCGCCTCCCCTCCTCCCCTTCCATTTTCTTTCCTCCCAAATATAGATTTCGTTTAGTATGCGAAAAATGAAATTAAAAAAATAAAATAAAATACTTTTCAAAAAGTGAGATATAGTTCTGTTAAGATAAAAACTAGTCCATTATGGCCGCTCAATATGCGGTATATTAGATAAATTATGAAACGTCTTAGTACCTTATACTGTATAAGTCTTCGATTCATACTGCATAGAAGTATTAATGAGGAAAATAAAATTGGAATTTTTTTTGTATAAAATATCTACAAAATAGAAAATTTATTAAAGGAAGGCACTCCTAGAGACGGATATCTATGAGCAAGGAGATTGCTTAAAAAGATTACGTGAAAGTTTCTCGTTGAGCGAATCAGGCAATCTCTTTACAGAAGTCTGAATTAATATATATATATATATATATGTATGTATACAAATAGATAATGATAATTAAATTGAAATTGAAATTACAAAAGTATATTAATAAAAGAACTTATTTATCAAAAATATCATTTTATATAAGTATATTTTAGATAGAAGAAATTAAAAGAAAATATATGATCATATAAAACTCAGCAAACATGATGAAATGAGCATCAACGTTATATATATATGTATGTATACAAATAGATAATGATAATTAAATTGAAATTGAAATTACAAAAGTATATTAATAAAAGAACTTATTTATCAAAAATATCATTTTATATAAGTATATTTTAGATAGAAGAAATTAAAAGAAAATATATGATCATATAAAACTCAGCAAACATGATGAAATGAGCATCAACGTACTGTGTGTTTGGATCGAGAGTTGAGTTGAGTTGAGTTTTGATTTTAATTGGTTTGTAATGATTGTATTATTGAATTATGAAAAAAAGTGTGAAAAATAATAAATAATTGAGAGAAAATAATGATTAAGTAATGATTGTGTTGTTGAATTGTGAAAAAGTAATGAATAGTCGAGAGAATTTAATATTAAAAACTGAATTGAATGGTTAAAAATATTTAAAAAATAAAAAAAAGTAATGATTGTGATGTTGAATTGAAGATAAGTAGAGTTGAGTTGAGTTGAGTTAAAAATTGTTACGAATCCAAACACGCTATTTGAAGGATATTTTTGAAGGGAAAATATCCTGTAAATGGAATAATCTTTCTAACTCATAAGAGCAACAACATATATAAAGAAATTGAATGGAAGTATAAAATGTCATTTCATTTCATTCTATTCTGTACCAAACAAGACCATAGGGCTAAACTAGAGAATTGAATATTCAGAATCAAGATTGGACCATCTGGATCTATAATCTAACTTTGTTGTTGTTCCTTTCGATTCAATATTAAAGGATATGAACTCAATCATCGTTTTTGTGTAAGATCATGAGCAGATCTCATTATCTAAAGACAGACTATTGCACTATGCAGTAATTAATTTCTTTCTTCTTTTTTTTTTCTTTGCTTTGATGCAGTAATTAATTTCATTAGTTATATCTAAATGAATTTGAATCCGCAGCAGCATGGGCTTTTTATCCTATAACAAAACTAATAAAATCAGAATAGGACACCTAGTAGAGAATAGACAGCTACTTGACTACTTAAGGCACCTCATAACCTACAACTATCAAAAGATCAAAGAAAACAAAAAAGAAAAGAAATGATTGCTAGAAATTTCGAATAAGTCAATGCAAAACAAAATATAATATGCAAATATTATTTTATACACTTCCATGAGGTGACCTCGATGGAGGTTGGGAAATGAATTTATATAATACATTGATCGATCAACATCCTGATATGGTGTAAATATAATAATTTCTGGATAAAAAATTGTAAAAATTTATTGTTTATTGTTTATTTGCAGTCTTCATTTTTACAATCATTTTTCGTACTAACTAATACTTGTGGTAAAAAGTTCATTGTTAGATTTGAATATTTTTCGTACTAACTAATACTTGTCAGTAAACATAATTTTCAAGAACTTCAAGTTTTCAGTATTTGCTTCGTGAAACAATTTTTATTTAATCACTAAAGCACCTAATTTTCAGTATTTAAAATTAAAGTTAAACAAACACATACCGAATGTTCAGCCAATTCCTCATCTTTTGCTTTATTATTTATTATCAACTCATGATTTTTAATTTATTATCATCCTTTCATGAGGGGAGTGCAAAAAAACCAAACAGTAGAAAGCACTGCAAACTAAATCGAATTGAACAAAAAAGAATCAAACTTTTCGAACACTAGCTTTTTTGTCCCGAGCGTTGCACGAATTCGTTTTCATATATCTTTTTTTTTGTACATATTTCGTTTTCTTATTAAAAAAAATAATTATTATTAATTATTAATTTCAATTTTACAAATAATAACCTTCAATAATTTTTACGTTATAAATTAGAGTAAGTAAAAATTATTATAATAATAATAATTTAGAACTAATTATTTCAATAAATATGTGTCATATTTTTAAATAAACTGTTAATTTAAATTTGTTGCATATATTAAGTTTTGCAATTAGGATAAAAGTTTGATCCGTCTTTTGTTAAACATTGTATAAGAGATGCTTAGTTAAGCTTTATTTTTGTTTTTACATCATTTGCATTCAATATATGCATATATATATATATATATGTTCATTTTAGTATACACACAAATATATATCATTTCTTACAACAATGAGTTTGAATTTTGAAATATATATTTACCTCTTAACACAATAAAATATTTTGAATATTGATCTTAAGTTTCATATGATAATCAATTAATAAAATTACACTAATTTTCAATGCTTTGATTAATATTTTCAATTCACGGTCTCAATTATTGTACATTCAATATTCAATATTTAATTTTTATATTACAATATGTTGATATATTATAATAAGAAATGATATCAGATATATGAATTATTTGAAATCATCTTGTGAGTCGTTTTTTTTATTTTTTATATTGCAATAAGTTAATATATTTTAAATCATCTCGTTAATCTCTTACATAATTTATTTTAATAATTTTATTTTTTAATGAGAAAGCATTTATGGTGAAAGAAGTCAATAGATTTACCTTTATGGCCTTATACTATTTAGAAAATTACTATTTTAACGTTATTTATTTTGTGGGTTACAACTTTATATATATATATATATATATGCATAGATGAATTAATTCAATGTGATTTTCTAGTCAAAAAGCAGTTCGGTTAATGAATAATTATATTTAATTTGGTTAGCTATGGTTCATTCAAATCGAACTACCTTAATTAAAATAATTAAGATAACCTAACCTTTTAATTTATAGCTCAACTCGTAAGGATTGTGCCTAATTTACGGTTCTTCCAATGGAGCCCAACGCACGGGATTCACTAAACCCATTAGTCGTTATCGTAAATTTCTTTATTGTACTTTTACTATCCATAATTACATCCGCGTGACTTTTTCGTAATAAAAAAAATTAATAAGTATTGCAGTAAAATATGGTAAAAATATAATATAATTTTTTAGTAAAATAGGTGTTGCCCGTTATATATGGGAAGGTGAGAGAGAGAGAGAGAAAAGTGAGAGAGAGGAGAGGGTGGAGAGTGAAAATTGGAAAAGTGGGCAGTTATTTGTCATTCATTTATAATTATGCCGTTAAAGTAGTGATCTATATTAATTAGAGATATAATTCTAAAGGTAATTTGGTAAAAGCGAGACGGAAGGTAGTTTATCCTCTAACAAAAACTTATCGACCATTTTAACAGAACGAGTTCGGTTGGTTTCCCCACTCAAAGAACCCCCCTTCTATTTGTTTTCTAATTTTCCTCCAATAACTTAACCCCATTAAACTTTTTTTCCCGTGTGCATCACTTGGTATTTGGAAAGTTCAGTCCGATTAATCTAAGCTCAGATGAAGTCAGAGCACTAAGTCTGTTGAGCATGACTTGGTATTCGGAATTTCAACGGTACGATTGATCTAGGTTCGAGCGACGTCAACCCACTAAGGAATAAAACTCTCACAATCATATATTTTTTCACAAGACTTGCATATGAGACCTTGCTTTAGGGATGGCGAATCACCTAAAACCAACCTGCATTGTCGAAAAATGCCCATTTCAATTTATCACCAATTTAAGTAGTTTCATTTTATTTGTTACAATAAAAAAAAGTTCTTGTTTTCAGTGAAACGCAAAATTAAGCCAGTATGTTCACTAAGACAATGTTCACTTAAAAATTCAAATTAAGATTATTGGGGAGAAAAAATTAGACTTTTTACTATCAATTAAGATCTCATAAGTTTTAAATATAAGTACTTTTATGATTAGTTTCAATTATATACATTAATTATTGTACATATTACTATAATAAACCAAAAATTAATGAAAAGTTTTTTCCCCTGCGGCGACGCACGAGTTTTCTCTCGTAGTTTATATGAAACGACCAACATGCTCAAAAAAAAATTCTTTAATTTCAGAAAAATATAGATTTTGGAAATTATTAAAAATTAAAAACAAAGAAGCCCGACAAAGGCCCTAACGGAGGGAGGGTGGGAGAGGGCCGCGTCTGATTGCTTACTTCTACCAGCCCATTTGACTAAGAATTGGTGACTAAGGGGAATTCCAATTACCGAGACGATTTGCTTTCTAGATGTGATTTTATGAGTAGGTTTTGCTTCCACTCACTTAGTAGAGTACTCCATCGCTACAATTAAAAATTTAGGGAAAAATACAAAAATTCCTTGTGATTTGGAATCATGACAAACTATACCATATTATTTTATTTGAGATAATTAATCCCCTGTGATTTACTCCGTAAGATATAGGGGATTACGGCGTTAATTTTTTCTTCATTTTCAGTCCTTAATCTTTAGTCTTTTAATCATTTTGGTTCTAAATCTTTTTCTTTTATCATTTCTATCCTCAACCTTTTATTTTGTTTCATTTTAGTCCTATAAAGAAAATCGAAAGGGAATGAGGGGTCGGGATTGTCAATCGGCGACCTTGACTCCTCCACTGAGATCGCCGATACCCACAGAGGACACCAGCGACCTCAGTGAAGGGGTAGGGGTCACCGATTGGTTGCCTCAACCCCGAATCTACCGAGGACTCTGAGTCAGAGGTCCCTGGTCGATTTAGGGTCGGGGCCGCCAATCGGCGACCCCGACCCCTCCACCGAGATCTCTGGCGTCTTCTGTGGGTACCGGCGACCTCGGTGGAGGGGTCGGGGTTGCCGATTGGCGGCCCCAACCCCCCATTCCATTTCGATTTTTTTATAAGACTAAAATGAAACAAAATGAAAAGTTGAGGATAATAATGATAAAAAAAGATTTAGAACCAAAATGCTTAAAATGTTAAAGATTGTGGACAGAAAATGAAAAAAAATTAACGCCGTAACCCCCTATGTCTAACAAAGCAAACCACATAAGGGCTAATTGTCCCAAATAAAAGAACATGATTCGATTTATCCCGACCCTGAACCACAATGGGGTTTTTTTCTTTTTTCCAAAAATTTATCTAGCCCTTTGCCTTGTGGAAATGGACCTCAACAAATTGATCCCGTTGTTCGAAACTCTGAGGTCTTGATATTTATTTTCGTTCGGTAGGAGCAAGTAGGGGAGATATTTGCATGTTTCACTATTGAAGCTGCATTTGTTCAGACAATCGGCTAATATAACCTCGTCGCATGGTCTCAGTCGCGGGAGTGCTTTGGATGCTTTCATGTGCCATGGAAATGCCTTCATGAATCGCTCTCAAGATATACTCGTCTTCTTCTTCATCCAGGCATCTTAGCAGGGGGAGGAAATACTCTTTTTTACAAAAGCCCAATATATAATCAGTGTATAACGTGCACTTCGGAGAAACTATCTGCTATTCTGCTTTGCATCCAGTCGAACCCGTAGACAATGATGACCCTCAAATAGCTGATCAACGGCGTCATCCAGTTTTCAGAGTTATTCACTCGCCATACTTCCCGAGGTGTGAAAACCCTGACTTCCAAATGGGACCATCCTCGCTCGTTCATTTTCTTTATGCAAGGTCAGAAATTGGAAGCATCACATATCATTCGTTTTGTCCAATCTGCTAGAGAGAAAGGCATGGAGAGAGAGGCGATAGTAGACGCGACAGCTGCACCATGACCAACGGAAATGGTTTGGCTCGTCGTGCAGGGATTTCTCGACCTAAGGAGCACTGTATTCGTTCATCATGGTGAGTTTTAGCACTGTATACGTTCATCATGTCGTTTTCTGCCCTATTTTGTCGGTTTTGTATTGTTGACATGGGTGGTTTACTTAGAAAGAGAAAGCTCGACTCTTCGTTAATGGCAGCTTGTTGCTGAGAGGATTTCTGGTCTAATTACTTACATGGATAGACTCCTCAGATCACAAGGAACCCATGGGATTTTACGGAATCGGATTTCATTACATAGTTTGAAAGTTATTGCGATTTGAAATTTCTGAAAATCATGACAAACTTGCAAATTCGACCTGCATTTTCGGACTGATTTTCTCATCTTTTGACGTCCCTTTTATTTCTAGGATATTGTCCTCAATATGAGGTTTTCGTAGATATCAAGAACACCGCATTTGGAGGTCTGTAGAGAGAGAACTGAACTCCCGAAGTTGGACTGCCGATTGCTGTTGAAAAGTAATTTGCAATTGGAATACAATTACTTCATGGTCTTCATCTATAAGTTTTGCCACCTCCATTGAGAAAAGTAGTTCAAGTTGAACTCTATCATATCAAGTTGTTATCCAAGTGGATTGAAAAGAAATCTAACTTGAACTCTAAGATGCTTAGTTGGCATCCAAGTTAATAAAAAGAGAAATTCAATTTGAACGCTTAAATTGCAAGTTGTCATATCAGAGAAATGAAGATAAATCCAAATTGAACTAGTTATGCAAGTTGTCATTTTATGCTAGACAACTAAGATCTTATCTGTTTCACGTCCATAGGATATATATATATATAGGAATGTCATTTGCTTGTTAAGGATATGCTAGAAATGCCAGAGAATCCTAGAGAATACTAGAGGGTACGTGTGTAACACCTCCGTAAATGCATATATGTGAATGTTCTTTTAAGAGCATGCATTACTACTTCTTCTATCCTCCAAATAATTTCTTATTGCCTCAATCAATTCAATAAATACACACCATCTACTGGCACCCAAATTTCCAACATCTTGGTATCAGAGCAATGTTCCCCCTTTGAAGGCTCCAACAAAGGCCATGTTTTTTTATGTCATTAATCCCAGATTATTTTAGAATTAATCTAAAATAATTATTTTGGAGATTAGACAGAAATCATGCTATAGGCATGGAAGTTTTAATTTTGGATTTGTCTCAGTAAAAAAAAAATATGAGTAGCAATTGATAGGCTTTGTTTTCTGTTTGACTCGGTCTAGCACTTAGCGGCTGGTCGCGCCTGAAAAATATATGTCTGAAATTGGGGCGAGACAGTTGCTATTTTGGATAGGGTACCGACTGCTACATTTTCTTCTGTAGGCACCAATATCACTTTACAATTGGAGAACTCAAATAAAAATTGTTTTGCTCTTCCCATTTATACCTGCATCTTTTGCTTCTTAGCCCAATACTCTCCGCTAACTTGCCCTACTGCCAATTGTGAATCACATTTAACTTGCAGATATTCAACTCTGGCAGCTTTTTCAATCGCGAGTTCTTGCTAGAAATGTAAGGACCATCGCATACTTCAATTTGACCCTATAGAGAAATGAGTAAACGTCTTGCGCCGCGGCACCTTTCCCCATAGAACCACCATATATCATGAGAGTCATTGTTCGCTTTCAAGTTCACAGCAAGGTTCGTTCCTCTTCTAGAGTGATAATAGGGATTCTTCTATCTGTGTATGGGTCAATTTCTTGTACAAAGGATAATAGGAGCTGTTACATTACAGGTGCATACTTGGAGTTAGTGCGAGCTCTCGTGTTTGAGTATGTGACATATGATTATGTTCCGCTACATGCAAATCCTTATTTGTGTGAGAACCTCGACTATCGATCATTGTGCTTGATTGAGGGCGTGACACGGCTCAAAGCCATCACAGGAGCTAAAAATTCCGCTGCAATCAAAATTTAGATTTCAACCTCTTGATAGTAACGACAATATTAACATATTGGCCTTCCTAGTCGAGTAAATTGCCTGAAACATGCAGACCCTATTACCCAAATATAGGAATAAAGAGTCGACCTGATAAAATATCCTTATTCTTATCTATGTCTCGATGTATTTTTTTTTTTCTAGTTTTGGATCTGCAGATCCAACATTGATGGACCCTCTCGAGGAAAGAGTTCTAAAACATGGATTGCGGACATTTGTGAGCATAAGGGCAATATAGACATTTCAGGCCATCTCGGTTAACTACTTGAACAAATTGATCTTTTTTTCTTTCGGTATGAACCTTGGTATCTAGACTAATCTAGTAGAGCCGGATCAGCCCACGAAGGAGTAAACCTCTCCCGGCGTGAATTTTCTCAATTCACAAGACTCAAACTCAAGACCTTGATTAAGGAAATAAGCGTCGAACCACTCAAACCAACTAATATTGATCCTTTACCTTTGGCTACTTTTCTATTTTCATCCTTTTTCTTTTTCTTTATTATTTCGTTATGTATCTTATATTCCTTTTCTGCTTTCATCATACCGGTAATTTTTCCGTTAAGTGGATTGAGTGGGATCCCCATAGACGGTCTATGTTAGGAAAAATTGCCATACCTACATCTTCCTCTTCGTTGGGTTTACTATAACTAGACGAAAAATCCGCACGTATATGCCTAGGCTAGAATTATTAAGATAACAAAACAATGACTATTATTGTAAATGACGATTACTATCGTAAACGATGCGTACGCAGCTTAATCTGACTACGTTATGTAAAAACAAATTGAAATTTTCATCACACCAGTTGATCTGCTTAGTAGGTTGTTCAACCTATAGAATATTATATTTTATTTAAGTATATGATTAATAATTAGAAATTAACTAAACTACAAATGAAGTGGGAATAAACATATGATAATATAACTATGCATAGGGTATATATAACAATTTCTTCAATCACATAATTATTATTTGGTAAACTAGTAAAGTATTTTAACTCAATAAGACTATCAATACCCCATACTAAATCGCATCAAAATAGCATAAACTCAAAAACAAAAATTTAAAAACAATAACAACAAAATCCACTGTCATTTAAACATATACCAGCAATAGAGGTTGACAAGCAATGAAATTAGGAAAATATATCACAACCTTGTTAATTTAAAATTCAAGAAAGAATACTAGGTTATGCTCGAAAATATAATATAAAGCTTGATTAACAACTAAGTTGTTTGGTATCAAAAGTAGTAGAAATTTTAGAAAATAAATCCCCGGCAACGACGCCAAAAACTTGTTTGAGGTTTTTAAACCCTACAGGTGCACGGGCTGTGACAAGTAATAAAGTGAAAAGTAGAGTATCGTTCCCACGAGGACTTGACCTCTACTAGCAATCAAAATTCACAACTTAATCGAAGTCAAGCAAATCAAATATCGATTGATTAAAATAAAATAAAATAAAATAGAACAAATTAAGAACAATCAACGATCAATTGGTAGAGATGGCCTAGAATTACAATTTCCCCCAACAAATAGCTTATTCGAGCTATTCCCTTTATCCCTAATTCGTTTAAAATCCTATCCACTAACCTACTGTTCTTAACTTTTTTTAAAGGTTATTTCAAATCACTTAAGAAAATACTTACAATAACCAATCCCCTATATTTCTATGGTTACCGAATTAATGCAAGTTCATTATGTACCAACCATGCGGCTACCTAAGGTGAATAAGTATTGATGTGGTAGAAGACATGACAAATCAGTACCTTGAGAACAACAGGTTCTGACGACCCTGTTTCGAGGGAAACGGTCTCCGGAGCACAACTCACTCTTTTAGTAGTGAAAATGTGAGATTTAGACCGAATTCTATCGTTTAAGGCCTCAAACGGACATTTTTATGTTATTTGGACATTTTTACAATTTTAGAAAAAATTTATGTCTTTCGTGTAATTTAAGCTTTTTAATTCATATTTAAGCTTTGTAAAACCCTAGGGCTGAACGTTTTGTCCTTTGATCAATTAATAAAATTTGAAGCTTTCGTGCTCTTTGCCCATTCTCGGATTCGATTCGAATTGGATGCCAATTTCCTAGGAATTCGAAAAATCAATAGGGATTGAAAGTCATAGTTCCGGTATTCTACGGAATCAACGGATCTGTGACGGGTTCTTTGCTTGTACGCTGCGTCAGTTGGTATAAGAGCTGCGTTCGTTCTTGAATCAACGATGCCGCCTCGAAAAGTAGTTAATCAACGTCGTGCTGCAGAGGAGGACGAGTTAGATCGGAGGATCGAGTAGATCATGGATACTCGGCTGGGGGTGGTGTTGGAGCGTAGACTGGACGTGGTTGTGGATCGCTTAGCCGAAAGGATGGGAGCGCTGATGGAGGCTCGGCAGGCGGTCGACCTGAGTTGCGGCCGAGTCCCTAATCCGACTGCAGACTTGGAGGATGATGATGATGATTCCTATTCTGAAGGGAACGAAACTGAGTATGATAGAGGGAATCGTAGGAGAGGTTGATTGCTGACTGCTAAAATATACCAGAGGCGATGGGAGACAGGCTTAAGGACCGATATCCCTGAATTCCAAGGGGGCTTGCAGCCAGAGAAGTTTCTAGATTGGCTAGCAACGGTGGAAGAGGTCCTGGAGTTCAAGGGGGTTCCTAATGATAAGCGAGTACAGCTTGTGGTGACTCGACTGCATGGTAGGGCGACGGCTTGGTGGCAGCGGGTGAAGCTTACCCGTAGCAGAATAGGAAAACCTAAGATAACGTTGTGGGAGAAGATGAAGAAAAATTTGAGGGCTGCCTTTCTACTTTATAATTTTCAACAGATCATGTACCAACGCTTGCAGAACTTGAGGCAGGCAGTAGGTCAGTGGACAAATACACCAGCAAGTTTTACCAATTGATTGCTCGTAACGAGCTTCAGGAGACCGAGGATCAACTGGTGGCAAGATATATTGGCGAACTGAGAGTGCAACTACAGGACACGATCAACTTGTTCGACCCTGTTAGTGTGTCTTCCGCTCATCAGAGAGCCTTGATTATCGAGAGGCAACTGAAGCGAGCGGGCAGCGGGGTGACTAATGGAGGTGTCGCCGTTGCAGGAACTGGTAGGGTCATCCGAGCTGGCAGTGGTAGTACTATTCTTGTGCATCCATCGAAACCTGCTAACATTGGGCCAAGCAGTAGCGGAGCGAAGTGCTTCAAGTGTGAAGAACCCAGACATAAGCAGTCTGAGTGCAGAAAAGGGGAAAAGGGGGCGATGTTTATCGAAGAGGATCAGTCTGATGAAGCAGCTTTTGTAGCGAGAGGCGATGGAGATCCCGAATTCGACGAGGAGGAAGAGATCGTGATAGGAGATGGGGTGCCCAATCTGATGGTAAGGAGGTCTTGTATGACCCCGAGAGCTGCGGACGAAGACTGGCTGCGTAACAACATCTTCCAAATCACCTGCACCATCGAGAATAAGGTTTGTCGTTTCATGATAGACTCAGGCAGCTGCGAGAACATTGTATCTGCTAAGGCCGTGCAGAAGTTGGGCCTACATACAGAACAACATCCCAAATCGTATAAGCTGGCGTGGCTGAAGAAATGAGGTGAAGTAAGTGTGTCGAAGCGTGCTCCGGTTACGTTCTCTATCGGCTCTCGATATAAGGATTTTGTTTGGTGTGATGTTGTTATTATGGATGCGTGTCATTTGCTGTTGGGGAGACCCTGACAGTTTGATAGGAGTGTGAGCCATGATGGGAGGACCAACAAATATAACTTCATGTATAAGGGGTTGAAGATTGTACTAGTGCCAAATAGGGACAGGGACGCCATCGAGCCCCGACTTGCGGATCCGGTTACCAGAATCAACATGCTGTTGTTAGAAAACCGAGCACATGCGCAGCAGAAAAGTTAATTACGATAAAAATCAAATTTTTATCGCGTGCTCGTTTAATCGAAAACTTCAAGATCATATCTTGACATAAGAATCGTCTTCTAACCGAATAGACAACATCACATATCGAATCTACAAGAAAAGTTTAGACTTTTATACTAACCTTGTTGATTCGAATCAATCGAACTAACCGTTCAAGTGTCCGGTCTCTAGTTCGACCACATGAGCACATCTCCATCGAGATTAGACTCATCTCGACCCGTACACTCCGATCTAGGTCACCGATCTCGAACGGAATCGTCACGGAATGAAATGATATCTTCAAGGACGTCAAGGACAATACCGAAACGCCGAGCCAGAGCCAAAAAGAACTTCGATTGGCCTTGGGATTTGTGCGGCTGAGTTGTTGTTATTGCCTCAGTCGAAACCTTCTCTCTTTATCTTTAATATTGGTTGATGATCGATTGTGTTGTGTGATTATCTGTAAGAACATATCTATATATATCTTTACCATAGGGACTAAAATGCAATTATTAATTAATCCACATTAATTAGTAAATCACAAATGAGTCCTCATACTTAAGTCATTCAATGACTTGTCCTTGTTATAAGAAAGAAATATCAAACAAGTCCTTGACACAAGTTTCCATCAATAGACAATCTATTTATAGAAACTCTCCAAATAAGAAAACTATCGTATTTCCTTAATTAGATTTATCTTTGGTATTGAACTCGGCTTCAGGATGTGCTAGTACCCTTGCAACCACATTGCAAGCCTCATTCGATAATTAATTCATAATTAACTTTCTTAATTAGAATTAATTCTTTTCTTCGTTTAAACACGTTCATTGTGTGTGACTAACTACGTTAATCATCAAATGGCAATGGGATTATAGTATCAACTCATTTGACACTACCAGAAACTCTTTTTGTAACCAAAAGCATAATTCCCAAAATGCCATTGGTTCCCAAAATTCACGAGTGACACCTAGCAGCATATCGTGACAATCCAAATGATGACGAATGTATAATTGAAACATTCTGATGAACCTTTGATTGTATATGACATGCATTGAATCCCTTCACTACAAGATCCCGATCTAGCCAGAGCCATTTCATTAAATGGACCACATACATCGCTATGTATGAGTTCTAAAACTTCTTCAGCCCTCTTCATTTGTCCTACAAATGGAGTCCTAGTCATTTTGCCTTGAAGACAAGACTCGTAAGTCGGATTGGGTTCTGAACCCAATGGAACTATAAGTCTCATCTTCTCCAACTTACTTATCCTATCATCTGCAACATGCCCTAGTCTAAGGTGCCAAAGTTGCTTTAGACTTGGAGTAGATTCGAACACGGTATTAATCTCAATCGTATTCGAAAGCATTTCATTTCTAGCTCTAAGATAATAAAGGTCATCGTTTAAATAACCAACACCAATAAGTTTATTACCATAATAAATGTCGTAAACATCATGCTTGAAATCAAACAAATAACCACTCCTAGTCAAACTAGAAATACAAATAATGTTCCGATAGGCGTTTGGTAAAACTAAAACACGATCTAGAAATAAAACATATCCATCCAGATGTAATGAAGTCAACCCCACAGCTTTGGCCGCAACACTTGCTCCATTGTCGATCTTTAGGCAGACCTCATTCCTTTCGAGGACCCTACTGCTTGCTAGTTCATGTATAAAAGTACCAATTTCTCAAACTTGCACTTATATCAAAAACCCATATAGTAGATGAGCTAAACGGACTATTACAACAGGCAAGAGATGGATTTACCTTCCAAAAGCTTGTCCTTTTTCCCTTGGTTCGCTTTCAATCACTCCAAGTATTGAGAGCATTTCCTATTCTAATATCCATACTTGCTACAACCGGAAACAATTTCCTTTGTTTACAACTACCTCTATCCTTTGTCTTTCTCTTGAATACAAGACACTTATCTTCCATGATGTCTTCACTAAGAGCCATGGATGAAAGAGTCAATTAAACATATCCTATACGCTCTAAGTTTCAGACAATATCAAGGTGCTGTAACTAGTCCTTTTAGGCCCAGTAGAGCTATTCGTGTTAAGTATGCTAACGAACGGATTAGAGATATCATATCAAGTAATGCAGAAAGTAACAAGATTCCAATTAGTGAATTTATGTATATTGACCATAATGATCATGGACTTTCAATCAAAATGGTCTTCCACTATCTTTTCAAATCCTACACTTCCAAAATAGGAAACGAAAATCCTAATCGGGAAAGACTCCTAGCGGGCGATTGAATTCCCATGAAATGCTCATTCCTCAGGTGCTTGCCATTATTGGAAACAAGCAATCTACAAGCGAACAACTCCTTGTTCAATACATCTCTATGTACTGCTCAATCAATTCGGCTCCTAGTACTATGGACCTCAGGTGTCTGCCGTTATTGGTCCATCAGACATAGTTAAGTCTGACCCACCAAACCCTAGATGTCAGCTGCCTCAGGTGCCTGCCGTTATTGGCAACCGAAAATCTAAAACATCACATGTTTAACATTCATTCAAAAAGATCTCTTAGTCTGTCTTGTGCCCCCGTGTGTCCACGACCGACAGCGAAACAAACTAAAACTCTTTGGAGAATGCTTTGGTGGAGAGCCATGACAGAGGTTCGCAACCTCATGCCATTCTTGACTTAATTATTTTAATTTGGAAGATTTTCTTTTAGGTGACCTAATTACTATTTGGTTTCACTTTGCACATTATCCGTATTCACACATCACATGCATAAATATGTACTCGGAATCGATAAAAGCGTGATCATGGACTTACTATTAGCCTAATCCTAGAGCCACAAGAAATAAGCAAAATTTCCTAAAGTCCATAATCACACACCATGCTCGAAATTTATAGAAGGAAATAAATTTCGTGCCAATTTTGTAACTCTTTACAAAATATTCAAATATCTCATATTAAGAAATTTCCAATTTTGAAAAATATACAAGATATCATATATCTAGTGTATTTTCAAAATTCCTTTTTGATATCAAATATCAAATCTCTAATCTCATTAGAATAGGATATCAAATATCCAATTTCATAAAATCAAATTTTTTGAAAAAAAAATTTGGTAATTAATTGTTTCGAAAATCTTATTTCCGAAAATATCGAAATTTACTCGTTACGCGACGAGCGCCGGTTCTGGACAGCCATGTCCAGTCTCGCACTTCACAGTCTCGCCCAGTCGCGAATAGTCGCGTCCCTTAGCGAACAGTCGCGTCCCTTTGCGAGTAGTCGCGCCCAGTCGCGAACAGTCGTGTCCCTTCACGAACAGTCGCGAACAGGACATCAGCGATTACTGCAACCTTTTCAGCCTCTGTGGCCATCTAGCAGCCACTTGTTGTGGCTGTTCCTGGCCACGTAAAGGCCATCTCACGACTGACCTTTTACCCAAGAGTGATCACCGGTTCAGTGATCTAAACCCGGTTACAAGAAACGGTTTCTCGTACCTTGTTCGATACCGATTTATCAAACACTTTAATAAATCATAATCAACCACCAAATTAGGCACAAAACATGTATCTAATCGATTAGAAGGGTGGCTCTGATACCACTGTTAGAAAACCGAGCACGTGCGCAGCGGAAAAGTTAATTACGGTAAAAATCAAAATTTATCGCATGCTCGTTTAATCGAAAACTTCAAGATCATATCTTGACATAAGAATCACATTCTAAACGAATAGACAACATCACATATCAAATCTACAAGAAAGTTTAGACTTTTATACTAACCTTGTTGATTCGAGTCAATCGAACTAACCGTTCAAGTGTTCGGTCTCTAATTCGTCCACACGAGCATGTTTCCATCGAGATTAGACTCCTTTCGACCCATACACTCTGATCTAGGTTACTGATCTCGAACGGAATCGTCACGGAATGAAAGGATATCTTCAAGGACGTCAAGAACAATACCGAAACACCGAACCGGAGCCAAAAAGAACTCCGACGGGCCTTGGGATTTGTGCGGCTGAGTTGCTGTTATTGCCTCAGTCGAAACCTTCTCTCTTTCTCTCTAATATTGGTTGATGATCGATTGTGTTGTGTGGTTATCTGTAAGAACATATCTATATATATCTTTACCATAGGGACTAAAATGCAATTATTAATTAATCCACATTAATTAATAAATCACAAATGAGTCCTCACACTTAAGTCATCCAATGACTTGCCCTTGTTATAAGAAAGAAATATCAAACAAGTCCTTGACACGAGTTTCCATCAATAAACAATCTATTTATAGAAACTCTCCAAATAAGGAAACTATCGTAATTAAATTTATCCTTGATATTGAACTCGGCTTCAAGATGTGCTAGCACCCTTGCAACCACATTGCAAGCCTCGTTCGATAATTAATTCCTAATTAACTTTCTTAATTAGAATTAATTCTTTTCTCGGTTTAAATACGCTCATCGTGTGTGACTAACTAGGTTCATCATCAAATGGCAATGAGATTATAGTATGAACTCATTTGACACTACTAGAAACTCTTTCTGTAACCAAAAACATAATTCCCAAAATGCCATTGGTTCCCAAAATTCACGAGTGACACCTAGCAGCATATCGTGATAATCCAAATGATGACGAATGTATAATTGAAACATTCTGATGAACCTCTGATCGTATATGCCATGCATTGAATCCCTTCACTACAAGATCCCGATCTAGCCAGAGCTACGGTAAATGCCAAACTCTATAGCCGATTATATGGACTCTCTAATTTCATTCTTAGATTTGTAGTACTTGAACAGAAACTCTTTTCTATTCGAGTCTATCTACCCCGGCCAAGGATTTCTCGATTGAACAGAACTCATATCCATAGGCCCTTTTCCCTGTTTACTCAGGTTAGTGAATTTTGTCTTGATCGGACACCTAACTCCAAGTATAACTAACTATGACCACTATCTGCCGAATACTCATGCTAAGCACAAATATATTAGCAGTAGCAAATCCTAATTACCTATACTTGAGATAGCGTTCCATCTTAGGTCTAAGGACTATATGCACTAATACGATCCAGATAACATTCATTGACATTAGTAAATTACCGTATGAATATTATCTGCACGTTACGTTCGACTACTTATCATATAAGTATCCACATATCTGTCATAATAACAGTTATCATATAGCATGAGACTCACTATTCCATCTTCATTAGTATCTGTATACTAATTATGGAAACAGATAGAGGTGACGATCTATCTGGAGAAATAATGTCCAATTAAGTCTCCTACGATCGTGCACAGTTTAAAGATATTCTTACCGAATTACTTCGTCACTCATATTCTTAACTCTTAAGAATGAAGCATTCAAAATATTTTAAGGACTTTATTTTAATAAACATAAACAATATACGAATAATAGAATAAACTTTATTGCCATAAAAGGAATTATCCAAATACATAAATCAGGCTCTAGGACATATCGCTAACAGCTGTCCCTTACTCGATTTCAGGAAGAGTTGCATGATGCGGAGTATATGTTTTCTCTCGTGGGCATGGAGGTTGTGGAGGAGGACATTGCACCTGTCGAGTCCTTGCTGATTTTGAAAGAATTCCAGAATGTCTTTCTTGAGGAGTTGCCAAATGGACTACCACCTTTGCAGGACATCCAACACCATATTGGCCTTCAGCCTGGTGCATCCCTTCCGAACAAGCCACACTACAGGATGAGCCCGACTGAGCATGAGGAGTTGAGAAGACAGGTGGAGGAGCTGGTATCGAAGAGGTTCATTCGGGAAAGTATGAGCCCGTGTGCCGTTCCAGCACTTCTAGTACCCAAAAAAGATAGATCCTGGCGTATGTGTGTAGACAGTCGAGCCATCAATAAGATAACGGTCAGGTATCGTTTCCCCATTCCTCGTTTGGATGATTTGCTTGACCAGCTGAGTGGTGTCAGGATTTTTACTAATCTGGACTTGAAGAGCGGATATCACTAGATTCGGATTCGGGTTTGTGATGAGTGGAAGACTGCGTTCAAGACTAGAGAAGGGTTATATGAGTGGCTGGTAATGTCGTTTGGGTTGTCAAATGCATCGAGTACGTTCATGAGAGTGATGAATTAGGTTCTGCGGCCTTTCATTGGCAAGTGCGTGGTTGTGTATTTTGATGACATCTTGATCTACAGCGTCGACCCCGAGCAACATCTGATCCACTTGCGCGAAGTAATTTCTGTCCTTCGACACGAGAAACTCTATGCTACATTGAAGAAGTGTGTTTTTATGAGGTCGGAAGTTCTTTTCCTTAGTTATATTGTTTCTGCTGATGGTTTGAGGGTTGACTTGTCCAAGGTCGAGGCAATCAAACAGTGGCCTAGACCTACGAATATTACCGAAGTTAGGAGCTTCCATAGTTTAGCTTCCTTCTACAGGCTATTTATTCACCACTTCAGCAGTATTATGGCTCCCTTAACTGACTGCATGAAGGGCGGCGGATTCGAGTGGATTGAGGGGGTAGAAGCGGCATTCCAGGAGATCAAGGAGCGTTTGACAATCGCCCCGATCATTGTCCTACCTGATTTTCAATAACCCTTTGAGCTGCATTCTGATGCATCGAAGGTAGGGATTGGAGCAGCCTTGAACCAGAACAGTAGGTCAATTGCCCTTTTCAGCAAGAAGCTAAAAGGAGCGAAGGTGAGGTACAGCACTTACGACGTGGAGTTTTATGCTGTAATGCAGGCAGTGAAACACTGGCGGCATTATCTTTTCCACAAGGAGTTCATTTTGTATACCGACCATGAGGCCCTGAAACACCTTCATAGCCAGGATAAGGTGTCAGCCCGTCATGCATCGTGGGTGGCTTACTTGGAACATTTCACTTTCGTGGTGAAGCACAAGAGCGGAGTCACTAATCACGTTACTGATGCTCTTAGTCGGAGGCATAGCGTTCTGAGAAGGATGAAGGTTTAGATACCTGGTTTTAGTTCTTTTACTAAGTTGCTTAAAGTCGACCCCTATTTTTGTGTGGCACTTGCTAGAGTTCGGGCTGAAGAGAGAACGGAGTATGTGTTGCAGGATGGTTTTCTTTTCAGGGATAATCAGCTCTGTATCCCAGAATGTAGTTTGAGGACCCACATTATTGAGCAGCTACACGACGAGGGTCATGTGGGGAGAGATAAGACCTTGCATCTAGTACAAACACCCTATTTTTGGCCTACAATTCGTAAAGAGGTGGAGAAGTACATGTACCGCTGTAAGGTTTGTGAAGTGTCCAAGGGCATTGCAACTAACGCAGGGTTGTACATGCCCCTGCCGATTCCCTCGCAGCCATGGGTGGATATCAGTATGGATTTTGTCCTCGGCTTGCCCTGTACCCAGCGAGGCAATGATTCTATATATGTGGTCATTGATAAATTTTCCAAGATGACACACTTTATTCCGTGCAAGAAGACCACTGATGTCGTGCGGATCGCTCAGCTGTATTTTCGGGAGGTTTACCGTTTGCATGGTCTACCCATCTCTATTGTGTCTGACAGGGACACCCGTTTCCTAAACCATTTCTGGCAGAGCCTATGGAAGATGGTGAACACCTAGCTGAACTTCAGTACGGCTTATCGCCCGCAGACAGATGAACAGACAGAGGTGGTTAACAGGTCCTTCAGTAATCTGTTGAGGGGTCTAGTAGGGGAGCACGTGAAGAGCTGGGACCAGAAGTTGAGCTAGGCAGAGTTTGCGCACAATCATGCTATTAATCGCAGCACCGGTTTCAGTCCTTTCCAGATGGTGTACTCCGTTACTCCCAGAGGTCCTCTTGATCTGTTACCCATGCCGGATAAAACTAGAGTCCATGGAAAGGCAGCTGACTTCATTCACGAGCTGCAAGAGATTCATGAAGAAGTGCAGAATAATTTGAAGGCTGCCAGGAAATACAAGATCGCTGCTGATAAAAGGAGAAGGCACGTGGAGTTTTAAGTTGGCGATTTTGTCTGGGTTGTCCTTACAAAGGATCGTTTTTCTACTGGTGACTACCACAAGCTCGCTGCCAGAAAGATTGGTCCTGTGGAGGTCATTGAGAAGATCAATTCGAACGTCTATCCGCTTAAGCTTCCCAGCCACATTCGTACTGCCAATGTGTTTAATGAGAAGCACTTGATTCCTTATGCAGGTGATAGCTCGGACGATGACGATTCGATGGCGAATTCTCTCCACCCAGGAGAGAATGATGCGACATAAGACGTGGCAAATCGGTATCTTGAGAAAAACAGGTTCTGATGACCCTGTTTCGAGAAAAACGGTCTCTGAAGCACAACTCACTCTTTTGGCCGTGAAAAGACAAGATTTAGACCGAATTCCATCGTTTAGGGCCTCAAATGAGCATTTTTATGTTATTTGGGCATTTTTGCAATTTTAGGAAAAGTTTATGTCTTTCGAGTAATTTTCCAATTTCTTAGGAATTCGAAGAATCAATAAGAATTGAAGGTCATAGTTCCAGTATTATGCGAAATCAACGGATCTGTGACAGGTTCTTTGCGTGTACGCTGCATCAAGTATATTTATGTCATACCCACAAATCAACCGTAGACTCGAATCTACCCTTAAAACAATCTATCAAAGCTGATTTTAGGTTATTCTACCCCTAATTTATATATAGAATACCACTTTCGAGAATTCAACATAGACGTTGAAATTAAAAGGAAATTGACAAGAGTTTAAGATAAATAAGACACGACTGTACCACAAGAACCCTAAAATCCAAGAAAATACTCCCTCTTGAATGTATGCTTTCCCTTACTGCCGCCCACACTTTGAGGCTCACGGCCATTTGGGCTTTTATATGAAAAAAATATGAAAAGCTCCCAAAATCTAGTTTCCTATCTATTAGAGTTCAAATTCCTAAAATCAAGCCCAAGAGATATCTACGTAATCTTCTTTTCCAAACTTGATTTTTGAAATATTCCATCCTTGATATCTGATTTCCTCAAGTTCACATGCTTCCTGAAACTTCTCGAAATAACTTGGGGGCAAGTCGAGAGAGTTTCTTCAGCTCTTGATGAATAATGGGCCAAAGCCTGGATCGTCTAAATAATCCTCACGCTCTCTTAAATATGTCCATTCATCGATCTCGAACTCTCGAGCACTTGTAGGTCCGTAAATATCTATCCACAAATAGAACTCAATCAATAGCACGAAATTCATAGGACTAATCGAATTAATCATATAGAAGAGAGATAAAATACTTGACAACATAGAAAATAGAAATAAACTAAAAACTGACCTATAAACTACTAAAACTCAACTAATTCAACGACCTAGCGTCCATTTATAGCCCAAAAATATATAAATTAACTCATATCTATCGAGTTATCACACCCCTAAACCTGATTTTTTTGCTAGTCCTCGAGCAAAACAAAATAAAAGAAAACAATCAAACATCCCTCAGCTAACTAGACATGGAAAGACCTCTTTAATGTATCAGCAAAACAATCAAACATCCCTCAGCTAACTAGACATGGAAAGACCACCTTAATGTATCAGCCGTGATGGCATCTACCCTGATAGTCCAATTCATGCCTTCACTTAACCCTCAATCAAGAGAAATCATATGAACCATCCTCCACTAAAACAAAACATTTTATTCATGAAAAGCATCTCATGTCATGATACGAAACCGATATCAATAAATCAAAAGCTTAAGTAAAACATGTTTCGTAATGATTCATAGAAAATTACCTATCATACCCTATCCATTACATCTAAGGTTCAGAATGTTTTTGGCAAAACCACAAAAGCAAGATTTTTTTTTCCTCGACGGCAACCCATGTAACGAGCATTTGATCAATGGCTCTCGGTCTAGTTGGCCTAAGGCATTCGGTGACGAAGCACCCCTCAGATCAAATATTCGAGTTAACCAATCGAATTTTGCTTTTCAAAATTCTTTTTCCATTTT
This sequence comes from Punica granatum, assembly GCF_007655135.1. NCBI lineage: Eukaryota > Viridiplantae > Streptophyta > Magnoliopsida > Myrtales > Lythraceae > Punica > Punica granatum. The sequence continues at coordinate 41,030,700 of NC_045127.1, read as the reverse complement.
TTTCTTTTTCTATCAATTTCTTTACCCCAATGGAGACCCATAGCTTTCAATCGATGACTCCCGCAATAGTTGGTTCAAGGCATTGGGTGGTAAGGCACCCCGAGGATCTAATTGCTCGAGTCACCCATTGAGTTTTTTTTTTATTCACCCTAGTTTTTACCTAAATGGAATCCTTTGACGCGAATACTGACATGATCAATGAAGGTACCCGGTTACTCAACCCTCCCAAGTACTTTTCATGGTATTTATTTATATTTATTTAATATGTAACATAAACAACTTCCTTTTGATGCCCCTAGATAAATATCCCCTTAGGTTTCACTTCAAGAAAGAATCCAGAATAAGTCTTATTGCCCATACGCATATTTTATGAAAAATAAAGACTTGTTTCGACCGGAGACACATCAAGACAAGAGACCATATTTTTTTAAAAACCAAATATTTAATAGTTTTAGCTTTGGACAGTTGAAAATGACAAATCTTAATAATGAAATAATATCCAAAAATCCTTTTTCCATAAAAAAATAAATGCAAATTACTATTCGTCCTAATTGAAAATCAATCCAAACCAATCTCATCCAGTCAAGCTGAGGAATAACAATCCTAGACACAAGTCTAACCTAAAAAAAATGAAAACCTAATAAAAAAATAAAACCTAAAAACAGACCTATAAAAATTCGTAGCGATTATTGAATTTAACAATATTAGCACAACTACCATAAGTTTAACAGACAAAACAAGGCAAAGCAACCCCAATCCTAAACTAAACATTTAGCTTATCGACATTCCCTTCCCCCCAATCTATATATATAAATTACTAATTTTAATTACAAATTACAATTTGAGTATTTTTTAATTTATAAGTTAAATTTGAATTTTTTTAATATTTTGCTTAATTAATATTTTTAAAAAATAAATTAATTAATTAATTACATAACAAATATTGTAATTAGAATGTGAGATAGAAATTAGAATGTAAATATATTTTACTTGATGAAAATAAAGTTCTTGCATAAGAAATTGTAATTAGAATATTGTAATTGATGAAAATTAATGAGTTATTAATTTTGTGAAAATTAGAATAATATAAGTAAAAATCAATAAAAATTTAGCATATAATTAATTAATTGAATATATATATAAATATAATGTAGGATGAAAATTAGAAATAATTAACTTAATTAATAAATTAATTTGATGAAAATTAGAATTTAATTAATATGAATATATATTTGCCTAAGGTGTGAAATTGCCTAATTATAATGTTTTATGTTGTATAGGTTCGTGGATTGTCCTGAGTGCCCCTTAGAGTTTTCGCTAAGTCGCATTGAACATATAGTCGAGTAATTACGCTTATATATATAATTAATGTTAATCAATAGTTGAAACTTTAATGTTTAGTTAGATTGATTGTATATGACCCTAGGTCAGTCGCCATTTTAGAAGCGTGGAGAAGGAGGATGGGATTTGGGAAAGTGGTCGAGCCTTCCCACTATGGATTTGGTTATGTTATATTATTTGATGCGGCATAATAAGGAGAAATGGATATTAGTTATTGTTTGTGCCTAGGTGATTGATATATTAATTGATGTGTTGTCTACTCTTTGTATTTTTTAATCAATGTGTTTAGATGAATGTCCCTCCACATCGGAAATGGATGTACAATAGAAATAATCCGAATCATAAAGATATTAGGTAAGAGTTTATTGATAGGGTGAAGACATTCTTGGAACACGCTTCCAGTTTACCGAATTGCGTAAGGGGAAAAATTCAATGTCCATACTTCAAGTGCTGGAACAAAGGGTGTGTTCCACTTGCTATGGTTAAAGAGTATTTGTATCGAGATGGTTTCAAGCCTAACTATTGGTATTGGACTAATCATGGGGAAGTCGATCCTTACACGGCTTCTAATTCTGCTGTAGTAGTAGCGGATTCGAATGCAATTTGGATTGAGGAGAATCCACTGGATAGGTATAGAGACATGGTCTATGATGCAATGAGGTAGGATTATGGGCATGAAATGCATTTAGGATCTCCGATGTCTGTTGTTTATGAGCCAAATCCGGAGGCCCGACACTTTGCATTGAGTTTTGCCGCAAGATTAGTGAGCGTCAAAAGTGATTATAATGTGGCCCAATGTGCGGTTAATGAGCTTCTAGCCATGATATACAGTCTCTTTCCGATGGACGATGATATTCCTAAAAACTTTTACTACGTAGAGAAGTTAGTGTCAAGTCTTGCATTGAGCATAGTCACTTTTGATTGTTGTCCAAAAGGCTGCATGATGTCTACTTGTAATAGGTGCAAATTCGGTGATGATGAGAGGTATAAACGTCGTTATGATACTAAAGGCAAAATTAAGGTAGTGGCGAGGAAAAAAATTCACCACTTGCCTATCATCCTGAGATTGAAAAGGCTTTATGCGTGTCCGATCTCAACAAACAACATGAAATGGCATTACAAGAATTGTCACCCTGAAAATGTAATGTTTCATCCATCCAATGGGAGATCTCGGAAGCACTAAGACAAGGTACACTCATACTTCAATTCTAACCCTCGTAATATTCATCTCGGATAATGTTCAAATGGGTTCACTCCATTCGAAAAAGGGAAGAAGTCTTACTCACATTGGCCTGTTGTTATTGTTCTCTACAACTTGCCTCCAAAATTGTGTATAACATCGAAGTATGTGTTTATGACATGTATCATACATGGGCAGCCAAAAAATCCAAAGTCAATGATAGATGTGTACTTGCAGCCACTTATTGATGACCTGAAGGAGCTGTGGCACATTGGGAATTACTACTTATGATGCTTCGATAAGACAAAACTTTAACATGATGGCTGCTTTGATGTGGATATGAATGATTTATCAACTCATGCTATGCTGTCGGGTTGGATGACTGTAGGGAAATTGGCATGTTAGCATTGTTTAAGTTATAGTAATGCTTTCACACTTAACCATGGCCATAAAACAGTTGGTTCGATTGCCACACAATGTTCTTACAAAAAAACCATTCATATAGAAAGGACAAAAGGAACTTCAAGACAGGGATGATTGAGCGAGAAGAACCACTGCCAGTGTTAGATGGTCAATAGAATATTCGAATGGGTTAGCTGTAACGTGAAGAAAGTGACAGAAGAAAGACATGTCTAGGATGACGATTATGGGAAGAATCACAATTTCATCAAGTAGAGCATCTTTTGGAAGTTGCCGTACTAGAAGGATCGCCTCATCCGGCATAAATTAGACGTCATGCATATTTAGAAGAACATCTTTGACAACATTTTCAATACCATCATGGACATCAAGGTTACAACAAAAAACAACATCAATACTTGAATGGACTTGAAAATGGTGTAATCGTCCTGAGCTATATCTGGTGTAAGAAAGTGGCGGAGGCTTTCAAATGCCTAAGGTCCAGTATGCGTTCTCACACCATCAGAAACGCAAGATTTGTGAATGGGTGAGCAAGCTCCAGAAGCCGGATGGATATTCGTCCAATATAGTAAGATCAGTTGATCTCAATCAATGTACCTTTAAAGGGTGGAAGAGCCACGATTGTTACGTCTTCATGGAGAAATTATTGCCTATCGCATTCATGGACTTGCCCTATCAATACCCTTGATAGAGCTCAGCAAGTTTTTTAAAGATTTGTGTTCCACGACCTTAAGGCACGAAGACTTGGACGTGATGGAGCAGAGTATTCGCATAATATTGTGCAAGTTGGAGAGGATCTTTCCTCCCATGTTTTTTGATTGTATGAAGCATTTGCCGATACATTTGGTAGATAAGGCACAAAATGGAAGGCCCATTCAATTCAAGTGGATGTACTGATTCGAGAGGTATCTTGCAAACTGAAGCGGACCATTAAGTAAAAAAGCTCGTGTTGAAGGATCAATTTGCACAACATATTTGAGCTTGGAGATAGTAAATTTCTACTCGTATTATTTATAAACTGATGCACATACTCCAAGGACACGAGTTCCTCGTAATGATGATGGTGGGACATCCAGTACTTCGCCTCTAATATATGGGGTTTTTAATCAACTGGGACGTCATGCGGGAATTAGTGATAAGAGATACTTGAATGATGTTGAGTTTCAATCTGCACGCTTGACGATGTTACTTAATTGCCCCGAGATTAAGCCATACTCTTAGTAAGTACCCATTAAATAATTATATATATGGAAAAAAAAAAACCTTCTGAATGTAATCCATATGATGTATGGATTTAATCTAACCACTTTGCCCCTATTTGATAATGTAGTATATTTACTACTAGTTTGAACGTTCCTCAAAATCAAGTATGGCAAAAGACTAAGGATGACTTCGTCAAATGGTTCGAGCAAGTGGTATGTACATGGTTAATAAATCAAACTCGAACACTCAATGTTGCATATTCCCAAGACTATGTATACCTAACTCATGGAATGTCGTCCTTCCGTAGATACTTAATCCGATTAATGAAATTGCCAATGAAACACTATGTGCTCTTGCATTGGGTCCCGACATACGCATGAAGACATATTAAATATATTTCGTCAATGGTTACGAGCTTCAAATGATCAACTCGACCAACATAGGACGACTATGAATTATAGAGTATCGGCGAGGGGGTTGGAGGACATGATTATTACGGCATATTAAAGGAGGTGATAGAGTTGGAATATTCTTGATTACCTGTCAAGATGGTAGTCCTATCTTTTATGAATGGTTCGATCCTACTTTTGGTACGGTAACGAGAATGAATCCTCGAGATAGTTTACCAAGATGGTAGTCCTATTTTTTGTGAATGTTAAGGCCCGTTTGGTTTCAAAATATTTTTTAACTCTGCTCCACTTAACTCCACTTATCTTCAATTCAACAACACAATTATTACTTTTCTTCTTTCTTTAATTTTTTTAACAATTCAATTCAATTTTTAATACTAAATTTCGTCAACTATTTATTACTTTTTTCACAATTTAACAACACAATAATTACTTTCTCTCAACTATTTTTCACTATTTTTCACAATTCAACAACACAATCATTACTTTCTCTCAACTATTTTTCACTATTTTTCACAATTCAACAACACAATCATTACTTTCTCACAATTATTCATTACTTTTTCATATTTTTTCTCATAATTTAACAATACAATTATTATAAACCAATTATAACCAAAACTCAACTCTACTCGATTCTAATACCAAACACAATCTTAACTTTTCAGACGAGTTTTAATGAAACTAGACCTAGAACCAGATTTATTTCGGCCAGGTTTATCTTGAGCTTTTTGATGCAAATTGCGCAGATTTTTTCTTTTAATATCAATGAACTAAATGTAATGGGCCTCAGTTGCCTTAATTCATGCCTAGGCCGCTTATTCTCTGTAAAGTAATGAAAGTGCACTCCTCAATAACACGTCCTTAGTCATTGTTTATTATAAACTTCTATAGCCTACAAAATAAAAATGAAAAATGAAAAAACTGAAAACAGTGAAATAATTCCTACTTCTAAATTTAGCACAGTATATAAATACCTACATAAAGTGAGAAAAATTAAAATAATCATAGAATACTCCCTTGAATCGATGTAGGTGTTCCTCTTGAATTGCATGATACCACCACTTGCTCGATTGCCACTTTAGCTCATTCCTTTGTCTTTGAACCCTTTCTTTCAATTCTTGATAAAGTGCCTGCAATACGAATTTATACAATCATTAAATTGTTGAGACATAAAATTTTTGATCAATTTCAGTAATTGGAAGAAAATTAAAATTTCATCTCGATTTGTCGCTCTTGGTAGGGTCTAGCCACTTCAAGATTTCAAGAAAATCCACATCTTCAAATTCTTTTCCATTAAGCGGTAAATCCTTAGGTGGATCTTTTGGATCACTTGTATTGTCAGGTGGCATGGTATCGAGTCCCTCTCGAACTTCTTCCTCCGTTGATGTGGTGCCATCCTCGAGTTTAGTGGTATTGACGCTTGTGATCTTGTGCTCCTCAAATTGTTGCTCGCACCGCGTCATGGTCATCGTGGCTTCTTCAATACTTCCTTCCTTCCGAAATCGGTGTCATCTAGAAAATTCTTCATAGGATTGGTTGCGAAGGAAGCTCTCCCTGTCTCTCGATTCTCTGTCCTGTAGCTTCTGTTTCTTCTGCTAGAGCCGCTTGTGACTGTAAAGAGTACATGAAACGTTCCTCCATCATACTTGGCTTTTCTTCTTGCACTGGAAATCATTGTTGTGGTTTAAAACCAAACAGATTCGGCCATGCCGCCGGTTGATCTTGCCACGAGAAGTTGGGTGGATTCCACCAATCTGCGTAACCCTCAGCTATATGTCTCGCCATCGAGCTCTCCATCGACGATTCATCATCATCGGACCACATCTTGTAAATATACCTACAAAAATTCAAGAAAGAAAACTAGATTATGCTTGAAAATATAAAATAAAACTTGATTGACAACTAAGTTGCTTAGTATCAGAGGTAGTAGAAAATTTTAATAAAGAAATTCTCGGCAATGGAGTCAAAAACTTGTTTGATGGTTTTATAATCCCGCAAGTGCACGGGCCGTAACAAATAATATAGAGTGAGTGAAATATCATTCCCACGGGGACTTGACCTAAAGCTCTACTAGCAATCGAAATTCACAACTTAATCAAAGTCAAGCAAGGCGAAAAATCGATTTTAAGGATATTAAAGCAAATTAAAAATAACCAAAAATCAATTGGTGAGACAACCTAGGAAAATAATTTCCCCCACACTTCACTAATCCAATCTACTCCATCTTTCACTAATTCGATTAAGACCCAATCTATTAATCTCAATTTCATAAGTATTTCCTAAGTATCTTCCGAACTTCCTAGGAAAAAACCTAACTCAACCAATCCCGTGTATTCTTATAGGAATTGCAACTAAGTTAAACTCATTAAGTTCTAACTTGAACTGGCTACCTAAGGTGTGTAAGTATTTTCTTATCTTACCCACTAATCAACTCGATTCCTCGAGATTGAACTTAAGCTATTCTATCCATGTTCTAACCCTAAAATTCACTTTCCAAGTTCATTCAGATTAATAGATTATAACAATTGTTGATTAGGCAATTGCAAGCATTAAGCATTAGATAGAATAAATAGAATAAGATAAAATAAAATAAAAACTCATTAGATCAAGAGAAAATAAACAAACTAGTTACATGTGTATTCAATTATAATCCTAGCATATGAAATTACCCCATAGGAATTAAAGTACACATGAAAAAATTCAACATAGACATCAAATCAAAGGTTTAAATGAAATAAGCAAAGATACTGTTGTCAATCTTCGAGCCTTCGACTTCTTCCTCAAGTTGATCTTTGCTTCCTAATGCCGTCCACACCTTAATCTCTCGGCTACTCTGCTTTTATAGGAGAAAGATATAAAAACCTACATATATCTCACTATATCTAATTTCCCATGAAATCAAATTTCAATTTCGTATGTTATGCAACAAGGAATATCTTTCATAGAGCCCAAGAATAAGATCCCAAATAAATCAAAATAAGTCCCTTTTAATTTTCTTTTCCAATTATGCTCGGGACCCACACAAAATATTATAAAACTAAAAATTGGGCAAGTGGATTGATCTGGGTGACTTAGGCTTCCATATCCATGGCTGGGCCCTCTTGGATCAGTAAAACAACTCGTGCATTAAAATTAAGCTTGTCATATCTTTTCATTCGAACTCCAAATCACGAATCGTCTGAATCATTGTGTTCCTAACTCAATAAGCTTTCCATTCATATACAATTTGAATAAAAAAGCTCGAGATAAACCTTTCCAAAAACATGAAGAACTTAGAGGCTGCAAAAGACCATTCAACTAAATGACTCCAAAAATCATCTAAAAACAAACCAAAAACTAATAAAAACTCCTAAAAAACTCTTTAAGAATGCAAATGAATGAAAAATAAACTAAAAACCTATTCAAACTAAGCTAATCTCGATAAACTAGCTCCCATTAGACCAGTAAAAAAGTACTAATAACTCTATTTTCATATAGTTATCACTTTGTACTAGATATTTTTCTTTTTTCTTTTTTTTACAGAGAAAAAAAATCAAGTGTATATGTATTATTTTTCACTTACAATCAATGGGTTAATGAGGATCGACCTTTTTAAATGGATGTGTCTCATATTCTTGGCTACTTAATTATTTTGATTAAGTTATCTATATGGACAGTTTTCATTCACTAGGTTAGTATGTACATAAGGTAGAATATTTGAATTGAAATTTTGCCCGTCAAAGTCACTTGCGAGATTTGAAGCGATTTGAACGGAATGCAATTAAATGATTTATTCGGTTTTTTCAAACCTTGCACTCATGTAGGCCTAGTCGAGGAATACAAGAGGATTTTTTCCAGCACCACGGGTGCATAATCGAGATGTGTTGCCCTACAGAATTGCTTGAAGAGGCCTTAGAAATAGATCAAAACTAATGCCTTAATATAGCGTATGTTGCTGACCGCTTGTAGAAGATATCCGTTTATTACCATAGAGACGGAAAAGGTGACGGAAAACTCCGTTTCTTTCACTCACAAGGGGTGAACGGGAATCTTCTTTTTCAGATGGATCCTTGCATTAGGATAACAAGTTCAATGTCTCATAAAAGATTTGATTTGGAGTTTTTACCCGTCAAGTCTATGGTGAGATTCAAGGCGATGTGCACGAAATGGAGTTAAAAGATCTGATCGGGTTTGTTGATCAATTATGCACCAAAAATAAGTGATTGGAATATCTTAGAGACCAATATAGGCCAATTAATCGGTCTTGAAATTTTGGATGCTGGCAATGAAAAGGTGCTAATGGACGCCATAATTCCGAGAAGTTATATATGTTGAGAAATTGGTGTATATAATTAGGAATAATATTGTAGACCGGCTTTAGGTTATAGCCCAAGAGATGGTTGGTATGATGAAGACCACTTAATTATCATCGACCCATAGGAAAGGCCCATCCATTGATTAATAATTCGGGCCAGTGTTATCAGAATCGGACCGGACCGGGTTGTTCGACCGGTCGAACCGGAAACCGGACCTATATCCGGTCCGGTTCTCTTAAAAACCGAAAATGCAAAAAAAAAAAATCGATGGACCCAAAAAACCGGCCGATTTTTAAATAAACCCATCGAACCTATTCAAATCGGGCGGTTTCATGGGTTCATAAATTTTAAAGGAAATCAGATCTGAATCTTCCAGACCCGAAATCGAAAATGTGCAGGAAATCGCAAAATTGAATCGAAACCCTAGTTTTCTTCCTTCTGTTCTTCATCTTCGCTCAAGTGAGCATCAATTCATCAGTGATTGTTCGTCGTTCCTCTACTTCGATCTTGAGCATCGCAAGTTCTCCATCCAACGGCAGAGTCCAGAGTCTCCTTCTTCTTCTCCTTCGAGCAACAGAGTCCAGAGACTCAGAAGCTTCCTTTTCAGTATTCTCCTTCGAGTTGCAGCTTTTGCAAGGCAGAGTCTCCAGACTCCATCGTTCAGGCTCCAGACAATGGCGGGGCAGCTCCCCAAATGGCAGGAGGCACATCCTGAAACAAGTAAGCCACGGTTCGAGGCCACCCGGGACGGAGGAAATCTGAACTTCAGTAGTTGATCAGGTAGGTCGATCTCTAAGATTTGATTTCGAGGTTAACTTATTCCCGTAGGAAAACAGGGGTCTTTGTGTAGTAAAAGTAAAAGACAAGATTTATCTTGGTTGAATTTTCGTTTTTCCTTATTGACCTGCTGGCTGCTGCCTGTTTGTTTGTTTGGTGGGTTCTTGCAACTGGGTTTGTGCTGTGCGTGGATGGATGGGATGAATGTGTCCGTGTGTTGGTCTTCTATTCTTTGAAAGCATGGTCTTCCGAGATCTCGTCGAGATGATTTTATCAGGCAAGGAGGGTTTTGGAGACTTGTGGCATGCTGTGCGAGAAAAATTGCTTTGGATGTACAGATAAGCTCTTTCATCTGATTCCACGCGGGTCGTCCAAATGATTGAGGTGACATCCTCCTTTGCTTAGCAATGGTTTTCTTTCCTTGGCAAAGACCAATAAACATTAGCCTTGAAATATTCTACATTTACTGCATCAAGACTTGCCCAAACTAGGTTCTCGTTTCAATTGATACTACGTTTTGTCACATTTTGATGCCTTCCAGAATGATTTCGAGTAGGAAGGCCAAAATATGTACTTATGCTGATTAGGCTGGTGGACTGAGTTAATAGCGAGACTTGGATAATGTTAGTGTTGGAATTAGTTCAGAAAATAGTTATCTCGTAAGCTAATGGCTTGGATAATGGCTTTGACTTTATCTGATCCAGACTTAAAATCTTCTGACGAGCCAGATCTAGTAATTCATTTCCAAAAAAGGAATGGAAATAATGCCAATAAAACAATCTTCTCTTACTTGTAATCATATGGAAATCGCTAGCTCTCTTAACGCCGCCTTCATATAAATTGGATTCTACCAGTCTTGTGATGTTGTGCTTCACTTCTTATGCACCAGGCAGCTTTTTCAGGATGAACTGCTCTTGGAGGACATTGAGAAGTGCAGAGCTCTCGATAATGAGGAGATTCCACCACCGCTTGATGCTTTCCAGAAACTTCTTTTTGAATCAGAGCCAGAGACTGAGTCGACTTCAAAGATGTTGCTCACAAAGACGGCAGTTAATGCTTGCACGAGGGACATGTACCATTATGCTCGAGTTTGTAGATTTCATGTGCTGGAATGTATCATGGATGCAGCATTGTCGACTGTAAAGAAGCAAGACATTGAAGAAGCTAGAAATGTGAGTGCTGAAATAATAGCTTTTGCTCTAGTCAACCAAATCCTTTACTAAATTCTTTGTATCTTACTCAACTCACTTTCCTTTACATATGAGTCATTTGCAATTAGATGCAAATAATTTTTTTCTTGTATTTTTTTAGACACATATTAATTATTATCTAATATTTATTACTATTTTCTTGTATTTTATATTATTTAAAAAATAATAATAAATATTTATTTATTTTATAATTAAACAAGCGGTCCGACCCATCGAATCCCCGGTTGAACCCATGAACCCATGTCTCGGCCGGTTCGATGTCCGGTCCGGTTCTGATAACACTGATTCGGGCCATATTTGAAGCCCGGTTGTTTCGAGGATCACAGCCCGATGATAGCCTGATATAATGATCGTATGGGGGGTGAGAATTAGAGAATTGAAAAGCTTGGGTTACAAAGAGGAAAGAAGAAAGTTTGGGGACTTAATCGAAGAAATGGAGAATGATCTCCATGAATGGCAGAAGAGAACGGGAAAAGAAGAGGCGGCATTTGAAGTGCATTGAAGGACGTGCATCAATGGAAGATTAATTTTGGCTTTCATTTGAGCACTTAAGTGCGGCATTGAATCACATTCTTGGTTATCAAGGCTTATTTTCCTATAAATAGGGTCCTAGGCTTTGCTTTAGAAAACCACACACACCTCTCTTTACACAAGCCATGCTTGTTTATCTTTTTATCTTGTACTCTTCCTTTGGATGAATAAAGTTTGCGGTTCCAAGTTTGAGTAGGTGAAATCCTTTTACATCAAGCAAGGCATCGAGCCCTATAGGAGTTCCCAGCTCCTACAATTGTCTTGATTGTCGGATTACTTGGCGCATTCACTTCAATTCTACAACTCGAGGGGTTGTTGAATTTATTCGTTTGGAGATCATACACTCCGTGGCACGCCCTCCGAAGCACCAACGAGCGGCCGAGGAAATAATTCAACAATTATTTTGGGCACGCCCGGTGGGACCGGCCAATTTGATGTTGGAGAATGCTGCCACAAAGACAGAACATCGCGAACGCTGTGAGCGCCGATGAGATTGCTGAGAATGCAATGGCTGTACAGGTCGCGAATGCTCAACCTGGCGAGAATGCCAATAATGTCGAATTACCACCCGCTATCGCGGTGGAAATTCGTGATGCTATAATTGCACTCACGCAGCTCTTTACCCGTGAAAGGGGGGAGGCTCAAGCCGTGGGGAGTGACCATCTACTGCGTGTAGGCAACGGGGGGGCAAGCTCCTCTCATTATCGCACCACAACCGCAGCAGGCAATTGAGCCGCTCAGGCGTGCTCCTGTCCAATAAGAGGTCGGTGGCCAAAATGTCCCGCAAGACCGATATCAAGTTCCACCTCCGAGGAACAATCTTGTGTTGCCACAAAATAACGGCGCAAGACTCGGGGGGCAAGGTGTCGCACGGTTTACCACTCAGTGTGGAGAAGCGTCATCGAATGATTTTGGAAAGCTGAGACCGTTCGCAAATTCATTAACAGGTACGGCGTTTCAGCCGTATATTACTTTGCCTCCGAGTTCGGTTAATTCATGGCAAGAGATGGAAGCAGCGTTCTATACTTAGTTTTATTGTACCGAACCAAAGGTATCTATGGCAGATTTATCACGGCTCACTCAAGAGCTGGGAGAAACTGCTGAAGCTTTCATTGCTCGATTCAAGCGAGCACGCCACCAGTGCTTAGTGGCGTTATCCGAACCAGAATTTGTGAAATTGGCTTAAAATGGCCTGGATTTTGAACTTCAGAAAAAGTTCGAGGGAATGGAGTTTCGTGATTTTTTTGATTTGTCTACTAAAGTCGCGTGATATGGAAGTTTATGACATGAAGAGGCCAATCGTAAAAAGAACAGATCATCTCCGAAAAGCCTTCATCCTCATGCTTCAACATGGTCTAAAGATGAATCCCTTAAAGTGCGCATTTGGGGTGTCCGCGGGAAATTTTTCTTGGATTTCTTGTGCATCAGCGAGGAAGTGAAATCGACAAGAATAAAGCACGTGCCATAATTGAAGCAAAGCCCCCAAGTAACAAAAAAGAACTGCAGCGATTTCTCGGTCAGGTTAACTTTCTACGGCAGTTTATTTCAAACACTACTGGGAAAGTTAAAGCATTTTCACCTTTACTGAAATTAAAACAGCGCCAAGAATTTCAGTGGATGGAAGATGTAAAAAATTCACTGTGTTTATAAATTATCGGGCCCATCTTTAAATAGGTTCCGGTACCTAATCACTTATAAACTCGTCGTGTGGGACAATGTCTCAACAGAAGAACATCATCAAGCTTTTCAGCTTTTGAAAGAAAACTTCCCCACCTGTGATGGTTCCACCGCGAAGAAGCAGGCAGTCTATTATTTAATTCGAATGTTGAATGGCGCTGAATGTAACTATTCCGCTATTGAAAAATTATGCCTTACTTTTTACTTTGCGGTTAATAAATTGAGGCATTATTAGCTTTATGGTCTTGTCTATGTCGTTTCTAAAACTAACTTAATTAAATTCATACTTACGAGGCCATATCTTAGTGGAAGAATGGGTAAATGGAGTTTGGCCTTGTGTGAATTTAATTTGGTTTACTTTCCCCAAAAATTTGTGAAAGGACAAGTCTTGGCAGATTTCTTGGCCGATCATCCGCGTGTAAATGTTACGTTGGAGATGGGTGATTCTGTTGAGGTTATGTCAATAAGGATGACACCCTGGAAATTACATTTCGATGGATCCAGTACGGATAAATCTGTGAGGATTGATATCCTGCAGGATTAAAAACCCAGTTATCATTCCAACTGATGGAAGAGGTAACAAATAGTCAAGTCAAATATGAGGCATTGATAATCGGCTTGGAAATGTTGGTTGAACTTGGGGCACGGGATGTTGAAATAATTGGAGATTCTCAACTTGTGCTCAAGCAGTTACTTGGCATGTATAAGTGCACGAGCTATGCGTGCACCTTACTATGCTATTTCGGTGCAACTTTTAGATGAATTTGATGATATAACTATAAGACGTGCCGTGTGAGGAAAATCAAGAGGCTAATGAGCTAGTTCAATTGGCCTCTGGTTTGAACTCCTTGAGGGAATTTCCTCAAGAACAGTCGTGGTAGAGAAGCAGTCACTTCCAACGCTTCATAAGCGGGGGATGGCGGTGCATATTTTTAATGTGGGAATAACCCCGACAGATTGGCATCACCCTATTACTGCGTACCTACAAAATCCAGACGGTAGCCACGAACATAAGTCTCGTGAACTGGCTCGCCATTTCATTTTATATGAAGGTGATCTATACCGGAAAAGTGCAGATGGTTTATTGCTTCGATGCTTGGGACCGAAGGAATATCTTAAAGTACTAACTGAAGTCCATGAAGGAATTTGTGGAGCACTCCAAGCTGGTGTAAAAATGCATTGGCTGATTCGTCGTCATGGACATTATTGGCCAACCATCTTAAAAGATTGTATGAGGTACGTGAAAGGATGTCGGGTTTGTCAAAGACATGGAACTGTGCAGAGAGTTCCGGCAAGTAATTTGCATCCTATTATCAAACCATGGCCTTTCCGAGGATGGGCCATAGATGTAATAGGAAAATTTATCCAAGTTCATCCAAGGGACATAATTTCATTATTGTTGCGACTGATTACTTCATCAAGTGGGTGGAGGCACAACCTTTGAAAAAGGTAGAACAAAGTGATGTAATTGAATTTTCTCATGAGAACATAATTCATCGCTTTGGATTGCCTGAATCGGTCACATGTGACCAGGGGGCGATTTTCACAGGAAATCAGGTGGCCGAATTTGCTAGGGAGCATGGATTCAACATTTTGTATTCTACTCCTTATTATGCAAAAGCAAACGGCCAGGCAGAAGCATCTAATAAAGCTATCATTAACATAATTGAGAGAATGATTGAAAATAATCCTCGTCAATTGCACTCTTTATTATCTGAGGCATTATGGGCATATCGTGTCGCTCCTAAGTCTAGTACGAGAGTTAGTCCATTTGAGTTGACTTACGGCCATGAAGCCGTCATTCCGATGGAAGTCACGGTTCAATCATTACGTGTGGATAAACAGTCAAAATTAAGTGCCGAGGAATATTCTGAATTAATGATGCAGGGTTAGAGGATTTAGATCAAGTTCGTATGGATGCATTGAATAAAATGAAAATCCATAAAAAAGAGTGGCTCAATATTATGATAAACGGGTTTGGCATAAGTCGTTTGCCGAAGGTCACTTAGTTTGGAAAGTTATATATTCCTCGTGGGTGCAAAGGATACTCGATTCGGAAAGTGATCGTCAAACTGGGAAGGGCCCAAATGGGCCATATTGTCTAGAAAGTCTTGAAGGTATCGTGCATGCAAAGTATATAGATGGCCAATATCTCAAGCCTTATTTTCCTACCATGTGGGAAACAATTGAGGAAGAAAAGACCGCGTAGTTTTATTCATTTATTTAGCAATAATCCTATTGACATCTAAAAATAAAATGCATGTGCAGGGAGACATTCCTTCTAACTTTATTTTCTTAAGTACATAAAAGCTTCTATGGGAGTACTTCTTCCATGTGTTCCATTCATCTTCCAACTTTTTAATCTGAGCAAGTGAGGCTGCTCAATTCGCTTCGGCATTCTTGGCATTGGGACCGAGTTTAGATAAGTCTGATGATCGAACTTGGAGAAACTTGATAAGATCGCGGCATTGGGTCAATAAATTTTCCAAATGCTGTGCATCGGATTCATTTTGCTCTTTAATTGTTGTCGCTTCAGCTAGTAGCTTTTCTCTAACAGCTTCCCTTTCTTTGACTTGATCCATGATGGCCTTTCTCTCATTGTTTAGCTTCTCAAGAGTCCCTGTCTCCATCTTGATTTAGTCAGCTTCAGAATCTCGTGTCTCCATTGTCTTTTCAGCTTCATTCAGGGTGGAGAAGCCAGCTTCATAAGACGATGACAAACCAAGGAACTCCATCTTGAAGTGCTTCCAGAATTCTTTCTGTTCCTTGGAAAGGGAATCTGCAAATGAGAGAGTATAGGCTGCATTCATGATGTCCATGTGATTTGGAACCTCATCGGTAAAAAAATGTCGAAAAAGGAACTCTTTGATAGTCTCCTTGGCCACGTCGATTGTATCATCAGTCGGACGGATCATATCGGTGGCTTTAGGAGTTCCATCTAGGAAATCTTTGAGCTGTGAAAGCACTTGAAATTCTGCAGCATCCAAATCAGGATCGTCATCTAAATTAATCTTATTGGTAACTGTGGATTTGGAGTTCAAGGAAGACGTATCCTGCAAAGACGCAAAGTTCAAAAGTAAATGGTTCGTGGAAAATTGGTGTAAGTAAGAAAAATTTGTATTGCCTTCACAGCAGTTGTTTCAGCCACGCCGGTTTCTCCGACCGGAGTTATGCAATCATCCTGCAAAAACGAAAATCGGAATTAGTTATAATGCCGATTCTAAAAAATATAAAATAAAGGTGAAGATATGCAATACTTACAGTAATGTCCCATGGGGGAGAATCGATTTCGATGACACGTTTATCGTGGAAAAGTTGCTTCTGGCTTCCAGATGCGGTACTCTTGACTACTTGCTAGCGGACGCTTTTTCCCTAGCAACAATTGCAAATCTGATCTTGTGCGGGCTGCAAAGAGCATTCATGTCAATAAGGAAATAAGTACATAAATGCATAAAATATGAAATGCATTTTTACCTCGTGGAAAAGCCGAACGCTCCACAGATGATGACACAAGCTTCATTGGAGATGGATGCTTCGTTCGCCGCACGGCATAGGGGCCCCTTGCATTCAGCTTCAAAGCTTCGAGAGTAGCAATAAAGCGGGTTACCAACAGTTCAGCTGGGGGCCAAATTCGTGAGAGGATCTCTTCCTTGAGATAGTTGAAACGGTTCATGAAGAACAAGTTCCGCCAACTGCAGGCTGAAGGTGAATAACCTGGTTGATTACAGCAAATACCCGCTGGCTTGAAATTGGAAAATCTACGGTGGGTCTCGAGCATCAATTCTTGGACATCAGCGCAGTCTCTGAATAAGATTTGATCGGGGAGATCGTCGTTCCAAGTAAAGAAACCTGGCGCCGGAATTTCTTGTCAAAGACCGAATTGACATGCGCACTGGTAAGGATAGTATGCTTCAACACCACATTAGTTGTTCATCCTGGGGTGGCACTCGAAGGAGAAAAAGAGATCGCGGTACATTAGGTAGCTCGCCCAAATCTCCACTTGTCCAGGATTCTCGGGATCATAAGGAGCGTGGAACCAGTTGGGTACATAGTCGCGTGCCATAAAAGGAATGACGAATTCTTTCGTGGTCCTAGTCCAGAAATGATTGAAGTAGTCATCAAAGGACAAGGACGAAACTTGAATGGCGTGATACCTTAAGCCATAAGAGGTAGCATCTGCATTGAGAGAATGAGCCAGCGCGATATCTGGAAAGTACGCGTAGATCCAAAGCTGGAGCATCCAAAGTGGACCTGCGGAGCGATTAAATGGTTCTTGCAGCATGTGATAGAGACTGCGACCAAGGCATGCGAGCATAAATAAAGCCAACGTAAGTTTCCTGCCTGCGGCCAACGCCTTCACGATTGGAATGAACTCCGGGACTATTAAGTGCCGCATTGAATCACATCCTTGGTGATCGAGGCTTATTTTCCTATGAATAGGGTCCTAGGCTCCATGCTTGTTTATCTTTTTATCTTGTACTTTTCCTTTCGATGAATAAAGTTTGTTGTTCCAAATTCGAGTTGGTGAAGTCCTTTTACTTCAAGAAAGACATCAAGCCCTATAGGAGTTCCCCACTCCTACAATCGTCTCGATTGTCGGATTACTTGGTGCTCTCAGTTCAATCCTACAATCCAAGGGGTTGTTGAATTTAATCCATTCGGAGATAGTACGCTCCGTGGCACGCCCTCCTGAGCACCAGTGCGGCGGCCAAGGAAATAATTCAACTGTAACTTTAGTCTACAACTTGTCAAACAAGATTATAAGCTCATACAATTGGATACTGTGTTTAAATGTTTCACGTTTACTAGTGTCGTGGACTCCATCCACTGAAATTATACGAGCTTGGAAAAAGCTTTTAATATGTCAAATGGATCCCTACAAGGAGTAGTAATTTTAAGCGTATGCATATGATGTTAAGTCGAATGACGAAAGGGCATATCTCGTTTCGTACGCTAAATGGGATATGAGAGTATAAAATCGGATTGGGTAAGTTTCGTGTGCATTCTCAAAGTTTGCAGTCATGGAGGTCTAGTCGAGGAAGGTCAGAGGATATTCTCTAACATGAAGATGGACTACAATATTTTCCCAAGGATCCCGCACCATGGGTGCATAGTCGATATGTACTATCAAACATGATTGCTTGAAAAGGCCTTCAGAGGGATCAGAAGCATGGACTTCGAGCCTAATGCCTTATTACAGGGCACGTTGCTAACCGATTGTAGAAGGTTTCCGTCTTTTACCATAGTGATGAAAAAGAAGATGAAAAATTTCGTCTCTTTTTTTTCAAATGAAAACGACGAAAAAATTCATCTCTACACTCATGAATTTCTGTCTTATTATATTTAAGTATTTTCATGTTTGCTGGTTTTGTGAAACCCATACAACAGAAATTTGCAAAAGCTCGCAGTAGGTTGAGAGGAACCTCATAAGGAGTACGAATTGTAATGATTTGCATATGATGCAAAAGTTGAATGCAGATAGTGCCCATCAATTCATGTACACTAAAGGGCACCAATAAAAGGATTCGAGAAGACTATGGTTTCTTGAGGATGAAAATATGAGATATTATACTTAGCTAGTGCATGGTAGAGTGGATGAGCAGTGGACCATAATTTGTAATAAAAATTTTCTCTCAGAGAAGAAATATATATTGAACATGGATTATTAATCACTTATCATTAATGGGTCGAGGGGATCGGCTTTTCTGAAGATCCTTCCATTGGATGACCACAGTTGCTTAATAATTTTGAGCTAGCCATCTCTGTGAAAAACTTGCTTTTGTTGTCTTAGTTAGTAAGAAGTGAAGAAAGATTTGAGTTGGAATTTTTTGTCGATTAAGTCTCTTGAGAGATTTTAAGGTGACGTGCACGAAAAGAAATTGCATGATTTCTTTCGATTTGTTGATTAATATGCAGCTGAAATAAGGAATGAGAGCTGATTGCAATTAGATAATCTTAAAGACCAAGCCAAGCCAATTAATTGGTCTCGACGTTCTTAATAAGAATACATAAATTTTCTTAATCTAAATGATTATGTGTCAATGTGAGAGAATTCCGTTTTATGTTCTTGAACATGTGATAGCGTGAAAATTCGGGTCGAAACTTTGTTATTATATATACTAATTGATTACCAAGAATCTTACATGGCCATGTTCAATATTTCAATCAACATTGATGGCAATCTTATTTTACAATATGTAATGTTATATAATAAATTAACAATAATAAAAGTACATTTCCAAAAATGTCCTCTATTACATCAATTTACCCTTTCTTCCTCGTGCTCCTCCTCCCAAAAGAAGCCTAGCTGCCACCGCAATCAGATCATGCTTCTCATCCCCGCCATTCCTCCGCCATGCCAAAGCCAGCTTGCCTGCACCATGCCATTGCGGTTTTTTTTCATATTTTTTTTCAGATCAAAGGAACAAAGGGCTTCAATCGGGTTCGTGCAAAGACTAAGAGGCTCTAATCAAAGCCTTGTTGCTTCAATTTGAGGCACAAAGGGCCTCCATTGAAGCTCTTGTGATTTGAACCGAAGCCTCTTTGATTTAGATAATTGAAAAAAAAAAGAAAAAGAAAAAAGAAAGAGTAGAATATTGGTGTTAAAAGCGGCTCTACGACGGACTGTGGTAGTGCGAGTGGTGACGACAGCAGGGGAGGCGCTGACGGAAAAAGGTGATGGTGCAGCACAGGGAGGGGATATTGGTAGAAGATGATGACAGTATTGGAAAAACATTTTTTTAAACATTACCAGTTGAGTGGTAATGTTGTTGGGTCACCGATAATGGAAAGGTGTAAGGTGCAATCTTTTTTTTTTTTTTGCTGAATTAAGGTGCAATACTGCAATCTCTTTAAAAATAGTTGTATATTGCATGTAAGTAAATTACTCCAATTTATAGTAAAATATCTTAATTTTAAGTAAATTATACGTATTTCAGGTATACCAGTTTTGAAAAAATTTATTAAAGTAAATTACTTTATTTTCTTAATAAAATAAATTAATTTGAAGTAAATTAAATAGATTTCGAATATTCTTTACTTACATTGTCCACACGAAATTTTGTAAGAACTTAAACTTTTAGTAAAATAGTGCACTATACCTAGGGGCGGAGCCATTAAGAATGCATTTGGATTTAGAGTTGAGTTTTGGTTTTAATTAGTTTGTAATGATTGTATTGTTGAATTATGAGAAAAAGTGTGAAAAAGTAATAAATAATTGAGAGAAAGTAATGATTGTGTTTTGAATTGTGAAAAAGTAATGAATAGTTGAGAGAATTTAATATTAAAAATTGAATTGAATGGTTAAAAAATTTAAAAAATGAAAAAAAGTAATTATTGTGATGTTGAATTGAAAATAAATAGAGTTGAGTTGAGTTGAGTTGGAATTTTTTCAAAAAACAAACACACCCTAAAGGTTCCAGGGGGCAATTCCCCCCTGACTTTTTCATTTGTTGAAAATTTAACATACAAATTTGTAAAAATTTCAACTTTTATCCCAAAAAAAATCAATGCCCCCCTGAATTATTTTATTGTTTGACTTTTGCCCCCCCTAAACATTATTCCTGGCTCCGTCCCTGACTATACCACCACTTTTAGTAATTGCAACATAGAATTTTCCACCCCAACATAACTAAATATGGTAATTCTCTATACTTTAGAATTTTAAAGATAGCAATTTTTTTTTGTTAATTCGGGGTGTACAGGTTTCGTCCAACTTATCTCAGGACTCTGTGAACTCCTGACGATACACGGAGCATGTAATTACACCAAAGGAATTCAGATGGCTCCAAGAGATTTCGAACTCGAGATCCGGTGATTACTTGACATTCTCCTTAATCACTAAGCTAAATCCCTTTGAGTTTAACAAACGTAGTCTTATGCCCCGTTTGGATTCGGAGTTATTGATTTTAACTTTAACTCAATACACTACACAACAAAAATATACATTTTCCAATTCAAAAATTTTAACTTTAACTTTAACTCAACACACTACATAACAAAAACACACGTTTCCCAAGTCAAATTTATAATCACATCTCATTTGTCATTTTCCACAATAAAAATTAAAATCAAAATCAAAGTAACTTTAACTCTGAATCCAAACGGCCCCTTAATGTTTTTGGACCCCCGGACCGCCCGTCCGAATAGAAAGACTATGATTAGGACTCAGGCAAACAGGAAATTAAAATTCAGTCCGGCGTAACCCGGCCCACGATGTATGCCCAAACCCGACCCGGAACCGGAAAAACCAGCGTCCATCTGTCCTTCTTTCTACCAAATTCTCGATCCGTTTCGTTTATATCAAGGAAAGAAATGCCTCAAAAGAAAAAGGAAAAAAAAAAAAAAAAAAAGAAGGAAAAATAGAGAGAAGAGAGAGAGGGAAGAGAGAGAGAGAGAGAGAGAGAGAGAGAGAGAGAGAGAGAGAGAGGATTTTAGTTTTTCTCTCTCCTCGAAAAAATTGATTAAAAAATTATATATTGAACGGAACAGATGACTCTCTCTCTCTCTCATTCACACTTCCCTCTCTCCTCTCTCGAGTCGGCCATGGCTGCTCTGCAATACTTGGACTCCCTGCGCAATGCGCACCCGGAGATGGCAGAGTGGTCCAACGCCCTCGCCGATCTGTACCAGAAGAAGCTCTGGCACCAGCTTACTCTCAAGCTCGAGCAGTTCGTCGCCCACGCCGTCTCTCAGGTCTCCCACTTTAATCTCTTGCGCCTCCCCCTCTTCTGCGCCTGGGTATTCCGTTTGTTCCGTGTACATGTGCTGCTGCTGCTTTTTCTTTAGCTTAATTTTCGGTCATGGATCTCATGGAGGCGACTGTTTGTTGATTGTCTGTGACCTTATGGTTGCGTGCGGAGGGTGTTTTAGCTCGATGGCGTTTACTAATTTAGGGTTACTGCCGCGAACGCTGTTTTAGCTCTTGTAAGGATCTTATTGCAGCCTCTGCTTAGCTCTAAAAATGCGACGATACTCGCGTTTCCTTGTTTTCTGGCATTTCTAGGTTAGTAACTAGTAGAGGAGCTCTGCTAGTTTCAGTTCCTGCCACCTACTTCGGCGCAGTTAGTATGGCTCTGAAGATCTTGAATTCGGTGAATTTGGGATTTTAGGGCCTGTTTGGTTGTACAAGACATGCCACTTTTTCTGTTCTTGAAAAGATGCACACACTGACGTATTAAGTGCCGGGCCTTACTTGCAAATTCTGTTGGTCGACAGCAGTGTGGAGGCATATATTTGTTACCTGAAAACTGGCAGAGGAAAGATACTTCAAAGATGTTTCTGTGGCCAAGAAATTAGTGGGGAAGTTGGATCAACTTAATTATCAAGTTGAAGAGGGGAAGTTGTATCCTAATGTACAGTTTTAGCAGTTGCCTTTATTTGCTCCTGCTATGAACAATTGTTCCGCAGGAGAGGCATTTCGTTCAGAGTCGTTTATCATCAAGTTTTAAATGCCAAAAAGAGTGATGATGATTAGATGTATCTATAAACTCGCAGAACAGCATCTTCGAGTCTTTCGGGCTTCTCTGGATTGCATCTTAACAAAGTAGGGTTTAATAATGTCTGAATTTTAGGACACAGTCAATGAAATTATGCACTTCCTTTTCTTAACTTGGGTATCCAGATAATGAAATCCGGTGTTGCGTAGCACTTCCTTTTCTTTTTTCCCCTTGAATAGTTGTATTGAAGATCACTTTCTTGTAATACATATTTCGCATGTGATTTATTGCATGTTTGTGTGAGTCTGTCATATTTTTCCTTTGTTCGACATCCATCTATGCATTATTGAGAACATATGGATATTGGTGTTGGACTTCTTAGCAGATATTGAAAGATTCTATAAACTAGGCATGAAACTTGGTGACATCAATTTGGGTAGTTTCTTCCAGAAATTGAAAACTATAAGGCCTTTGCAAATATCTTTTTTATTATCTTGGCATTAGGGCAGATTATATCTGGTTGTTTCCCTGTCCATGGACCAGATATTATTTTGGAGGTCATCTTGTGATGCAATATCTGGATTTGACCTTGCTTTGGGGTTTCTTAGAGATATTCCTACCTCGGCAAATGTGAACTTCGTATATATATTCATTACGAAATCTAAGTTTAAATCATCATTCTGCTGATATTTTTTTTCAGGCTGGAGATTTGTTGATTCAGTTGTATCACAATTTCATCACCGACTTTGAGACCAAAATTAATCTCCTCAAGCTAGCACATTTTGCTGTTATAGTCTCACGGCAGTATGCAGAGAGAGAAGCTGCCATCAGCTATCTGGAAGGGGTTATGGAAAAGCTTCAAGCTACTAGAGAGCAGCGTATAGAGGAGCCTATCCTCTATATTAAGATGCAGATAGCTCTGTTCAAGCTTGATTATGACCAGAAAGAGTGCAAAAAACTCCTTGAAGAAGGGAAAAGCACCCTGGACAGTATGACTGACATAGATCCATCTGTTTATGCCAGCTATTACTGGGTTTCTTGTCAGTATCATAAAGTTCGGAGGGAGTATGCTGAATTCTACAGAAATGCACTTCTTTATTTGGCATATACATCTGTGGAGTCTATGTCAGATTCATTTAAGCAGGTATATATCTGTTCTGGTGGTACCTTGTTCGTGCTTTCTCTTACCAAAAGATATATAATTAGATGGACGATAGGGATTCAGCTCTTGGCATCTGTAGTTATAAACCGTGTTTCTTGTTGTGCCACCTAGGTCCAGCAGCTAGAGATATCTAATTTCATTTTGGATTTGCATTCTTTGTACTGTTTTGAGTTATTTCTCTTTTTTGGAAACTGTTTCGAGTCTTAAATATTTCATTACAGTTTTAACAATTTAATCGTCCCCTTGTAGGATTTGGCTTTTGATTTGTCCCTCTCCGCGTTGCTGGGAGACAATGTTTACAACTTTGGAGAATTATTAGCTCATCCCATTGTAAGTTTCTCGCATCCCTGAAATGTTATATTTTACAAATAATCATTTCTAATGCATTTTAGTTTGGGTAGTTAGATGGTCTGAGAATGCAAGCTTTCTTTGACATTTGCAAAATCTCCGCTTATTTCACTTGTTTCGTTGGAGGAATAGTTTTGTTGTCTTTGTTGATGGTTTCATCCTGTTTAATGCTTTATTGCTGATATATAGGCATGTGATTTGCCTAGCAAAATAGTGGAAAAAATGGCAGTTGAGAGGTCAACCTAATCCTTTGCTGTTCTTGATTTTAGCTCTGTTGGTGTAGCTGGGCTTGTAATAATTTTCCTTGAAATGCAGAATCAATAGAATTAATTATGATCAGCAGTTTGTATACGTCTATACTCACATATATTTGGTTCATGCTTTAGTATTTATATATACTTTACAGCATAAAATTCTGAAGGGACATTATGACGGTTTACAAGGAAACTGAAGATAATTACTTGGATGTTTGTGTAAAAGATTGTAATTTGATTGTACCTGTTAGAAGATTGTTTCTCATTTGAGAACTGCTGCCTCATTATAGTTTGTGTCAAAAGGTGAAATGGTAGCAGTTCTAGACTTGTGTTAGTTGCATTTGCTTGCTATGAAAGTCAGCAAGTGTCTAACATTATTTACTTTGTTGAAGTCCATATCTTGCTGATTGTTTAGCATTTAGTTTCATTATTATACATACTTAACTCGAGCAATTTAGTAGGCATGTTTCTGCAAGAGATGGCATATTGACTCGTAAAGAAACTCACCTTGGTCTACAATGTATTAAGCTTTGTTTTCCTTTCAAGCTTTTACTACCACTTGATGTTGATGGACATTTTTATGTCTATCTATAGAAGTGTGGATTTCTGGTTGAAGTTGTAAATGAAGTTATAATAATAAGGGGTGTTGGGATGGAAAATAATGGTGTACGGTGAATAAGTATTTTCTCCAGTTCCACAATTGTGGGAATGGATCAACTTCGCTGCTCCTCTTCCTATTGTTTAATGAAATCTTTGTCATGTTAGCTCTCGTGCATCAATGAATTGATGCTGATGCTCATTTGCTTTGCATGCCTAACTATGCTAACCTTTAATTCAATTGGTAATGATGATTCGGAATATCACACATTGATCATCTTAGAGAGATTCAACAATAAAAAAAAGATTGGTTCACTGTTGGTCACGGGATTTGAATATAATAACTTTTGATCATGTATCAGATGTGTTTTTTGTTCCTTTCACTTTGGACATACCAAAAACTTAAAGTCATGCTTCTAGCTACTCTGTTCCCTAAGTTATTGCTGAGGATGCCACACCAAGACTGCAACCCCTATAGTAACGCAGCTGTGGTGGGTACCCAAACAAAGCTGAGCAGGTGGTGCCTTCTGAAATTGTTGTTTCGTTTCTAATTGAGCACGTGTTAATTTTGGGGCTGTTTCATTTTGGAACTGGCCGTTAGATTCACATTTCCTTTGTAAACTCTTTCAGAGAAGCACTGTGTCACTTTGGGAGCTGTCAGCTTAGATTCACGTTTCCTTTATAAACTCTTTCAGAGAAGCACTGTGTCACTTTGGGAGCTGTCAGCTTAGATTCACGTTTCCTTTACAAACTCTATTGGAGAAGCATGAGCTTGACGCTCCAGAAATTGATTGCTTCTTTCTTTTATCCTAACTATACTAATGTAGGTTACATACAGATATCTCTTTCTGGCATTGCAATGCTCACTAATG
This sequence comes from Punica granatum, assembly GCF_007655135.1. Lineage (NCBI taxonomy): Eukaryota > Viridiplantae > Streptophyta > Magnoliopsida > Myrtales > Lythraceae > Punica > Punica granatum. The sequence continues at coordinate 41,004,982 of NC_045127.1, read as the reverse complement.
AATTTATTCTTAAACTTAATTTCTAAAGTGTGATAGTCTTTAACTGGTAGCTTTTGTTTCATTTAATTTCCTTTTGATGTTCAAGCACGGAGTTTATCATGTAATTTGTGCCTCCGTTGATCTGGACATTACATTTTGTAATTGTGACAGATAAAGAGTCTTGTTGGTACAAAAGTGGAATGGCTCTACTATATTCTCCAAGCATTCAACAGTGGTGACTTAGCACGATATCAGGAGTTATGCCGTGTGCATAATGCTGCTCTTACGGCGCAACCAGGTTTGGTTGAAAATGAGAAGAAGCTATTGGAAAAGATTAACATACTTTGCCTGATGGAGATCATCTTCAGGTAACATATTTACTTCTGTGATCATTTGAGAATCTGTGGTTATTTGGCTTGAACAGGAAGTTACTGTGTTTGCTGTTGCTGTGTTGAACATTTGTTGCAGTCGGCCATCTGAGGATCGAACAATTCCCTTGAGTATAATTGCGGAGCGCACGAAGCTCTCCGTAGAGGACGTTGAGCATCTTCTCATGAAGAGCCTCTCTGTAAGTTAATAAAGCTTTGGGATTTGTAATTAGTTAGTGAAACGTAGAGCTATTTCTAGTAACAAACGAATTATAAATAGGCAGTTCTCTTTCTCCGCCTCCCTGCATCTGGGACAACTTTTTTTTTTTGATGGAGGTTTTGGATCTTGTTAGTTTGTATGATGCCTTTTATTGTCCTCCTCAGCCTTGTTCCACAGTGCTGGGTTCACTTGCAGTATATTCGTAGGACTAAATATCGTTGATTGTATAGGTCTTGTCTTAAACATATCTGCTTGTTAAAGACTTTCTTATGCTGGCATTCAATTCAGGTTCACCTTATCGAGGGTATAATTGACCAAGTGGAGGGAACAGTGCATGTCTCTTGGGTGCAACCAAGAGTTTTGGGAATCCAACAGATCAAATCACTCCGAGACCGCCTGGATGGCTGGATGGATAAAGTACATTCAGCATTATTGTCCATCGAAGCAGAAACACCTGATCTCGTAGCTTCGTGATTATGTTCTCTCATCTGCCGCTGTTGTAACAACCTTATTTCTAAGCTTGGAGGGGAAAGGAGGAGACAGACAGGCGCAGGAAGAGCATCCATGTCGTCCCTATATTGCTTTCATGTCCCTTGTTTTCTAAACTGTGTTTCCCCGGAAGTGGCACCGCTGCGTTGAACTCGAGTTGAGAGTTTTGATCCTTTTTCCAATGAACTTTTAGATGACACGGAGATCTAGTTTTTGGGTAATTGGTTTTTACTCATTGCAGAGTCATCAGAAAACGGACAATGGTAATCTGTGATTTTTCATTTAAATCAGAAGTTTGATCCACTGTTTCTGTGGATAATGTTGGAAACTTTTAATTCTGGAGAATCTCATGCAGATCAATGGGTAATTATTCAATTGCAATGAAGCCACTTTATTCATCTTATGGATTCCTCATTTTTACTCTGGTCGATAGCAAGTTTGCATTGCACATGATTATGATATAACTGCTCTAAATCAGATTAGGATTGAGGTTCGATTTGCAATCGGATTCGAAGCGTCTACAATTTGCGGAGTGTCGGGTGGGTGTAGTCTGTGCGCTGTAGTGATAGCTAAGAAGTACTGCCTTACCCAGGGCCAAGCCTGGTTTCATGGACTGGGGATAGCCATGGCAATGTCAATCCAGCGATAGCCGAGAATACTCACCAGGCAGGTGTTATTTCTTTCGGTGTCTCTTGATGTTGAATCCAAATTATTTATCCTGTCCGGTGACTATCGTGTCAAAATTGATCGTATCCTAACCTCTATCCTGACTGCCAAAAGGCAGCATTAGGGCGTTTTCTGGTTAATACAAGCACATGGGAGAGGAAAAGATTTTCCGGAAAAAGCAACGCATAGATCCTGCTTGGTAGAACAATCCTCTGTAAAAGTATCGAGGCTATATTTAAACGAAATTCACGTAATCCATTTATAAATAACTCGGTACAAACATCTTTACTCCTGTGCACTGCATGCATATGAAATCAAAACTCAATTGACTGTAGGAAACTCAAAAGAAATGGCCGAAATTCAGCTAAACTCACAAACACAAATAACGCTACTCTTTCAAACTTATGTGCAGCTATGTCACTGAAATTGCATGGGAGATTTGTGCCCAAAGAGGATTAAAACTATGACTGTGAGAGCGGGAGGGAAGAGGCTTTGTAGAGCTACCAAGCTACATTAAATTCGGCATAAGAGTTTAATTGGAAAAGCCATACGTGGGGGCGAGACATTCGTCAACCATTTCCACAAGGTTTGGGTTCTCCAGAGCTGCTGCGACCCTCTCTTTGTCGTTTAGCTGTTTATTCACTGCATTTTCCCAAAACAAGAGAAACTTCATCATGAGAATACTCAAAGAACATATGAAGCCATCACCGGGATGACTGAGTTAGATAATTGTGTCATAAATCACGTTCAAATCATGATGAGTTATCATTTTACCAGTTCAAATCACAATAAGTTAAATCATATTTTTCAGAGTAGTAGTTATGTTGCTTGTGTAATGTATAAGACTTCCTATCACGTCTATAGATATACTGATAATGTAAATGCAGAACTTGGTGTCAAATGGTGTAGATAGCGCATAGATGCACTCCTCACTTCTAGCCTATCCGGACGACACATTGGTAAAAAATTAGTAATTTCTTTTTCCAAACTCTTTTCACTCAGCAACTGTAGCTCCTTCCACATTATCCTCATTTAATAAATAAAAATGCATTATTCTAAGGTGCATTTTCACACAAATGAAAACGGGGAAACTCAGTGACAGACCTGCAGCTTCAGTTGCATGACTTCCTGGTGCTATCCTTATATCCACCTGCACAAAAGGTGTACAGATTATCAAAGAGCTCAAAATTCGAAGAAAATTACCACAATTTCTTGGGATTCAAAAGATGCAATGACTCTTTACCGAAAAAGAAAAAAAAAAGATGCAATGACTGGCTTCCTTGAAACACCGAAATGAAAGTAATTGGAGCAAGTAAATTATCAGAAAAGGATTCCTCTATCTGGGAGCACAAGATACATGGCATCTTCTTTAAGTGTGACAGCAAGTGTGCCCACAAAAACAGCCATGTACTGATGTATGGTAGGTGGAACCAGTGATTCAAAAACAAAATACTAACAAATGTAAAGATCCACGCTATCCAAGCAAGGTTCAACAAACTCCAGCCCCAAAAGTAGTATTGTTAGCAGTTCCAATCATTTATTGTCACTGATATATGTCAATGTTAAAATGGAAATATTCAGTGTAAGAACTAATTGACTACTCACTAGGAAACTTATCAGCATGCTGTCACCAACAGAAACATGCCACCAGCAATTATGTGAACAAATTTTCCATTACCCAAAGAGGAATGTGCTCTCAATGAGAGAAGGAATTTTTTCTTTATATCATCTCTGTTCAGTTCTATATAGCCTAGTTCTTCGCGTGAACTATGAAAGACTATGCATTAGAAAAACAGTGTCCATCCCTCAATGAGTTAAGGCAAGTGATTAAAAGTGAGTTTTGCATCAAGATCATCAAACCCCGAGGAAGAAGACATACCTTGTATCGAGAAGGCAAGCTCCTCATAAGTTTTACCCTCAAGCACAAGCCTATTATTGTCGCCATGCTACAATGCTCCACTGTGGGAGTAAAAGTGATCCTAAAAGGAGCATTCTGTCAGAAGCCGGACTTTGGGCAGATAGTACACAGAAAGGAGAATCAAGGAAATAGCATTCACCTGACGTAGCTATTTGAATCATCTACTTCGATTGCATCTTCAGATATGACTTTGAGCTCTTCTAATGAGTATGGATGCTCTGGATCCTTTATATCTCTGAGATGGTGTATGAAAATTAAGGAAAGCAGCTGTTACACGGCTCAAGCCTCTCCAGAAAACTTCAATACATATATTTTCTTCCTCAAGTTTGCGGACGTTCACTGAAAACAGAAGTTTCGTGCCGACTCCAAATCCAGGAACGAGTCTAACTGAAGCAAGAACAAAAGTCACCACAAGAAATCATGCGAGCCACTGTCTCGGGTCTCCCCTCAACCCACACATACTATTCAAATAGTCAATTACAGGAGATTAACTATCCCAATAAATTATGCACTTCCATCCCCTTTCCTGTTCCTTAGAGATATCTTTCTTTTCCTATCGTTCATGTCATTCTGCAACCCCAACCTTGTGAATAAATTCTATAGCTAGCATTTCCTCACAAAAGAATCACTTGAAATTAGCAACTCTCTCTATTAAGGGCTATTACTGACTGAACATTTAACTTCATACACAATAACCATAAGTCCATAGTCTGGTTCTTAGGATTAGCTCAGCACAAAATGCATCCCCTACCTACAATCCTAAGAAACAATGACAGCAAGCTGAAGACTAGGTGCATATATAACCATACAATCTCTCCATAAGCATATTTAACCAAACTAACAACCACCACTTATAATCCAGGAAGCAGATGTATGCAAGTAACCTGATTAAAACTTCAAAAAAGATGAGCATCATAGGATTCGTAAACTGTGGAAGAAAGAAGTTCTGTCCGCGAGCAGATTGCTACCACTGGTTGCAGATAATTGTATATCCGCCACCGGCCGGAGCACGCCTCCTAATGCAAGACCTCTATGCATTTTTTCATCAACTCGTGAGCATATGAATTAAAAATTCCCACATAACAATCTTGAACTAAACAATGAAGGATATCAAATATCTCTAGCTGATCGATCGGTTCCACCGCATACTCATCGACATTAGCGGGCGCACTCCGAACCCTTCGCTCCTTTTTCTCATACACAACCGGGTTCGCATTTATAAGCCCGGAAACCATCTTTATGGACAAAGCCAATGCCTGTTTTCCCTTCCCTTCTCTCTGTCCAGTAGAAAACAAACTTCATCAGACAGGTTAAGAACCGTCGAAACACGAGAAGCTGCAACACTGATTAACATCAAACAAAGAACTCAACCATGAAGTGATTATAAGGACATATAGCAGAGCAGGGTTCAGATTAAGCGCACAAAAAGCGGAATTTCCAATAGCAGCCTACATATGAAAGGGTACTGACCTTCAACAGTGCTCTCGGATCGAAATTTCTCTACCGACAAGATGCAAAATTTTTAGATGGGTTCGTGGGGCATGATGCAAATTTCGAATCTTTGAGGCTAAATCTGGTGATTGGAGATTTTGGAGGTGAAGAACAAGGCGAGACGTCGGTCGGGCCCTGAGGAGAAGAAGACAGGGTTTGATGGGTCCGGGGAAATGGGAACGACTCGGTGGGCTCTTCTTTTATTTCCAAATTCGCCCCTTAACTATCTGCAATTTACGAATTACCCCTCAAACTATTTTTAGTTGATGCTTCGCCACGAAATGCCGGCGGCCGGCTTAGGATCTATATTCAGTGGTGGATGTAGGATCCACGAGTTTGTGGGTGCGAACACCGGATTATTCTTATCTCATAAGATGTTATATTGAAATTTCTAATATCGTAATAATACTATAAGCTATAAAAAAATTTGTGTTCTTCATATGAACAAATGAATATTCCATTAGAAAACTACTTAAAAGTTTTTCAACAATTTTCTCGACAAATCGATAATTATATTTTTTGTAATAAAAACAATGTTTGCCTAATAAAATTGAGATGAGAGTGGTTTTAGACTCTTGACCTCTCACTACAATACCTGCACCTATTGCGTGTTCCATCAAAACTTCTTATCTAAACTTGCAATTTTTATTATTTAGTAATGTAATATTATACCCTTTCTATTTTTAATTCATTTTTTCAATTTTTATTATTTAGTAATGTAATATTATACCCTTTCTATTTTTAATTCATTTTTTACTTTTAAAATTTTATTTCTTTTAAAAATATTTTTCTAAAGTTTTTCGTGAAAATTTTATAGAACAAATTCATATAACTTTTTTGAAAAAAATTCGCTATTTGTTTTATGAAATAATACAAATAAGAAGGTAAAAAAAAAAACTTAATCACTAAAATATGGATATGGACACAATGAAATAACTTACATTTATCTTCTCCGTGGAAAATATTTAGGGTTGTCTTTATTTCCTTTACTATCTTTTCGTATTATATTTTATCCATTAGATTTAGGAATATCTAGTTATTTCCTATACTACTTTAAGAATCTTAGTGTTAACGAGTTTCTTGTATTATAAGGAATCTCATAGATATAGGAAGATTGCTTGTTTTCTAGTATATTCAGGTCTTGAGTCTATAAATAACAATTTATTCTCATTGTAAGAGTGAAATTTTGGTTGATTAATAATACTCGATTTTGTGTCACTCGCCCACTTCGTCAGCTGGCTGATATTGCCCAGTGTCTCTGGTGGTCCTGAAATTTCAAGAAAAAAAAAATCTCCCAGAACTGCTAAAAATTATGAAAAGACCCCGATCCTCCTTTGATTTACAGCACCACTAAGGTGGTAACTCAATTGATAACGGATTTCGTCTTCCAAAGAGGAGGTCAAAGAGTCGAAACTCGACTTAATCACGAAAGCGCTTGCGTTAGTAGACTCTTGTCTTCTACCCTATATGAGCTGTTATGATCCACTGTGAGCTTTGATGAGGTCATGGTGACCTAGGTGGGCCATGTCTCATCGAGTTCTTTACCCATTCAGGTGAATGGAATATTTCATGGCGACTGTGGAGTCCTTCTAGTCTCCAGAGGGGGGTTGCTACGCTGGTCTCACCCCTCTCGGCCTTTTATTCAGCCCAAAAAAAAAAGAGGTGATTTACAACAAGAAGTATCTGTTGGATGTTCGGGGAAATTTGATTAATTAGCCACTAGAGCTCACGGGTACTGGGGATGATTTGAGGAATCGGGCATGAATGAGTCTGGGGTCTAGCGCGTCTAAGAGTCGAATTGGAGTCCCTTTGCATGTTTAGTTGTATAATTAATGTCCTAACTGCTTAACACGTAAACATGACCTTTAACCAACCCACTCAGATGAGTCTAGAACTTAATCAGAAGGGGTCTTAGGTTTCTCTAGTCTCTTGGGTGTCAAACAGGGTAATGAATTCATCCACTTGACCCAATAAAATTGAAAAATGAAATAAAATTGAATTGATTTAGAGAAATGAACTTAGAATTTCCTTAAACTAAGGGCACTGGCCCACTTTCCATTTTTGGGTTCTATGCCCATTTTTTGTTATAAATCCGTTGGCCTTTGGACCCCTTGGTTTCTTAAAGTATTGGGCCAAGCCCGGTCCACTTGGCCTATTTCGTTTATTTTATACCATTTTGCTTATATATTCGTTATATATATACACGTTACAAAAATATATACCATTTAAGATTACAATGGCTACCGATCTGGGCAAGACCATGGTGCGAGCCATAAAATCATAATAGGGTTCCCAAATTTGGATTTCTAGTTCAAGACCGATCATTTTAATCCATAGGATGCTAGTGGCGTGACCTTATAGTGAATTGATAGGTGACTTACCAACCTATTAAAACGGTATAGTTGCGACTCCTTCCAACTCCCGAGTATCACAAAGTAATCTAACTATTCACATTTTGTCAATCGGGTTCGACCCCAGACAAACTAAGTTATCACACATTATACTGGGATTATCACGAAAATCTCATTTTGTAATAAATTCAGTTCAACCGGTGATAACTAGAACTTACTTAAACTAATTTGAACTAAGTTATCACATTTTGTACTATGGTTATAACGAAAATGAATCTCATTTTGTGGTAAGCTCAATTCAACAAGTGATAACTAAGCCAATTTAAACTAAATGTGCGTTTGTTTGGACTTAAAATTATATGCTAAAAATTAAGTGTTGAAATTTTAAGCATTTAATAGATTAAAAGCTTAATAAAATAAGTGAATTCTATTTGAGGTAATTCTATGATGGAAAGCTAACTTGCGTTCCATGGTAGCATATTAATTTTAGCCATGAAATCTCATGGTAGAATATTAATTTCATCCGTTCATTATTTACATATTTTGCCCTCCCCCAGTATTTGTGATTCTTCATATTTAAATAACAATTTCCAGCCACAACGTCTAGATACATCCCGACACATGTACTAATCACAGTATGACACGTCAGTGGTGACTAAACCGATATAGCAAAGCGGTTTATTAAACCGATTCAGAGAAAAAATCGAGCGGGTGGTGGCACCGACACTAGCCACCAACTCCCAGACATGGTCATCGATGACCTCTGATGTCTTTGACGAATAGGTATGAGGGGGTGGTTGCTGGCGTCAGGGGGGCCACCACCACACCCTCCTTTCCTCAACAGTGGCAGATGTGCAACCCTTTTAAAAAAAAATCAGTTTTTTTTTTAATTTTATGTAATTAATAGATATTTTCTATATTAATTATATTATAATTTATACCTTTCTACCAAAGAAAAAAATTTATTATACCATACTGTAAAGAAAGTGGCTTGTCAGTCTTTTTTTTTTTTAACTAAGTATATATTTGATAAGTATTTTATTGAGTAGACTACCACTGTCGCCCTCCACTTATTCATTAGCAACCGTTTTTGCCCCTGACATATTTTTGTCATCAATTAGCCACGAACGTTGGCATTCCGTCTAACATTTATACCTTTCCGTAATGAAAAAGTGATGGAAAAGGTAACGCCGTTTATGAATTTTCTATCACAGAAGTTAACAAAATGGTATAAATAGTAGACAAAATGCCAACGTTTAGGGCTAATTGGTGGTAAAAATATGTCAGAGGCAAAAACGGTTGCTAATGAATAAGTGGAGGGCGACAGTGGTATTTTACTCTATTTTATTTTTTAAAACTCGATCCGACGCATGGAACCTCGAACTTTGTTTTTACTATTATGTTATAGAAATTTATTTATCATATTTAGAATCATTTATCGAAAATTATTTTAAAAATATTTTACAGATATTTTTAAGTACTTATTTAATTTATTTAGGGATTTTTATTTTGCTTTATTTTTTATTTCATAGTTTTAAAAATTGATCTTTTAATCATATTATAATTTTTATTTTGTAAGATAACTTTATCTTGGATTTTTATTTTAAATAATTATTTTAGTTTTAAAAAATAACTTTATTTTCACTTTTATTTTATCATAATTTATAATTAATTATTTCATTTTAAATTTATTAACAATTATTTATTTAAACTTTAGTTTAAATATTTATTTTCAATTATGAATTATTAAATCAATGAAGTCAATTATATAAATATCTTGTTTGTTAAAATGAAGCATAACGATATGACTTTATACAAAAACACATTAGTTAGAATGAGTATCACAGTTGGCCCATATTAACTTATAATTGGCGTATTATTTTTCTACTGAGCATATTAGTTGAAGCGAATAACATTTCAGAGTGGAGCCAATGTTTAAAGCGTAAGAATTGATCATGTAATGATCATAACAGTTTGAACCAACTTAACATCTAGTTCGGACCATATAATGATATAAGAATAACAACACACGGAAAATAATGATGTGTACGTAATGATTAAATATAAATTCTTTTTGTTTGGAGAACAAGTATTGAATGGAGAAGGTGCCTCACTAATGGACACGACGGCCGCGTAAGTGGGGTCGGAGTCGCCGGTTTAATGCCCCCAAACCTCGAATCAACCTAGATCTCTTACCTCTCTCTTTCTTTCTGCTGGAAGTCCAACTCCTGTGCAATACAGGCTATTTTTTTTCCAAAAAAATTATTTTCATATTGTAACACCATAATCTATTACAATACTAATTAATCTATTACATTGCTTTCTGAATAACATAAAATTTTAGGTTTAAAAATTAGTTCTACCTGGAATTATAATTTGCTCAAACTAAAATATTTCACCAAAAAAATATATATCTAAGATAAGTATTATTTATTGTTTATTTATTAATTAAAAATTTGAAATGAAGTTTAAAAAAAAGGTTTTTTTAATTTAAAAAAACAGTTGGGCTGGCGCTAGGGCCACCACCGCTTTTGATCTCCTACTCTCACCAAGGAGAGAGACAGTGAGAAGATCTGCAGCGGTCGTGGCCCCAATGCCGCTTACCATCGCCTAGTCGAGGTTGCTCGCAATATCCAATGGCAACGACGACCTCGTCTGTGGGGATGGTGGTCAGTACTGAGGCCAACCACCCCTCCCCCCAGGTTCTTCTTTTCCTTCGAATTTGTGTTTTTTTCCCCTTTTGGCTAGGTCAAAATGTTGAACCGATCTATTAACTAGTCAATAGTTAGGGGCATGTCATCGACACATGAGCTGCCCTCCATTTTTTTTCCCTTTACATGTGGTCCGATAAATTTGTGATGTCATTGAAAGATTTATAAATCAAAATGTTATCTTTAATATTGAAAGGACTACAAACTTGCATTCTACCGTAGAACATAATTTAGCGTTCCATGCTTCTGTTTGATTGAAAAAGGTTAAACTACTTTTAGCTTATTTTATATTATCTGCTCTTAGAGCCCCATAACTTTTGTATTTGCAACATTTGACCTAAACATACATATAAATTATAAAAATTAAAGAAAAAGAAAATACATTTTTTTTTAAAAAAGCACAGATCTGCGATCAAAGATGGGGACGAGGACAGGGATGATGGTTGCCATGACATCGGCCACAACCGTCTTAGCAACATTGTCGAGGTTGTGGTGGCGGGATACGAGCCATTGCAGCCTAGATCTACTCCCCCTCTCTTTTCGAGAGAGAGAGAGGGGGAGAAGATTTGCATTATCGGCGCGGTGCTATCGCTGCGGCACTTTTTCCCAGCCAGTGCCGATGCAAAAGAGGTCGGTGGCAACCTCGCCTGCATCGGTGCTTGCCGGCGATGGGCGGTTGTAGTGTAGATCTCATCCCTCCTCTCTCTTTTTGAAGCGAGAGACAGAGAGGAGATATGGGTGCCTGTGTTGATAGTCTAAGGTCTTTGGCGACCTTGCCCACACTAGTGCTTGCCGACGACAGAGCTCTGATGCCTCTTTCAGCCCTGTCGCGCAACACCCCTCCTTTTCTCTCTCTTCCTTCTCTATGCAAACAATGCAAATGGGACCGTTTGCAAATATGAAAAAGTTTAAGGGTATCAATGCAAATATTTTAAAAAGGAATTTTTACGCCATATTGCCAGGTTTTACCTTTTTTCAAATCTATTACATGCTTTAAAAATTTACCCAAAATGGCTTATGATTTACATCTTGTTTCGAATATAACACGACGTCAATTTGTCCATCAATGAAACATAAGTGGGCTCCAAACTTATCACATGATTTTTTAGTTTTTTTTTTCAAATCTATTTTATGGTTTTAATTTTTTTCTCAAATCTATCCCAAGTAAAGAGCCGCAGTAGCAAGAATGGCCCACTTACATTCCACACCAGTAACACCGTTAAATGTTGACGGAGAAATTAACGTCATGATATATTTGGAACTATATGTAAACCATGAGCCTTTTTGGGTAATTTTTAAACCATGAGATATATTTGAGACACGGTTGATACCATGGGATACTTGACGTAATAATCCATTTGAAAAATGGCCTATTACTAAGCAAGTCAACACAAATAACGATTAAGCTGTTGGATTATTTAATGATTTAGCACTTTTTTGACTTGCTTATTGTATTAAGTCAGTTTTCATTTTGTATTATCAAACAAACTTAATTCTATTTAAGTGCTAAAAATTTAATTTCAACACTTAATTGGAGTAATCAAACATGACCTATGTTATCACATATTGTAATGGGATAATCGAGAAAATATGATTTTGTGATAATACCAGGGTGATTGCGAAAAACTCATTTTGTGATGTGGTCAATTCAACAAATGATAACTAAACCAATTTGAACAAAATCTGATTTTGTGATAACCCCAGTTCAGCGAGCGATAAGCCATATTTGGACTAAATTCTCACACATTATATCGGGGTTATTGTGAAAATCTCATTTTGTGATAATCTCTTCTTTTCACTATTATTTCGCTCTTGTCAAATTATATTGTTAATGTTAAAAAAAAAATTAGATACTGTTATTTTTATTTATGTAATCACTTTTTTGTTTGTTTTCATTTAATGATTTTGTGTTTTTTTTACATAAATGTTTTTTTTCACATTATCATTTTTTCCGGTGATATATTGGAACCGATCAACCAATAATCCCCGTCAGTGTTATTGTACCACTAGGAGTTGCTTAAAAGCTCCAACTCCAATGCCTGTTGTGGAGTTCTGGACCTAGATTTTGGGTTCTTTTGTACTTTTATTTCGATAAGTTATTTATATTAATATATAAAGTCAGAAATAGGCTCTCTCACTCATTTCATCTTCCCAAAATACCCTCAATATACATGTTTCAATTTTTATAAGCCATTAAATTAAGGATGAAATTGTAAATTCAGCAATATAACTATCTACTTCCCCCTTTTACTCTCTCTCTCTCTTCCTCACCCAAAATCCAACATCTAACACTACTTTTTTTTAAAAAAAAGTTTATTAATATTTCTCATAATTTATTATAATAGTTTAAATATTTATCACAAAAAGGTCATATAACTTTAATTGTGTGTAAGATATAATAAGATAATAGAAATTTACCCCCAGACTAGTATGACAAAAAGGTCATATGATTGGATAGTACCACCAGCGTGATGCCTCAAGTTAAAAGTTACGTTCATTAATTAGCTTTAAAAATATAAAGTTAAAATGATTAATTTTTGGCTTGGGCTATTTCCACCCCTAATTGACTAATACACTCTATTTATTTTTTATTATCCCAAATTACCCTCAATTGCATCTTTATGATGACTTTCATAAATAAAAATACAAATCACACTTCCAAGTTTAACATTGCCTTTCTTGAGTTATTATCACTTGGTAGTTAGACTGCATGTAATTCTATATATATATATATATATAACACGTATTATTCCCGATTATTTTATTGCTTTACAATATGTCAGAAAATTGAAACAAATTATAGAATTATAAAATAAAAAAACTTTTTGTATTAAGTTGAACTCATTTTAGTTGCAATAATATATTAAATTTTTATACAATTTGACTAATTGTACACTCATAATAGAAGTTGAAAAATCATGAGTATTATTTAGACTAATAATCCATAAATTAAAAGAATATGAAACCAAATGAAAAAAAAGAGTTTAAATTAGAATCATGACCAAATGGCGCAAATATTTAAGTTTATTATTAGAATAGAAGCAACTCATATCTAATATAGAATTAATGAAAAATTCAGCATAAAATTACTATGAACATAGATATTAAAATAAAAACGAATAACAAAATATTTGTAAAACGTAATAAATAACTAAAATAGCGCATAATAAACTTCATATTGCCATCCCACGAGCTTCCAAAATCTTATCATTTTAAAATTGCATATATTGGCTAGATTAAAATTTTTTTGGTAATTTATATTGATATATTATTGCCTTTAAGTGCCAAATATTTTATATAAGTATAAAGATTTGGCTCCTTTTTAATATTTTGATATTGAGATTTTCAAAAGAGTATTCAAACTCAAGATATAGGAGATTTGATTTCTTCTTTAAATAAGGTTTTTTTACTATAATATTTACTCCGGTACACATTTATTGCTTAAATCTTGACTGATTATTAATCATGTTGATAGGGAAGCAAACAATGTTAAATTTTTTCTACTTGTATTGAAAATACCTATATGAAAATTTAAAAAATTTACAACGATAATCCTAAAAGTTTTTTATTTTTTAAACTTGAGTCCTATGAGTTCAATTTTAAAAAAGGCAATCCTAAATTGTTTCAAAAAATGATAGTCTTGGTCCATTTTATAACCGATCGTTAACTGACGACGACATAGACTTAGCGTAGTAAAAAAGCTTACAGCTGGCAGTTAATATGACACACGTAGACTAATTATCGCACGTTACTTTAGAAAATTCTAAAAGATTTTTAAAAAAACATAAAAATTAATCAATAAAATTTAAAAATTGAATAAGATTAATCATAACTAAATAAAAATAGAAAAAAATGAAAAAATTAATTTTTTAAATTTTTTAAAAACATTGAAAATAATTTAAATTAAAAATTAAAAATTTTAGAAAATAGAGGAAAAACTCAAAATAATTACATAAAATGAAATTTACAGAAATTTTTTTAAAAAAATTTAAGAATAATAAAATTCAAAAAATTCAAAAAATCATAAAATGTTCAAAAAAATTTAAAAGATTCGGAAAAATTAAAAGTTAGGAAAATAATAAATAAGAAAAATTAATATTAAAAAAATAATTATATAAAATTTAAAAAAAGTCGAAGATAAACTCGTTGAAGAATGAGAAGGGGTTAGGTAATTACTAAGATATCGAATAAAGCAAGGACAGTAGAGGCTCTGGCTAGGAGGGCTCCCCTTTCTAATCCTCCCAATCTCCCCTCCTTTTTATTTTTAGATTTTTTTGTAAATTTATTTAATGTTAATATTTTTGAATTTATTGTACTTTTTCTTCTATTTTTATAATAAATTTTTGAAACATTTTATTTTTTTAAAATTTTTCCAAAAAGTATTTTTTACTTGATTTCTTTAAATTAAAAATTTAAATCAAAAAAGGAATTTTAAAAAATTTTCACAGGGTTAAGTCCACATCATCGTCCACTAATAGCCGGTACATAATGAATTAAAACTGTCACTTTTTGAAACGATTTAAAATTATTTTTCCTAAATTGAATTTATAGGACTCAAGTTTAAAAAATGAAAAATTTCTAGGACTATGGTTGTTATTCTTTTAATCTCCAATTATTTTAAATATATGTGAAAAAGATTTAAAGCCGTTTATGTCCACTTCAACACCGATTAACAGTCAATCACGATTTGGAATTGAAAAAAAGTCAAAATAAAACGTACAGGACTCAGACGTTAAAATAGGGTAAATTCATAGGAACATTTCTTTTAATCCCCCAGCCGCGACACAGCCGGCCCCTCTGCTCCTCACTGTGCGGCCTGTCAAGCAGGTCGGGCCAGTAGCAGATTTCCACCGAAGGTGATCGTCGGGGGACCGCTCTAATGGCGACTGAGTCGTCGGAGGGAGAGGAAGAAGGGAAGCTGACAGGTGGCAGTCCCGTGCTCTCGGTGGATGAGGACCTGAGGGAGATGGGGAATAAAGCGGCGTGGAGTGTGAGCTCCTGCAAGTCCGGCAACGGCGTCTCTTCTCTTCGTGACGACAACCTCGAGACCTATTGGCAGTAAATTCCACATCTTTCCGGCAACTCTTCCTCTCTCTGACTCCCTCAACTCGAAAGTTGAAAGTCGAAAACTTTACTTTCTGATATGCTTTCATATTATTCTGGGTGATTCGTAGATCCGACGGTGCTCAACCACATTTGGTGAATGTTCAGTTTCAGAAGAAAGTGAAGCTCCAAGTAATTCATTACACCTTCCTCTCCAACAATTTCATCGAAGTTTGTTTTCAGTTAAGGTTCTTTTTTTTTTTTTTGTCTTTTTGTTTTTGGGTGAGACAGTCTAATGTATTAGTCTGCATCTTTATTGAATTGATTGATGGATTGAGGATCGTAGATTCGTAGCTGTATCAATAATATGCGATTTTCGTGCAGATTGGAGCATTTTACGATATGGATATATGATACATCACTTGCTTGCCCATAAAAAGTTAACATACAGTCGAGGGTTGCTTACATCGTTTGCCTTTTGTGATATGCCATAGTTTTTCAAATTGATGGATTTTGCTGTCACTTGCAGCTGGTTGTCCTGTACGTGGATTATAAGCTCGACGAGAGCTATACGCCGAGTAAGGTCTCCATTCGAGCTGGAGATGGCTTCCACAATTTGAAGGTTTGGTTTTACAGTTGGCTAAGCTGTGAAGACTGAAACTGATTAGTGTCTTCTTGAGATTTTTTCTGACGTAGTTTCTTTTTTGTTTTTCTCGAAATGGTTTTTAGGAGATAAGGAGCGTGGAACTGGTAAAGCCAACTGGATGGGTTTATATATCCCTTTCAGGAAATGATCCTCGGTACGCTCTCACATTATGCTTTTTTTGCCTGCACATAGACATCATTAACTTCTTCAACAAGATTACATGAAGCAATGATTGTTGTGTTGTGGAAACCTAGAGCTGTTTGAGTTTTTCTTTTCACTGTTTTTTGTTTTTATTTCTAAATTTAAGGTGATTTTCTGTCAAAGATGTCCACTGTTAGGTATCCTTTGAGGCCAATTGGTTGGTCGTTGATGCTTCTGTCCTCCAGTTAATGCGGCTAGTTATCAGAAAGTCTTACAGAATTGAGTTTTCAAAAAAATCCAACTTCTCGAACATATGAAATCAGAACACTTGATGGTTAGAATTAGCTGCTCAGAAGATAGGGTGGATCTTTAAGAAAAATAGGTTGAGCTTTATACCCTTCTGCATCAGAACTAACATAGGATTCAACAGTGTGATAGTATTTAATAGATGAATTGATGAGACTAGAAACTTTTCTCGTTTGTTGTTTCTTATCATGTGTTGTGTTGCTGTTTTCCAAATGTTCTAAGTGGGCATGCATTTTCAGTCTATGATAGGTGACAGTTACCTTTTCTTTGGCAGGGAAACCTTTGTGAACACTTTTATGTTGCAAATAGCTGTCCTTTCAAATCATCTAAATGGAAGAGATACCCACGTGCGCCAGATCAAAGTTTACGGCCCTAGACCGTGAGTATCATTTATCAGCAAATCAGTTCTAGCACTTTACCTTTATTTATTTCTTCTTTTGTTTTTTGACTATTCACATGACCACCTTATTGTTTTGCACTCCACCATTCTTTGAACTTGTCTTTTCATATTTTGGAGATCTTCCTACAGGAATCCAATACCCCACCAGCGATTTCAATTCACCTCAACAGAACTCAATACGTATGCTTTTGTGAGATAACTTAAGTGTAACCCTGCTGAACCTCCAAGGGTTGGTGAAGATGGGTGGGACGTGCGTGTGCTTCACGGGAAGTGTGGGTCTTAGTCTCAAAATTCGCCACTAAAGTTATGTGTGAGCCAAAATGGTACCCAAGTAAGTTCGCAGTATGTCGTGAACATATTTCTCCAATTCTGAGAAGTTTCGAAGTTTCGAAGTTTCTGCTTGTCCTCGTGTTTTAACTGTTCTGCTTGTGTAAGTGGAAGTTATATATGTGTGTGTGCTTGTAGAATCTTGGACGGTTCAACATCTGATTTTATACATTGGAAAATTTTAACCTGCTAAATTATATAAAATAACAGATTTTGCTGTTTATGGTCGGTGAAAAAGTTCCGTGTTCTTTTTTCTTTTTTTTTTTTCCTTGCTGCATCTCCAAGCCACCTTTGCACTTATATTTGAGAAAATTTCCCCTTATATCCATCTTTTATGTCAATGATATGTTTGGTTTACCTTGAAGATATTATGCTGATGTCTTTAATAATCAGATAAAAAAGAAATGCCATTGAGGAGCTAGAAGTTTCCATAGTATTGTCTTCCTTGAAGTAGTCAGCTTCTTTTTTCTTTTTCTTTTTTTTCCCTTGTTTTTTGGTTAAAAGGGAGGCTTGAAAGTAGTCAGCTTTAATGTGTCACAAAACACAGTTTTCATGCACAAATTGTAATAATTTTGATATTAGTAATGTGTTTAGTTTAACTTAATTTGTTCCGATGCGAAGAACAAGCTAGCTGGCAGATTGTATTTTATTTTATTTTTTTTTGGGGGGAAAAATTACCTTTCCGCCTTCTAAAGGATGGGCTTGGATCCTGTTTACTCTCAGAACTATTTTTTGAGACCCCTCTATCCCATCAACTACGGTGAAGGGAAAATATGTCCGCCATATTTTTTTTCTTTTTTAAGACTGATATTTTTTTTTAATAGAAAAAGGATAAAGCTACATAGAGATAATAGGGGGTGGGGCACCGCTGCTGCTGGCGACTTCATGGGTGTGGGTGGTGGCCGGTGGTGACCACCCGAAACCCCGTAAGGGGGAAAGAGATAGAGAATAGTTAGAGAGTGCGTGGAAAAGAGAGTGTTTTGGGGGTTGGGGGGTCGCTTCAGGCCACCATTGACCTCACGAGGTCACCGGCTGCCTCTATAGTCTCCGGCGACTTCGTCTGTGCGGGTGTGGTTGCTAACGGCAAGGATTTTAAAAATTTTGATATAAAGTCGAGGGTAAATTAGTAATTTGAGATCCTATTAAATATGAGTAATTCGGTTTACGTATATGATTGTAATAATGGCAGTTTGTTATTCTATAATGTATATCAGGCCCACCCCATATTTATAAAAGTGGTTACGAATAAAAATTAAATAAAAAAAAGTAACCATATTTCAATTACAACGAACCAAATATGGCGTAAGGGTCGTCCAATGACGATGCTGTTCAAGGGTGTCGAGCAGCACGGGGACTGAGGTTCATCAACGAATTTGAGAGAAACTCGGGATTTTGAAATAATTTTTAATTCTTATTTTTCTAATTTTATTTTTACTATTGTTTTTTTTATTATTGTATTTTTCTAGTGTTTCTTTTGCCGCTCTATTTTTATTTACTTTTATGTCTTTTGTTTCTACTTTTTAAAATTTATTGAGTCCCACGTCAGCAGGAAGTCTCCTATCTTAGCAAAAAATAATGATAAAATTACTGAAGATTAAATTTGGCGATAAAGTGATAGTTCGTAATTTTATAGGTGATAAAAAATAGCCCGTGATAGATTTAGAAAAAAAGTGGAAATGAGGCTTTTCTGTTCATTTACTCTCAAAGAAATTAGTTGAAGTAAATATTCTTTGTTGCAACTAATATCAATGAATTACAACATTTCATAAAAAAAAATCGGATGAATTATGATTTAAATATCAATGAATTGCAACATTTCATTCATATCGAATACATGCACATTATTCCCATAAATTAATTAATTGCATCTAACAAAATATGGAGTAAACATTTATGGATAAAATAGAATAATCTCTAATGAATTTAAAAAATCAAAGAAAAAAAAGGAGGGGAAATATACAGATATATGAGTGAAGAGGAAGAAAAAATTAAATATGTTGGAAACGGATGACATAAAAAGTCGTGATGTCAAAAATTTCAAGATAGGAACTTGTATAAGAATTTCATATGTCAATTAAAATATTCATGACTTCATTTAAATATTGCAAATATGTTGCACGTTAAATATTTGATATTTTTAATAGTAAGTAATAAAAAATTAAATACTTTAAGTAGAAAATTAAAAATATTAAACATCTATCATTAAACATATATTTTTAAAGAAAATAAACATTAAAATATTTTTTTTGGGTTCTCAGTATCAAAGTAAATAATAGTGCAACAATTTTATAGAAAAATAATTATTTAGGTTAAGATATATATAAAAATAATTAATATCTTAAAGACCAACTAGACCTAATTAGGCCGAACCATTTTGTTGTTCTAAAAGACCTTGAACAATAAGAGGCAAAGATGGGAAGTGCGTATCGCATAGGTCATTACTTTAACATTGGGTCTATGTCTGTTCCCAACTTTCAAATGACGTATAAGCTACGGGATAAGTTTAGAGAAATGCTCATCAATGGAGATACTAGATGCTTATCAAAAGAGGGGAATTGCTATCAACTCAAAACCTCTAACAAAATATTGGAAGAAAGTTCGATATTCTGTTGTATAAGTTAATCTTATGTAAATAAGTCATCTCACTGTGAGCTAGCATCTACAGGTCAATCACATCCTTTGCTACTTAAATCTCAAGTGGACCTAGGGAGATCCAAACATAGTAGAGAAAAGAAATATGAGAAACAACATTCATTTGAGAATATGTGAGTTATTCCATGTCATAAAATTTGAGCGACATTAAACATATATGTATAATCGATCCAAAATATCTAAATTTAACATAAGAAAATATAATATTTAATATTCTATAAAATATATATATATATACATAATACAATAAAATATATATGCATAAACGTTGTATTTTTTTGTCATATATATATATATATATGTATGGACGACTTAAAGCATAAGAATCATAGATATATGTAGATATAAATTGATATGTTAAACGTCATATATATATATATGTATATATATTTTGAGATTTCACTGTATCCAAAACGGATATATATATATATATATATTGTTAAGATAAAAATATATTAAATATAAAACTTTACTATAATTAAGCCATATTCAAATATTTTTTGATCTGTTTTTCTCAATATAATATTTACATAATTAAACTGATGTTGTGATTTTGCAAGAGAGGTTGTAAGCGATTACGTGGAGGTAGTTGTGCTAGAGATAGGCAGATAGTTTATTATTATATATATATATATATTGATTAGAGAAATTGGTCCTATAGCAACAAATCTCACCAAATATAAAATTTAAAGATACATCTGGAAAAAAAAAATAAGAAGAAAGGAAGAGGTTATTAACTTGCCCTATTCTCCGTAGTAAGTGGGTTCTCTTGAATTTTTATATATTGGTTTGAAATGAATTATTATCAAAAAATAAGATATGAAATGTTTTAATGGAACATATATACTAAAGTAATCGAAAGATTAAGATTTGGACTTGATTATTTATTTGTGGCTCTAAGATATCCCCAAAATGAAAGTATTGCTTTAAATAACAAAGTTGTTTTTGATCTAATGGATATAAAGATTAAAATGATAGTAGATATAAAGAGGAGACATGAGGAAAATAGGCAATCAACAAGTACATACATTTGTTAAAATTCATTATATATATATATATATATCATATCATATCATGAATGGTTTTCAGATTTCAATGAATAGAGTAGTTATAAAGTTATAAAATTGGTATGAAAGATATAATAAGTTTATGCAATTTCTTATAGATTCTTCGATATTTTATATACAATGAAACATTTAATGAATCACTTAAATGTAGATATGTATGAACTAAACTAATGGATAAAATATTGAAAGAAAGAATAAATACTTTAGAAAGTCTATCAAAAATTTATCAAACACTATTATTTGAAAGAGGACAAGAGTTAAATACTTAGAAAGAACAATTAAAGGAAGAATTATTTTACGTATTTACATTAATTGAAAATAAATGAAAATTAATAGGTAATGAAAGGAAATGAATTTCTTCATTCTATGCTAATAATTTCTAATTGGGATTTTTACCTAAAATGGCCAATGGTTTGTCAGTTTTGTCAAATCTATCCTATGTTTTTTTTATCAAATCTATCCCATGGTTTACTTTTTGCATCAAATATATCCCGGCGTTATCTTGTCCGTCGACATCTAACGGCCGTGCTGACGTGGCAAGTGGAAAGATAGTGGGCCACACTTGCCACGTAAGCGTCACGTCAGCACGGCCGTTAGATGTTGACGGAAAAGATAACGCCGGGATAGATTTGATGCAAAAAGTAAACCATGAAATAGATTTGACAAAAAAAAAATATGATAAATTTGACAAAACGAACAAATCATGAGATATTTTAGGTAAATACCCCTTTCTAATTTTCATACTTAATTCCATACTTTACACCTGGACACACTCGTAATGGTATCAAAGCCCAAAAATGATATCAAATGATGATGATGATGAAGAAGAATTAGAAAAACTCCTAAAAATTATAGTTATTATGAGACACCCCATGAAGAGGCATTTCAATTATAATAATTATAGTTACTAAGAGAAATCCCGTGAAGAGGCATTTTAGTTATAATAATTTAGAAGCAACAAAAAATAAAATTTATCTAGATACATTGAATGGACAAAATAGACATTTTAAAATATATTCATGTATATTTAAGGGCAAAACTTGAATTTTAAAAAATCGAAATACAATTTTTTGAGCTTCACACTTTTATATATGTTATAGATTATAGATAAAAAAAGGGAAAATGATACTGTTGGTCCTAAATGTTTGTCAATTTTTGACATCGAGTCCTAAATGTTTCACTTCGGAAAAACAAGTCCTAAAAGGTTTAGAAAAGTGTTAGCATTGGTCTTAAATCTGACTGACCGTTACCGTTACGTCTACGTGAACCTAATGCCGTCAAAGTCATCCTGTTGGCCGTTACTGCTATGACGTGGCACGTTCCTATTGGTCCGATTTGAAATTCGTGATGACGTGGCACATTTCTCTGTTCGACCCGACTTGCTTGCTCTCGGTAATACCGTTTCAACCCGACTTGACTTCCATTGTTGTTTTCTGTCCTGTTGCTCTACTTTGACTGCTTTACTTCGGTCGGAATTTCTGGTACATGAGGGGATTTTCTCAGTTGGATCTAAGATGGGAGACTTTCATGGACAATGCCCTTTGCCTCCCTCAGTCTTTGTCTTCTCGTACTGTGGTTTTCGGTTTCTACAAGAATGTGGCTTTAGTTGCTTGAGTTGAAGTTCAGATTTTGGGTTCTTCAAGCTCGCTCAGAAGTGGGAGAAAATCAAGTCCCGTTGCTCTGCTTTTAGTGCTTAACTCGGGTTGGAGTTTCTGGTACATTCAACGGACCCAGTCATTGAAGGAGGCGAACAAAGATCTTGGCTATCCCGATTTTAGGGTTTCGTCAAATTTAAATATGAGGTGAAATTTGATTTGATTTCTTGCACGAGGTTCGTCAAATCGAAATCTGATACTCACCGTGACTCGAGAACTATTACCATGAGTTGTAATTGGCTTGTCGTGGGTGGGACGGCCATGGAAGTGAACTGATCAGTTAGAGAGGAGAGAAGAAGGGCATGAAGAGGAAGAAGACGATGAACAGTGCTCCGACCCTAACAGAACTTTTAAGGTTCCAACCCGACCCGACGATGAACGGTGCCTGATCCAAGCCTGACGATTGCATTAAGGTGGCATGTCTTACTCCGGGCCAGCAGTGAACGAAGTGTTAAAGTAGAGAGAGCTAGCCTTCCGTACTCAGCCGACCAAGCAAAACTCCAGCTAAGCTAATAGCTCTAATTGTGGGTATATCTAAAAAATATGCTCTTTTTTCTGGCATTCCTTTCGGGGTAGCTAGATTAATCACAATAGTCCTTATTAGTAAACTACAGCCTCGTTGTTAATTGACTCCCTACTTCAATTAAAGCTCGCCCCCGGCTTTTATCACTAAGAGAAGACATGATCTCCTGTTCAGGCTAATCAATTAACTCAATCGATTAGCGTAGATGAAGAGATTGGCTCGTTGATCTTTGATTCGAGAGTCTTCCCGGCAGGCCTAACTAGTTGAACCTGTCTTTCTGGCATATCTCTCTTTTTGTGCCTAGACATCTGATAATGGATGCCAATTCCCGGGATTTCTGCCATGATATTGAATAGAATAGCGGGCTTTCTTTCTGAGGTGTGGTACTAGTCCATAACGATCAAAGTCGAACCGTGAGCCTATTAATGAAGCAAATTCAATGAAGCAACAACTGGTACCATAAAGAAGCGGCCATAAACTTGAGAGCCTTGACCAATTTGAAAGATCATTTGATGTAGTTGAAATAACTGAATTTTGGGTTGTTCGAGCAAGTAAAGGAAATTATTCAATAAGAGCTCGGATCGAATCGATATTGATATACCGATTCGATCCGAGCTCTTGGAATTGGAATAAGTTCGGCAGCGGATCACGAAATCTTGGCGATCTTCTCTATCTAATGAATGGAGAGTCCGCTTTGAAATCACATCATCATTTAACGGACATGTAGAAGGAGTTGACGGCGTTAAATTCACGGTGGCGGGTCGGTAACGGAAGCAGACGGATAGGACCACCGCTGACATTTTTTCAAACTTTTTAGAACCAATTTTGACTCATTTTCAAACATTTTAGGACTTGATTTTTCGAAGTGAAACTTTTAGGACTCAATGTCAAAAATTGGCAAACATTTAGGACTAACAATGTCATTTTCCCGATAAAAAATATGACTATTATTGTGGTGAGTTCTATCGTGGACTTACGCTACATTGGATATAACATACAATGTAGCCTTTTAATTTATTGAATTTGAATCTTAATATAACATAC
This sequence comes from Punica granatum, assembly GCF_007655135.1. Lineage (NCBI taxonomy): Eukaryota > Viridiplantae > Streptophyta > Magnoliopsida > Myrtales > Lythraceae > Punica > Punica granatum. Next base: position 40,980,985 of record NC_045127.1, on the reverse strand, counting down.
ATCTCTTTTGACCAAGGGGTGTATTGACTGAGGCCAAAGAAGTTACAAATTAATAGACATATCCAGTCTCCAAAGATGTTTGTTTGACTGAGGGATATAAATAAGAGAGCATTCGATCAAAAATTCATTATTACAAAATTTTTAGTTTGTGCAAATACAGAGTTTCCTGGGGAGTTTGCATGAGATTTTTCAAAGTTGTTTGTAAGTCTTAGCGATTATTATATCCTGGAGAGATTTGTCATCTTATCTCTTCAGTGAACTCAACAATGAGTGAGTACAAATTTCACTTAAGAAAATTGTCCTGAAACAAGTCTTAATCACATCGAGTTTCTTTTCCCACCATAATTTCATCAACAATCTTAAGTGAAATTCTTCACGCAATAGAGAGTACGTAAGATGCTGTGTTCAAGGTGATGAATCGAGATTTGTGAAGTTAGGCAAGTTTGATGGCACCAAGTTCACCCGTTGGTAAGTCAAGATGAAATTCCTATTAACGACATTAAAATATTTTTATGTGTTGAACTTGAAATCGCTACCGATTCTAGACTCGAAGGATGATGACACCGAGGAGATCAAGGATAATATTTTCAACACTCTCTCTGATAGATTGTTTGACTTATTCAGTTTTATTAAGTCGCCCATGGGATTGAATGTGGAGACGTTTGGGACAGTGCGTTCTCAGATCTTGACCTATGATCCCTTACCATCAATGGGAAAGGCCTACAACATGGTGATTATAGAAAAAAGCCAGAAGATGGTTGCGAGGGGTTGGGATGTTAACATGGAGGGTCTTGTTCTTGCAGAAATGGCCAGTGACCGAACGGGAATGAAGACTTGCAGCTATTGCGGGAAGGTTGGTCATGAACGGGCTGAATGCTATCGCTTGATGACCTGCAGCTATTACGAAAAGACTGGACACGAGCGAGCCGATTGTTATCACTTGAACTGGTATCCAATAGATTGGGAAGTAAGGAGGAATGGCTATGGGAGAAAGGACAAGGCTCAACAATCCACTGGCAGGAATGGAGGTTGGATCAAAGGGGAGTCAAGCAGCAATGGCAAGGGATAGTCTAAGCCTGGAGGTTCGAACTGGAGAGCACAGCCAGGACCTCAAAAGAATGGACAGTGGAAAACAGTTTATCTGGTCAATAATAATCCCTTTGAAGGATCGTGGAAAGGAATTGGAGCAGCTGCTCTTACAGACGATCAAGTCCAACAGGTTCAGGAATTGTTGACTCTGTTAGGGTCGAGTAGCAAAACTAATTCCGAGCAATTGGCTGGTATGTCTTCCAACTTGATAGCAGGAAGATCGAAGTGGATACTCGATACTGGGGCTACACGGCATATAACAGGAAATATAAATTACTTGATCGATTCCGTGTCAGTAAGAAAGCCCTTTCCGATTTGGATACCTGATGGAAGATCGGTTCTTGCTAAGAGGGTTGGCCGGGCTCTATTAGGACCCCATTTCATCTTGAACAATGTTCTTTATATACCTGAATTTGATTGCAATCTTGTTTCCGTGTGGCACTTGGCCAAGGATATGAATTGTGTGGTCTCATTTTGCTTGGATTTTCGTGTGATGCAGGACCGAGCCGAGAGGATGGTGATTAGAGTAGCTAGGCTGCAAGGGTGTCTATATTGATTCGGGTGTGTGGCATCTCATTCGACATTGGCAACTTTCGAGAAGCAGGATTTTGAGAGATGGCATATGCGACTGGGGCACCCGTCACGAAAAGCTATGCCTATATTTTGTGAAATTAAGCTGCTTGGTAGTGAGAATAAGGCTTGTGATGTTTGTTTTAGAGCCAAACAGACACTTGTTGTATTTACATCAAGTTCGAATAAAGCCAAGCATATTTTTGATCTCATTCATTGCAATATATTATGTCCGTACAATACTACTTCTTTGTCGGGTGCACATTACTTTATACAATAGTGGACGACTATAGTCGTGCTCCATGGGTGTATTTGATGCGAGAAAAGTCTGAAACATGGAAAATGCTTTTTGAATTTTATTGTATGGTGCAAACGCAATTTAATAAGTCAATCGAGGCCATAAGGACAAACAATGGAATTGAGTTTCTTTCGAGAACAATGCAGGAATTTTATGCGAACCATGGGATATTTCATCAGACAAGCTGTGTTGAAACACCGCGGCAAAGCGACGGAGTAGAGTGGAAATATCGACACATGCTAAATGTAGCGAGAGCACTGCGATTTCAAGCACAACTTCCTCTAAAGTTCTGGGGAGAGTGCGTGTTAACTGCCACTTATTTAATTAACTACACGCGGACTCCAATGCTGTTTGGGAAAAGCTCGTATGAAGTCTTGTTTAATCGCTGCCCCAACATCGATCATTCGCGAGTATTTGGCTCACTATGTTATGCAGTATTAGCTAAAGAGTAAAGACAAGTTTGCCAACAAATCGAGGAAATGTATGTTCCTCGGATATCCTTATGGGAAAAAAGGATGGAAGGTGTATGATCTCGACACCGAAGAAGTATTTTTTTAGTGGGATGTGATTTTCTATGAATATGTGTTTCCCTTCGCAGAAAAGGAATCCGGTACATCAAATTCCACGGAGATTATAGAGCAGCAAATTACTGGCACTGGAGTACATATCCATTCGCAGGATGATGGTGTGCAGCATGGGAGCTCGATTGATCAGTCTGACTCGGAGTCTGCAGAAAGGGCGAATAGCACCATCTCACCCGAGGAGTCTAGTGGGTCAGGAAACCCGAAAACTGATGAGAACAATTCAGTTGAACGGCATGATGAACATCTGAATGCGGAGGAGACTCAGAAGTTGAGCCTAGCATGTACAATCATGTGGTACGTGACCAGTGGTGGAGAACAACAATGCACGAGGAGATTCGTGCCTTGGAGGCCAATCAAACTTGGAAGGTTGAGTCACTTCCACCAGGAAAGAAACTAATAGGATGCAAATGGGTGTTTTAGATAAAACGCAAGGTGGATGGGAGCATTGAACAATTCAAAGCAAGGCTGGTAGCTAAAGGCTTTACGCAAATTGAAGAGATAGATTATAATGGGACGTTTGCCCTGGTAGCCAAATTGGTCACTATATGGTGTTTATTAACAGTGGCCTTATTCTGTGGATGGGATCTTCACTAGCTCGACAATGACAATGCGTTCTTTCATGGGGATCTCACGGATGAAGTATATATGTAAATGCCCCTGGGGTTCAATTCGACCGATCGTAGCAAGGTGTGTTGGCCTTGGAAGTCGCTGTATGGCTTACGTCAAGCCTCACGCAACTAGTTTTGCAAATTTGCCACAGCGCTACGGCAGTATGGTTTTGAGCAATCCTCAGTCGATTGCTCCCTCTTTACATGGTCCAAGGACGGTGATTTTCTTGTCATTTTGGTCTACCACCTCATTCTAACAAGGAATAGTTCGGCTAGATGTGCAGCTTTGAAGGAGTATCTTAATCGATGTTTTTGTATCAAAGATCTTGGCCGCCTAAAGTTTTTTCTTGTTATAGAGGTTGCAAGGAGGGGAGGAGAAATGTTTCTTTGTCAACGTTAATACACTTTAGACATATTAATCAAAAGGTGGCATGGTAGGAGGTAAGCCAGTGTCATTCCCAATGGAACAACAACTTCGTCTCTCCTCTGATTCGGGTTCCAAAATTGGAAATCCCGGACAATATCGGCGTCTAGTTGGGAGACTTGTCTATTTGACAATCATGTGACCGGAATTGTGTTATTCGGTACATATTTTATATCAATTCATGCAGGATCCTCAACAACCACATTGGGGTGCGGCTATGCAGTTACTTAGATACTGTCAGCACCCAATTTCGGTCCATCGGTTCCAGTGGAACAAAATTGTCATTTTTCAATTTATCACTTTTTTTTTTAAATAATAATAATAATAAATAAATAAATAAGAAGAAAAAAAAGAAAAATTTCGGGCAGGGCCGGGCAGCGTTGACTGGCTGCCCGTGACTCGCCGGCCCTAATTTAAAAAAAAAAAAATTCGGGCAAGCCGGGCAGCGCTCGCCGGCTGCCCGCGGTCCCAAATTGCGGATTTCCGCGATTTTCTCCAAATCGGTGAAATCTTAACGGAAAAGGGGAAGAAATTACAATTAAATGGAGAGAAAAGCAATTCGGATAAAGAGGAACAAAGCCCAGCAAGAAAAAACGGGAAATTGGCTCTCGTTTTAGAGAATTTGGGGATCGGTTGATTTCGGGAACCGTCGCCGGAAAATCGCGAAATTCCCCCCGATCCCGACGGTTTTAACTCCGGTGAGGCCCAGATCGACCACGGCGAAGCATCGGCGTTGTCCAGAACCGTCACCGGCGTCCATTCCGGCCCTCACCACGGCGTCCAAGGGCGAGAACCGCGGCCCGCAGCGCGGTCGCCGCTGTTCTCGGCGATCCCGACCGCCCGCTAGCTAACGGGCCTCGGCCCATTTCTCTTTCTTCGCGGCCCAGCCCAAGCCCATTCAGGCCCAGCATGCTCCATTCCGGCCCAGCGTTCTTCCGGCCGGTTTCTCCTTCGAGCCGGCAGTTCGATCCGACTCGATTTGTTCGGCGATTTTTTTTTTATTTTTTATTTTTACAGAGAAGCCTCTCAACTTTCCAGACTAGGTAAATTCTCGACTTAGTGACATGATTATGGCTCCTTTCCTGAATATTAATGCTTGCTTGATGGATATAATGTGAAATGAGTGTTCTTGGGTCGCGTGGGTGATCGGATTTGTCCCGAACTCGATTTTACGAACTTCTTGTTTTGTCACATTTCAATCCAGAGGACGTATTTTATTTTTTTAAGATCTACCCCGAATTTCAAAATTATTTTCAATCAAGTCCCGGCCATTTTACTATTTTCCAATCAGTCCTTGGATTTTCCAAAATTTTTTCCAAGAATCCCAAAGAACTTTTCAAATTGTTTCAGTTTAATTTCGGGACCATTTTTCACCCTTTTCAGATCTGCCCCGAATTTCAAAAATTCTTTTCAATCAAGTCCCAGTCATTTTACTATTTTCCAATCAGTCCTGGAATTCCCAGAATTTTTCAAGCATCCCAAGGAACTTTCCAAGTTGTTTCAGTTTAGTCCTGGGGCCTTTTTTTTTGTTTTCAGATCAGTCCGAATCTTCAAATTCATTTCAAATAAGTCCTAGGACATTTTCAGTAATCTTTTACACAGTCCCCATTTTTTAGAATTTTCAAATCAGTCATTGCTCTTTTAAAATCGTTCAATTTAGCCCCCTGGACATTTTCTAAAAATATCTGACCCTTTCCTACTTGGATCACCCACCGACAATGTATGTGCCCCATTTAAATATTTTATATTTGTAATTATATGTATATAACGTGACAATGTCGGAAATTAGAGTTTATCGGGCGGTCAACTAATGACTATCTCGACGACTCGAAATCCGTAGACTAAAGCATTCGGCAAATTTCTAATTAACCTAAAATTCTGCATACGGGATAATCGGGACGTTAAATTTGGCTAAATTAAATCACTTGACTCTTTTAAATGAATTGTACGAACCGATTAATAATCTGTAATCGCATCGACAATTCAAGATATGTTAGTCACTCCCTTTTTAAATTCACAATTTCAAAAGCATTGAGATACGTGCTACGTAATCTTGATTTTTCGTACACACACATATTTTTCGATTCAAGGGGGATAACTATCGGTTCTTGTCCTACCGTTACTCTAGTATAGGTTTGTGTTTAGAACGGGTTAAAACATGGAAAAACAGATTAATCTCAAACTCGGCTTAAATCAAACATGGGCAATAGTCAAATAGAGGGTTAGGTTTTGGGTTTTAGGTGAAAATATTCTTAATCTGTAAAACCCATATTGTCACGATACAGAATAATCTAAAAATAACCCACACATTCGAGACTTGACTACAAACATCATGTCTGTCAGGTCCTTTAAAATAATGCCGAATGCTACACGTCCTCTCCATCACCCCTTTTGTTTGTTTTAAGGTAGGATTTGTATGCCAAGATACCTTGGTTAATAATAAGTTAATTCACGTAAATTCGGCGATAACAAAACCCCATTGTTTGTTTATTTGAGTTTGCTTGTTACATCTTTTGCACTCGATTGTTATGCGGATCGAGCCCGATCCTTTAGGACTCGATTCACACTGGGTCCAACGCTCATAACCATCGATCACGAGGTCCAATACCCCCATACACCGAGTGCGCATTTAATTTAATTTTCGGTCTTTTCCAAAACTATACGGTGAGCATGAGTGAAATCATGGCCGAATGCGAACCAACCGGGATTTAGTCATTATAGTTTGCCTTTTATTTATTTAAGAGAATAATGTAAGGTTTTATATTATACATATATTCATGTAAAATCCCAGTCGGAGAGTGGACGGTCAGAGTGTTTCTTTGAATTTACGGTGTCAAAACGCATAAGATGAGCGGAACTTAATTAAGTGGTAATTAAATTAAAATGACAAGCCTAAATAAGGTAGAGTACCGAAAGGGCGTGTGGGATATAGGCCCACACGTAGTAGAACCCCCGAATTCGGGATTTTCGGTTCCGTACAGACTATTGCCTTAGCATTTTAGGTGTACCCCGTACCCCTAGACCTGGGTAACTTGCCGGCCCTCGACCTTCGGGTCGTAAAATGGCAAGTGGCGACTCCTTCTCACGTGCGTCTGTCGCGCGTCCCCGGGAAGGTGGACACTCCCAAGTCGCATTGCATTTAGGCTCGCGCATGCGTGCCCCGACGAGACGAAATTTGGGTGCGCACAGATACCTCAAGGGCACGCCTGGTCAAGGAATAATTTTGAAGCCGACGTCTCTCCAACTACAAGCGTAATGTGACTCAGATTGGGCTAGTTGCCCAATGACCTGACAATCTTTAACAAGTTACTTTATTACACTTGGAGGATGTCCCAATTCATGGAAAACCAAGAAACAGACCACAATGCCCAGATCATCAGCGGAGGTCGAATACCGTTTGATGGCTACTACAACCAGCGAGATATTACAGTTAAAGAGCCTTTGGTCTCTCAAGATCGATGATCCTAAGCTAGTTCAGTTACATTGTGATAGCCAAGCCGTGTTCCATATTGCAACAAATTCGGTTTTTCACGAGAGAACAAAACACATAGAAATCGTCTGCCATTTTGTTGGGGAATATTTGCAGTCACATGTCATCATTGCATCTCATGTGCCTAAACGATTGCAACTAGTCGATATCTTCACTAAGGCACTTGGGAAAGATCATTTTCAGTTCTTGCTAGCTAAGTTGGGCGTTCATGACCTTCATGCTCCAACTTGAGGAGAGTGTTAGGAAAGTAAATCCCTGGTGTACTGGCAATTATATCCCGACTTACTTGTATTCTTTTTTGTTAATTGTAATTGGCTAGCTGTACATTATTCTTTCCTTTGATGTTGTCATAGGCATGCTGATGTATCTATGACACAATTTTGTATAGTAGCAATCTAGAGAATGAGAATACGTTAAACTCTCCAAAATTGTTAGAATACAACCAAAGTTGTTGTATTTGTCTCGATAAGCCATCCCCTTACTGACATATCTTTTTACTCTTATGTTCTGAATATCGTTAGAAAATTTCGTGGAATATTCTGGTAAATTTTTTAATAATTTCGTGGAACCAGTTGCACATGCTAGTGGCCGCAATACCTTTATTCAAAGGTAAAGTTCTAGGTATTTACTCGGATTAAACAGCTTCATTTTTTATATTATGCCAACTTTATTGTGGTTTTACCCTTGCATGCGCTCTCTTGTATGGCTTTTACAGTTTTACTTAAAAAAAATGCCAACTTTAATATGCCAACAACTTCATTTTTATTATGCCAACTTCATTTTTATTCAAAAAATATGGTATAGCTTGTAATATTTAAGTATTATGTTGGTAAGTTCTACCGTGGACTTGGACTATATTGGATTGTAGCCCTTTAATTCATTGAATTTGTCTACTAATGTAACTGTTACAAATACAAAACAAGTACACAAGGCTGAGCTGAAAGGATACTTTCATTAACTTGAACTATAAAATTTATACAAGACTCAGCTGAACTGAACTCAGCTTTTCATGGCAAGTAAAGAACTTAGTTGACTCAAAAGAAAACTGACTTGGCCATAAAGATGGAAACTTACTTGACCATAAAAATAGCAAACCACAACAAAACATACTTGATCAGAAGGAAAGCAAACGACTAGTTAATGCCAAAAGAATAGGACTCAACTCAACTAACTGACTTGACTCCGCAACTCAGCTCCTAAGACATCCAACATTCGCCTCCTGAATCTCTTGACATGGAAAGACTTGGTGAAGATATTTGCAACTTTATCCTCTATCTTACAGTACATTAATTTCACTTCACCATTATTCTGCACCTCTCTCAAGAATCAGTACTTGACACTGAAGTGTTTAGTTCTTCCATGAAATACTGGATTTTCAAAAATGAGTTGAGGCAGCTTGATTATCCACAAATATCTCAGTGCTTTCTTCTTGCTTCAATTGTAAATCTTGCATCATCCTCAGATTGACTACTGCAATTGTTATCGCAGATTCAACTTATGCAGTTGATTGTGTCACGACTTCTTATTTCTTTGAGCAACAAGAGAAACATGCTGATCCGAAAGTAAAGCAATATCAATATGTACTCTTCATATTATTAGTTAATCCAACCTAATCACTATCAGAATATCCATGCAACTTGAAATTCTGACTTTTGGTGAACTTGATGCCAAACATGAGAGTACCTTTAAGATACCTCACAATCCTTTTTGCAGGCATCATATGCAGTTCACTAGCTCAATTCAGGAATCTGGATATTACACTTACGGGAAACATGATGTCAAGCCTTGTTGTTGTGAGATACATCAAACAACCAATTAAGCTTCTATATACTCATTTCATTTGCTGGTTCAACTCCATCTTCTTATGCAACTTTTACTTTTAATTCATTGGACTACTAAACTCTTCCATTCCTCCATATTGAACCTTTTGAGAATTTCCTTCAAATACTTCTTTTGGCAAATGAAGACATCATTATAAGCTTGACTGTCTTCCATTCCTAGAGAATAAGTCATTTCTCCAAAGTCTGTCATCTTAAAGACCTTCATCATCTCCTGCTTGAACTCTTCAATTTGAACACTATTGCTTCATATAACAAGCAAGTCATCAACATAAAGAGAAACGGCCACAATGTTCGAATCAACTCCTTTGACATAGAATGTTGATTACTCAAGCTTTTTTCAAAGCCTAAGTTCATCAAGTGCTCATCCACTTTGATTTACCAGGCTTTGGGAGCTTGCTTCAATCTATAGAGAGCCTACTTTAGCAAATAAATCATCTCCTCCTATCCTGGTACACGAAAACCCTATGGCTGCTCAACATAAATCTCTTCTAGGAGCACACCTTTTAAGAAAACATACTTCACATTCAACAAAAGATATTTAGCTTAAACTGAGTTATAATAGAAAATGAAAAAAAAAAACGCTTGAGCGAATATGCAAGTGAGAGATCGGAGTCTTCTACAGCAAGCTAATTAGATAAGACATCTAGAATGTCTTCAACACCTCATCCTACAATATACTAAGAGAAATTTCATAAGGTTCATAGTGGCTCTAGCATTCTAATATTGTGTGATCAAATAAATCTAAAGAACCAACTCGTATGAATTTGTCCATGAGTGGGCCACCCTGCTAATATAAAAGTTGTTTTCCAAACAAAAAGAACTGATGGTAACCGCTATCTACATGCTGGTACTCTCAGTCTATTGTTTATCTTTTTTCAATAGCCTATATTTCGCACTACATGTTAAGTTAATTCCAACCATTATGACCATCGCATGATAAATTCTTTCGCTTTAGACATAGGTTCTACTTAGAACTGTTATGTGCTCAAACTAATATATGTTCAACAGAAAAGTAATACTCCTATTATATGTGAGTGCGAGCCAACTGTAATTCTCGCTCTAACTAATGTGTTTTGTATAAATGAATACCGTTCTTCTTTCTTCTTGCAAGCAATATTATATTTATATTTATTCTTTTATAGAATTGATTTTCTTAATTAAATAACTCGTGCTTAGAACTAAATAGCTAAACTACAGTTAAACATAAATTGTTGTAAATAAAGAGAATAAAAAATAAATGATTGTAAATTATGAGATAAAAAATAAAAGTGAAAATGAAGTTATTTTTTTATATAATAAGATATATAACTAAAATAAAAGGAATCTAAAATAAAGATATTTTTTTATAAAATAAAATAATTATCTAAATAAAAAACCAAGATAAAGTTATTTTATAAAATAAGAAATATAATATGATTAAAAAATTGATTTTAATATTATGAAATAAAAATAAAAAATAGAATAATAGTAAAATAAATAAAATAAATACCTTAAAATAATTGTAAAATATTTTTTAAGTATTATACATACGTATTGCGAGGGGAATGTTTGTGGTGAATGGTTCTCGAATCATGCCTTTCCTTTCTCTTTGGGTTTGGTCCGATTAGATCGATATTTTACTCTTTTATGATGGTTGTGGGGTCTATGTGGCTCGTTTTTGTATTTTTTTAATTTCTTTTAATGAATTCCAAGCTTCGGCCATGTCTTCTTCCAAAAAAATTGTAAAATGCTTTTTGAAATAACTGTAAAATAATAGCATAATTTATTTTAATATATTTTAAAAAAAGATCGGGGTTTGATGCATTACATTGGGTTTTAAAAATATAAAATATTTATTAAAATATATCCTTATTCTAGAGAAAAAGAAATAACGAGCCACTTTTTTGACAATCTTGAAAAATACAATTAATATAAACTTAAGATATAATGTAAATTTAGAAAATAAAAAACAATTTTTTTAAAAAAATAAATATTTCATTTTCGTGAAGGTGAGGGAAGAGGCGGTGATGGCTCCCTCCGACTCTGGCCGCCATCCCTCAGATAAGATCGCTTGTGCCATCAGAAGTCACCGGTGACCTCATCTGGGAGGTGGTGCCGATGTCGGAGCCACCACCGCTCGGATCTCCCCCTTTCTCTCTCTTCACCGCCGTGACTACCCTCTCCGATGTGTTCTTTTTCTTTTTATTGTGGATCATAATTTCCCATAAATAATCTCCGAAAATTAATGGATAAGAATTTCCCATAAAAATCCGATAACAGCCCTCACTAAAATTATGGGATATCATTTAATCAGTTATATTTATTTCCAATTACAAAAAAACAACTGTTTTTATTTTTACAGGGCACACTAGGTAGAGTTAGGGCGACATTTGGCTCAAACCAACATATGAGGAGTTGAAAAGAAAAGGGGTATTTACGTAAAATGGCTTATGGTTTGTCCGTTTTGTCAAATCTATCCAATGGTTTACTTTTTGCATCAAATCTATCCCGGCGTTATCTTTTCCGTCGACATCTAACGGACATGCTGACGTGGCGCCCACGTGGCAAGTGTGGCCCAATATCTCTCAACGTGCCACGTCAGCACGGTCGTTAGATGTCGACGAAAAAGATAACGCCGGGATAGATTTGATACAAAAAGTAAACGATGTGATAGATTTGACAAAAAAAAGCATATGATAGATTTGACAAAATGGACAAACCATGGGCCATTTTAAGTAAAAACCCCAAAAAAAATGTCCAATGGCCGGACTTTAGGAGGAAAGAGTAGAGGGGAAGCGAGAAGAAGTAAAATGGGAGAGAAAATTAGGAGAGGTGAGGCTAGTTGTTGAAAAATATATGAATTTACGATTTTATTCACATTTTCTGGCTCATAATTTTCTATTTTATTTTAAAATGAGTATCTTGGGAAAGACAATAAATGGGAGAGAAAAGTAGGAGAGGTGAGGCTAGTTATTGAAAAATATATGAATTTACAATTTTATTCACATTTTCTGGCTCATAATTTTCTATTTTATTTTAAAATGAGTATATTGGGAAAGACAATGTTATACCACTAAGAGTTTTTTCAGAATAAGTAATATAAATATAAATGTAGATATAGTATAGAGATATGCCATGAAAATATATAGTGTTATGAATGAAAGTTAAAAATCCAGTCTCTATTGAAAAACAAAAGAACCATTGAGAAAAATTTGTGGATACATCAGGATTCACAAATCCCATTCTTGATTTGCTGATCTGACTCCACCGGCTTTAAGCAAAAGAATTGTTTGTTTCACCATGAAATAGAACTGCTGCCACAGAAGGTGAAATGTCATAATCTCCCTCAACTTGATATGGTTGAAGCTACCATATCTTTCTTGCTTTTATGGCCACATCTACTAAAATGTTTGTACCCTCACAAGTTCCTATCTTCAATTATTAGGCAAGGAATCGTCCTCTTGTCAGTTTCAAAGGGATCGCCTGTAGTTGGCAATTACGTGGCATGTCTGGATTTGATCGAGTAATTATATATTGGGAATTTGGTCGACAGACATTGTATATATGTTGTGCGACTAGATGTTGATCTTGCGACGTCTATTATGTACAGTTTGATATTGATATATACTTTAAGTTAGATTGGATGGCCATAGACTATATAGAATTTCTTTGCGAACTTGTTATGTTTGTCTGACTTGGAAAGCTAGGAAAACGTAGTGTATTGATGTACGTAAGGGAATCAAGGGGTTTTAAGGGAAAATAAATTAAAAAAAGAAAAAGAAAAAAGGTCACACCATTGTGGCGTTTTGTTTATCTTCCATTGAATTATACCATGCGTGCAAAGTGTCTTTCAAAATTGTTTTAATGATGACTGGATTACCATTTTCAATCCATAATATTTATACGTTAGATAGATATATCAAAACGTGCAACAGCCGAAATAAACTTTTGTATAATTTATTATTAGCTCTTGTTAATATACCTGTGTCTCATGCCATTAAGTCGACCCTTGTGGATAAATTTTCTCGCGATCATAGTGGGACCAATTGTATATATTCATGAAAAAGTTGCAAGATTCAAGAATATTGTTATTATCCCCCATGGACCACATTAGAAAGTGAAATTTGAAAGGGACAAGATATCTCGGATATCATTATGATATTGAAGACACATTGATGTTACATGTCTTTAGTTAATTAATTAAAATAAGTGCAAACCACGAATGTGGATTGTTCCAAATAATTCGATGTTATTTCCCTTAAATAAAATTTCGAGTTCGAGTATTGTGAATGATGAAAATTTATGATGGGAGAACTTTACGCCTTAATAGGCTAACCTGACTCAAACTCGATTAATCGGGATTTATTGGACTTTCGAATATTAGGATGCACATTCAAAAAAAAATGCAAACTAGGAGACATTCCAGCCTAACAACATCCTAAACTTTCAATAGGTCGACTTTATCGCTAGTGCAGATTTGAAGCTCAATGGTGGCATTTCGCGATCAAAGTCAAATCAGTGTGGAAGCATGAATTATTTTCTGAATCGACGAACAAAAGACACCAATCTTACCTATATATAGAAAATGAAAACAAATTAAAGTGCTTAGTGTGTAAACCCAGAAACATCTATATTAATAAGACAAAAAGCAAGTCTTTGTGAAAACATATGTGTGTATATATATATATATTTATATTTATATAGTGCCTAATGAAATATATATTGATATATTTTGATATATATATATCTGCATATAAAGAAAATAATTGTGGTTGAATAGTATGGCATCCTTGAGGTTGTGACATGTGCCCATTAACTTATTACAATTAGTGCAGCAGCATCTATGAACAAGACAAAGGCACATCTGTGGATCCTCCCACATAGTGCCAAATCAGACATTGAATAAAAAATTTACCCAAATGAGACGTTTATAATGAAATAATAGCGAATTCTTGAAATCGGTGACACTTGTCGTCCTCTAACTTGAATTTATATTGTGGCATTCACGTGGATGAAGATTTTTTCGTGATTTGTGGCAAGCTTTATCGATATGTACAAGTTCTTACCTTTTGTTTTTTTATGGTGAGATATAGGTGCTTTCGGCAAATTTGCATATGTCTAATACAAACTCCCTCCTCGAATAATCCTATTTGGTCGGACGGTTGGATTAAACATTATTGTCACTTAAAGAGCTAAGTAGCATGGGATCATAATGGCATGCCCAATCTCGCCTGGTTTGAGCAGAATGAGAAAGTGTTGTATAATGGTCATATATAGTACCAGGCATCAACCAATACGGAGTATCTTGTTTGCCAGTTTTAAATGAAGCATATTTCTCACTAATTTATCGGGTATGTAATGCTATTACTATCACCACGTTATTCCATCACACACGTAAAACTATTTTTAAACCAGTACATACATTCCCGTACTATATGCACACTGTGACCTTTCACTTTTCGAAAAGCCATTAATTGAGGGGATAAAAGAAGTAAAAAGCTCAAGAGAATTAAGGAGATGAGGGTTTAATATTCAACGGTGGATATTTGACGGAAGGAAGAAGAATATGACACTATTATTTGGGTGCTGACTTGTAATGCTGCCTCCTAGAAACGGGGTGATACATGTCATTAGTGTGCTCCCCGAACAAGTTATTGAATAATGAACTGATCAGTCCACAACATTAGTAGTGGATTGAGCCACTCGTTGACCTAAAACACATTTAAAGAGTTTCTCAGTCAATCATAGATATATCATTTAGTCTTTTTTTTTAATGATCCATGCGTCAGCTGATGATTGATTCAATTTAACATTTTTGTGGTTGATAATTGGATTTGTATAGTAATTTCTTGGTCCCCGTGGCTTTGGCATTAGCGCATGCTCCTTGAGTTGTTCTCATGTATACATATACATATATATATATATATATGTGTGTGTGTATATACATTTATATATGAACAAGCACATGCAAGCACCCATCTCCTCTTCTTCTCTCTCTCCTTTTTAGCCCACTCACCATGCATGCAACTTTGCACACCTCCAAGTTTGTCACTTGGAAAACATAAACGCCTTCCGATGGTGGAGACTGAGACTTCCAAGTGACTCTCAAGGACGACGTTCATCTGAGAAAGGTCATTGTTAGTACATAATGAAAACGTAAATATATATATACATATATATATATATTTATTTATTTATATGTAGTATTCGTATGGGTTAACTCTCTCTCTCTCTGTCTCTGTCTCTCTCTATATATATATATGAATTGCTTATGAGCGTGTAATCATTCTTCGTGTTCGTAACAGCTAAAGACCCATTTTCTGCAACTTTACTTTGCGTGATTTCTCCCAAAACAAATTCAAGCTTATGCCTTTTACCCTTCTCATTGGCCTGCAAGCTCACTCTTACTGATGATCATTTATATGTGTGTCCTATTAATGAAAACCTAGACATGGGGAGATCATGTATATAAATATATAAATATATATATACATGTTTGGCTTGAGTATATAGTCTTTCTCTTCCACTAATTAATTTGTATTTTTTTTTTCATTGTTGATGAGTTGCATCTCCTATAAATTATATGTACTGGAAGAGAAGGACTTTAAACCTTAATTTATTATGATCCCACTGTTCTTCGTCTTATTTTCAGTTGAAAACCTAGGAAGAAGCTTAAGTCCTACTTTTAATTTAAAATTTTGTCTCTATCACCATGAAACTCATTTCTCCAAAGAGGATAATATGAAGATATATATTTACAGACTAAGAATAAATATTTTTTTTTAAATAAAGTTGAAACATTAGAAAACATGCTTTCTAAGTTGGCTCGTTACAATATAATAATGCTATTATTCAAAGACGTACTTGAAGTATAAAAATGATTTGATATATGTTGTGGGCACTAGTTAATAATATGCCAAATGACTTAAAAGAAATATAGAGACAATTAATATTTGCCATTAAGCCTTCACTTTTAGAAATAATTAATATGTAAGTCTCTATATATAGTGTTGTTTGTCTGTAAATCTTACGTTAAGGGATAAATAGAAATGTGTGTCTATATTATATATTATTTATCTCTTATATATTTAATTTAAAAAATATTTCTTATTGATAAAAATTAAAATAATCTATTTAATTTTTTAGTAACGGAGATTAACTCTCTTTTTTCCCCCTTTTGATAGGAACATAGACTAACTTATATGCTTTCTAAAGTGCATCAATGTATAAGATTAATCGAGTTGTTAAATTTATTTTGAAACTTACATTTTTTAAAGGTAAAAATTTTGTAAAGGAAGAATAACAGGCGCATCATTCTTTACTTTATATTATTCATATTTAATTTTTCTCCCCCTCGTCTTCTTTTGTTTTCCTTATAATAAGTACTTGTCTAGTTATTCTTCATGATCTTCTCTTCAATTCGGATACTTCCTAATGTCATGCGCTATACATTCTTCTCGATTTTGTCTTCTCCTCCTCAACATATCTCCCCTCACGTTTTCTACTTAAATTCAACAATTACAAAAAATATTGGCTTAATTTTCCATTGGACCAGCTAATTTCATACAAAAATTCTCTCAAATACTTTTTTATAAATCCCAACAAAAGTCTATCGAAAATTTTTTCTGGAAAAAAAATAAAATATCTAAAAAATTTGATTGGCATAAAATATTTCTTTAGTACTTTAAAATAAATATTAAATAAAAATGTAAAAAATAAATTATTTGATTAGAATATAGAAAATATTATTAGATTATAATAATTAATAAAAATGCAAATTTAGACAAATTAGGAGTATTGGTACAATACGATAAGGTGATATTATACCAAAATGTAGGTCAAGATTTTGAGTCTCTCTCATGTGGAATTAAGGATGCAAATCCTCTGTCCCCAGTTCCTCATCTTATTTCCCCTTCACCAGGAGATGACACATGTATTCTCAAAATATAAATGCTATATATTTCCATTGGATGTAATTGGACACATGCATGGGATTCATCATTCTCTCTTTTCTTCCTTTTCTCCATGAACCAACAAATTAAATATTAATTCAAAAAATCTTTTAAAAATTCATAAAAATAACGAGTTAAAATCTAAAAAATTCTAACAAAATAACAAAATATCAATATAAATTTCAATGTAAAGTAGAATAACAGAAAATTTAAAGATTATTAGGAAAATTTATAAACGAATCCATAAAAGTTAGGTATTAAAATCCGAATATTTTTTAAAAAATAATAAATAAATAGATAGTAATATAAAATTCATAAAAGTAAAAATACAAATAGAGACTAAATAAATAAATTAATTAATAGTAACATAGTTCACCCTAAATTTAAATACTAATATAAAATTAAAAAGGGTAAAGAAATAGAAACTCAGGAGGATTCAAAATATATAAATGCAATTTCACTAATAAAAATAAAGGGCTGAACCAAAAAATAATATTATAAAACTCTGAAAAATTACCGCTACTCAAGAAATGTTTAGAAAATTCGAAATAAATTAAACATAAATTTTAAAAAAATAAGCAAAAAATAAAAAACCAGAAAATATCAACTGAAAGGACTTTCAATGCATGAACACATAATACCCCCAAAATTCGAACTTATTAAAACTATATTACACTACTTAGAGTAATCAAACACAACAATATGAGGGCGAGTCTTACTTTAATGAAGTACTTTACACGTACTTTAATTTTAGAGTGAACTTTGTTACTATTTATTTATTTATTTAGTTTCTATTTATATTTTTACTGTATGAAATTTATATTACTGTCTATTTATTTAGTATTTTAAATTTTTTCATATTTTAAAATGTTACTTTTATGGATTCTTTTATAAATTTTATTAATAATCTTTAATTTTTTTATTTTTTACTTTTCTTTGAAATTTATATTGATGTTTTGTTATTTTGTTGGATTTTTTAGATTTTAACTTGTTATTTTTATGAATTTTTAAAAGATTTTTGAATAAATATTTAATTTGTTAGTTCGCGGAGAAAAGGAAAAAAAGGAGAGAATGACGAATCCCATTCATTTGTCCGTATACATTCAATGGAAATATACAACATTTTTTGAGAATACACGTGTCATCTCCTGGTGAAAGGGACAGGAGATGGAGACAGAGGATTTGCTTTGTGGAATTAATTGTGTTGGTGGATTGGTTAGTTTATCTAACTTGTGACCCATCATTTGGTTCTGTCAAAAAAATTACTTTTTTTTTTTGGTAATGCTATAGATATGGGCATGGAAAACATGTTGATACACTAAAAAATATGTGGAGGCCATTTTAATAGGATATTTTTGCTCATTTCTAGAGCCAATTTCATTTGTTTTTAATTGCGCTAACTAGGAACAAATAATTTTTTTTCTTAGATATGTCAGCAAAGATTTATAGATATGCAAGCAATGAGGTCGATTCAATTTCAAAAGACTGCGAGACAAATAATTTGCTTTTAGAGATATATAATGCAGCTGCAGTAACTCATCGGTGTTATAGTAAAAAAAAAAAGTTATATTCTGAACCGTTAACTAAATTAGCAGCATACGGCCAAAAAAAAAATAGCATTAGTAACAAAAAAAATAGCAATATAAAATCACGAAAGAGTTTAAACAAAATAAGAAAACCAGATGCTTTATGAAAGAAGCAAACAGACACGGCTAAGACAAAAAAGAACTTCAAATAACTGAAATCGAAAAATCAAATTATTAAATAAAACTAACATAATTAAATTGGAAAATTTTGAATTCCAAATGGACCTGGCTTTTTCCGCTTATCCCACTTGTATGGAGCGAACTTCAAAAATAGCTCTACAAGATAGCACATAAATTAGAAAATTCCAAAAGAGGTTTTGCTTGGAAAAAGATCATCTAACTTTTAGTTCGAAAAGCATGTATATACATATATATATTACAATTTTTTGTTTTACTATTTTTTTTCTAAAAATTCTTTAAAAAATGAAATATTCTCTTAAGTTAGTGGTTTTCTCATTTATTAGTTTTTGGAAAATTTTTAGATTCACCGATATACTTTTAATATTTTTTTGAGTGAATTACTTCTAATATTTTTTCTTTATGATATTGACTCCCCACAAACCCCATGCCACACTGCTGTCAGTGATTGGAGGTTTTGTAGCTCAACCACTCCTTCGGCGCCTCTAATATCTCTTAATGGGTATAAAAATTATTTTAACAGAAAATAATGAAACGAGATTTTTTTTAGTAAGAAAAATTGCTTGAGACATTAATCTCACAATTTCAGAAAATAATTTGTCTTATAGTATATTAACAATTAATAAAAAGTATATATATATATTTAGAATGATTTTTCTTGATAGAATAGATGATGATATGAAATATGAGACGATACTATAATTGTTCACTCATATGAAAACAAATGAACAATGGATCCTATAATCCGTACTATTATCGTCAAGAATCATGTCAATCACACAAATAGTCGTCAAAGTCGAAATTTTCCATCAACCAAGATTTTCGAAGCTAATTCTGGTAAAACAAATTTTGCATCATAAATTCCGACTTCCTGACTATTTGATTATTACGTCATAGCACTTGGCATCATAAAGCTGTCGAAGAATCAGTAGAAACTTCATGATCGTGGCGTACTTATCCAACGTTTATAATTCCTTTATGAGGGGGGGGGGGGGGGGGGGGGGGGGGGGGGGGGGGGGGGGGGATGGAGGAAGAGAGAGAGAGATTTTAGGGATATAATTTGATGTATCCTTTCCTTGTGACTGCTATACAGCAGAATATGATTTATGTAGAAAACACAGATCAATATATTGAAGCAAACTTGGGATTATTATTATGTATCGATAACTAGCATTCGTAGTAGACTCACTGGCATGTGCCCTACGTAGATATAGGGTTTTGAGAGCAAAATGAGACCATAACCCAACCTTATGGCACACATGTAAGTTTTAGGTTCTTTGCAAAAAAAACTTCTTTTAGAGGCAATGATATTCGTTTCCAAAAGCCATTTATTTGCCTCTGAAAGTATCAGAGATAAAAGAGTAAATTCCCTTATTCACCTATGTCATTTTAGATCTATAGAGGCAAATGAACGATAATTAATAAAAGTCACTAATTAGTACTGTTAGTGTTAGTTAAATTTGCCTCCAATAAGTAGATATAACAACAAATTTTGTTACGAAATTTATTATTTATTGTAATTGCCTCTATAAAATTTTTTGAAAATAAATAACGGTAATTACAATTGATTATTATCTCTCTCATATCTTTATATTGTGCCTTGAACCCAACTCGATCCCTCAACCTCTAACATAGTATTTTTAGCGTCTTTACCATATCACTACCAATGCATCTTTGAATTGAATTACATGTAATTTATATTTAATATTTTTGTCTAGCCTCAATAAATATGTAAAATATTTATTTATATAATTATTTAAAATTAAAAAAATAATTAACATGCATATAATATAAAATCAAACATTGTGTATATATATATTGTTAATTTCTCGGGTAGTAAGTTGAAGATTATTAAATTGTCCAAAAATTTATGTATTTTATCATATATAAACACAATAGATGAAGTAAAATACACAAAAAAGAATATTAGTTTACTATTTTATTTAATTCAAAATCTACATAATGTAATTTACATCTATAAATAAATAAAATAGCTTTCTACTTATGTTGAGAGTAACTTGAATATTCTTTAATTCATATTGAATAAATTATTTATGTTTAGGTAAAAATAATCCATCAAACTTTCAACATTTCATTTACTTGCTTTGTAGGTAAATTTTCGTAATTGGAGACAAATGAGAATTAGATTTAGAGACAATTGTATTTTACCTCTAAAAGAAAATATTAGGGGTAAATATGATTGGATTTAGAAGCAATTAAGTCTTTTGCTTTGTAAAAAAATATTTAGCGACAAATTTTGTATATGCCTTTACTAATATGTTTCTAAAAGTTATTCTTTTGAGGCAAACAATTTATGTATTGCTAATAATTGTGATAAAGATTTGTAATTTAGTAAAGTACTAATTTTTGGTGCTTTTAGAGGCAAATAGAATTCACATAAGAAACATACAATGTATTTGTCTCGAAATGAGAATTTTAGAGACTAAATTATAATTCTCTCTCATTATTTGTCTCTAATAAGGGTGTTTCTTGTAGTTGTTCAAAGTAGATCAATGAAGGGCGCTCAAATTTCCGAATGGAAGCTAAAACATTTTTCTCTCCGGGTCTAGACTAACTTTGAGAGTCTTATGGATAAGATCAATCCAAATTTGAATTGAGTCGATCCACTATAAACTATAAAATCCTTCTAATCATAAATTTTCTATTAAGAGATATGCGTCAAACTATAGAAACTATGTGAACCAGTTGAAACTTTGATCATGTATCAATGAATGCCCGCATGATTGTTTAGGGAGAGGAAAAGTGATTGTTTCCTCGGAAATTAATGAGGAGACACGGCGAATGAATGTTAGAGCTGTTCAACGGTAGGATTTGTCGTTCCCGCCATGTGGATGACACGTGTCAAGGACCGCGGGCCCCGCCTCTCATACTTGTCCTCCGGCGATTGGGTTGCTCTTAGGCAACAGCAAAGAAAAGGCAAAAGGTTTTCATCTGCTTATTTTTTTCAGTTACACGCGGATATTTGGAAATTCAACTAGCCTTGTATACTTATTAGACGATAAAATTTTCCAATATGAATTTTTTTCAGACTTAAAACCGAGATTTTGTTTAGGAAACAAACCCCGAACAGTAGGTTGGTTCAATTTTTGGCGCGGCTACTGCCACCGAAGACCGTGCGTGCTGTCTCCTCTGCTCTGCTCTTCATTTCATTTCTGATGGTGTCTCTCGCCATTTGTTACGTTCACCCGTTCAAGAGTCAGGACAGCATCGATCTTGTCCTTGTTTTCTTCGGTTTCTCTAGGTTGACTTGGCCTCCGAGTGCTTTCTCGTCTCGCCAAGCGAGACTGAGACGGACCGCATGAGGAATAATAAGAGGCTCTGAGATCATCCATGGTTTTCCTCATTTCCTTTTGCTTTAGATTCTGTTTCCGGTTTATGCTCGTCTTCCACAGCATTAGCTAGCTAAGGCAGTGTTGCTCGGTGATTCGTAAAGGACCTTCCATTCTTCGTATTTATCTGCTGTTCTTACTATGGTGTAATATCTGTTATTTTCTCTTTTTCTTTTTCGTTGTGTTGTGTTATGCTGATCGTGCCGATTTTCTGTTTGTAGTAGGTGGAAGATGGTTGCCTTCGGGAAGAAGCTGAGAGAAACTCAAATTCAAGAATGGCAAGGGTATTGTACTGTTTCCTAAGTCACTCTCATATCCATCCCAAGCTTTCAATCTCATCCAATTACCCATCGAAATCATTCTGACTCGTGTTAGCGTTGCCATTAAACTTTTTATCGAGACTATAGCTTAACTTCACTTTGACTAAATAAACAGTAGAAATGATAAGATTTGCAGTACTTTCTTTTTGCCATGTTAAAAAGACCTTGAATGGGCAAAAAAACTGGCTGAAAAGCAATTGGTTTTAAGTCAAGTTGCAGCCTTTATATCGAGTTGAATGGAAATTCTCGTTTTCATCTCGAACAGTTCTACCTTGCAATGAACCAAGGAACAATCTATTTAGCTGTCACTGTGCAGTACCAAACAGAAAAGGAGGCAATGCTAGCATAAAAGTATTCATACTTCGGGTGCTTGGAAATAAATTCTATTATGCCATGAAAACCGATCCTCGGTCGCATGTTATCATCAGGTATTACATAAACTACAAGTTTTTGAAGAAGAAGGTCAATCGGTATGCTCATCAAATTGAAGTTGGAGATGTAGATCGGCCTTCCATTCTTCGAGACTTCTCAAGATTGCTAGATTGCCAGGTATTACAGCAGCACCATTTCCCATTAATGAAGTAAATTTTAAGGTGAAATCCTGTCACCATTATATTTGTCCCTCTCCAACTCTGTTTTTCGTGGTAAATAGCTGAATGGCATGCCGTGTGGCTTGTTACTCGATATTTTTTTCTCTCTTAAGCATAATGCTCTGGCTTCATAATTTTTCCGGCCAGACATATTTTTGTTTTCGTAGTACAAATGGAGAAAGGCATCATTTGTTTTACTGGTGGCTCCTACTACCACAGATAGAAAAGATTGTTCTGTTTTTGCTGGAACAACAAGGAGTTCTAGCAAGAAGGCTGTTCATCCTCGGAGAACAACGTGATGCTCTTCTGGAGCAGCAGGAAGATGGATCAAAAGCTTCTGAATTACAAGAAGCGTACAGAGGAGTGGGACGAGATCTGCTGAGGCTTCTCTTCTTCATTGAGATGAACGCCATTGGTCTGCGTAAGATACTGAAGAAATTCGACAAGCGTTTCGGTTATAAATTCATGGACTATTATGTCAAAACTCGTGCAGATCATCCTTACTCCCAACTGCGGCAAGTGTTCAAGCATGTGGTAATATGGTTAAATCATGTCTACCGTACTCTTTAATCGGTCATTTGATCTGGTTCTTTTGGTTCTAAGCAAGTTTTCTTTTTTCTGTCCTTGGAAAATGGAAAATTTATTTTATAATGTGTCCGATTTCAAGTCCTACAAAATACAATCGGTCATGGAAAATCGGCAAAATTCTCCTTTTCTGCAGAACGAGCCCAATCTGCAGAACTGTTCCATGTTGGTATCATCAGATTTATCTTTGTCTGACTTCAAATCTTATTCACTTTATCTAAAGAGGAATGCAATTTTAGTGCCTTTTTTTACTAATGTTTCAGGGTTTTGGGGCCGTTGTTGGAACGATTTCTCGCAATCTGTCTGTACTAAAAGATCATCAAGGGAGCTATGTGTCGATATATGATCAGCCCACTCTCTCTCACCCGGTTCTCTTTCACATCCTTGCACTGCTCCTTTGAACTTTTGCAAACGTTGGTGATGCTACTACTAAATTTTATATGTGGATAACATTTGGAGATGGGTTTCTAAGCCAGAATGCTATCTATTTATACTTTTTAATTTTGTCGATTAGTCTTTCCGATAAAGTTGATGTGCTTCGCTTGTTAAATTTCATTGGCTATAGATACGCATGCAGGAACTTTGGTCCATCGTTCTATTGATGATCTCGTACAATCCTAGTTCTCATGTCACTCACTAATCGTATTTGCAGGATCCTATCATAGACTCCATCAACGTGGCCGTGCATAGGTTATCAAACTCAACCACTTTTCTTCATTATGTGGGAAAACATGCACTTATCATGCAAGAAGAGTTACCAACTCCATCTGAGGAGGGCGACGATGCTGAGCATAGATACCATTTCATGTCACTTATGCTGAATCTTGCAAATACGTTCCTATACATGGTGAATACATATATAATAGTCCCAACAGCGGACCATTACTCGCTCAGCCTCGGGGCTGCAGCGACTGTCTGTGGTGTTGTGATCGGTTCAATGGCAGTGGCACAAGTGTTCTCATCGGTTTATTTTAGTGCCTGGTCGAACAGGTCATACTTGAAACCACTTTTGTTCAGTAGCATTGTTCTTCTCATGGGCAACACCTTGTATGCTCTGGCGTATGATCTCAATTCTTTGTCAATTCTCCTGATCGGTCGTCTATTCTGCGGGTAAGTATGACTGAATTTTGTATCTTTTACATAGAGGCGATGTTAGAGGTCTATTTTGGATTGAATGAGTTTGCACTATCTACATGACAGTTTAGGTTCCGCCCGAGCCATTAACAGGCGGTACATCAGTGACTGTGTACCTCTTAAATTACGGATGCAAGCTTCTGCTGGGTTTGTGACTGCAAGTGCCCTTGGAATGGCATGTGGGCCAGCCCTCGCCTGCTTATTTCAGACGGATTTTAGGATCTACAGGATTACGTTCAACGAAGATACCCTACCAGGGTGGTTTATGGCTCTGGCATGGCTCGTCTATCTTCTATGGCTGTGGATTTGTTTCCGAGAACCTCCTCCCGTGCCCACAGAAAAGACTTCTTCCCATGGAGCAAAGTCTGGTATGCTGGCAACCAAACTGCTGTTGCAGTCTTCACTATTAAAACGTTTGATGTCCTAATTCCTAAAAGTTTGAGCTTCCTTAAGATTTACAATCCCATGACAACAATGGTAAGTGTTTTCGATTACTGCGGTCATTGTAGGATTTTTAGCAATAGCGAATGATGCTGTAGAAAATGGCGGAACTCAACCATTGCTCTTGAACTCAAAAGCGAAATCAGATGATGGAGATGAGGATGAACAAGAAGACAATGGTGATGACGAATTGGATAAAACTCAAAAACCTGTCACTTCGATCGTCTCAGCTTATAAGCTGTTGACACCATCTGTTAAGGTGAATTATGTCCCTCTACTCGATATATTTACCATCTCAGATTCATTCAATCATTGAAAATGAAGAAAATTCGAATGAAGCAATGTCTTTGGTTCCTTTACTACTCTTGATGCTCGTACGTTTGCGAGGGAGTTCAAAGAAAATTCCGTGTTGTTTATGTGATTGAATTGTTTATATTTGCCTGAGGCCGATAATAAGTCTATAAACAGCTAATCCTATGTTGTTAATTTGGTCGCCTCGGAATTTTCTTCAAGATTATCAAAGTCATTAGATGCAGCATTAATCATATCGAAACTTCACCACCACCACCCCCCTCTCTTTTTTTTTGGCTTGGAACAGGTTCAGTTACTTGTTTACTTCATGCTCAAGTACGCGATGGAAATTTTGCTTGCTGAGTCGAGCGTTGTCACTGAGTATTACTTCATCTGGTCAACGAATACTGTGGCGATATTCCTCGCATGTCTTGGACTAACTGTGCTTCCTGTGAACATTATTGTCGGGAGCTACATCAGCAACATATTCGAAGAAAGGTAACAATTTATTGCATGGAAGATCAGGCCTTCATAGTTTCATTCCAAGTTTCTTGAAAACATGATATCATCATTTCGAACTGTGATTTCATTATATCTTCAGTTGGATATCCCTGCGAAAATGAATGAAGTTGTTGAGAGTGGTCGTTCCACATCGGAAGATGTGTAGCTGCCAAACGAACTCCATGCATTTTTTCGTTACTTTGTGAGACCAGCTCTGTTTCTTACATTGTCTTGATGATAGGCAAGTTCTGTTGGCATCGGAGATAATGGTCTGCGTCGGCATACTCTTGAGCTTCCAGATAATGATCCCCTACTCTGTGCCTCAGTATGTCGGTTCTGCACTCATAACATTCGTCTCTGCCGAAGTCCTTGAAGGTGATTTTCTCCTTACAAATTAGAAACTTCAGATACAGAATGTCAATTACAAGGCTTGTACATGCTTCTATATCATCCTATGGCCTTCCGCAAATAGTTTTATCGCTTCTCTTTGTAATTTATTCATTAACGATGATGTATAAAATTTTGATGGATCAAATGGGTGGTGAGCAGGTGTAAATCTGTCTCTACTTTCGAGGGTCATGTCCTCTCGGCTTTCTCGTGGGACCTATAACGGGGGTCTGCTATCGACTGAAGCTGGGACCCTTGCTCGGGTCATTGCAGATGGGACGATAACACTGTCGGGTTACTTGGGCGAGCACTGGCTCTTGAATGCAACCTTACTCCCTACTCTCTTCATCTGTATAGCCTCCATTACTGCCACCTGCTTCACTTACAATTCTCTCTACTAGCCGCCCTCACTACTTAGGATCATCAACTCTCTATATATCAGTATCATAGAGCGGATAGAAACCGTGATGTACAACGATGTTAGCTCATCGAGGATCATCGACGTCGCTTAATAACCCTGCATCAGTGGGAAATAGCAATGGTGACTAGGGTGTGCATGGGGTAGGTTTTGGGTAATACTTGCTAAGAAAAGGTAGGATCCGGGTAAGAAAATTGAGAACCGGTAAAATCCGGTCCGATTTCGGTCCAACTAATAGGGTACCTAGAATCGGAACTGGAATCCGGAACCGAATTGTTCTCTATATATATTACTGTATTACATACGTATGTATGTACATATGTTATAAAAGAAAAAGGCAAATCTTACCGAAGAAAAACAACCTACCAAAAAAAAAAGCCGAGTTGTATCATCAAGAAAGGAAAAAAAATCCCTAAAATTGTATATCTAAGTTGTCCTCTTCGTCTCTCCCCTTCTCCTCTTCGTCCGTTCCTTTCCCTGAGTTTAGCCCGACGACACGGTTGAGCCTCCTTGGTACTCTCTTTCACTGACGACAACTACAACAGTCCGAGCCTGTGAAGCGCAAGCTGCTGCTTCTCCGTCCACACCCAGCGAGCAAGCCACTGCAAGGCTCTACTGCTCATACTTCGCCAGCCACCGCCAACAGCTAAGATCCATGAGCCATGCTGCTGCTCTTGCTCAAGCTACCCACAAGCCCGATACTGCTGCGGCTCAAGCCACTATTGAGTCCGATTCCAAATTAAAATTTTAATTATAAAATAATTATGGGTTCCAAATGAGTATAATACAGGTTCCGGGTAGAATTCAGTTTCAATGTATAAGAGAGTAGTATTTGGATCCAAAATTTTAGGACAAATCTTGTACATGATAGGGTCCAGGTATCACAACAAATACAGGGTACTCGGACTCGTACACTCCTGATGGTGACTTATAACAAGGTTTAAATGCTCGTGGAGGTGAGTTATTCTCGATCACCACATTTGGGAATACACATCGATGGCAATTTCTATAATAAACAAAAATAATTACATCTAAGATCGTAATTCAAATCAATCTCGCAAAGTATGTATATGTACATTTCATGCATTAAATTTCGCCTTACAAAGAAAATGGACCTTGTGCGACAATTTTAGTGCTGAGATTCATGACCACTTGAACAGAGGCGGCTCAATAATTTCCGTAGACAACCGAAAATAATAAACAATAGATTGAGACCATGGGATTGTGGCATGTTCTGAACGGGTTTTTATTCATGGTCTCACCGAAAAATAAAATAAAATAAAAACGATGCTGGAGGTCCAGGTGGTCACTTGCGTGATCGGGGAAGCCCATACTGAATCACGTGACGGCGGAGCGCCACCTCCTTCGTCCTTCCTCTCCTCCCCGCCAAAGCCCAAACCGCCATGAAAGCAACGCTTCGCTTGCCACTGTTTGTACGGAAATTGCGACCTTTCCCTTCTTCAATGGCAACCGGAGCCGTTTGGATTCTCGAGTAGAGTCTGCATTTGGGAAGCTGAATATCTATGGACAGCACCGAGAGGAGATTGGAAGTACGAGCCCCTAACTGGCGAATCGATCACTGTCTCGATTTCGGTCTACAAAACCATTGTTGAAGCAGACGTTCCCTCTCGCTGCGAAGTATCCCAACTTCAACCTCTGTCACAAGGTCCAAGTCTCCCTTTTTCTGTCTCGATTCATTCGTTGTTTCATTTCCCACCGCAAGTGTGCTGTTTGTCGCCATGTTGAGCTCATTGTGGAAGCTTAAGCTTGCAGAGAATGGTGTTATTTCCATCAGCATTGGTGTTTTGAAGCTCGGGAATGGTGAATTTTATGTTTTTTGGTGTTCAATGACATCGGTTTTCCTTTTTTTTTTTTTAACTTCAATTTGATAAAGAGAGTTTCTCAATGCAATAAGGTGAGAATACTCTTATATTCTTTCCTTTGGATGTGTTATACAGTCGTACTCCGATAATTTACACCGTAGTAGCCCTTAAAACTGACATAGAGGTGAACAGATATGGTTTTCGAAGTGATTTGTTTCGTGGTTTGGAAGAGGATCACTTCTTTTATATTGGGGAAAATCTAATGTTTGCAGTTCCATTATCTAATGATGAAAGGAAACATATTTTATTGCTCATGTTGGGTTTGGGTTGAAGTGGTCTGCCTTTTAACTGTCATCGCTTTCTTATCGGAGGTTCGCTTAATCTCCTGTGCTGCTAAGTGCAATAGTTACATTTTGGTTTTGTTGGGAAAATGTGATATTTTCTATGCTTCTCGAGTTAATCTTCCCTTGGCCGAAAAAGGGAAAAAAAGAAAAATCCAGCTATTCTTCTTTGATGCTAAAGTGTCACACAACCGAGTGCAAATACTCTGATTTGGTCAAATTTATATGTTTGATTGAGGCCACACGTACTTCATTGTGTCTTAAAATACCTTTTTTTTAATTATATTAGGGAAAAAATTTGAGCTTGCAGAACCAAATTAGCAGTTACTCCATCAAGCCGGGAGAAGTAATAGGCCTTAGTCCTGTTATCAAGAAGCAAACTGTGCAGACTCATAAATCATGCGAACAGGATAATTCTGAGAGTGTTGTGAACCAAATCCCTATCAGCAAATTTGCTGACCCAGCATGGAATCAAAAGTTTCAAGAATTATGTGACATATCAAGTAATGATGGGGAGCAACTACTAAATTAGATGGCACAACTTCCAATGTTGGATTGAGATTGAAAAATGAAATTTCAGGGACTCGATCATCTAAACTGAAGCGTAAAAGAACTGCGGACACTAGATAGTGAAAAAGCAGGAACCCAGATGATCTGCTACTTAGTATACTAGAGCATTCGAGCAAAAGAGTCCTTGATGAGGGGAATGCGGAGAGATTGGTGAAGATTTTGGACCGGGTGAATTGCTTGCAAGATGCTTCCTCTCAGAGTTGTCTGTGTGAAGCTTGGTTACAGGCTGGTGCCCTTGAACAGGGGGTTTGCCGGAATTCCATGCTGGTGCCAATTGCGGTTAAAAACAGTTATGAAAGCGCTTACATTTTTAAACATATATGCTGCATATTTGCAGCTCCCACAGGAAATGATAACATTAAATGGCTGAGAGGAAGCACTTAATTGGATTGGTGAGGTTGGGATCCATTTTAATATGAAGGACATTGAGAATATATCACTTCTTTTTCTGAAGATAACCATGATTGTAGTGAGATTTTCTTTACACTGGTATTAAATTTTGAGATGATATTGATTAGTTCTATTGAATAAGTATATGATAAGCGTCCTACGGCACCTATGGAAGAGAGTTCCATTCCTATTCTTGAGTGTAGTTCACATGATACTATCCGTGATACTATTGAATATTGTGGTCCCTCATGGTATTTGTCTTTTATCTTTACGTGCCTTTTGGAAAAGCTGTTGTAGTGGCAAGTTTTCTTCTAGTGCATGAGAAATCTGCTAGGACATTGATCTTTTTATGTTACAACGCTAGTTAGTAGTGCAGCCAATGTTTCCCCCATGATTTGTCAACTCCTTGAATCAGTGGAGACACGAGGAAACTTCCTTTTGGTTTGAAGCTACGGCAGTACGTGATTCCGATTTCGGTCATACTTATTCTTACTGCAAATGGAGTTCGGAGCATTCTTGTGACATAGCTATGTTGTTTCTTGGTTCATTCTCCCTGGCATCTCTAGGTAATCTATTTTTTTTTAATTATAATGCGAAGAAGGGAAATATGGTGAAGCCATTGTCATAGCTAGACCGTCAGCTGAAGATAAAGATCGAGTTGAAGAAGCTCCTACAGTAGGTATTACTGAAAATTGGTGCAGCTTAACTTTTCGTCACCTGAAATTCAGCCAGCAATTTTTGTAATTTTATTTTTTGTTCGTCTCTTCTCTGTTCTCTAGCTGAAAAACTGGTTTCTCTCTCCAAACTCTTTTATGCAATGGAGAGTGGCCAAAGAGCCTTCTCAATGACTCTTAGGTCATTGACGGTATGTGCCACCATGACTATTAGAGATAGTGAGTAGTTCGAGATATATATTTTTTTTTAAATGGATGCTCGAGAGTTGCTGCTATTAGAGCTATGCATATGTCCATATATCATTTATTCATTAATTGGTAATTTTTACTTAATGTTGATATTATTAGGGGAAAACTTGGCAGGTTCAGCAAAATCCTTATTTTGATTGGCTCAAGAACTGATTAAGTCACTACGAACAGCAAAATCCATGAGTGTTCTTCCTTGAACATCCAAAACTTGATTTGCTACTCTTTTGGGTGCCTATTTAGCTAAAGAGTGCACTGCACTAAGACTGTAGCTGTCTTGGATAATCCTCACTCAGGACCTTGCCTTCCACAATTCAACCTGACCTGCTCATACATTTATCTAAAAAGAAAAACGAAAATTAGATATTGCTTATCAAATGCTGAATTACTTGCCATCTGCTTTTTTTTTTTTTTGGTTGTTTCTCCTGATAGATGCATTAGGCCGTATGCAATTTCTTTTTTAAGGTACTTAGAAGTTCAGTCATGTTTGCGGTACTAAATTTTGGAAATCTGCTCGCAGCGTAAAATGCAAGTAATATAAGCAAATTCAAATCAGTCAAAGATGTGGTCAACCTTTTGAGAGAAAGAGATACTCCAGCAAAAAGTGTCAAAGGAAGTGATCCAGCAGGAACCAGGTATGAAGTGAGCAGCTGGGTGGAAGGAGGGAAACTTCAGCTTCAAATTCAAGAAACAAAGTTAACAAACTGTGTCGTGTAGGCATCCATTATAACATCTATGTGTTTCTTTGCATATGGACGTCATTACGAGTAAATTCTATCTCTACTGGATGTGCAGTGAAATAACTATATTTTATGGTAGCATTCCAATGATTATTTTTCTAATGGAAAACATTTCGGTAATTTCATTCATACATTCTAACATGCTTATGCCTTTTCGGTGCTATTTCAAAAAGGAAAATTTACCTAAAATGATCCATGATTTATCCATTTTGTCAAATCTATCATATGTTTTTTTTGGTCAAATCTATTTTATGGTTTACTTTTTGCATCAAATCTATCCCGGCGTTATCTTTTCTGTTGACATCTAACGGCCGTGCTGACGTGGCGCCCACGTGGCAAGTGTGGCCCACTATCCCTCCACTTGCCACGTCAGCATGGCCGTTAGATGTTAACGGAAAAGATAACGTCGAGATAGATTCGATACAAAAAGTAAATCATGTGATAGATTTGACAAAAAAAAAACATATGATATATTTGACAAAATAGATAAATCATGGGCCATTTGAGGTAAAATATCCTTTCAAAAAAATTCTTTTGATTAATAAAATGCATTTACTATAATCGTGTATCCGCAGATAAGCGAGGAAAAATTTCACTTATTTTGCTGAAGTATCTCTTGGTCAATCTTTTTGAGTCTTTAGGTAGTCTTAATTGGCAATATTCTATGATAATATTGTATTCTTAGGAGACAAATGCATTGCTACCAGAAGAAATGATGGAACATCTCAGAAAGTATATATAGGCTCTCGTGGACAGGTATACATTCCTCTGAACTTATCTTAATTGAGGGCAAGAAGAAGGAAACTTTGAACTGTTGTAAGGCTTCAACAATAGTGACAGAATAGTCTCAATAGTGTTGAATTGTCCATATATATATTTTTAACCATTCAATTCAATTTTTAATACTAAATCTCCTAATTATTCATTACTTTTTTCAAAATTCAACAATACAATCATTACTTTCTTTCAACTATTCATCACTTATTCACACATTTTCTCATAATTTAACAACACAATCATTACAAATCAATTAAAATCAAAACTCAGCTCTACTCAACTCTAAAATCAAACACAACCATACTTCTCTGAAATTTCTATGTTCTCGTTACACATATTTTCACATTTCCAAGGGTAAATTCGTCCAATTATGGAAGGTATTTTTTTTAATGTCAAATTAACGTTGCTTGTTCCTTCTTTATACATACATTTTTTTACATTAGTAATTCGAAAGCAGGTATAATAAAGTCTGCTTACTTATTCATAAATGGAGAGAAAAAGTCTGCTTTTGCTGTTCCAAATTTTAGTCTGTTGAAGCCTTGTGAGCATCATTAGGTTTGGACATTTCAGAAGATTTTGGTTCTACTCATAGCCTGAATGAAGTAGTACTGCTTCTGTGATTTGTGTTGATATATTTTTTTGAAGGCTTCAAAGTTCAAATTGAATGCTGGTGCTTGAATTGTTTTATTTTAAAGTGAACTTTGGGTGCAACTTCATTATGTCTTCTGACTCCCAATTTTCCTTGACTTTTAACTTCATTCCCTGATCATCATTAACTCCATTTTCAAGTAATGGATATATATTCCTTTGACCAGTCCTGCTTAGATGCCTCGACTTAGGGATACATCTTCTCATTATTGCTTCTCTCGGTGTTCTTTTCTCCGAAAGCATGGAATATTTCTTAGAAAAATGTTGTTGTGGGAGCAATGACCTCAAGTGGGAAATCTCTGCGCTACAATCTGCCAGTTTTAGAAGAGCTATTCAAGGATTTATCCTCGTCCGCTCTTTATATATTTCCGACAAAAATTTGCAGTTTTCTGAGTTGGAAAAGATGCATTCATCACTTCTATATATTCATATGAAAATGCCTACCAAATAGATCCCGATTACTGCTTCAACGTTCACCAACAACCATTTTTAAATAAAATAAATGACCCGAGTTTAACCCTGTGGGGACCCATGGACCCCCAACCTCCTATGGGATCGGTGCGTACCATGCACGATAGTGAACATATGGGGTGGCATCCAAAGGGCTTTTGCAGTAGGGTCGGATCGAGCCTGCGACCTCTCATGCTATGTAGGAGAGGGCGAGACGTACTCAACCATCGGCGTAACCTTTGAGTTTAACAACCAATTTCATGTATGTGTGATGAGGTAGATTATACACTCTCCTCCCTTGGAGATATATATATATATATATTTTTTTTTTTTTCAGTTGACACTTAATTCCAGTTTTAGACAAATCGGACACTCCCCCATTTGACTGTGTTAACTACTATCATTAGAATAATTTGTTGAATATTTCATTAACTTTTGTAATTATTTTTTATTATTTAAAAAATAAAATAATAGAAATAATAATAATGATAATAACAAAAATGATGATGATAAATAAATAAATAAATAAAATAAATCAACAAATAAAGATAGAGCAGTTGCGGCCTTGTCCAGTGGGGTAGTGGACACCACGAAGCCCTCAATGGGCTCCAACCAGAGTTAGAATATTCTCTAAAGTTAACCAATGTTTTAATGGTGTTAGTTAACATATTTAAATTGATGGAGAATGGGTGTGTCGATTTTTTTTCTAAGAATGGAGTTACGTACGTGTCATTTGAGAAAATTTAAAGGGAGGGGAATGTAATTTAGAATAAGTATAATATTTATTTATTGTATAATATACTTGTTCGTTTGTAATTTAGAATTTTTCTAAGAATTTATTTGTACTTTGTTTGTTTAATTAAAAAAATATTTATTTATTTTATCATTTATGATATTTTTTAAGATATTAGTAGCATTTATTACAGACATTTACTATTTGTCGTAGTTCATGTACTTCTTGTAACAAAAATGCTAAATTGTCCTTAGGAGTGTTGCTATCATCCTGATAATCAACAAAAAAAAATCTTTCTAATTTAAAATCTCACTCATAATCACATGATTTATAACAAAAATGTTAAATTCTCCTAAGAGTATGCCTATAAATCCTCCTAATTCAAAATCTTAGTTACATCTTTTGGATAGTTCTTGGATATTGTATCATTTAGAACTCATATCATTGCGAGTGAGATTTTGAATTATGACTTCGTATAATTATCTGAGTATAATCCTTGATTTTTTGTGAATCTAACGCATAAAAAATTAATTGTGCTTCAACTATATATGATCATGGCGGCCAAAAATCTATATACGATCACGAAAACCCAATCTCATATCAAACACTCTCTGCGTAAAAGTCACAAATTGTTTTCTATTCATAGTTGGTGGGTGCGAGCAACGGATATATACATGTCAACATAGTAAAAGGCGAACTCGTAAATTAAAAACATTCAATTTTCTTTCAATGGAGTAACATGACGAATTAAAGGGAGGTCGAGATCCATTGAATTTTAGTAAAATAATAATTAAAATAAATTTCTATAGAAAGCTAATTTCTTTTTGGGCGCGACGAGCATTTCTTAATAGATCAATCCCGCCCAAAGGTGGCCGCTGTCTAAACGCTGATTCAACAATTAATAATATAAATAAATAAAAAATTCAACCCCATTTGACATTAAATAAATTAGTTAACTTGTTTAGTTCTTTCCTCTTCTTTCAATTCAGTTTAATGTGTGTCCTATTAATGTTTTGTAACTTGTCTTAGTAACATCAGCAAGCGATGGTAATGCACGGACGCTCACCGCAGACATATACATCAACCCGAAATATTTCCCTGAAGAAGAACAGCTTAATTATCTTATCATTATTATTTTCTCGGACAAACAGCACGTCGTTTTTCAATCAATACAATTATACAAGAAATTTCCAGAACGCTAACTGAGAAGTATAACGCCATTGTTGAATTTATATATCTAAACTTTTGGACTGCATGCATTTCTGGAGGTTAAAATAAGCCCTTTATAGTAATTAGCAAGGACTGATTTAGATGTCGAATGAGTTATCGCAGAAATCGGATGGAAATGACACAAAAAGAATGAAATTCAAGAGCAGATCTAGAAGTCATTATATATGCTAATAGCTATTTTTACAACAAAAATTTCCTTATAATAATTTCCTTCTTTGAAAATAATTATGTCAAGTCCATGCATGAGTTTGTCTGAAATAAGAATCATCAACCTCGTGATAAATTCATTACTAAAAAAGAAATAGACAAAGAAAATCTAACAAAAGCGCCCTTACATGGGTGTAATTGTGTAAGTGCCAGTTCAAATTGCCATCTAAAAACATTATAACAATTGGCCTACATTGTTGACTCCCAACACGTGGCACGAAGTGGTTGGCTAGACGCAATAAGCAAGATGCGCGCCCAATAGGAGAGTGTTTTGACGATAGGCTGGAACGTAAAATACGAGAAGGTCTCATCTGAAATGAGTATATTGCATAATATTGTGTCATAAGAAATATAAAAAAAAAAGTGCATTTTTTTTTGTTAATAAAAGATAAAATATTTTTTTATGATAATTCTAAATATCCATATTGATTTGGAGAATTTTTATTGACTTGTAACGTATCACATCCGATAAAATACAGTTTGCAGTCAAGAGAGATTTGAAGAGGCATCAACAAGAGCCGTCGTGACTCTGAACAGGGACCAACAGACACGATTAACCCAAGCACTGAAATGGTAGGCCCACACAGGCCACCAGAACAAATTAGGTTTCGACTTGTGTCGATGACTTGGCAGCTAGCTAGCTCTGGCCCCACCCGCTCCTCCTAATTATACACTTTCCAAAAAGGTCTGTTGGCAAAGCCATTAGAAAATGCTCCCGATTGGTTACAGGAGCAGCAACATAATGCAACAATGCAAAGAGAGTTATTTGCTCCAGGCCAATTGTGGCATTAACGTTAAGTTGTTGTGAGTAACTTGCAACAAATTCAAGTTCTAATTAACGAGAATGAATATTTAGATTAAATGGGAATTTTTTTGAATACGGATAGTTATGACATTCCGTGGTGAAATGACCGTTATAGGCAAGTGGAATCAAGCCCACTTCAACCTAATAGCTTTCCTTTCACGAGGGATGCGTCCGCATGCAAAAACGGAAAAATATGAATTAATTTATGACCGTACTGTTTATTCAGTATATATTTAATATGATAAATACAGTTAGACTGTAACGTGAAGTCCGACTCCACACGAAATTAGTCTTAGAGTAAGTTTTGAACAAGATCTACCCCAAGATAAAGGGCTAATGCCTTAGGTCGTAGAATAACTGTAACGGTATTCTAATGGTAACTGCATAAGCAACTGGGAAAATATTAGATAACGATCAAACTCGACAACTTTTTGTGTTGAACACCAAACATAAAAGCTATTTCTATATTACAGGGAAAAAAATTATTATTAAGCATATATAAACTTTTGGTGTATGCAATCCATGCGATGCGGGCACCAAATGTAATCCGTGCGCGTGGCCTAATATTTGGCATGTTCTTTTTTAGTTTTCCCCCCATCATCCAGAAATTTTCCCTCCTCCATATAAGCATTGAGCAATAATTGGCATGTACCTTTTTGGCTCCAAGAGGCACAATACGAGGTTGGACCTCCACATTGGAATTAATGGGCTCCACCCTCCCCCTCTAACACAGAGAAAAGGTTCAAACAGACTTTAGAGAGAGAAAGAAAGGGACTAGGATAATAATGGCTTCTGCCTTGAACATGCCTTCTGGTTTTAGGTTCTACCCGACCGATGAGGAGCTTTTGCGGGACTACCTTGTTTGGAAATGTTCCGGCCTGCTCCCCCCTGCACCCATCATTACTGAGGTTGACCTGGACCAGTGCGACCCATGGAAACTTCCCGGTACGCCTCGAGTTTCCTGATCCTCTCTTATCCCTTCTCACTTAGTTCGTTGTTGGTCATTTAATCAATCATAGGAGTTAGTTGGGTCTGGTTCCAGCAGTTTCGGATAAGTTCCAAGTGACTTCATACCTTGTAGATCGTTCCCCCACGGGCTGGTTCTTGAATTGATTACGTGTACCGCACGTCTCGGGGCAGGCGATTAGCATTCATTCAAGTATTGAGATATCTTATGAATTTACTTGCAACACAAGCTGATGAATTTTTGCGGAGCATAGATTTGATTCCCCTTTAAGTTGTTGAACGGAGCATTCTCATTCATGCAGAATTTTGAGGTTTGCACTATTTTTGGCAAAAGCAAATGATTTTCTTCTCCGGATCTGCATAACTAAACTGGTGTTTCTTCCGGGAGTTAACTTCTTAAATTTTGAGTCTTCAAACCCTATTTTATCATTTCAAGCGATTTTCTTGCGGTGGACAAATGGACTGTTTCACTCCACGTGACGATTTAGATTATTGGGTAAATTGCACCGGTGGTCCAAAATGTTTTACAAATGTTTCATGATAGTCCAAAAAGTTTTTTTCTCTACATGATGATACAAAATGTTTCAAAGTTGTTTCATGATGGTACAAACCGTCAACTCGAGCTAACGCCGTTAACATTTTGCTGACGTGGCGTGTCCTATGTGTCACTTTTGTTATGTAGAACCAATCATAGTGCGCCACGTCATTTAAGAAAAAATAAAATTTTAAAAAGTCCAAAAAATACAAAAAAATAATTAAAAAAACAAAAAAAAGAGTATAAATTTTGAAAAAAATAAAAAATATTTTAAAATTTTGAAAATTTTAAAATTTTTAAAAAATATATATAAAAAAATACAAAAAAAGAGTAAAAATTTAGAAAAAAATAAAAAAAAATTTAAAATTTTGAAAATTTTAAAATTATTTTTTAAAAATTTAAATTTTTTTAAATTTTTTACATAATTTTTTTTATTTTTAAAAATAATTTTAAATAATTTTATAAAAATTTAAAATTTGTTAAAATTATTTAAAATTTAATATTAAAATTATTTAAAATTTACTATTAAAATTATTTAAAATTTAATATTAAAATTATTTAAAATTTTTTTTTTTTTTTTTAATTTTAAAATTATTTTTAAAAGTTTTTAAAATTTAAAATTATTTTTAAAAGTTTTAAAATTTTAAAATTTTTAGAATTATTTAAAATTTTTCGGCCACGTCAGCAAGGAGATGACACGTAGTAGCCACGTCAGCGTCGGCTTGACGGCGTCAAGCTCGAGTTGACGGTTTGTACCATCATGAAACAACTTTGAAACATTTTGTACCATCATGTAGCGAAAAAAACTTTTTGGACCATCATGAAACATTTGTAAAACATTTTGGACCACCGGTGCAATTTACCCTAAATCATTTTTTGAACTAAAGATATTGATCTGAAAACTCTATTAGAAAACCCTAGATCGAGTCTACTAGAAATAGAAATTACGGCTTTTAAAATTTTAGATCGATCTGATCAAATATGACCGTAATATGAATCGATCTAGCAAATACTTCCCTCGAGATAGATAACAAAAGAACGATCCAAAACGAGTTTACCTTGTCTTACCCTTTTTGAATCAATTGAATTGCAATAAGCCGTTCAAGTGCCCGGCCTGTAGTTCGTCCACAAGAACTATTACTCGCCAAGAGAATCCTCTACACGAGGCTAGGAACTTCAGTCTACAGTCACCAACATGATCGGAACTCCAATGAAACGAGGAACGGAGGACCACACGGCCGAGGGAGGGCCAAGGAAGGCCGCGACTATTCTCGGGCTGGGCTGAGGTGGACGGCCACCTTGGGTTAGGCTCAGCCGACTCTTTCTCCCTCTTACTCAACGGCCCACTCGATTGATCTTCGATCAACTAGTTACGCAAGATGACTATATCTATAAATAGAGCCTTGACATAACCCTAAGGACTAAATAGCAATTATTAATTAATCCTTATTAATTAATTAATCATTATTAGGTCCTTGCATTTTAAGTTATTTAATAACTTGCCTCAGAAGTCATACAAGAAAAAAACCCATAATGTCCTTGACTATAACTTCCACTTATAGACAATCTATTTTAGGAAACTTTTCAAATAAAGAAACTCTCGTATTTCCTCGTATGGACACACCCACGATTCGGTATCGACTTCCGGATGTGCTAGCTCCCCTACAATCACATTGCAATTCGTATCCAATAATCGATTTCTAATTATATACCTTAATTAGAATCGATTCAATCTTGGCTTTCACACGTCCTATTATGTGTGACTTACTAGGTTCATCACTGTAAGGCAATGGGATTATAACATTAACTCTTTGACACTATCAGAAACTCTTTCCGAAACCAAAAGCACAATTCCTAAAATCATGAGTGACACCTAGCAGCATATCATAACAATCCTAACTGTGACGAATGTACAATTAATACACTCTGATGAACCAATGACTATACATCATATGCATGCATGTCCCTTTACTATAGAATCCCGATCCAGCCAGAGTCGTGGTGAATGTCAAATTCTATAGCCGATCATATGAATCTCTGATTTCTATGACTTAAACTAGAAACTCTTTCATGTTTAAGCTCAATTGTCTTGGCCAAGGACTACTTGATCTAGAATCGAACTCGTATCCATAGGATCATTTCCTTGCTTACTCAGGTTAGTAAACTCGTCTTGTTCAGTCACCTATCTCCATATACAACTAACTAGGACCACACATGCCGAATACCCATGCAGAGCATAAGCATATAAGCAGCAGCAAATCCTAATCACCTATATATGAAGCAACCGTCTCATCTCAAGTCTAAGGACTACATATAACAGTATAGTCTAGATAATGTTCATTGACAATAGTGAAGATACCATGTGAACAATATCTATTCGTTACGTTCGAATCACTTATCACATAAGGGTCCACGTGTCTAACTGACAACCGTTGTTATATAACATGAGGCTCACTGGGGTACCTAGACTAATCCTTGTTGAGTAACCAGTTTATGTCACAGATACAGATAAAGACGACTATCTATCCGGAGAAATAATGTCCGAGCTACTCAATCACTCATATTCTTAACTCTTTAAGAACGAAGCATTAAAAATAACTTAAGATTTTATTTTGATAAATATAGACAATATATGAATAATAGAATAAACTTCATTGCTATAAAAGGAATTATCCAAATACATAAACTGGCTACAGAATATATCACTAACAAACTCAACATCCATTGTTGAGAAAGCATTGTCCGGTGAGAAGGAGTGGTACTCCTTCTCGCCTAGGAATAGAAAGTATCCTAATGGCATGAGGCCGAATAGGGCTACAGGAATCGGCTATTGGAAGGCCACTGGGGTTGACAAGCCCATTGGTCAGCCGACGACGCTTGGGATCAAGAAGGCACTCTGTCTTCTTTGCTGGAAAATCCCCGCACGGTTTCAAAACAAACTGGATTATGCATGAGTATCGTCTCGCTAACGTGGAGCGATCTGTCAGTATTGGGAGGAACAAACAAGGG
Organism: Punica granatum; assembly: GCF_007655135.1. Lineage (NCBI taxonomy): Eukaryota > Viridiplantae > Streptophyta > Magnoliopsida > Myrtales > Lythraceae > Punica > Punica granatum. The sequence goes on along the minus strand of NC_045127.1, from coordinate 40,940,265 downwards.
GTACCTAAACTAATCCTTGTCTCATGCACTAACCTCAAAGATATTGAACCAAACATTAACAATTCGTTTTGTGCAGTAATTAACGATTGTCTCAAAAATTATCCTTTTGAAGCATTCCATCTCCTCTCCACTTTTTTCCAATGTGGCATCTTTGGTATTTTCGCAAACCGGACCATTGTAAGATTCAACACTAATCGATTTTTTTCCCCCTCATTAGCTTGATTTTTAATTGTGACATCTTTTATATGACCAAATGGAAGTGGATAATATGAGTAACCATAATTAGTATCTTCTATATTCGCAGCTTGACGACTGGGTTCTCTGTAGAATATACAACAAGAAAGGGATTATAGAGAAGTATACAATACCAAAGACAAACTCATTGCAGGTCCAAAGACAAACTCATGAGAAGAACGAGCCCCGGGTTCCTCTGCAATTTGGCATGTCCCTCTAGCTGCAGTCGCAGCCCATGAACAACTGTCCGCCGCCAATGAATAGCAGTTGTTGCCAATCCGCTCGACGGGCAACGAGGTCCCTCATATAATGGAAACATCAGGCTTCGGCTGGCCGAAGAAAAACGGGGCCTCCCACAAAATAAAAACTTTGGACTCAGTCCCCAAAATTTTCAGTTTCTTATAATTCAAGAAAAAATTTAATATTTACTAGTTAAATAATCGTGTGTGGTGCGTGAAAGTAATGTAATTTGATACATTATTTGGCATAATTTTTCAATAAATATTAATTATTATACAAAAACAAAAATTGTGTAATTTCCATTTAAATTTCAAATGATAATTTATCTTTAAGCAGCTTTTGATTTTCTCTTTTCAAGATTTTAAAGTATTTCATTAATTTTTATATTTGATTTAAAACTTACGATTAACAATGAAAAATAAATCAAAATATCAATATGTATAAATAAATTCAAAATGATAGATAAAGCTATTAGAAGTATGGGAGAGTCATTTTTCTTATTTATTAAAATTGGGATGTTAAAATGAAAAATGGAAAGAAAAAGAGAAGGGAAAATTGACTAATACATTCTGAAGATGTTTTTTCAGTGTGCAAGTGGTATCCAAAAGCCCGTGAGCCCGACTAATTCAGTTCGAGGTGGGTTGGCTCACTAAGGGATAAAACTATCTCGATATGAATTTTCTTCATTCACAAAACTCGAACCCGAGATTTACTTAAGAGAAATAAGCGCCGAACTTAAACAACCAACCAATGTTGAATTTGAAGATGTTTTTATATGTGTAACATGCATAAATAATTTTCGAAATTATATTTGATAGTTGTTATATATCATATATGTACTGGACATATTGCCGCACTCCGTGCAGAGTTGTTTAATAAATAATATTTATGTTATTTCTAGTGAGTTAATACATTCTATAAGTTTAACTATGATCGATTTATTTTATGTACTACCCGTATCAAATAGGAATATATCCAATACCTATAATAAGTGACACTTTTGTTTATCAAAATGTAATCAAAATAATTGAATAATGAAAACAACAAAATAACAAATTGAATGAAAAAAAAATGAAAGAAAATGGACACTAACTATTTTAGTGACGAGAAAGAAGAGAAAAAACCGGGGCAGGAGATAGGGTGGAAAAGTGGGTTGAAGGGTTTTTTTTTTTTTTAATAACGAGGAGTTTATTCTCCCCGAGCCCATGAATACTCCATAAGCCCATGGATCCAGATAAGTTTATGTGCAAGTATATGTGTGGGTGGCCTCACTCAGGGCTACGCATGCAAGTATGGATTCGAATCTATGACATTAAGAACTATTCATAAAGCGTGCGCACGTCTTAACTATTTGCGCTAACTCTTGGAGGTTAAGGGTAGTTATTTTTTACTTTTATTATTATACCTCTGATCTAGTACATGTCGCTAATTCATGCATATGTAGCAAGGGCAATATCCGAAACGAAAAGTGAGGCAAACTATTTTTTTCGCATAAAAGTAGTATAGATCAAACATCAACTAATTTATTAAGAATAATTATCAAAGTAAATTTTGATATTTTGGTTTGAGATAACTTCGAATAATGACAACGATTCGAGAATAACTTTTAGCTTCAATTATTTATTGAGAATGATTATCCAGTGAATTTCAACATTCCAATTCCAGAAAACCTCGATCGGTGAAATTTGTTCGAAATAACTTTTTACCATCAATTTATTAAGAATTATGAAAAGAGCAAAAATCGTGTATGGACATGAAATTGGCACTTGGGACTGTCACAACAGGCGTGGTTTTTAGGCCTTTGCCCCAACTTGAAATTCAGTTAGTCCATGTATACTTGGGAGCCAATTGGATTGAAGTCACCACTACACCGTTTTATTTGGCCGGTGAGCCATCTAGGTCAGCCTAAGGATTTAAATTTGACTCAGTCTTTGAACCATAGAAATGAGTTCGAAAGCTTTGTTACGAGATTAGAGACCCACAAATCAATAACTCGTCATTACGATAACCTCCTAGACCCCTATTGGATTCTAACACTTTTGATTTTTTTAAAATTCGATTGTTTAACCTAGTGTCTAGGCCTCTATTCGCCACTATACGAGTACAAGGATAAAATTTACAAATTTTAGACTCTGCATATATTCGCGTGCTTATATACAAATTATACCGGCCGACTCTGAAAGGGGCCACACATTCGGGCTGAATGAATAAGAAATTGGTCATACCTTCAGACAAAAAATAATTAGGCCATACATTTAGGTCAAAACATCCATGGGCCATACATTCAGATTAATATTCACAAAGTGGGCCGAGTCGGCCTAAAAATGGGCTTAGGGCCCAAAAGAAGGAAATGGACCTACTGCCCCTAACCTAAGAAAATTCTAAGTATATTTGCCTACACATACACTTTTTTATTCACAATTTATTCGATTATATCCAATTTTATTAACAATGCCATATTTACATGATTAGGCCTATTAATCCCCAAAAATCTATATGAAGTGGTCCTAATTCCCTCAAGGCCAATATGACATTCAATTTGGATCCTAGGACTCAATTGATGGGTTCATTACCCTTAATCCCCATGATTGATGTCTATGTACATGATTAAACAATTTACACGCAAAATAATTTCTTTTTTATGCAATTAAGTCAAGTTATTGACTTCAACTGGTTTAAGAGACCCCGAGTCCTAATGACCCGCTCTCAAGTTCACAAAGACCTTTCTAAGAACGTACGATGCTCTATTAGTATCTAATCACCCTAGTCCCATATGATTAGGCCAAGTGTACATGATTATTACAAATTAATACACCAATTTCACGATTTGATCAATTTTAACTCAATTATTCATACACAAATTCAGCCATACACACAAGAGCGATTATTTACACAAGTCAAGCCTAAAGGCATTCAATTAGACTCGATTAACTCCAATTCCTAAGGCCGAAGCACTAATTAGGTCAACTTCACCCAAATTAGTCTAATAAAGCCTAATTAGACAATAAATAAGCAAAGTCGGACCTAATTGGACACTATACCCACTCGGCCACATCACCATTCATGCGATTAAAGGCTCCATTAGTCAATTGAAGTAAAAATCAACACAATTGGCCACAATTAGGCCTTATTACATAATGAAAGTGACTAATAAACACAATTAGCCCATTATTAAGCCTAATCGACCCCTAAATCAACCCATTGACTTCCGCATCAATTCAGAAAAAAAAAATTCACTGTGCTTAAGAGATCAATTTTAAGCTAATTAAGGCTAATTGAACCTAATTAAGTTTAATCTCAAGCAATAGGAAGTTAATTACCCCTAATTAAGCCTAATCGAGCCACAAATTATTAAATTGGCTCATCTAACATAATTTATTAAAAATTACAGAATATACACAAGTTCAATTTCATGCTAATTTTGACCAATCAAGTAAATTCAAGCCTAATTACTCGTAACCAAGTTTGTAATTAATCTACTCACACACGTTTTGAGCCAAATTAAACCTAATTGACCGCAAATTGAACTAAATCACTACATGACCAGAATCTATCCACAAGCAATTAAGCACAGTTAAGCCGAATTAGAGCCTAATTAACATGCCACTGCTCAATTAGTCTTATGGGGCACTAATCATGCACAATCAAGTCATAATTAGCAAGATTAAGCCTCTTTACGTGGAATTAATCACCAAAATACTCTAATCAATCTATCAACATATCTATTAACCGGGACTCGAACAGGGGATCTCCTTACTAATTTGGGGAAGACTTAAGCTTAATTTAGAGATTTCAGGTTAATATTTTGGCGGATCTCAGCACATGAGAGTGGCCAAAAGTCCTTTTCTTTTTCTTTTTTTTCAGAAAATAACCCTCTATTTATAGGAAAAGTGAAGTCGGGGATCGTTTTGCAAATAATGAAAGCTCAAGGACGAAAATAAAAATTATTTTCAAAATTTCAGAGCTCTAGATGGACAGCTGGCAGAGGGGTGCGGTTATTAACTGCACCCAAGGGGCTAGGCGCGGTTGATAACCGCGTCTCCGTATAGGGAGCAAGGTTGAAACTGTGCCCCCGTCCTAAATATCCACCTCGGCGGGAGATTACTTCAGCAAGTTGAACCGAACTGATTTGATATGATTAAAAAGCAAATTTGCCCTTAAACTTGTTAAAAAAAACTTCATTTTTCACCCTTTTCGAGATTTTAAAGCATATTTGAGAGGAGAAAATTGAAAAATATCCTCAGGTTCATAAAACACTTTTTGACTGGAAAAGGTGGGTGTCACGTTTTAAGACTCATTTTACACATGCATCCCGGGAGAAGGAAATATTGTCAATTAATCCCTATTGTTTAAAAAATAGGCACCGAATGTTCAAATTAAGTACTTAGCGCTCAAGAACTTATATGTTTAATCTCGAAAATCCATTTTCCGGTGAGCGATTGCTGGCGCTTTTATCCACTATCTGATTCATTGTGCTCCCCGATTAGTTGTCCTAACTCGAACTGAAATGAGGTACTTGCAGGGATTGCGAATTCTAATCGCGGGATGTGAATCGTCACTACCTACTTGAGGTCTGAGAACCTAGGGCCGACGAGTTGTCTGCATTTAGGGTACGTGACATTACGCCTCCTAAATTTCTTTACAATGTTGGTCATGAATTAGAAAAATGAATTTGAGGGTTCTATTACGGCGGAGCTCCCCTCGGTCACCCAAAACCGATACTTAGTTTGCCTAAGGTTTGTCGATTTTAATTAATTTATCCACTTGTTTACTGCCATTCTACACATCTCACTCATATTTTGATTCCACACATCGAGAGGATCGAACCAAATGGGTCATCATAATCCCATGGAAGGGTCCTAGTCTCCTAGATGCAAATGAGCCTCCAAGTGGCACCAAACGTATTATATCCATCTTTCTCTTGACTCCTCTAGTAATTAAATCCCAATATTATTTATGAAGTACTCAATCAATCCGGAGATGCTTTCCTTTTTTTTTTCCTCCTTATTTTCCATGTCATGTAACCTAGCCTAAGTCGAATTAAAATGCAAACCTACATCTATATGCTTCTACATTCATTTTGAAAAATTTTGCTTTCTTAATCCAAGTGAATTAAATCTATTCCATGAATAGATTCGACCAAGTCGTTCCATGAGATCACATTTACCCACACGATTCGATCCACGTTCTCCGGATCTCGTGTACGTAGGCCAAATTCTTTCTCGGGCTCACTAGCTATAAGAAATTATGGGCTTGGGAATAGGAGCCCCTAAAAGTGTCAGGCCAGCTACCAAGGTCCACAGGCTCGTGATCAGCGAGCCCGTCACGAAGAAGATTATACCTTTTATATTATAACCGTTTATAAACAGTCCACTGGGTCAGTTCCTCGATACATCTTCATTATAAATATTCCCATTAAAGGGTCAATAAAGAAATTAAAACAGAATATAGTATAGTGATGCATGCCCTCGCTTGTTGACTTAGAAGTCGCAAGTTCGATACCTTGTGGAATTACCTATACCCTTTATTAGTTATTTATAATTTCTCTTTTATTCTACTAAACTTTGATAGTTTACATCATTGACACTATCTATGGGAAATGCTACAAAAGGCGACAGACTCGGGCTTTGCCAATCGTTGGCTACTCTAGCGAGGTGACATTAACTATTATGATGGTGGACCCTGGAGAGGTTACAACTCATTTTTTCATGTCACACTTCCCACATTTTTCCTTTGGGCTAAGGAAGAGCAGGTTGGTTCAAACGTTCATCGATAGTACCTCACGAAATCCAGCCAGAGTTGGTGCAAATACACGCGTTTGCTATTCGGATGGAAGAGAGGAAAAGATAGGATAAGTTAGAATGTTCCTATTTCCTTCAGGCAATTGCTGGAGCTGCTCGCGAACAGTTCTTTCAACAGGTTCAACTTCTTCTGCAAATGTCAGGGCTCAGCTCTGAGGAAGGGGAAAGCCGGCTCAGATCCCCCTTCCGTTTGTTTCGTGTGTTTTTTACATTTTACGTTTTTTTATTTTTTACAAATTCAACTAATTACATAAAATCTCGATAAGTCTCACGCTTCCGTCATTTCTCTGACTTGTAAAATGATTGAAAAGAATATGTTTCGGAGTGAACTTGAAATATTACAATATTTTAAAATATTTTAGAGATATGAATTTGACAAAGCAACTGAAATTTCCTCTGATTCCCATGCTTCTGTCGCCAATCCGATTTATAATTAACTGAAAAGAACATATACACCACTTAAATTAAATGGATCATAAAATTATCTTCAAGATCTCTAGATTAAGATGGTCCATGTAACTCTTCCTAACTCTCGGCCATAAAAGAAGCTCCTTAGGCCATTCGCAGTGCCGTCTCCTCCTTGGATCTCTTATGCCGACGTGGCAATTTCAAAGACTAAGACAGAGACGACCTGCTTTGGAAAGGGTCGTGTTTCAACGAGGGACGTCTCTCTCTGCAGAGAGCTTCAATCAGTAACTTCCGCGTGGCCTGCATAGGCCCCACTCGACGCTGCTATATTCTAACAAATTTTTTTAAAGGAAATAGTTGTTGCAATTCCAACGATTATTTCCATAATTTGGTTGTTGGGTGCCCAACAGCCAAATTGTGGATTTTTTTAATTTTATTAAAAAATCAAACTTTATCAATACCATTCACATTTAATTTCTTTTCACCAAATCTATTCCCACAAATCCTTCAAATATTCACTTCTTCCAAAATACCAGCCCACATTCAGTTTCTTTTCACACAAGTCTACTCCTATAAATCCTCCAAATATTCCCTTCCTCCTTCTTCTTCGACTAAAAAAATGGTTGGAAACCCTTATCAGCCCGACCTGGAGGCCCATGGACTAGATTGAAGACTTGTTACTCGATGATAAGAGGAGTGCCTCCTTGAACTCTTTATGCAGATGTATGGGGAGACGTATGGGGAAAGCTCTTCCTCAGGATCTTGTAAGAGGACGATACACAGAGACCACATAAGAGGAGACGAACGCCTACTGACGGACTACTTCGCATCTAAGCCAGTGTACCCTCCTGAGACATTCCGGCGAAGGTTCCAAATGCAAAAGCATGTATTCCTTCGCATTGTGGAAGACCTCTCAAGTGTTGATCCCTATTTCCAGCAAAAGGTCGATGCATTAAGCAGAACAAGCCTATCCCGCCCGCCGCAAAAATGCATGGCTACCATGCGTATATTGGCGTATGGAGTAAGAGCTATTGTTGTTGATGACTACGTCTGAATTGGGGAGAGCACCGCAATTGAATGCTTAGGAAAGTTCATCAAAGGTATCATCTTGGTTTTTGAGGGTGAATACTCGTGAAGGCCCAACAGAAATGATGCGAACGCCTACTACAGATGGGGGAGGCCTGCGGCTTCCCTGGTAAGATGGACAACATTGGCTGCATGCATTGGCAATGGAACAATTGCTCGAAAGCAAGGCAAGGTATGCACATGAGTGGTTACCATGGGCTTCCACCTATAGTACTTTAAGTAGTTGCTTCGGCTGACCTCTGGACATGGCATGTATTTTTTGGAGTGGTTGGGTCAAACAATGACATTAATGTTTTAGACCGATCACCGGTGTTTGATGATATCCTAGAAGGTTGTTTGCAAAAATATCAAGAAATAGCACGAAAGGACGTGGAGTGAGCATTTGGAGTGTTGCAGTCTCACTTTGCGATTATACGTGGTCCTGCTCAATTGTGGCACAAGGAGAAGCTTGCAAGAATTATAAAAGCTTGTATCATATTGCATCATATGATTGTTGAGAATAAGAGAGACACGTACACCCCGTTTGGTTTTGCAATCTGATTTTAAGATTTTAACTTTAACTTTAATTCTATTCACTACATAATAAAAATCAACTATTCCAATTCAAAAAGGTGGGCTCCATATATAAACGCACGTACAACTTCATTATACTCAATTCAATTTTTAATACTAAATTCTCTTAACTATTCATTACTTTTTCAACAATTCAACAACACAACCATCACTTCCTCTTAACTATTCATTACATTTTCATACTTTTTCTCATAATTCAACTACACAATCATTACAAACCAATTAAAATCAAAACTCAATCTTACTTAACTCTAAAATCATACACACCGGTATACTTTGAACTTTGATCAGTTCTCCTCTTATGATGATGTGCCAATGGCTTATTACAACCGGAGTCGGGGGAGGAAACTTTGCTCCATATGATGAATATATCCGGAATAATATCCAACTTTGAGATAGAAAAAAGTATTGACAACTACAAACGGACTTAGTAGAACATGTATGGCAATTTCACCACACTCGTTAAATTGCCGGTTGTAGTCAGTATTTCAATGAATGTAATATGGTTGTTCGTCATGTAATTTTCATTTTCATTTTCATTTTTTTGCTTGAATGCCATCTAATTTTATTGTATAATGAAGTTCAATTAATTAAATTTATTTTTTATTAATTAAATATTTTTTATATTTCTTTATATGTAATTTATTTTATTATGTTTAATTAATTTAATTAAATTTTACTATTTTTTATAAATTTAAGTAATTTATATTTTTAATATAAATTATTTATATTAGATTTATTCATTTAATTAATATAAAAAGTATGTGGGCTCTTATAGGAGATCCAAAAAGAGAAAATTGCATTGGAGTGAGAAGTCTCTCTCTTTTTTTTTTCTTTTTTTTTTATGAGTCTCTCTTTGAGGACGCCCTGTGTAATGGAAAGTGAGGCCACATTAGAGACCCATGGAGGAACTTGCATTGGGGATGCTATTACTAGCATTCTCTCTATTCCAGGTAGTTCAATTATAGTGCTCCACAATGTTAGGACTCACTAACTTTGGTAAATCTCAATTCCATGAATCAAAAACACATTGTCTCATTACCGAATATCGTAATCCATTGTATCCTAATACGTACATCTTCGTAACACTAATATGGCCATGAAAGCAATTCTAAAAGTACTATCATAATTACAATAAATTACCGGAATAAGTTACTCGTCTTAACAAGTACTCTAATCACGAAACAACGAATATCGATTATTTTCAATACTCATGGAATCTCTCATAATTTTCTCTCAATTTCTTTGGTGATCTTACCTCATTACAAGTGACGAGGAGAATTTTCAGCCCAAATCTATATTAACCAGCTCAATCCCAAAAAAGCATAGCTTGGATATATCAAAGAAATATTCTCGTGATATGGAAAGGGAAGATGAGATGTCTTGATCCATAAATTAGGAATATTATTATCTTAATTAGGTAGTATATTTAATTGATAAAAATATATTTAGAATTAGATATTACCTGCAATTTTAGTTTGAGTCAAGAATCTCAAGTTTCCTATTGTTGAACAATTACTTATTTTGTTTTAGGAAGTCACATAGTAAGAGTCTAGATTCTAATTTTCTATTTTAGTTTTTTCGTAGTTGTCTTAGGCTTATGTATATGTAGACCATCTCACTGGACCAGAAGGCTAGAACTCTATATCTCATAAAAGACTATTGCTTCATAATACTTTGAATTTGTCATAACTCTTTGTTTTCGGCATATCGCTAAGGTTTAAACGTGTTTTATTCACTTCGAGTCTAAATTCGGATTTAAGCTTAAAAAACCGTGGTCCACGCTGTGTCAGTTGGTATCAGAGCAAGAATTCGCTTAAATTTGAATTGGCGAACGAGGCAAGTCACAACCATTCTCTTATCGAAGAACATAGGGTGTTTTCTTTCTTGGAGCGGAGAGTCGAGAGACAGGATGCTTTCATGGAGAGCATCAGCTGGGATGAGATAGGTGAATGTAAGGCATATCGAGTTTTCCCTCGTGAGCCACCTATCGTTCAACGCGTTCCAACTAATCGTGCATGCAAAATCGAAGTTGATCTGAATCGAAATGGTGGATACGATCGAGTTGTGAATTATTGCAGAAGCAGGAGATTACCACCCAAGAAGACTTCCTACTTTCGATGGAAGAGTTAGTGACGAAGATTTTCTAGAATGGGTTTCCGATGTGGATTGTTTCTTTGATTACTATGATATACAGGATAATGGAAGCCGAGTTGATAGAGTTGTTTATCGCTTAAAAGGTAGAGCTTCTACTTGGTGGGAAAATTGCAACAAAATCGTGTTCGAAATGGCAAAGATCCAGTTTTTACATGAAGGCGTATGAAAAGATTTATTAAAGCAAGATTTCTTTCCTTAGAGTATGAAGAGTACTTATTTCAATTGTACCAGCAATTTTCTCAACGAAGTAGGACGCTTGAATAGTATATCATGGAATTCCTTCACTTTGCTAAATGCGTTCTACTTGTGGAAAGTGAAGATATCAAAATCAAGCGTTATCTAGAAGCTTAAATCCTGACATACGAGAAAGAATGGGGTACAAGGTGATTTCGACTTTATCTAGAGCTTACGACTTAGCTTTCAAGGCCGAATTGCAATTGAATGAGCAAATTAGAATTGAAACTCAAGAGAATTTTGTTGATTTCGCCAAACTTCATCATGAAATGGCTAAGGTAAATTAGTGGTACGGCAAATATTCATCCAGTGATGGAAGAGGGAATTTCGAACAGTAACAAAGGCCACAAAAAGGAAGACCAGAGATCGAAGCCAATTGACTGTAAGGAGGAGAAGATTGAGGAAGTTTCCAAGATTGTTGAGAGTCCTAAAAAGGCAGAAGTATTTGAGGCCAAGATTGAATTAACTCCAGAATCGCAAGAGTTACCTATTTCGTTGGAATAGAAGATCCTAAATATGTCATGGGTATCAAAATTCCTACTTCTGGAATTCCAAGCAACGGTGATCGCAGATCTAGCCATACCAGCGGTTCAACTTCATCTAGATTTCAAAACTCGAAACACATCGAAAGCTCGACAAGGAGCTTTTTACAAGTACGGGAGAATGACGATGAGGATTTTTAACCCAAATCCATATCAACCAGCCCAAGCCCAAAGAAGCATAGCTTGGATATGTTAATGAAATATTAGAAAGGGAAGATGAGATGTTTTGATCTATAGATTAAGAATATTATTATCTTATTTAGGTAGTATATTTAATTTAGATAGAAATATATTTAGAATTAGATATTACTTGCAATTTTAGTTTGAGTCAAGAATCTTAAGTTTCATAGTCAAGAGTCTTGTTATGTTTGGTTTTAGAGTTAAGTTGAGTTGAGTTTTGGTTTTAATTGGTTGTTGAATTATGAGAAAAAAGTGTAAAAATGTAATGAATAGTTAAGAGAAAGTAATGATTGTGTTGTTGAATTAAGTAATAAATAGTTGAGAGAATTTAGTATTAAAAATTGAATTGAATGGTTAAAAAAATTGAAGAAAAAAATAAAAGTAATAATTGTGTTGTGAATTGAAAATAAGTGGAGTAAAGTTAAAAAATTTTGCGAAACCAAACGTGTTACCTATTGTGGAATAATTACTTGTTTTATTTTAGAAAGTCACATAGTAAGAGTCTAGATTCTGATTTCCTATATTAGTTTTTCTTAGTTGTCTTAGGCTTATGTATATGTAGACCATCTCACTGTACCAGAAGCTAGAACTCTATATCTTAGAAAAGACTATTGCTTAATAACACTTTGAATATGCCATAACTCTTTGTTTTCGGCATATCGATAGGTTTTAAACGTGTTTTATTCCATTCGAGTCTAAATTCGAATTTAGACTTGAGAAACCGTGATCCACATTGCGTTAACTGACATAAAGAAACACTAATTAAATCACAAGAAACACGAGAATGGATATTTATTACTCAAATAAGTATTGCTTATTGATTTTTCTCACCATGTAGTCATGAGATATAATCATTTAAAATTGGTAAAAGTACAAAAAATCTTCTTGTGGTTTGGGGTCAGGACAAATTGCACCATGTGCTTTTAGGGACAATTAGCCCCCATATGTTGTATTCGGTTAGCCATAGGAGGTTACGACGTTAGTTTTTTCATTTTTAGTCCTCAATCTTTAACCTTTTTAATCATTTTGGTTCTAAATCTTTTTTTCTTTTATTATTTCTATCCTCAACTTTTTATTTTTTTTCATTTTAATCTTAGAAAGAAAATCGAAAGGGAAGAAGGGGTCGGGGCCACCAATTGGCGAACCCCACCCCTCCACTGAGGTCGCCGGCGTCCTCTGTGGGTACCGGCGTCCTCTGTAGAGGGATCGAGGTTGCCGATTGGCAGCCCCAATCCTTGAATTGACCTGGGACTCCGAGTCAGAGTTCCCGATCAATTCGCAAGCTGAGGCTGCCAATCGACGACCACAGCCCCTCAACAGAAGCCTCTGCTACCCACGAAGGTCGCCAGTGACCTCGATGGAGGGGTCTGGGTCGCCGATTAACAGCCCCAGCCCGAGAATTGATCGGGAACTCCGACTTAGAGTCCCCGATTAATCGACGACCTCGACCCCTCCATTAAGGTCGCCACTACCCATGGAAGTCGCCAACGATCTTGGTGGAGGGGTTGGGATTGCCGATTGGCGGCCCCGACCCCTCCTTCTCTGTCGATTTTTTTTCTAGGACTAAAATTAAAAAAAAAATTTGAGAATAAAAATGATAAAAGAAAAAAAGATTTAGAATCAAAATGATTAAAAAGTTAAATATTAAAGACTAAAATGAAAAAAAAAACTAACGTCGTAATCCCTATGGCTAACAGAGTCCACCACAGGGAGGCTAATTGTCTCTAACAAAAGCATATGGTGCAATTTTTTTCAATCCCAAACCACAATGAGATTTTTGTACTTTTCCCTTTAAAATTTTCACCACTTTGACGTACTTCTTCAATTTCTAGTTTTTGGCCTTTCGTATATTTTTGGCCAACAAATTTGGGTATAAATCCCCATTTCTGCCCTCAATTTTATTTTATTTTCCTAAATTATTTTTTTTTTTATGATTTAGCTTACACCATGTCTATCTGCATGATGATCTTTGCCTCTTTAAGAGTCTAAAATTGCATCATTTCATGGGCTAAAACCAAACTATCGTTCATTCAGAGAAAGGGAAGAAATGTCCATTGAAATTTAAAAATGATGCTTCGAAGCACGTTGTTGAGCGTACGCCAATAACTGTGAACGTTCGCACAAGTATTACAGAGCTGACATAGCATACAAGAATATCTCTCACGTATTTATGAAATTATTAGAGGAAACTATTAATTTGGTCCTCGAAAAATTATATTGTCATCAATTTGGTCATTCAAAAATTTTTACCCTCAATGTGGTCATTCAAAAATCATATTGCCATCAATTTTATCCATCAAAGATTTTTGCTATCAATATGGTCCTTCAAAGATCATATTACCATCAATTTAATCCTTCGTTAAAAAAAGCAGTTAGAATTACTTAATTTCGTCAAATAATTTCTATAAAAAAGTAAAAATAAAAATAGAAAAAGTTTTTTATAGACATAAAAAAACAGCTCTCTCTTAGTCTCTCTCACGCTCTCTTTATAACACAATTTGTAAATGTTCATGTTGGAAATGTACACGTATGCTTGGTTTTTTTGTTCTTCTTCTCAATATCAATGGAAAATATGAAGATGAATGGAGATGGAGACTATCAGACGGTTGACAAAATCACTACGCATGTGCTGGAGTGAAAAATATTATTAATCTTTTATTTCAACAGATAAATTTTTTCTATTTTTATTTTTATTTTTTGATAAAAATTATTTGATGGAGTTAAACAATACTAACGGTATCTTTAACTGAGGATTAATTTCATGGATGGAATGGTCTTTGAAAGACCATATTGATGGCAAAAATCTTTGAAGGACCATATTGATAGCAATATGATTTTTTAGGACCATATTGATTGTTTTCTCAAATTATTACTAGTATTATTAATTCGGAACATATATATGTACACTGCTGTCAAGGTCGACTAGTAATCCCTACCATGACTCGAGATGGCTGCCTGCACCGCTAGGGGCAGAATCACATACTGCAATCCAAAACTCTCCTCTTGACCCTACTTCTAGGTGCTCATCATTTTCACCATAATCGGCATCTCCATAATCCTCCTCTATATCAGAATCAACCGAATCAAATAAATTCTCGAACCCATCATCATAATCTTCTTCAGTATAGCTCAGCTGCTCCTCATCATCTTCCGCAACATAAGTCGTCGACTCGCCAATGGTACTGTAGCTAAGTCGTCCCTTTCTCTTCTCTCTTCTCAGTTTTTTCCCTTCCCTGACGAGCATCATCAACTCATCTTTAAACACTAACGACGGGTCCCTCTCCAAAAGCTCGCCCTTCCCGTTATAGCTCTCTACCAAGAATACTGAGTCCCTCTGCCCTTTCACGCTCACGTAAAACAGTTCCGGGTGCCTTATGATCATCGATCTCATCTTATTGGGCAGCCCGAAATCCTTCCTGAAATGGGTCAAGTGATCTATCAAAGTCCTCCTTTCAACAGTCATGCCCAACACTTCTCTTACCACCGCACAAGCTCTCTTTTCCGCTTCCATAGACTCTTTAGCCAGTTCTTCGGAAGGCACTGTATAAGGGCATATACCTGGCAGTTCGTTAAACTTGATTAGGAAGGCCTCGTGGAACCGCTTCAAGTTCAACCCTTTGCGGAGCTTTATCCGCTTGAACTTCAGGGGTCTATCAACAATGAGGTCATGGGAATCATCCTTAAAGAAAGTTAAAGGCTGAGCAAGTTCCTGGTCCCATGAGACAAGCTCAAGGGCACGGCCATAGGATGTGTTGACAGTCTTGAATTTTTCTGGGTGGTCGTTGCAAAGTCGGGAGCGAAAATTTGGGGGAAGCCCCAAATCGGGGCCAAGGTGGACCAATTTCGAGAGGAGGAGGCGACGATGAGAAGAAAGCATGAGAAGTTTCTGGAGCTTTGAAGCCAAGTGGACAGAAATGGCGGATTTGAGATTGGACTCTCGGACAGCGAGGGCTGATGCAGCTGGGGTTAGACGCACACAGAGCTGGAAGCATGGTTTAGTGGCATTGAATGGAGTTGGAGGCATTGGGATCGTAAATAGCTCAAAGATCATGGGATAACGATGGATCATAGAGAGAATGGAACGTGGCTTTGAGAGACCGAGGTAGGAATGGCATTTTGAGAGAATGTGGAGAGGGATGTAGTGTTTAGGTTTTGAGAGGAGTAGAGTTTTTAGTTTTTGTACAAAGCGGATCTGGTTTTGTCTCACCACATGCCTGTCCAAGGAACGATCTCGGACAATCTTGTGTGCGGAACAGGTAACAGGAGAAGACAGAGATGGACTCTTTATTTTTCTACTAGAAGTTCCATATGCACCGGGAACTTCGAAAGGAGATAATGCAGGAACTAGATTGGGTTTGAGTCCAAAAGTGAGGCCCCCTCTATGAGAGGAGAAGGGCACAGAAAGTGCCATTTAATGTATGGGTTTGACTACAACTGACGAGGTTGTATGGAACTCACACAGGCATAATCATATCTTCCATCATATAGAAGTCTCTCAGACTTCAGGGGGCTTCTGAAGAGCACTTTTGCCAAGCAAATAAAAGCATAGATCTTCTCAATAAGATGCCTGTAATCATGCAAGAAACACGAAGCGCATCTTAGAGTAGGAGAAGCAGTACATAAGTAACGAAGCGATCTTAGAGATAGTGAATCATATATCTATTGAGAACTACAGTTGCTATGAGCACATACAGAACTTTAACGTAAAAGTTGGATGCGAAATTAGGAAAAGTACAAAGAGACAATAATCAAACTGGTGATTAGGATCAAAGCTAGGAAAAGAATCACCAAAATACTAGTCAGACAAAGAATTGGAAGCCCAAAACCAACAACTTCTTAAAAAGACCCGTTCCATTCATCACTAGATTTACCCTTCAAATTTTCAAAAACAATTACAGTGTCTTGATGCTTCATCTGAACCGATAAAACACCCTTGATCATCAAAACTTAAAGAGAGAGCAAATTAGTTATGTCGATCCTTTCATTTGCCCCCTCCACTTGACTGGAAAAGGACCAAGAATACAAATTTTCTCAGCTATATATACTGTCTGATAACTATAAATTCCATAAAGCGCAATTCTTATGCCATTGGAGTGATTGAGTACCAATACTTGCAGAAAATTAATGAATAGGTGCAAAGCACGCGGTTGATGTGGCATATTTTATATATGTCATATGAATCTTATCAGTTTTTCCTAAACAAAGTTAGAAGCATTTAAGATGCCCTCGTAATACGTTATTAGAATTTCGTATGAAATAATATATGGCAAAAGTTTATATTTTACCGAAGAATCCCACAGGATCAATAATGAAGGATATAATAGCAATCGGAATAGTATAATAGCAGCTATGAAAAAAATGAAATTTTCAGTGTGTTTTTGGTCCTCCAGATTCATTATCTAATGTCAGTCAGGGAATTTTGAGGCTAAGAATTTAAAGATTAGTATCCAAATCAGAGTTTGTCTATATGTCGTGGACAAAGAGCAGCAACTTCGACTTTAATCATCATTGGCGTAGCACTGATATAATCAATCAAACCACAGTAATCATTGAATCATCAAAATCACCCGATTATCGATTCGATCATATCATTGAAATCAACCCCTTTAAGGCCGGCTTTGTGATGAACAACCATAGAACCAATACGAACATCCAACACATCACATCATCACATCACGAGAGGTCCTACAAACCACTCGGATAGGGGGTTTACCTTCTCCTTAGCTAAGGTTGGAATGAAGGCCGAGCCTTTCCACTTATGCTCGTGCCAATTCCGGGAGGATGGAATGCCGGGAAGAGCCCAACAGTGAGCTGGCCGAGGTGGTGAAGGTGAAACAACCGTGAGGGACTCGGCCGGGCCTCGGCAAGTGGCTAGCCAGCACCGGGAGAGGCTGAAAAGGAGGTCACGGCGGTGGAGCTCACGGAGGAAGAAGCGATGGACAGGCGAGTTGGAGGTGGAACTCACCGTGGAGGGGGCAGCTGGGCTGTGAGGGAGAGGGAGAGAGGAGAAAGTGGAAGGAGTAGCTCACGGCGGGCTCGGAGGAAGAGAGAGGTTGCGGGGCAGAGAGAGGGAGAGGAAGGAGGTCGCTGAGAAGAAGAAGAAGAAGTAGAGGAGGAGGAGGTTGCTGGTGAGGCTCGGCCGGTGGTGGTGGCTGCGGCTGCGGCTGGAAGACGGAGGGCTGCTGCTGTTTCTCCCGTCGTTGGGGTTTGGTTGTTTTCTTTTTTCTTTTTCTTTTTTCCTTGCTTTTGTTTGCGGGTTTTCCATTGTCTTTTTTGATTTTATCCGATGGGACCGTTTACGCCCCCATATGTCGAAAAAGCACTGTATGATGACATATCATGTGGTATTGCATAATTAGATATAAAAAATTTATATTTATCAACAGTAGCTTTTGTTGATAATATTTACTGAAATGCAAGATAAATTGATGCATCTTTTATTAGATTGTAACATTATCACGTAATATATCCGTTGTCATCACCTTATTTTGGCCACGAGCGATCAAGGATACCATCAAGGGGTCACCACTCCAATTTTGCTAAAAAACAATCAAAACAATTTTATTCTCTAGGTGAGGGGGAATTCGAGAAAATCTAATTTCTCGTGCTTTAAAATGGACAAGATTTTGGAAGAAAAATATTTCTTGAGCTTTTAGAATTTTTTAAGTTTGATTTAGGCTGGAAAATACAAAAAAAAATGAATAAAATGAAGTTTTTTGGAGAATTCTAAATCTTAAACATCACAGGAAACCCCGAACTAGTTCACTTAAACTAGTTCGAGGCTACTTTCGCAACTGCCCCCACGCTAGGACGACGGCTCGCTCGCTTAGGGACCGAGGGAGTAGCCAGCTCATATCGGCCAGCTAGAGTTCCTAGTAATCACAGAATTCAAAATTTTCGCTCAGTTTTCAAAAATTTACGAAAATGACCCCAACCCTCTTCTCCTACAAATACACGGTGAATTTTCAGTGTAAAGGACTCCTCTTGGCAACCGAGAAAGAGCCAAAAGCAACCTACATTTCCCTCATATACACCATACACTCAGTTTTCTTAGCATATTCCTCGTAGGATCGTGATCGTGAGGAGACCTGGACCCGAAGGCGTTCCTTGGAGGCCAATCTGCTCGAATTCCCTTCCTTGTCGCCCCCTTGAGGAAAGTTTCCCGAAATTTTCTTAAACACTCGGCATAAATTCACGTGACTGATAAAGGGCCTTAGGTTGCTAGAAAATGGATAGTTAGGCCTCAATGAGGTGTTTGTGTATGACGGCTATATTGTTTGCTTGGTTTCTTGCTTGTAAAAGCCAAGAGATGAAAGGAGAGGGTATGTTCACCAAGCAAAATAGATAGAACCAACCTTCAGCGATCTCAACTCATGCACTACATTTTTTTTTATATAGAACCAAACTCAGGCATTACGTTCTTGTGTGTTTTGGTGCCTAGGAATATGATTTTTTTTTCCCAAATTTCTTGCATTTTCGATTTGGTCCAAAGTGTTTCTGAACTTCCACCCGATTTTCAAATCGGCACCGGGCCTCTTACAAGATTTCCCATGAGTTTTCAAACCTGTCCGACACAGTTCTAAACTTTTCTGGCGTTTCAAATCAGTCCGGCCCCCTTTCTTCGAACTTTTCAGGTTGTCACAAATCATTCCAGGGGCCTTTTTGAACTTTTATGCACTTATCCAATCAGTCCAGAGGCTTTTCCAGGATTTAAAACGTGTTTTTACAACTTGAAAACCCCATTTCAGCCATTTCCAACTCAACCCGTGCTTTTTCTCGGGTTTGCAGAATGGTCCCCAAATTTCTCCAGAACTCAGAATGACCCCAAAATTTTCAGTACATTCACAGAATGATCCCTGGGTCTGAATCTGCAAGTTTGGGACCTTTCAGTTAAATTTTGGGCATTTTACGGGCTTTTAAAAGACTTTTCTCATGTTTATAGAATGGTTCCCATATTTTGCAATTGGCAGAATGACCCCAGAACTTTCGGGACATTCATTGAATGATCCACGGGTCCGAATCTGCAAGTTTGGGACCTTTCAGATAAATTTCAGGCATTTTACAGGCTTTTCAAGAACTTTTCCATATTTTACAGATTGGTTCACGTACTTCGCTGAGCTGTAAATCAGCTCCAGAATTTTTGGTACATTTCCAGATTGATCCCTTCGCTGTGGGAGTCGACTTTGGGATCTTTTGAATAATTTTCAGGTATTTTAAAAGTGCTTTTAAGCACTTTTTGGCTTTTTACAGTTTGGTCCCTAAATTTCCAGATTTCATAGTTCACCCCCTATGGCATTGCCGAGTTCTCAAATCAGTCCCTAGGCACCTCAAGTTGGACCGAATGCTTTGGTTGTGTGATCGAAGGGCCTGAATTGATAAATTTCATTTTTGGGGCTAAGGGTGAGTTTATGACACGTAAACTAAGCGAGATGTGAGGAGACTATAATCTTAGTCAATTAGAGTACCAATTAGGGCGGGTTATGGACCGAAGACCGATACCGATAAAAACCTAGGCAATAGTATCATGCTTCACATAGGTAACTTAAGGCCCGTTTGAAATTTGGGTTTGATTTTAGAATCGTGATTTTGATTTTAACTCTACTCATAACAAAACAAATTACACTCATCAAAGTCAAAATAATGGACCCCACCCATAAATATTTACACCACTCCATTTTAATATAACTCCATAATTACAATATTTTCAAATGAATGTGGGCCCGCAAGTTTCAAACGCCACCTTAGGTTTCTAGTTACCAGAATTAACTAGTGGCGACTCCGTATAATCTCATTAACCTGAATACGGATGTCCCATGTCTAGTCGATATCACCTATCGACACCCATTACATAAAAAAACTTTCTCCTAGATTTGCCACACACGGCAACTGCCAACTGAAACGAGTGAAAGCTGCTAGCAAGTTATTAAAAACCAGACAGATGATCAAACCAGGCAAGGCATGTATTTATCGTTATTTGAGTTCAACTGGGTTTTAATAGGCAGAACGTGATCACTAGGGCCTTTGGGCTTGACCCGGTGCAAAGTCTTGAGCGAGGGCTTGTGTAGCTTGTTTTCGTCGAGGGAGCTTTGTGGAATCATTAGGTCCTTCGGGCTTAAATTTGGTGTGTCCTTCTTGAGTTCAACTAGGTTTTAATGGGCCGAACCGAATCACGGGGGCCTTTGGGCTTGAACCGATGCAAATTCCAGAACGAGGGCTTGTGCATCTTGTTTTCATCAAGGGAGCTTCGTGGAGCCATCGGGTCTTTCGGGTAGTCGACTTTTACAGAGTTTCTCCAGGTCCTTATGCCACATTCTCTCTCCATTTTCTAAAGAGGAGTTCTTTATATAAAAATTAGAGAGGAGATTGACAATCCTCGGACTTTTACCTGATTGGTCGATTAAAGATAATCATTCATTTTTTGTAGATTAGTGATATTCCGGGAACATTCTAGAATGTGTCAGTTACTAATTATCTGAAATTAATTAATTTATTTCAGATAATATCATTTGAATTGGTTAATCACCAGATAATTATTTAACGGTGAATTACCGAACTTGCTCCAGATGACACGTGTTGAGTATTAAAGCGCAAGATTTTCTAGGCATGTGGCCACTGTAAGTAATAATATGGCGACAATTTATAATTCGCATGTAATTTTTCGCTTCTACAAATGCTCTCTTAAGACTTGCACACGAATCGATTTGGTCGAGAGCAAATGGGCATTTCTCTCGAAATTCTTCATTTCTTTTTTTGTTCCCACCTTTGACCTTTGATGGACCATCTTCCATTTGTTTGACAGACATCCCTATGAAAATGGATAAGAGATCTTTATTACAAACTAGGAAGATCGCCCGGATCGAAAAAGGTCATATAGCTAATATTAAAAGATGATAATTTTGATCCAAATTTCAAAAAAAATTATATTCCAAAAACATGTATGTTTATGTAAGGAATTTATGTTCAAAATTCGGTAAATATTAAAACTTTTGACGTAAGATTACGTAAATTGAGTCCATTTCTTTTACTACTCATCTCAATTCAGTGACTTTCCTTTTCCCGTCACTATTAGTCTTTTATTCCTATTTTCGGATTTCGATGAAGAAAGAATGACAATTTTAAATTTTTAAATTTCTTCGGAAAATTAGAGAATTTCTTTTCCCTTCACTTAAAATCCTTGTGGGTTACTTCGGCATTCATCTAAATCGAGAACTTCGTGCAGAGAAAGGAAGAGAACATATATACATATATATATATATATATATATATATGAATAGCACTTGAATTTAATGTAATGAATGAAATTAGAATTTCATTCACTAAGAGATAAATGCATCACAAGTACATGTAAATATAAATGAAATTCAACCGAAGAATCTTTGAGGATGACCCACACCGGATAGAATGGCTATTCCAATGAAGTTTAGGCCCGAGGATCTCCGATGAAGTTTAGGCCTGAGGATCTCCGATTCAGGGCGCTCGAACCATCGAGGAAGGAATGAAGCGGTACAGCGTTGAGACATGGGGACGAATGGCCATGAGGATCGAGCTCTAACCTCCTTGGTGATTCAAACTTAGACCGATGTCATTGAAGATGAGCTTGGCCATCGGTGTATGATAGCCCGAGTCGTTGAAGACACATCTTGCCGCCATGGGGTCGATTGCTCGAGTCGTTGAGGATGGAGATCTTGTCGCCACGAATGAGCGCTAGCTCGAACCATTGAGGGCGAGGCCTTAGCCGCGACGAACCGATGGGGTTGTCTACATTACGTCTACTCCTAGGTAGGGGCCACAAGGGGCCAAAGATAAAAGCTAAAGAGCAATGATGTGTGTGTGTCAAATCTATGGAAGCCTCCTCTATTTATAGGCAGAGTTTTGGCATAATTTGGACGCAAATAGAAGATAAGAATACTTATAGTGGGGGAGAACGTGGGTAAGTAACTTCAATCCACTAAGTGAATTAGCTAGATAATAGGAGATAAGGCTCTTGGAGGATTCAACCACATGTTTAAAAGGTATTAAATATCTGCTTCATTCTCTTAATGTCACGTGTCCTTGTTGCATGTTTTACAAGTGATTCAATCGGGCGTTGACACGTGTCCCCGAATGGATCCTTCAAGAAATTAATTTTATACCGGTAACAATTAGGTAAATTCTAATTTATCTCTTAAAAATATTTCACTTGAATAAGTTTCTTCAATTTAAGATCATAAGTTTCTTCAATTTAAGATCATGATATTTTATTTTAAGATTTAGGCCGTGTAAAGCATATTTATATTTTATTTAAGGCACGTGTCTAACTTATGTTTGATTTGAGAGTCAAAGTTTTTATTAGATGTATTTAATTAATGCCAATTTGATTTTCATTTTATTTACATAAAAATTTGAAAAGTTTTACTCAGTAAATATCATAAATTTATTACAGATGAAGTTGGGTATTCTATAACTGAGTCAGAGTAAAGTGAAAACAAACCCGTCTTTGTCGCCTTCAAAGTTTAAGTTTCTAATTTAATTATATTTGATTTGATGATGCAACAACGTATTCGTCAGCCTCGACGTCCTCATGCAAAATTTAGTGATGACTGCGACCATCTCCAATTGTGGGGAGATGATGATCTGGTCGACAATGCTTCTAACCATGGTGGTGATCAGCAAGGCAGCAACGAGCTTCTAGAGGACAATGACACCGCGAGATGATGGTGCATTAGATACTTCAGTTTTGATATTTTCAATTCGCGGCTTTAGAGTATATGTTCTTTTGGACATTGTCGTTTTCTTATTTCTTTGTATGACTCTTCAAATTTGAACACTTTTGCTCGAAATATTATATATGGTTTTAGACTTCGTATATATATATATTGGTTACGAGGGAGGTCATATGGCTAACAGAGTGGGATAATTATTGATGGACTATATCGACGGAAGTACCCCTTCGAAGTCCATAGGTAATTACGGATGAACTTTTGAGGATGTTTTATGTCTACAAACTAACGAGACTGACAGAATAATTCATCGATATGCCATCAAAAACATTTTCAAAGAAGCTTTTTCCTGATGAAATTCCAACTCTTTTACGTTGCATCCTTCGATTGGATATCAACCAATTTCTTGTAACGAGACACGCACTAAACAACTGCAGTTACACTTTGCGATAAATGCTGGAATAATATGTCAGTTAAGCACTTCAATTTTCTGATTATAAGGGAGGCATGTGGCATAATATAAACTAACTAAAGTAAGACCCATGTCATGCACGAAAATAACATAAACCATGTAATTAATAAATAAAAAAACTTCTAAATAATATTCAAATCCCGGCTTAGCAAATATGGAAGCTTCTCGGACCGTATTAATTTGTTTTTAAACGGTATTATTATATAAATTAAAAGTAAACAAATATTAAACAACAATTGGAGAGCACGAATAAAGAGGGGGGGGGGGGGGGGGGGGGGGGGGGGGGGAGAGGGATTGGAAGTGAAATATAGGAGAATGGGTAATTATTCAGATAAAATTATAATTAATTAATACCATCATCACTAATTAGATTTGTTCTTTTAGGGGGTTTTTTAAGCAAGCGAAAGTTAGACGAAAGCCATTTTCCTAGTTTTACAATAGTATAGATAAGCATGAGGAAATAAAAGAGCACATAAAGTTTATTGGTGAGAATTGAATTCAAATCCATATACAATTATAAAAGACAACAACTCATAGGATGATGTCACTTACGATACACAAAGCCTATAGTTAAGCGACTGTTAAAATTTCAACTAATCACTATGCAGCAAATGGCGTGCTATTATCGTTCCACACTATCCAGGAAACTCCAAAAAAAATTAATTATAGAATCCAAAAAGTCCTTTTTATTTATATATGTAGACATATATTATACATGGTGTTTAAAATATTTACGCTTCATTCAACAACACAATCACCTAAAAAAAAACACAATCAATATTTTTTTTATCTTTTTTTTCAATTCAATGATAAATTCTCTCACGTATTTTTTCTTATCTATTATTACAATTAATTTTTAACACTAAATTCTCCTAAATATTCATTACTCAATTCAACAAAACAATAATTACTTTTTTTATCTTCTTCTTCAATTTAATAATTTTTTTCTAATTACTTTTGTCTTTATCCCATGAAATCAAATAAAATGATAATCATACTCCGTTACCTAACACACTATTAGTATTTGTTAATTTTTCAAAATGAATAATAGAGAAATAATGGAAGAGATTTTTGAGGTAAAACAGTAATATTTTTTTTTTCTTTTCGACATTCTCCTTGAAGACAGGAGAGAACATCACTATCATTGTAATATATAAACTTGACAATGCCTTAATAAATAGTGGTAAAATCGTAAATGTCTTTAAAATATAGTAGTTGTATAGAAATTAAATAACAATATTTATTATTATTGTAATTAAACAAAATATGTCCAAAAAATAAATAAAGATGCCAATCACTTATTGCTATTTTATTAGTAAATAAAAATATATATACTTATTATTATTTTATTAGTAAATAAATATACATAATTTTGAGGAAATTAAGAATTATTTAAAACTATATTAAACTCTTTCTTAACAACCATTATTAACCTTATAAAGTTAAATTAATAATCTCTCAATGAAATGATTGGCAGTTTTATCTTAAATTATTCTTATTCAAAAAACTTAATATATGAAATATGAGGGAATATAAGGCAACAATGAATACTTCACTTTAAATTTTATATATTTTATGATTATCATTTATTCATTAACTAAATCTAGGACTTTTGAATTTGCAGGATTTTGACTTTCTTAACGATTAAATTGATGATTGAGATTATGTCTATGACATAATTTACATGAACTACTTGCTTATGAGCTCTTGAATTATATTATTTAATGTAATTTTGAAATTTACGGTATTAAAATTTATATAGTATAAAGCAATTTTCTGTATATTAATATAAATTATAAATCGATATCAATTATATATTTAAGGGAAAAGTACAAAAACCCCCATTGTACTTTGAGATTGAGACAAATAGCACCATGTTTTTTTTACAGGAACATATAACACCATGTTCTTTACTTCACCAAACATAGGGGGTACTTCCATTAGTTTTGACGCCAGAAACTTATTTTTTAAAAATAAAATATTTATAAATCCCAAAATTACCCTCGTAGGGGGCGATTTGTCCTAACAAAAAACAACAATGATGCGATGTGTCCCAACCCCAAACCATAAAGGTGTGGTATTTCCCAAAATAAATAGTAAATAAATACATACATGCATAATCATTCAAATCTAACATCAAATAAACTGTATAAAGAGACTCATGCTTCCTACCAAAAGAAAAGGAGACTTATGCAAGTAGACAAGATTGAAGATAAAAAAATATTTTATTTACATAACCCCTTGTCAATACTATTCAAGTTAACAACATCACATGGGCATTGTTTGGGGACCAGTTAAGGCATAGTAAATTTCAAAAGCTTCCCACTACCCATTGAAGTAAGGTCTTAGTGGCAGACATGTCTTTATAAAAGTATGTAAACCAATCTCCTCTAAGGTCAGGTGTAATCAACACCAATATCCTCTAAGATGCTCCTCCTTGTGTCGAAGCGAGATGGGTTGTCTTATGTCTCTTTTTTGCAGTTCTATCATCTCCGGTTGGAGCTGACTTCCTTAAAGATATTGGTTGTAGATGCAGCTCTTTTTTTTTTTGCACTAGAATATGCAACAACAAGAACACGAGCGGGTATGAAATTTGAAACGTGTGGTGTTTGTGAAATCGAATAAAACATACTTTCTTTTTACCTTTTTTATGGGTTAATTGCAGGTGCTTTGAGTCATTTGAGTTGAGTTATTTGCAAGTGGATTTACACCATCTGCTTGTGTCTGAGCTCTTGAACCCCTACCAGCAACCCGATTTACTTCTTTTTCCCTTTTCAACCTCGCTCTTCTTTGTGAGGGTGTCTCTCCTATGATAGTTACTCTGCAATCCGTCACATTATGCCCAGTTCTTCCACAATTGCCGCACTTGATAGGTTTGTTGGCTCTAGACATCTTGTAAGAGTTTTTTGCTTCACAATCTGCATTTTTTCTTACCTTTTTAGGCCTATCATATGGTTTTTACACAATTGGAGGGTCTACTATTGGGTTTTTCCCCTCCCAAGAACTCTTATCTGGCAGTAGGACAATAATCTAACTATATGCCTTTAAATATGTCTCTTTAGAGTAATAAGAATGCATATAGTGTTCTTTAGTCTCCCTATTTTTGTAAATGAAAGCAATAGCATGATCACATGGCACACTAGTAATGTCCCACACCCTACATGTACAAGTCTTAACATGTAAATCCACAAAAAACATGTTTGTGTAATTTTTTTCTCCCCCACTGGTACTACTATGTTGTTCTGACTCTCTACCTTATTTTCCTCGAGTTTATGTTGGATATTAGGGGTTATTGGGTCTCTATATTGCTCCATCTCAGTTCTTTTCACATAAAATCTCATCATCAGCTTTCTCCTTATCCATTCAAACATAGACAAAATATGTTTGTCTTTAGCTCTAACAATGTAGACATTGAATAATTTAGCTAAATTATTCACCAACAAATCACACTTACAGTTAGATTTGAAATGAGACTTGGACCAAAGAGAGGGCTTCAGTTTGCATAGCCACGAATGGGGTCCTTTACCCTCTTCACATTTCCCACTTTCTACCAGCTTTTGTTCAAGTTGTAGCATCGTCTTCATTGCAACTTCATAACCTTTGACAGTTGTTGCAGATGTTGCCTCCCATACTATGTCCATTTCCTACTTTCCTTTCCACTGCTTCTTGAAATTGTCCGCTAGGTGCTTCAAACAGTACCTATGGTCTAGCATTGGAAAATGCTCCTCAAATGCATGCACCAGCCCCTAACATTCAAACTATCTTGCAAAGTTAGCACATTACAGTCATATAAAGTATGTGAAATAAGCAAATACATTATAGTAGTTACCTTTTGCATGTCAAACATGAAAGTTAACTCGAGAGTTTCACTTGAAATGACATCTAATAAGTTTGTAAGAAACCAAACTCAACTCTATTTATTTTCTTGCTCAACTACAGTCATAGCTACCGGAAAAAATGTTCTCATTGCCATCCTTAACTATAGTAAAGAGTAGATGTCCTCAATTATATGATTTTAGATGGCAGCCATCTAAACCAATAAAGGGTCTACACTCATGTATGAAGTCGTACTTCATGGTGTTAAAGGAAACAAAGAATTTGCCAAAGAAAATGAAACATTAAAATTACTTGGCAATGTTATTAGAAATTCATCATAAATGACAAATAAACAAAGTCCTATTACCTTTAAAACCGTAGGGGCAGTTCTTTTGGAACTCCATCTACTATGGTTGGAGGTTGAGGATCTACACAAACTTTAACAACACTTTCTCTGTCTTTCTCCAGAATTATAGCTGCATAATCTCTTATTATGCAATATTGTTTTAAATGATCTCTCTCAACATTCTTTATTACTCTAGTTTTGGCCCTGTAGATCTTTAAACTAACTTCACAACCTAACTCCCTTTGTATTCTGGCTTGAAATGCGTGAACATCTAGCATTGAATTCTCCTTGAAGTCATCTTGGTGGTATCTTTAAGCTAGGTATGAGGAAGACACCAAGTGATTAATGTTCTCACGTCCGCACGTGTGTTCAGATATGAAAGTCCTTATTTGGAAAGTACTCTCATTAGCCAACTTCACGGCATAAACTCTAAACTTGCAAATTGACCTATGTTTGCAAATGGCAATACATCTTGTGCCTTCATTGTGCTGCCATTTAAAATCATAATTCCTTCTCACGCACCATTCCCTTAGTGTAGCCCTAAACTCCTTGGCATTTGCAAACTTCATTCCAACTAATAATTGTGGGTCTTTCATACCTACACATTCAACAAACTCTGGGTGCCCATCTATCTCCCTTTCATCATCTGATCCCCTTAAGTTATAGAAATCATCACCAATCCTTTCTTCGAGAAATTAATCCATATTCTCATCAAGGTCACGTGTGTTGTCTTCACTTTGAATATATTTATTGCTCTCAACATGAAATTGGTCCAATTGTTCAAGCAACTGACCTAACCCGAATATATCATCATTTTATGCTTCAATTCCTTCATTAACCCATATGGGGTCTTCATTATCCCCCTCATCCTCATGTGATTCATCAGTGGAATCCTCATATCCACCATCACCATCATCATTATCATATGCAAGAACCTCCTAGAAACTTCTCTTGTGAAGCTACAGTTACGTTCTTGTGTAATTACACCAGCGTGTAATTCTTCTTAAGTAATCACAGAAGGCTCCTTCTCAATAGAATTCTCTTTCAATTAAGTTGACAATTTGGTCTCTGTAACATGAACGAATAAATCATTTAATAATTCAGTACAATCAAATTAATTAATATGCAAATCAGTTTACTCGCGGTCTCATTCCCTTCTCCTCAACTACAAGAATATAATATATAACTCAACATGTTTAGATCTGATCCATATCCTTGACCCTTAAAACTTTTGACTTTTGACTATATTAGGATGAGCATATACATATCAGATACAGAATAAGAAAGCAAGAAAAACTGAATAGATGTAGAAAAAAATGAGCAAAATAGGTCAGATGCAGAATAGAGAAATAACAACAACACAGTTGTAGAGTACAGAATTGAAAAGCAAGAAATACATAACAGATGCAAAGCAAATGAGCAAAACAAACAGGCGCATAACAGAGAAACAACAACAGCATATATGCAGAACAAACAGTGACACCAGAAATATCATAACATCAAGGGCTGATCTGAAGTGAGTGATAATCCATTAAGATTGAGTTGAAAACCATTCTTCCAATAGTCAGGAGAAAAAGTTTCTGAATGCGTCTAAGACCAATTAATGTAGGAATGTCATTTTTAATTGCGACTTTGAATAGATTGGATCTGGAATTTCCAAAAGTTACCTGACCATCAAGTCATTAAAAGTAACCAATCTCTTAGAACTAGACTAGATCATCCCTTATCAAGAACAATACCCAAGTCAAGCATCACATCTAATCACCTCATCTCACAAAGAATTAGGATCCGAAGTGACACGAGAGTAAGGAGGACAATGTTATAGTATAAGCAATCCGATTATTAACATGTTCAATCCTCCATCACTCTCAACTGAATTTTTTTAACAACTACATGAAGTTGATATCAGAGTAAGCCAACCAATTCCTCATCAACACTCTCATAAATGTTTCCATTCTCAATCCAAAGTCAATCAACTACCATTTCAACATCATGCATCAATGTGTCCTAAGAATGACCAAACTTAACAATAATTGATTCGGGCTCATGAAGAGGAGATAAGACACCTGAGTAACTGAGTTACCTCTATCCATTCAAACATTATTAGTGAATCAATATGAAGCAAAACTCATGAATTTCATCGAACAAAGACACATATTACCGATTCTGACCTAGGAACAACTCATTTTCAGCATGCTTTTGTCCAGTTGACAGGGCTAAGAGGATAAAACCATGCTTCCAAAGTCATCAAGAATAGCTTAGCGACATATATAACACAACTTGTAAAACCGATATTAGCTCGACAACATTCTTAGTTCAATTAAACGGAATGTGATCAGAGATATTAAGTTCAGATTCAAGTGAAATTACCTCCACCGAAATTCACCATGCCGAAGTTCATTGATTCTTGATTGGGGAACCTCTCCTTGTCCTAAACCTTTACGGCAATCTCGATATGCCCATGCATGGCCGGTAGAAGCCCCGGGGGGCCTCTTATCGAGGCTTTCGAAAACGGGATCCCATTTGCATCGCCAATACAAAAACTCTCCACGGGTTGCTCGGGCGACCCGAATCTGAAGAGCATGAGTCGCAAAATTCCCTTCCACTTGTGCTTACACATCGCTAGTAACTCACCCATGACTTACTGATGATAACAGGATCACAGGTATTACAAGCCGCAAGAGTTACGGCGGACCCTGATTTTCAACCCCTTGGGATACGTAGGCGCTCCACCCCAGAGCTCGAGTCCCTCATCATACGACCGGGGCATCCCCAGTGAGCTACAATCGCCTCTGCGGCAGGGTCGGCATCCGGCAGAGCAAAGAGCAACCATCCCAACGGCGTGGCCGACCTCAGGTAGATCAATAGCCAACCACCGTTGCAATAGGGCCAGATTCCACCAAGTTGCATGAATTCTTCAATAGCGATGCCGACATTCGGTAGATCAGCGCCTTTGGGACAGCATCAGCCCTGCACACTCAGCGCACACTGCCATCCGCATGACTAATGGAGAGTCACGCTCACCTTTAAGAGTGAACCACCCACAGTTCTCACTCTTCACCAAGACAAGATTGGTCACGGTCCCAAGCGCCGAGTCAATCCACAGCAGCGCTACCTTGCGGCAACATTTACAAGCAAAGGGCGCATCCCTAGTGAACACAACAATTGAACCATCCCCGCCAAGCAGGCGATGCGGTACATCCAGCATGCGCTAGTCATACAGCAAATCAGCAGGTCGCGCCTATCTTTGCATCATCCAAGCATAATCTTAATTCAGCGTCGAGCTTTTTCCTAACACTGACCTCTGTTCCCATATTTCCTACCCTTTCCTATCCCCACCATTTACTGCTTTGGGTCTGGACACCCACCATTTACTGCTTTGGGTCTGGACACCCACCATTTACTGCTTTAGGTTTGGACACCCACAATTTTTTGCTTTGGGTTTGGACACCCACCTTTTACTGCTTTGGGTTTGGACACCCACCTTTATTACTTTAGGTTTGGACACCCACATTTACTGCTTTGGGTTTGGACACCCACCTTTTTACTGTTTTGGGTTTGGACACCCACATTTACTGCTTTGGGTTTGGACACCCTCCATTTACTGCTTTGGGTTTGGACACCCGCATTTACTGCTTTGGGTTTGGACACCCGCAATTATTGCTTTGGGTTTGGACACACACCATTTGCTGCTTTGGATTTGGACACCCACCTTTTACTGCTTTGAGAGTGGACATCCATGTTTACTGTCTCCTGGACTTTGCGTACATGTTTATTGCTTTTCGGATTTCGCGTCCAAATTTACTGCTTTATGGGCTTTGGCCTCGCATTTACTGTTCCGAGTTACAAATTTATACTTCCTCACTTCCTTACAATGATTCCTTTGTCTTTTTCTCTCTCGTAACATGCATGCATATTTGTGCAATTTTCTCCCACACATCCAAAATAGGAGAGCAAGCGGTTACTAGGAGAGAATGAAAACGATCACCGAGACCAAACAGGGTGCTTCTCATAGTTTTTGGCTGCATCCTCTAACCAAGCACGCAACCAAAGAGGGGCAAGCTGTTAGCACCCCATTTTGGTCTACCGGCTACAACAAAGTCTTGAACCAATCGGGTCATAATATGAGCTTCAACCGAAGATAATCAAACAAAATCAGTTTAGTATTCATGGCAAGATCGACAGGGCCAACCATATCTCATTCATTTTTAGCAAGAAGCTAAAGAAATTCAGTCAGCATTTTGGGGGAAATATCGGCCAAGTTCATGGAACTAAAGATATGAAAGAATTCGGTCAGCATGGTGAGCATAATAGGAGCCAAGTTCAGCTGAAAAGAAAAGAGCAAAATTCGTCCAAGTACAATTGGGGTAGAATAGAGCAAGAAAAATCCCATTAATCGCTTTCCCGTCTTGCACAATTTTCCAGTTTTGGACCACCTTCCTACCTTGCCATTCTACCTCACCTTCGCACATTGATTCAGCAGAGAAACAGAGGGAATAGGAGAATAATTTCGTCCAGGTTCAAGGGGAGCAGAAGAAAGAAAGAAAAAAGTCATTAAACCGCTTTCCCGTCTTGTACAACTTTCCAATCAAAACTCTTCCTTCCTCTCTCAACCATGACCCTCATTGATGGGGATTTTCATTGAAAACTTTGGGAAGGGAGAGTAAGCAGAGGACAGAGAGAATTCGTCCAGATTAGAGCTGTACAGAAGAGAGCAAAGAAAAAACCGTTATTGTCGGAAAAACGTCGTTTTCCGGCAACCACCCATCCACCTTCACCCAAATCCCAAAACAAATACATACCCAACCTATTTTCGACCTCCTAAATCCATTTCCAAACTTAGTTTTAGCATTCAAGGCCTCCAACCCCGCGTTTCAGCAGATAACAGAAACAACACAGAATCGGGTTTCCATAGCCCTTCCCAGGTCCTAGGCATGCCATTTCCTCTCACGATCATAGCGAGTTGTGCCTACACCTCCTAAGGGTTCCTCACGACCCTCACTCTCCCTCTTGACAAGGTGGTCATGTGCCGAGAGCCGATCAACCGCGCACAGCTTGGCGACTCCACTGGGGACACTTAGAAGGTTCGGGCTCGTTCTCGCTTGCTTTGTTTGCTTGTTTATTTGTCGCTTTCCGTAATTTTTCGCTTATCTACTTTACGCACTTTTATTCCCGCACACGCATTGCATATCATACTAGCTTCTAGGTACCTATGGGTCGCGTCCCACGACCGGTAATAGGAGCATAGGTTAGATAGGGGTTCGAAGTAAGGGTACGGCGCGCAATTCGACTGCCGCTAAGGCCTTGAAAAGAATCTCGCTCGGTTTCAAGGAATTGACACCCTTGAGTCGGGAGCCCTCATCCTTACGTAGCACGGTCCTTGTAGCACTAAAACCATGCATTCTGCAAGAGCTCTATGCCATCCTCCAACCCGGCTCCGATAAATAGTCCATCGCGTCAACCTGCGTGCCACTTGAGTCTTTTCTATTTCAAGAGTGATGTACCTTGTATTTGTACAAAGCCGTGGGCATTTACTTTCTTCGCACACATGCATCATCTATTTTACAAAATTAGGGTGTCATTTATATGGACGAGTCCTAAGTCGGTCTTCCTTTCATCTTGGTAAGAGACGCCTAGCTCGGCCCCTTGTTCGCGCCTCGACAAAGTCTGTCAACACACGAGGGTCCCACCGAGTCTCCACAAACTAAGAGCGGCACACCTACCAGGACATCCCCCACTTCAGGCACAGCCACCATAGTCGACCTCACCAACAACATGATCGATTACCTTCGCCAATAAGCTGCTGAGAGAGATGAGGAATTGGTCGGCCAACCACAACCTCAGAGGGAGCTCGCTCAGACCCATTACACAAATCCAATGCCACGCTCGCTCAAACTTCGAGTGCGGTGGAAGATCGGCTTTGGGCTCTATTTTACAAAATTTAAATTGTACTTTGAACTTTTTGAGTTAATGTGAAT
Organism: Punica granatum; assembly: GCF_007655135.1. Taxonomy (NCBI): domain Eukaryota; kingdom Viridiplantae; phylum Streptophyta; class Magnoliopsida; order Myrtales; family Lythraceae; genus Punica; species Punica granatum. Next base: position 40,906,499 of record NC_045127.1, on the reverse strand, counting down.
GACAACATTAGTTTTGGAAAACTTACGCATCACATGCATCCTACTCATTTACTGTTTTGCATAACGGCTAACATCTCACCATACAAGTGATTGAAGACATCCTTCGCAGGTAGACCAACCGCGACCTTCACCCTCCCTCCATGGCAAGGTGAGCCTTGGCTTGAGGGCCGATCCACCTTCCTTGGCAAAGCTAACTTCTCACTAACCTCGCGCAACTAAGCGTCATCACGTGATCGCGCACACGTCTCTTCGCACAACTGAGCACATCCACCAGCATAACCGAGTGCGTCCTTCCGTGTCGTGCGAGCATGCCTCCACCTTACCCATGCACACACCCCCAGCACGCTTGCACGACGCCTACCAGGCTAGTTCGATCCCCTACGCCTTTGCGTTAAAATTGCGCACATAGTTTGCTCCTTTATCGTTCCCCTTTTCCCATTGTAGGAAATAACCGACAAGAAGGCAACCTGAATCCCAAACGACCACAATCGAGACAGGAAACACTTCTCTGCTACCCCCCTGGACTCCAAACACTGAAGACCGACCCTCCCTCCACGAAAGATCACAGGCGACAGCTCCAACGAACATAGCATGTCCCAGCCCACCGCTACGGGGCTTCCAGCACGATCACACTGCCAATTGAAGAATGGGCCCAACCCACCCTCCGTTATGGCCATCGACCTGCTACTGGGGCAACACACACTCTCCTTCAAATGCTCTTTTACATTTATTCGCATTTCCAAACAAGCTCTCAGCATGAATGAACCATTCAAGGGGCACTTGAACAGTCTCGAAGACGCCCTATTGGTTTTGTCGGACCTGTTCGACTTGCATGTCCCAATGGGACTCTTCTCCTCGAGCTTTCCCTAGGACGGCTGCGCAGACCAACCAGCAATCGAGGAAAGTACAACTATACGGTTCCCAATCACAGTCTAACCGCTCCAGCGTGGCGATGACCAGACTCCCGAAATTGAGTGTCCCCCACGCGTGGCACCCCATGGGTCGCGCGCTGGATGAAGGAATTTCCATGGGTCCTCCTTACATTTCTTACCACATATTTCACCGTATAATCACCTAATACATTATCTTCTTTGTCATCCTTCACAGGGGCACGCCAGCTACAAGCGAAGAGCGATACACGGGTTCACACCTCCACGAGAACTCCTATCGGGTCTCTCTCCCTATACTTCAACAGGAAAGAGGCTTGATGCGGAAGTACCCCCCTTTTAACGAAGTCGAAGACAAAAACGACTGAGTGAACCACATGCTGTTAACCCAACCATTTCAGTCGATAGAAAGCATGACCCCCGAAGCAAAGCACGTATGCTGACTTCAAGAGCACCTATCCTCATAGGGGCATCCTCCACGGGAGCGACAAGACAAGGTCAGGAACAGCGTCCGACGCAGACCACAAAGACCGGGGCATCCGCGTTCAACACTCATGTCAGGGCAACCTCAGTCACCTGCACCCCAGGGCAAAACTTATTCTTCTTCTTATATGATAGGGGAAATCATTTGTAAAGTTTGCAAGGACGAGCAACACGAAGTTCGGCTTCCCAATATCCAGGAGCCAAACCTCCATGAAAGGCCGGCCCTCACGAAATAGGGCAAGGCACACCAAAGCGACCACGCAATGCAAAGTCGAGGAGTTTCCAACAAATACATGGGGGAAAAAAACAAACTCCAGCTACAAGAAAAAAACAGAGCGAAAAGAAGCGGGAAAAACCCGCCAATGAAGAGAGAGAAAAAACGCGGGAAAAACCCGTCAATGAACAAAACAAAGCACCGCCGAGATATAAAACTCTGGCGCCGCCAATTCGAAGAAGAAATCAACAAACCCAGATAAAAAGGGGAGCAGCAGACGCAACTCCTCGACAGAGACAGAACACAACGCACTCGGAGGTCGAATCCTTCGAACCCTTCGCCCTTGCAAACTCGAGAGACAAAAGAGTCGAGCCTGCCAAGTCAAAAACCATTTTCGGGGCGGCCTAGGCAAAAGTTAGGGCACCAGAGAGGCATGACCGGAAACCCCTTGTGGGCGGCCGTGGGAAAATGAAAGTTCATTCCCTTTAGGTTGAGAGGTACGACCCCGAAACGGGTGATCGTAGCAAAATGAGAGTAAAACGAGAGATGAGCAAAACAGTCACTCTGGGCCTCCACACATTGCGCGGACTAGGGATCCCCAAGAGAAATGACCAGGTTATCTACTCCAACACAATCCCTGATCGACTCCCTAATGCGGCTCAACCGTCCTAGGCATTTTCTTCCCCAAGCACAGTGCACAAGCAAGCACGCCATCCGAGCACTTCGCAATAGCCTACAGGACAAGAAGTCGAAAGAAAAGGGGGGTACATCTCGCAGTAAGCGTGAACTCGTGTGTCCTTTTAGCCTGGGGCAGCGTGTTCCCTAAGCTTTCTCTTTTCTCTTTATCAATCGCATAACTCCAAACGGGTCACAACCACCCTCCAATCGGCTATCACAAAGCCAAAACCCCAAACATTCCTTTCCGGGAGTCTAGTCAAAACCCTTTGGAAATGACTAGACCAAGGTCTGACCAAATTTGAACAGAAATCCCAATGCGGGTTACAAACGTAGCCGCCCTACAGTGCCCTGACGAGAAGGGTCCTAGGCTGACGGGCACGTCGAACAACCAATAGAGCCGCTAGGGCATCATTGAGAACATCTCGATATGCCCATGCATGGCCGGTAGAAGCCCCGGGGGGCCTCTTATCGAGGCTTTCGAAAACGGGATCCCATTCGCATCGCCGATACAAAAACTCTCCACGGGTTGCTCGGGCGACCCGAATCTGAAGAGCATGAGTCGCAAAATTCCCTTACGCTTGTGCTTACACATCGCTAGTAACTCACCCGTGACTTACTGATGATAACAGGATCACAGGTACTACAATCCGCAAGAGCTACGGCGGACCCTGATTTTCGACCCCTTGGGATACGTAGGCGCTCCACCCCAGAGCTCGAGTCTCTCATCATGCGACCGAGGCATCCCTAGTGAGCTGCAATCGCCTCTGCGGCAGGGCCGGCATCCGGCAGAGCAAAGAGCAACCATCCCAACGGCGTCGCCGACCTCAGGCAGATCAATATCCAACCACCGTTGCAATAGGCCAGATTCCACCAAGTTGCACGAATTCTTCAATAGCGATGCCGACATTCGGTAGATCAGCGCCTTTGGGACAGTATCAACCCTGCACACTCAGCGCACACCTCCATCCGCACGACTAATGGAGAGTCACGCTCACCTTTAAGGGTAAACCATCCACAGTTCTCACTCTTCACCAAGACAAGATGGGTCACGGTCCCAAGCGCCGAGTCAATCCACAGCAGCGCTACCTTGCGGCAACATTTACAAGCAAAGGGGGCATCCCTGGTGAACACAACAATCGAACCATCCCCGCCAAGCAGGCGATGCGGTACATCCAGCATGTGCTAGTCATACAGCAAATCAGCAGGCCGCGCCTATCTTTGCATCATCCTAGCATAATCTTAATTCGGCGCCGAGCTTTTTCCTAACACTGACCTCTGTTCCCACATTTCCTACCATTTCCTATCCCCACCATTTAGTGCTTTGGGTTTGGACACCCACCATTTACTGCTTTGGGTTTGGACACCCACCATTTTACTGCTTTGGGTTTGGACACCCACAATTTACTGCTTTGGGTTTGGACACCCACCTTTTAATGCTTTGGGTTTGGACACCCACCTTTACTGCTTTGGGTTTGGACACCCACCTTTTACTGCTTTGGGTTTGGACACCCACCTTTTTACTGCTTTGGGTTTGGACACCCACCATTTTACTGCTTTGAGTTTGGACACTCACCATTTTACTGCTTTGAGTTTGGACACTCACAAGTTTTTGCTTTGCGCTTTGGGTTTGGACACCCACCATTTACCGCTTTGGGTTTGGACACCTGCATTTACCGCTTTGGGTTTGCAAACCCGCATTTACCGCTTTGGGTTTGGACACTCGCATTTACTGCTTTGGGTTTGGACACCCGCAATTACTGCTTTGGGTTTGGGCACACACCATTTGCTGCTTTGGATTTGGACACCCACCTTTTACTGCTTTAAGAGTGGACATCCATGTTTACTGTCAGCATGGTGAGCATAATAGGAGCCAAGTTCAGCTGAAAAGAAAAGAGCAAAATTCGTCCAAGTACAATCGGGGTAGAATAGAGCAAGAAAAATCCCATTAATCGCTTTCCCGTCTTGCACAATTTTCCAGTTTTGGACCACCTTCCTACCTTGCCACTCTACCTCACCTTCGCACATTGATTCAGCAGAGAAACAGAGGGAATAGGAGAATAATTTCTTCCAGGTTCAAGGAGAGCAGAAGAAAGAAAGAAAAAAGTCATTAAACCGCTTTCCCGTCTTGTACAACTTTCCAATCAAAACTCTTCCTTCCTCTCTCAACCATGACCCTCATTGATGGGGATTTTCATTGAAAACTTTGGGAAGGGAGAGTAAGCAGAGGATAGAGAGAATTCGTCCAGATTAGAGCTGTACAGAAGAGAGTAAAGAAAAAACCGTTATTGTCGGAAAAACGTCGTTTTCCGGCAACCACCCATCCACCTTCACCCAAATCCCAAAAAAAATTACATATCCCACCTATTTATGACCTCCTAAATCCATTTCCAAACTTAGTTTTAGCATTCGAGGCCTCCAACCCCGCGTTTCAGCAAATAACAGAAACAACACAGAATCGAGTTTCCATAGCCCTTCCCGGGTCCTAGGCATGCCATTTCCTCTCACGATCATGGCGAGTTGTGCCTACACCTCCTAAGGGTTCCTCACGACCCTCACTCTCCCTCGTGACAAGGTGGTCACGTGCCGAGAGCTGTTCAACCGCGCGCACTCATATTGGAAAAATAAAGAAAAAAATTAATTGAAAAATGACTTAAAAATGTATTGAGGGCAAAATGGTCTATTGAAAAGAAATTTAACGGTGTTACCCATTATGTCTGGTGGAATAAAGAACAATGTGTTATATGGCCCTGGGAAAAGAATATGGTACTATTTGTCCCAGTCTCAAAGCACAATGTGGTTTTTGTACTTTTCCCCGTATTTAACTTCCCAGAGCATTTTTTTTATTACAAAATCCAGGTAACGTACGCGTCAATAATGAGTACATAATAAAGATGAACTTTAGAAAAAAGTTGTGGTGAAATAATAGTACTAGCACTGGAAAGCCACCTATGTGTATCGTGGTCATTATAAAAAACATATTAGTATGCGTTCAAAAAGTTTGAAATGTATGACTATGAGTGCGTGTACAGTAATTTTTTAATTTAATAATTATTTACTTTTATATGATTAATGGAACTTACAGTTTTTATAATAAAAAGAAAAAAAGGAAAACGTGGATGAGAAATTTCTTCAAAGTGGATATGAGTATCTTTCCTTTTGTTCTGTAACGAAAATGCTCTATATATATTATATATGAAAGCAGAGTTGAGATGGACCCAATATGATGTTTTTAGAATGTTTGGATTAGCCAATAAAATATTCTCAAATTTATACACCGAAAAAGTATTTTCAAAATTTTGAGACTTAATTTTTGTTGATCATCAAATTTTAATTTTTAATAAATTTTAAAATAAATATTTTCTTACAATATTTGAGTATTTGCATAATATTTTAATCAAATTTTTAATATTTTATTTATATAATATTATTTGGAAAAGGAATCTAGAAATTTTTTTAGCTTTTAAAATTTTATAATATTATCTAATAAATTACAAACTTTTACTTGTTCAATTTTTAATGAAGATTTTCTAATAAAATTTTCCATTTTAAATATACTTTAGCATCTCTTAAATATACTTTAATATCTCTTAAAGTTCCATTTTCAAATATTTAATTTCAAATTTTAATATGTTATGCCAGATGTGGCATTTATATAATAGAGTAGACTATCACTGTCACCTTCCACTTATTCATTTGCAACCGTTTTTACCCCTGACATATTTTTGCCACCAATTAATCCCAAATATTGGCATTTTGTCTACCAGTTTTGCCTCTCCATTTTCCCTCTTGATAGAAAAATGACATGGCGTCCGACCTGGCGATAACGTCGTCGTTGATAATTATTTTTTAATCGCAGGTGAAGGCCAGTCGCAGACGATGTCGTTTTGCGCCCCTCCAAAGCCTCAAACGACATCGTCTCGTCGTCGTCCTTCCCCCCGAACTGATCAGTTCGTTCCCCCCTTTTGGCGCCAACTTGACATTTTCGTCCAATTTTCTGAAAAATTCTGAAACCCTATTCTCTATCTTCTGATTCATTTGAAGGAAGACTAGTTGGTGAGGAACTGTGGAAGATTCTCTAAGGTTTTGTCCACGCATTGGAGTAGTCAACGCGAGGAAAAGCTTCTTCTTTCTTCTTTTCAGTTTGTTCGATGTGGTCCCCCTATTCTTTGTTTTGGTTGTAGTCCCTTGCTTTGTTGTTGTGTTGGACCGTTGAAGTTGCTGTTGGCTTTTGTTTTCTTCAATTGGTTTGACTGTTTGTTGGTTAAAAAGCCTTTGAAGTTGTTGTTGGCTTTTGTTTTTTGCATAATTACTATTGGCTTTTGTTTTCTGCATAATGTCGTTTTAATATTTGGCTTAATCATTTGTTTATTCGCAGTATGGCTTAAGATGACTATTATACTGTCGTTTTCCATCATGGGGGCGTGCTTGTGTCTGAACCCCAGATGGAGTACATTGGGGGACAAATTGATGCATAAGACTATGTGGACATTGATTGTATATCAATTTTATTTGTTGAGTGGAGGTTTGAAGAGTTTTATGGGGACAATGCCAAATACAAGAAAGTTTTTGGTTGGATCCAAGTTTAGAAGTAAAGGATGTGCTAAGACATCTTGAAAATGACACGGACATTAGAATGCTTTATTCTGTTGTTCGTATAAAAGCTCAAAATAGATAAATACATTTCTATTTTGAGCATGAGGATGACATGGTTGTGCGCACCCGAATTTCGTCTCGTCGGGGTACGCATGCGCGCGCCTAAATGCAATGCGGCTTGGGAGTGTCCACTTTCCCGGGGACGCGCGACGGATGCACGTGAGAAGGAGTCGCCACTTGCCATTTTACGACCCGAAGGTCGAGGGCCGGCGAGTTACCCGGGTCTAGGGGTACGGGGTACACCTAAGATGCTAAGGCAATGGTCTGTACGGAACCGAAAATTCCGAATTCGGGGGTTCTATTACGTGTGGGCCTATATCCCACACGCCCTTTCGGTACTCTAGCTTGTCTAGGTTTGCCATTTTAATTTAATTACCACTTTATTAAGTTTCGCTCATCTTATGCGTTTTGACATCGTAAATTCGAAGAAACACTCTGACCGTCCACTATCCGACCGGGATTTTACATGAATAAATGTATAATGTAAAACCTTACATTGTTCTCTCAAATAAATAAAAGACAAACTACAATGACTAAATCCCGGTCGGTTCGCATTCGGCCATGATTTCACTCATGCTCACCGTATAGTTTGAAAAAGACCGAAAATTAAATTAAATGCGCACTCGGTGTATGGGGGTATTGGATCCCGTGATCGACGGTTATGGGCGTTGGACCCAGTGTGAATCGAGTCCTAAGGGATCAGGCTCGATCCGCATAACAATCAAGTGCAAAAGATGTAACAAGCAAGCTCAAATAAACAATCAATGGGGTTTTGTTATCGCGAATTTACGTTGATTATATGATTATTAACCGGGTATATTGGCATACAAATCCTACCTTAAAACAAATAAAAGGGGTGATGGATAGGGTATGTAGCATTCAACATTATTTAAACGGACCCGACAGACGTGATGTCCATAGTCAAGTCTCGAATGTGTGGGTTGTTTTTAGATTATTTTGTATCGCGACAATATGGTTTTTACAGATTAAAAGTATTTTCACCTAAAAATCCAAAACCTAACCCTTTATTTGACTATTGCCCATGTTTGATTTAAGCCGAGTTTGTGATTAATCCGTTTTTCCAAGTTTTGACCAATTCTATGCACAAACCTACGCTAGGATTACGGTAGGACAAGAACCGGTAATCATGCCCTTGAATCGGTAAATATGTGTGTGCATGAAAATCAAGATTACGTTGTATGTATCTCGGTGCTTTTGAAATTGTGAATTTTGAAAAAGGCATAACTAACAGTTCTTGAACTGTCGACGCGATTACAAATTATTAATCAATTCATGCAATCCATTTAAAGAAATCAAGTGATTTAATTTAGCCAAATTTAACGTCCCGATTATCCCGTGTGTAAAATTTTAGGTTAATTAAAAAAACTTGCCAAATGCTTTAGTCTACGGATTTCGGGCCGTCGAGATGGCCATTAGTTGACCGCCCGATAAACCCTAATTTCCGACATGATCACATAATTACAAATATGAAATATTTAAATGGGGCACATACATTGTCGGTGGGTGATCCAAGTAAAAAAGGGGCCGGATATTTTAGAAAATGTCCAGGGGACTGAATTGAATGATTTTAAAAGAGTAGGGACTGACTTGAAAATTCTGAAAATATTGGGGACTGATTTGAAAATTCTAAAAAATGGGGACTGTAAAAAAATTACTGAAAATGTCCTAGGACTTATTTGAAATGAAATTGAAAATCGGGACTGATTTGAAAACAAAGAAATGGCCCCAGGACTAAACTGAAATAACTCGAAAAGATCCTAGGGTTTCTTGAAAAATTCTAGGAATTCCAAGGCTGATTGGAAAATAATAAAATGACTGGGACTTGATTGAAAATAAATTTTGAAATTCGGGGCAGATCTGAAATGGGTGAAAAATGGCCTAGGGACTAAACTGAAACAACTTGAAAAGTCCTTTGGGGTGCTTGAGAAATTCTGAAAAATCCAAGGACTGATTGAAAAATAGTAAAATGACCGGGACTTGGTTGAAAATAAATTTTAGAGTTCGGGGCAGATCTGAAAAAAATAAAATGAGTCTTCTGGGCTGAAATGTGACAAAATGGAAAGTTCGGGACAAATCCGATCACCCACGCGACCCAAGAATACTCATTTCACATTATATCCATCAAGCAAGCAATAATATTCAGGAAAGGAGCCCTAATCATGCCACTAAGTTGAGAATTTACCTAGTTCGGAAAGTTGAAGGGCTTTTCTGTAAAAATAAAAAAAATCGCCGGATGAATCGGACCGGATCGGATCGGACCGGACCGCCCGAAGGAAAACCACCTGGAAGAGCGCTGGGCCGGACTGGGGAACCTTGGGCCTGAATGGGCCGAGCCTGCAAAGGAAGAGAAATGGGCCGAGGCCCGTTAACTGAAGGGCGGCCGGGATCGGGAGGAAAGCGGCGGCGACGGGGCTGGGGCAGGCGGTTCTCGCCCCCTGGACGCCTCGATGACGGCCGGAATGGACGTGGGGATAGCTCTGGGCGCCGCCGGTGCTTCGCCGTGGTCGATCGGGACCTCACCGGCGCTTAATCAGTCGGAATCGAGGGAAAAGGTTGCTGTTTTCCAGCGAAAGCTTCGAAACTCCGACTTCAAAATTCGCCAAATCGAGATCCAATTTTCTGGTTTCGTTTGCTGGGTCGTGTTCCTCCCCACCCGAATTGTATTTCTGTCCATTTAATTGCGATTCCATTCCCTTTTCCGTTAAGATTTCGGTCGATTTGGCCGAAAATCGCGAAAATCGCGATTTGGGCGTTCTGGGCCGGCGAGAGCTGCCCGGCCCTTGCCCGGCCTACCCGAACTGCCCGAATCGCTCTTTTTTTTTTTTTTTTCAAATTAGGGCCGGCGGGTCACGGGCAGCCGGTCAACGCTGCCCGGCCTTGCCCGGCCCTGCCCGAGATTTTTTCTTTTCTTTCCTTCTTTCTTTTTTTTTTCTTTCCTCTTTCTTATTTATTTATTTATTATTATTATTATTAATTAATTATTATTATTATTATTATTTATAAAAAAAGGTGATAAATAGAAAAATGACAATTTTGCCCCCCCTGGAGCCGATGGACCGAAATTGGGTGCTGACAATGGTAGAGGATGTTGTCAGTAGTGATAATGTTGTAGAACAGAATGAGGATGAAGTGAAAGTTACTGATGGAGACAGTGAAGATGATGATTGTGGAGACAGTGAAGATAATGCTTATTAACCATTTTGATAGGAACATGATGAGGACGAAATTGTTGCAGATACTGGAAGTGGTAACCTAGAATGTTCTGGTAAGCCAATGCCAAAGTCAAAGAAGCCAAAGAAACAAAAGTGGAGGGCATGTAATCGTAGGCCCAGGTATGTAAATGTTGAGGATGTTCAAAGGCCCCAGGAGGCAAGAAAGACAATTGATGATGCTGATGATAGAGGGGGTTATCATTCCGATAAGATGGGAAGCATTAGAGGGGACAATGATGATAAAGTAGGAGATGTGATTAAGCCTCCACAGTTCAATGAAAGGGCACCATTTGGACAAGTCGATTTGCAGTTATATATGCTTTTTTCTAACATTAAAAATGTTTACGCAAGCTGTGAAGGACTATATAATATAGCATTGGGAAGCCAATGAAACTAGTGAAGACTGACAAAGGGAGATGCATGTATGTATGTGAACAAGGTTGAAACTGGAACATATTTTGTTCTTGGGCAAAAGTTCATGGGAGTTATCAGATCAAGACTTTTAATCCCACTCATACATGTAGCTGGAAGTTGAAAAACCATCAAGCTACCATGTAAATGGGTTGCAAACAAGCTTGTCGAATTCATGAAGCAAGTTCCTAACACGACTGTTGCTGATGCCTTTAAGTACATGGCCAGCACATTCCAAGTTCGATTGGCTGACATGAAGATTTATAGAGCTATACGCATTACTAAGGAAGTTGTTGAAGGTTCTCAGAAGGAACAGTATGCAAGACTGAGGGATTACTGTATGGAGCTTTTGACAAGCAATGATGGGTCAACTGTAGGGATACATGTTGAGAGACCAGACCTATGTTTTCCTGCGATGTTTAATAGGTCGTATTGTTGCTTCGATGCGTGTAAACAAAGACTATTGTCTGGTTGCCGACCTCTTATGGGGTTAGATTGGTGTTTCCTTAAAGGTTACTATGGAGGCACTTTATTAGCAACAGTCAGTCAAGATGGAAACCATTCCTTTTATGTCATTGCATATGCCATTGTTGGGCAAGAGACCAAGGACACATGGAGTTGGTTTCTTACTCTACTTTTCGAAGATATAGGACATCTAAAAGAACAGGGCTAGGAATTTATTTCAGACATGCAAAAGGTACTGTGGTCTTTTACTGTAAAACAATCGTGGTAATTGACATGTACCATGTGTTGTGCAGTTTAATGAGCAACTTTTAATTATTTTGTAGGGTCTTTTACCAGCTATGGAAGAGCTAGCTCCAAAAACAAAGCACAGGTTCTGTTTGAGACACTTAGAGGCCAATATATGAAAATATTGGGGAATTGCAGAGTTAAGAAACCTATTGTGGGATTGTGCTCGATGCTTGACAATGCCATAATTTGAGAAGAAAATTTTGGAACTGAAGGAGGTGAGTATGCAAGCATGGACATATCTTAATAATTTACAACATCACAATTGGATAAGAGCTACATTCAGTACTACAACCAAGAACTATGCTTTGACCAACAACATGTCAGAGCAATTCAATGCAGCTATAGTGAAAATGAGAGGCAAACCCATTATTTCAATGTTGGAAGAAATAAGGGTAAATCTGATGAACAAGATGAAAAATATATGGAAGCAGATGACATAATATAGGGGTCCAATCACTCCTGCTGGGTAGACCAAGCTTGAGTTTGCCAAGCAAATGAGTAATTCATAGATTCCACTTTCGGTAAGAGATGAAAATATCTCAATGTTTGAGGTGCAACATGTAGTGAGATTGAATGAGAAGTATGTTGTAGACATTAAAGAGTGCATATGCTCTTGCAGAGAGTGACAACATACTGGGATCCCATGTGCTCATGTAGTAGCTTTGTATGGGCCATAATGATCTTCAACATAAGTTTTTTGTCCATCAGTATTACTCGAAGGAGACATGGGAGAAAATGTTCATGCCATACATCCACTTAATAAGAGAGTGTGACCAATGGGAACAAAATGGAGATGATCTTATTCAGTCTCTTAAATATTGCAAGGGTGGAAAGAGACCTAAGAAGAAGAGAAACAGAGCCAATGATTTGCCTAATAATCCATTCAAGGCAAAAAGAAAACTAAAGACATTAACATGTGGAAAGTGTGGTGGGAAAGGTCACAATAGTAGATTGTGCAGGGAACTGTAGAGAATGAAAGACCATCAAAGAAGGACAAGAATTCTGCGAAGGACAAGGTAATTTCATTACTTGAATAATTGAGTATTGATATATTATTAATAAGGATGATTGTAATGAGAATTTCACATTTCTTATTGTGCATGACACAACTATCAAGGCTGAAGGATAGAGGGCCAGCACAACTGCTCAAGGACAAACGACTAGGAGAAAGGGTGAAGGACAGGGGAACAACATGAATGGTCAAGGTCAAGGCAGTAGCAGAAATAGTGAAGGGCCAGAAGCACAACCTAGGAATAGTAGCAGTGATGCATCTCCCTTATCCAGTCAAGTTCAGGTACTGATTAGCTCAAAAATTCAGAATAATTATCAGTTATTTTATAGCTAAAATGGTATTCTTATATCATTTATGTAGTATATCTGACCTGAAGATGTTCCACTATTTATACCAACTCTAACCATTTCTAATCAAGTGCAGGTATGCATACTGGAATCCACTATAACATATTGGCTTGGTTGTAAAATCCACTATAACATATTGTATTGCGCAACGGATTACAAAAAAATTGGACCTATGGATGGGGGATAGCTCTAAGTAGGCCATATGTATATGCATCACCCCGACCAACCATGCCAAGTACATTAGCAGTGAGACCCCCACCTTGTAGGCCAAGCATGTAAAATCCATCTCCAGCACTACCTGTGAGACCCCTACCTCGTAGGCCAAGCATGCAAAATCCATCTCCTCCACTACCTGTGGCACCCTCACCTCACAATCCAAGCATGCAAAATCCAAGCATGTAGCAACCATTTCAATCCCCTCCACCACCTATTCAGATGAGACAACTGTTGAGGAGTCCCTTTTAGCCACCAATCCATCTCCTCCACCACATGTTCAGCATGATACTCCATGAGCCACCCCTGCACCATTTCAAATCAAAGGGCAAAATCGCGTGACAAGTGAATCCGTGCAGCTATCAACTAGGGTCACAAGGGTTATGTCAAAGAAGACGACCTCATCACCCAACTCCAACAACCAGTTGTGAAGCAACTTCATTAGGAGGTGTTCTTTTGGGTAGGGATTCCAGTATGCATATTTGTTTTGAAGCAATTTAATTAGTAGGAGTTCTTCTTTGGGTAGGGATGTTGGTAATGCATATTCCTGAAATGTATATCAATGTATAGCTCTGTGAAGTATAGTACCTTTTACAAACAACATAGTAAAGTAGTTGTGAAGCACAAGTACATTCTGAAGCAGTTGTATATGGTTCTGAAGCAGTTTTAATAAAATGACAAAGTTAAAGCAGTTGTGCAGCACAAGTACTTAAGTCTAAAGCAGTTGTATATATATCTGAAGCAATTTTACTGATATGACAAAGTAGGAACATTCTTGTACAATAATAGTATTTTCATTGCTTGATTCATCATTCAATACACACACACCATAGGAGTTTTTTCAAACAAGAATATCAAAATGTAAAGCAACTCTAGAACAACTAGTCTCATATCACTCTCATACCACACTTCATTCGCAACATCAGAACAATCACCAAACCCATAAACACAACCAATATTCCCAAAATCCAACAAACAGCTCTAAGTCTATTCAGCATTTTCTCATTGGAGATATTCCTTCTCCTTATACGACTAATCAACCTCTGCTCCTCAGAAACCATGGATGAGCTCCCAAGCAGATCTTCCCATTTGAAGTACCCACAACTCCTTCTCTCGTTCTTCCAAAGTGGGCATGGTGGAATGCTCTTCCAGGGTTTGCTTTAGTGTAAAAAGTCATCTTAGCAGCTCTTACCCCGCAATTGAAGAAGACCGATGTGGCTCCAATAATACTTGAGCTTCTGTAAGTCGTGCTCCTTGGATAATAGTCTTTTTCTTGGAAATAGGATCACTTGCGCCATCCAAATTGTACCATCGAGAGTGTGATTGAGAGTATGAACTCATTGAGGCCTTCAATTTCTCCCTCTCTGTTCCTGCAACAAAGCCAAATTTGGGGGAATTGGAAGTTAGGGTGACAGAATGCCAACGTTTGGGGCTAATTGGTAGCAAAAATATGTCAGGGGAAAAAACGGTTGCAAATAAATAAGTGGAAGGAGACAGTGATAGTCTACTCTATATAATATTTTGCGGCAGTCATTATTTGGGTACATCATTCTTTAGAAATATGAAGCAAGCCAAACAAACTGTGATCGATTTAGTTGTCAAATAATACGTCTTTTGTAAGACATGAAAATAAGTTCATGTTGGCCATTTTTATTTTCACATTCGACCCTGCACGATAGGCGGTGGACTCTATGTCGAGTCCATATGTAAATTAAAAAGGAAAAAAAAGAAAAAAGAAAAAGTTCTTGTGTCCTCCCTCTCGCATTATCACCTTATGAAATAGACATTTCCCTCCCCATTTGCCTAGAATTGGAGGGACGATCATTTTGAATTATGGTGCAGCCAAACCAAGGAATGGATATTGCGTCAGAAATTGACTCGGAGTTGTGGTCATGATTCCATTCTACCAAACATGCCATAAATAATTCTAAAATAGCGTCTTATAATTTTCACATACAAATATACAATTAGGACTGCCCAAATTTTATCTACTTTTATATATAGATATTTTGCCACTTTATCTTAGAAAATGCAAAACTTCTTTGATTTTTTTGGGCGAAGAAACTTCTTTAATTAATCTTTTTCATATTAACCCTTCTTCAATCAATATACCCTTTAATTGATGGGAACAATAAGTAGATTAAGATAGAGTAAATTAACAATTTGGCCCTCCATAGATTGATATTCTATCAAATTTAACCTTAATTAATTTTTTACATCAATTTTGATCATGACCGACTAAATGTACATCAAATCGATCCTTCCGTCACTTTTCCGTTAAAAATTGGAAAGAAAACATTAAAAAATTATTTTATTTTTTAAATTCTTTAATGAAGTATTTTATGATTTTATATAATCCGATAAATTAAAAAACAAATCTGAAAAAAAAAATCTTCGGCAAAATGAGGATAGAGAGAAGAGGGATGGGA
Organism: Punica granatum; assembly: GCF_007655135.1. Taxonomy (NCBI): domain Eukaryota; kingdom Viridiplantae; phylum Streptophyta; class Magnoliopsida; order Myrtales; family Lythraceae; genus Punica; species Punica granatum. The sequence goes on along the minus strand of NC_045127.1, from coordinate 40,891,186 downwards.
GGGAGTGGGCTTAAGGGGAGCTGCGCCAAAGAGCTCAGCCTCCTACTGCTTGAACTCGGCCTGGCCTAGGATTTGGGGGCCGTCGGGGAGGAGAGGATGAGGGCGAGTTCAGTGGAGGACGAGGCGGAGGGCCAAATCGATCTAGGAGCGAGAGGGCAGGGAGGGGACCTAGCGGTGGATGAGGGGGAGGGAGGAGGAGAGGAAGCGGTGAAGGTGGGCGGAAACGGTAAGGAGCTAGTAGGGGAAGATGCCGGGGAAGGCGTGCTGAGTGACGGAGAGGCAGTGGGCGAAGGCTGAGTGGCAAGCTAAGTTGAATTCCGGCGAGGCTGAGTTGATGTCAAGCTCGCCCTTCTGTTTGTCTATCTTTGTTCCGATTCTCCTTTTCTCCCCTTACCCTTTCTCATACTTTCCCGTTCCCAAAAAAGATCCTTAATCGAAAGGTTCCATCAAGCCGAGACGTAGTCAATTTCGCCCTCTCCTCCGATCAGTGGGTTGATTCAGCAGCCTACAGAGGAAGCGGACCTTCGGAGCTCCGTTCGTTGGAGAAAATATCAGGTGAGGAACAAATCTTGCCGACCTTTTGGTTTTCTCCTTTTACCTTTTCTTCTTTTTTCCTCCAGAATCGGTTGAGTTTTTGCTAGGGTTGACGTTTCCGGTTAAATTGTCGATATTTGATCGAATACCATGTCGTGGAATTTCTTTCTCCGTTCTTTGTTTTTCGTGATAATCGTTGCCGTTGTCGTCAGCTAGAAATGGAATCGAAGAGAGGAAAATCGCCAGAAGAGATTGTGACGATCATAATTAGAAATTCCTACTTGTGATGATTTTCTTGAATTTTGTCTTCTGGAATTTTTTTTTAAAAACATGTGAAACTCACTTGGTGCCACGTGGCACTGTTATGTACACGTCAACAATTTCGGTTAAAGTTAACAGAGATATTAATGGAAGGGGTCAATTGATGCACACTTAGGGTGCGTTTGTTTTTTGAAATTTTTTTAACTCAACTCAATTCAACTCCACTTATCTTCAATTCAACATCACAATCATTACTTTTTTTATTTTAATTTTTTTTAACCATTCAATTTAATTTTTAATATTAAATTCTCTCAACTCTTCATTACTTTTTCACAATTCAACAACACAATCATTACTTTCTCTCAATTATTTATTATTTTTTCACACTTTTTATCATAATTCAATAATACAATCATTACAAACCAATTAAAACTAAAACTCAACTCGACTCAACTTTAAATCTAAACGCACTTTTAATTTGTCAGGGTTCAATTTGATGTAAAAAAATTTTTGAGGTCGAATTTGATGTAACATCAATCTCTTGATGGCTAAATTGTTAATTCACTCATAGAGTTATAAATCTGATTTCATTTAAAAGACTTTTTTTTTTGTTTTTTAAAATTTCAAATTTATAGTATACCTTTTTATATAAATCAAAATCATTATTCTCAACTATTCATTACTTTTTCATAATTCAACGATCATTACTTAATCATTACTTTCTCTCAATTATTTATTATTTTTTCACACTTTTTATCATAATTCAACAATACAATTATTACAAATCAATTAAAACCAAAATTTAACTCGACTTAACTCTAAATCTAAACGCACACTTAATTTGTCAGGGTTCAATTTGATGTAAAAAATTTTTTGAGGTCGAATTTGATGTAACATCAATCTCTCGATGGCTAAATTGTTAATTCACTCATAGAGTTATAAATCTGATTTCATTTAAAAGACACTTTTTTTTGTTTTTTTAAATTTAAAATTTATAGTATACCTTTTTATATAAATCAAAATCTTTAATACTAGATCATTTACACATGGGTCTACAGATCTCCATGCATCATATTTTAGAGTTCAAATCTATTCCTTCAATAATTGCGTAAGATTTACCAACAATTTATATATTCTCAAATCCTGTTATATCCCAAATATAAAATTAAAATTTCATTCTAATTAATAGTCGAATCGCGCCGTTTTGACTCGGCAACGCGCTGGCCGTAGTACCTGGTTTTCATTTAAAATGGTCTGAGGGGTTTTAGTTCAGCTTTTCGTTTTTAGATTTGTTTCTTTTCTTTTCGTTGTTCACAGACCGGATTTATAACCGGTTCATATTGGTTCAGTGGGTTCATTTCAAATGACCCGGTTTTTTAGGGTTAAACCACGTGACAGCGGAGTGCCTCTCCCACATCCATCCTTCTTCCCTCCTTCCCACCCCGCCAGGCTCAAACCGCCATGAAAGCAACGCTCGCTGTCACTGTTTGTTTGTGAGGAAACTGCGACCCTTTCCCTTCTTCAGTGGCGACAGAAGCCCTTTCGATTCTCTAGCGGAGTCCGCAGTTGCAGACAGAGGAAGCTGAATGTCAATGGACAGCACCGAGAGGAGATTGGAAGTACGAGCCCTAACTGGCGAATCGATCACCGTCTCGATTTCGGTCGGCAAAACCGTTCGGGACCTCAAGCACTTGCTGGAGCAGACGTTCCCTCTCGCTGTCAAGTATCCCAACTTCAACCTCTATCACAAGGTACAAGTCTCCGTTCCTGTCTGTCTTTACTCGTTCTTTGTTTGTTTTCAATTTCCCACCGCAAATGTGCAGTTTGTTATGCCTTGTTGATCTCGCTGTAGAAGCTTAAGCTTGCCGAGAATGGTGTGATTTCCATCTGCATTGGTGTTTGGTAGCTAAGGAATGGCGAAGTTTATGATTTTTTATTTTCCTTTCATATTATGATGTTGAAAGTTTCTCATTTCTTTGGTGATTATATGCTCTTCTCTTCTTTCTTTTGGATGACTTATGCAACCGTATGCCGATAATTTACACTGTAGTAGCCTTTAAGTCAGATATAGAGGTGAAGACATTTGGTTTTTGAAGTGATGGTAGATTTGTATTTGGAAGACGACCACTTCTTTTCTAGTGGGGAAGATATAAACGCTTGCAGTTCAATTGTCTAATGACGAAAGGAAACATATTTCCTTGCTTGTGTTGGATTTTGTGTTGAAGTGGTTTGCCTCTTATCAGAAGGTTACAGTTCAATAACTGTCATTGCTTTCTTGTCAGATGTCTGCATAATTCCTTGTAGTGCTAAGTGCAACAGTTACATTATGGTTTTTGTCAGCACCCCATTTTGGCTCAACAGTTACATTTTGGTGTGAAAATATGACATCTGCTTTTGTTCTCCTGTTAATCTTCTCTTGGCTGAAAAAGGGGAAAGAAAAAGCCAGTTATTCTTCTTTTGACGCGAAAGTTTCAGTCAACCGAGTGCAAATACTCTGATTTAGTTAATTTATGTGTTTGAGGTGGCAACGTTACTTCATTAAGTCTTAATACCTTCTTCCAATTAGGGAACAAAGTTGAGCTTGCAGAACCAAATTAGCAGCTACTCCATCGAGCCAGGAGAAGTGATAGGCCTTTTTCCTGTTATCAAGAAGCAAACCGTGCAGACTGAGAAATCATGCGATCAGGATAATTCTGGCAACTTTACAAACCAAGCTCCGATCACTAAATTTGCGGACCTAGCATGGACTCACATGGTGCAAGAATTACGTGAAATGTCGAGTAACGATGGGGGACCCACTTCTAAATCGGATGGCACGAATTCCAATGATGGATGGGGATCGACAAATGAAGTTTCGGGGACTCGATCATCTGAAATGAAGCGTAAAAGAAGTACGGATAGTGAAACATCAAGAACTCCAGATGACCTAGTACTCAGTATACTAGAGCATTCGAGCAAACGAGTCCTTGATGAGGGGAATGCTGAGAGATTCGTGAAGGTTTTGGATCGAGTGAATTGCCTGCAAGATGCTTCCTCTCAGAGTTGTCTCTGTGTAAGTGGAGCTTGGTTACAGGCTGGTGGCCTTGGAGCAAGCGGGTCTGCCGGAAATCCATGCTGGTGCCCATCGTGGTTAAAGACAGTTATGAAAGTGCTTACTTTTTTAAACATCTATGCTGCATGTTTGCAGCTACGGCAGGAGATGATAACATTGAATGGTTTAGAGGAAGCACTTAATTGGATTGGTGAGGTTGGGATCCATTTTAATATGAAGGACATTGAGAATATATCTCTTCTTCTTCCAAAGGTAACCATGATTGTAGTGAGATTTTCTTTACACTGGTATTAAATTTTGGGATCATATTTATTAGTTCTACTGAATATGTATTTGATAAGCATCCTAGGCCAGCTATGAAAGAGAGTTTCATTGCTATTCTTGAGTGTAGCTCCCACAATACTGTCTGTGATACTATTTAATATTTTGGTTCGTCATGGTATTTGCCTTCTTTTCTTTACATGCCTTTCGGAAAAGCTGTCGTAATGGCAAGTTTTCTTCTAGGGCATGAGAAATCTGCTAGGACAATTATCTCTTCGCGTTAAGACACTAGTTAGTAATCCCCCATGATTCAGGTCATACTTATTCTTACTGCAAATGGAGTTCGGAGCTTTTTTTGACATAGCTATGTTGATTCTCGGTTCATTCTCCCTGGCATCTCTAGGTCATCTATTTTGTTGATTATAATGCGAAGAAGAAGAGGAAATATGGTGAAGCTATTGTCATAGTTAGGCTGTCACCTGAGGATAAAGATCGAGTTGAAGAAACTCCTACAATAGGTTTTGCTGCAAATTGGTGCTACTTATCTTTTCCTCACCTGAAATTCAGGCTGCAATTTTAATTATGATTTTTTTCTGGTCTCTTCTGTGTTCTGTAGCTGAAAAACAGGTTTCTCTCCCCAAACTCTTTTATGCAATGGAGAGGCGGGAAACAGCCTTCACAATGACTCTTAGGTCATTGACGGTATGTCAGAGACACTGAGTAGTTCGAGATTTTTTTTTTCCCCTAAATGGATGTTTGTGAGTTGCTGTTATTAGAGCTCTGCATAGATATGCTGGGTGAAGAACTTCAGGCATCGGTATAGTTCATATGTTGTTTATTGATTAATCGGTAATTTTTACTGGATGTTCATATTATTGGGGGAAAACTTGGCAGATTCACAAAAATGCTTATTTTGGTTGGATCAAGTAATGATTAAGTCACTGTACATATCAAAATCCCTGAGTGTTCTTCTTCCTTGAACATCCAAAACTTGCTGGGCTGCCTATTTAGCTAAAGAGTGCACTGCACTAAGACTTTAGCTGCCTTGGATAATCCCCACTCGAGACCTTTTTTTCCGCAGTTCAACTGACCTACTCATACCTTTATCTAAAAAGAAAAAAGGAAAATTAGATATTGCTTATAAAATGCCGAATTACATGCCATCTGGTTTTTGGTTTATTTTTTGTTTTTATTTGGCTGCTGATAGATGCGTTAGCTGCATGTAGTTTCTTTTTTAAGGTATTTAGAAGTTCAGTCAGGCTTGCAATACTAAGTTTTGGAAATTCATTTGCAGCGTAAACTTGCAAGTGATATGAGCAAATTCAATTTGGTCGAAGATGTGGTCAACTTTTTGAGGGAAAGAGATAATCCAGCAAAAAATGTCAAGGAAAGTGATCCAGCAGGAAGCAAGAGTGAAGTGAAGCTTCTGGGCAGAAGGAGGGATACTTCAGCTTCAAATTCAAGAAACAAAGTTAACAAACTGTGTCATGTAGGCATCCATTATCACATCTCTGTGTTTCTTTGCATATGGATGTCATTAAGAGTAAATGCCATCTCTACTGGATGTGCAATGAAATAAGTATATTTTATGATGGCATTCCAATGATTATTTTTCTAATGCAAAACATTTCAGTAATTCTGTCCATACATTCTGTAATTGTACATGTGACATGCTTTTGCCTTCTTGGTGCTATTTCAGAAAATATCTTTTGATTGATAAAATTGATGTACTATAATCATGTGTCAGCATATAAGTGAGGAAAAATTTCCCTTATTTTGCTAAAGTATCTCTTGGACAATCTTTTCTAGTCTTTATTTTGTTCTTAATGTGCAATATTCTATTATAATAGTGTATTCTTAGGAGACAAATGCATTGCTGCCAGAAGAAATGGTGGAACATCTCAGAAAGGGTATTGGCTCCCGAGGACAGGTATACATTCCTTTGAAATTCTCTTTATTGAGGGCAAAAAGGAAACTTTGAACTGTTGTCAGGCTTCAACAATGGTGGCAGAATAGTCTTAGTTGTGTTGAATTGTCAAGAAATCTATAACTTTCATGAAATTTATATTTTCTTATTACACATGTTTTCATGTTTCCAAGGGTAAATTCGTCCATTTATGGAAAGTACCTTTTTTTTTTCAATGACAAATTAATATGGCTTGATCCTTCTTTGCACATACATTTTACATTAGTATTTCAAAAGCAGGTATAATAAACAGTCTGCTGACTTATTCATAAATGGAGAGAAAAAGTCTGCTTTTCCTGTTCCAAATTTGTCTCTTGAAGCTTGTGAGCATTGTTGGTTTGGAAACTTCAGAAGTTTCTACGGCTTCAATGAAGTAGTACTGCTTCTGTGATTTGTGTTGAAATATTTGAAGGCTTCAAATTCAATTGAATGCTGGTGGTTGAATTATTTTACTTTAAAATGAATTTTATGTGCACCTTCATTATATCTTCTGACTCCCATTTTCCCTTGACTTTTAGCTTCATTCCCTGATCATCATTAATTCCATTTTCAAGTAATGGATAGATATTCCTTGTACCAATCCTTGCTTGGATGCCTCGACTCGGGTACATCTACTCAATTCTCTTGGTGTTCTTTTCTTTGAAAGCTTGAATTATTTGTTATGCAGATGGTGCATGTTCAGGAAATTGGTGGTCGGAGACCAAATTACATGGAGATTCCAAATGAATTATCAGATTACACAAAACAGACACTTGAACAAATTGGAGTCACTGAGTTGTACAGCCATCAGGTCAGAATTCTAATTTTATTACCTCTCTAAATTGATGTTTTGAAGGTTCCTCTGACAGTTTTGGTGCCCACAGGCAGAGTCAATACGAACTTCCCTTGCTCAGAAAAATGTTGCTGTGGCAACGATGACCTCAAGTGGGAAATCTCTGTGCTACAATGTGCCAGTTTTTGAAGAGCTATTCAAGGATTCATCCTCATGCGCTCTTTATATGTTTCCCACAAAGGTTTGCAGTTTCAGACTCAGAAAAGATGCATTCATCAACTTCTATAGTTGGATATTCATATGAAAATGCCTACCAAATAGATGTAAGTCAATTCCGCAAATGTCAACGAAACCCACTTGAAAGTGGTGCAATTAGGTGGATATAAAAGACACTATATCAATTAGACAAAGCAAAGAGAAGCAATGTTTAAAGAGGGTGGATTTCTTCAGTTTAAGCTTTTCCTACATGGGGGATTGAATCACAACATTACAAGAATATGCTTAGATGCATTAACATGTTGGACAAGCAGTATGCTTGGCTGAAAGTGGATGGCATCTTTCTAATTCGTGATTTTGGTGGTATTTTACATTTTAACCACTGGTTATTATGTTCTATAGGCCTTATCTCAAGATCAACTTAGGACTTTGAAGTATATGACAAACAATTTTGATGTTAGCTCATGCATCGGCATATATGATGGTGATACCCTTCAGGAGGAAAGGGCATGGCTGCGGGACAATGCTAGATTGGTAATTTACAATATTGGATTCCTGATAGTTAGCAATTTTTAATGTTCTTCGGATGAGGTTGTCCTAACCTTAGGCCTTAATGCCTGCCGTATTCTACACAGCTAATAACAAACCCAGACATGTTGCACAAATCGATATTGCCATACCATGGGAAGTTCATGCGTATTTTATCAAATCTGAGGTACTAGATATATACCTCATCTTTTGGTCGTTTTGATTAAGGTTGATTTGATTCTCTAGGTTTTAGGTTTGATGGTTTTTCTATGTTGGAAGCTGATGTCTTATTTATTGATTAGATTTGTAGTCATTGACGAATCTCATTCGTACAAAGGAGCATTTGGTTGTCATACTGCTCTTATATTAAGGAGACTCCGTCGGCTCTGTTCCCATGGTAATAGTGTGTATACATTTGGCACAAGATGAAATATTCTTTGTATATTAAAGTATGTTCTGTTAAGAATAATTATCTTTTGGTTTTACATGTAGTTTATGGCAGTGATCCTAAATTTATATTTTCTACCGCAACTTCGGCAAACCCCCTTCAGCATTCTATGGTAAAAGTTCTCTAGAAGTCATTTTGTTATATGCAATTTCACTTTAGTATATATTATACCAAGAGTTCTGTGGGAAGTAGTGGATTCCCTAATTTATTGTAATTCTTGATGTCAATAGATCAGTTGCCTCAGTCTATATCTCAATAGATATTTATTATTTGCTCAGCTGGCTTTTGTAAAACTCTATATTGTTGGAATAATCAACTTAAAATGGGCCATGGGGCATTTGAGTGAAAATCAATCCTGAAGTACAGGGCCCCCCCCCCCCCCCCCCAACAGAAAGAGCTATTAGATTATTAACACTATTGGTACCTTTTCGACAGTTTGGAGTTTTTTTCTTTTTTCCCGTATTCAATCATGCTAGTTATAGATTGTAATATTTATATGCAGGTTGCTTGATTATGACCTATTGTTTCTTCAGGAACTTGCTAATCTATCAACATTGGAGCTGATTCAGAATGATGGAAGTCCCGCTTCTCAAAAGCTTTTTGTCCTCTGGAATTCATCTTTGCAACCGAAAACTGTGGGTAGCTCATTTTAGAATTTAGAAGTTCTGCAGATAATTGAAATTCTTGCTTGCTGAGTTTGGTGGAATACAGGTGCTAGATCGAAGAGAAAGGGAAGCTGATGCTTGCAAATTAACTGATAGGGGACCAAGGTAAGATTCCCTAGGGACTTGAAACATGAAAAAGAAGTGGCTCATAAGTTTGTTAGTTATAAAAATGAAGCATTGTTGAGTCAGTGTGTTAGCCTGCTTTATTCATGTAGGAAAGTTAAATGAGTGTCCTTTTATGTTGAAAAAGCATATGCCACATCCAGCTTTGGGTTGGCGAATATATCACGTATTTATTAGTTTTCATCAAAATTTGTGGTGAAGAAATACAATAATGTGCATCATAAGGAGACCGTATACAGTAACCTGCTTAATTTTATCATTGTTAATTCTTTGATTACATAAGAACTTGTTTATTTATAGGCATAGAGAATATCCTATTTCCTATTTGCCACTATCGTATTAACAGCTCTAATGGATGCATGTAGTGAGGACATCTATTTTCCAGCTTTTTGGAACATTAAACAGAGAACTGATTTCATAAACTTGTATGAGGAAATGTTCTTGAGAAGACTGTTTACATTTATGTGCATTTTGCAGAGAACTGCTTTCATAGAAATTGCTGATGGGAAGTATTTTAGTCCTAAACCTTTGCCACGTTTTCTCATTTCATCATATGCAATGTCCTCTCTTCCCACCCCCACTTAAATTGTTTTGATTTTTCCTTTCTTCTGATTATAATTCAATTAAGATCTGATTTATGCATAGATTTAAAATAGTAGTAACGAAGTTGATTCTTATTAATTGAAATAAAACTCTTATGAATGGTTAATAATATGAAGAACTGGCTTCAGTTCCTAGTAACTGTCTGTCACAGCCACCACCAATGGCAAAATCTCTGACAAGGTTTGATCTGTATGAATATGACTAGGTAAGATCATCTCCAAATATAATGTGGCTGATAATACTTGTTGGCATTCAAAATGTAAATGTGTGTGAGTGGAGAAAATGAGAAAATGAAAGACCAAGCAGCTCCATCAAATCCACCCTTCCACCCACCCTACATCCAGTATAACTGAATCCCCATTACTACTCCAACGTTCACCAATAACCAATTCTTGTTCACACTCTCAAGGTCCTCAGTAGTATTTTCTCACCTCCTAAGAAAAAAACTTCAACGAATTAGCAGTCAACTCAGTAAATCGGAAACGATTATGCTTTTTCTGGATGTTTGATTTGGAAAGGCATCATTCCACATGATCAACTTCTTAATTACACTGCTGGAGAGTGTTCCTGAGAAGTCCTTAGACAAGTTTGGAGCTTTCCATTCCATAGGCATAAGATGGCTTCAATGGAGGACAGGAAAGTAAATAATAGTGAAATAATTATGACGAGGTTGTGATTTGGGGAGAGATATGTGGGTTTCTCAGGTGCCGAGATCGTGTCTGACTGCCCAGACATGGACAAAACTGACCTTAACTGGTTGATAAAGGTTGGTCTGACAGCAGCATAGGGTGGCTACCTGTTCTTGTCAGATCATAATAATTCTTCTCATATTATGAATTGAAGTAAAAGGCACTTCTCCCTTTAATATTATTATTCTTCTAATATTATGTTTAGAATTAAAAGAGAAAAAAGAGTTGAATGTCCAGATGTAATGAGAAAGATGATGAAGGGCTAGGACTGAGACGGCACTTTTCCCTTTGCTGATGGCTAAAGCTCATGTTGGTTATATATGAACAGGGTATATGCTAGGAGATGTATAACTCTAATTACTAAATGTATGACTCTGATGTGAATTTGTGTAATGGGTGGGAGTATATAAATAAAGAAACGCAAAACCGGGCTGGCATCTTTAAGAATCAATTTGGCATGGAAGCAATAATTATGAGGCACTTGATGGATTATGTGTTGTGATTTGGGCTTAAACATGATTCTTGAAGTGTATGAGAATCTGGAGTTTATATTACAGCATACTAGCTTCCTAATTTAATTACTAATATGGGTGGTGCTTTACAAAATTGATTGGTTGCAATTAGCAAAAACTTGAAAAAAAGGAGATTTTTCAATTTAGCATCTAATTATCATCGAAATATATAATCTCCATTTTTACTTCCTTTCTCTGGTGAGGTCTGTTTACTAACTTTAAGCGTAGATCATTAGATGATAGGCCGACTCTTTGCCCACATCTGCAGTCCCATTTGGGAAGTTTCATGCCTCTTTGCTGAAATGGTTCAACATGGACTACGATGCATCGCATTTTGCACATCACGCAAACTTTGCGAACTTGTTTTGTTATACACGTAAGTCCTATAGTTTCTTGATTATTTAGTAATCTTCCTTGTGGCCTCTCTGTGTTATAAATCTGTTGACTCAGAAATTTATTTTATTGCCTTTAATTATGTAGGCAGGAAATTCTTCATGAAACAGCACCCCACTTGGTTGATTCCATAACTTCCTACCGCGCAGGATATGCCCCGGAGGTCATAATGTTTGGTAGCTTTTATTTTTTCGACTGAACTGTGCTACTAGTAGATTGCAGTTGAGGTAAAATTTTTATGTAGCTTAGACTCTATCGCGACCTAATCACAATACTTGCCTAGATTTAAACAGAATATGTTGACATGAAATCTGGAAAGTCACCAATATCTTGGTCATCTGACCAAGGAGCATCACGTTGGCTTTGAGTCTCGGTCCACAGTGGAAGGCTCCGCACCTGAGCCTCGTTAGACTCAGACAATTATCTCCAAAGACAGTGGTGAAGTAGTGGCCCCCATGTCCTCAAATGACTGCTAGTACTATGGGTATTTGGATTTTACTGATGCTTGGGTTTAAGTATCTCAAAACTACACCATCGGCATAGTAGCCTAAATTACTAGCCAACATTCTCCAAACCTCCAGATCCGCAGTTCGCATCATAAAATAAGTTGGTAAAGCCTGATTCTGGCCGGCTGTAAGTGTTATGATGTCCATGCAGTTTGTAGGGTTATAGATCTTGCAGGCTGTCTTGTGGGCCAAGTAGCTAAAGCTCAAGGTTAGTTTCTAAAGCATTTAGGAGGCACTTATAGTGATGGCTAGAGGTGTAACTATAGTGGGATTAGTATCCAAAATTTTTCTCATGAAGAATTTTCATGTGTCTTTCCTTGCCTGTGTAGTTGCTTGACTATAGTTTGCAGTAGCTCTTTATACTGTGTCGTTCAGCACCTAATTTTATTAACCCTTTTCTTTATAAAGCACAGATATTATAAATATTTTTGGCTAGTTAGCTTACTCATTTTTTGTATGGGTTAATTAATGTATAATAGATCAGAAGAACGGTAGAGAGTGATTTTTTTGGGGGGAAGCTTCGAGGACTTGCTGCTACTAATGCCCTTGAGTTGGGTATTGATGTTGGACATCTTGATGTCACTCTGCATTTAGGCTTCCCTGGCAGCATTGCTAGGTAAGATACTCGGTTTTTAGAAATCCTTTTCTTGCAAGCAAGCCTTTGTTTGGTTGGGTATTTGGACTTGCTCTTGTTCACTGTTTTTACGTTTTTATCCTTAGCTTGTGGCAACAAGCAGGAAGGTCTGGAAGAAGAGAAAAACCGTCTCTTGCAGTGTATGTAGCATTTGATGGCGCGCTCGACCAGTACTTTATGAAGTATCCTGAGAAACTCTTTAGGAGTCCAATCGAGTGCTGTAATATTGATTCTCAAAATCCGCAGGTTCTTGGCCTATAGATCTGAGATTGCCTAAAAATTATGAATTTTGATTATTTTAACTGATGCCTTTGCATTCTAGGTGCTTGAGCAACATTTAGTCTGTGCTGCTCTTGAACACCCACTGAGTTTGCACCATGATGAGAAGTTCTTTGGCAGTGGTATAAGCAGAGCTGTTGAGGCTCTAAGAAATAGAGGATACTTGAGTTTTGATAGATCTCTTGATTCTTCAGCTAGAATATGGAATTACATTGGACATGAGGTATGGATTGTTATTCTCATTGAACAGTCTCTACACTTTATTTAAATGGTTTTCATGTAAACATCGATGTGGATCTGTCCAAGCGGACAAATATCTTACACTTTTTGTACTATTCTTTTATTTTAGAAAAAGCCTTCAGATATTGTGAACATTCGAGCGATAGAGACTGAGGCATACCAAGTAATAGACACCCAGACAAACGAAATCCTTGAGAAAATTGAGGAGAGCAAGGCTTTCTTTCAGGTAAAAGCTCCTGAAGTGTTGCATATTATCTACAGGCGTTTTAAGTGTTCTGATCTGACTTTGCTCTAATTATAATGGAAATTATCAAACTGAGTGCTTAGCAGCTTCATAGTTGGGTAGTGTCAGTGTATCTTACATCTTTCATCACGGGGCATGAAACTTAAAATTGCTCCAGGTGCATGAGGGTGCTGTATACATGCGGCAAGGCAAGACTTATCTGGTAAAAGACTTGGATCTGTCCCGTAAAATTGCTTGGTGCCAGGAGGCTGATTTGAAGTACTATACGAAAACGCGAGATTACACAGATGTTCAGGTCATTGGTGGAGATATGGTAGATAACATCCTTTCTTGGCCCTTCACCTCTCTTCTGAAAATGGCAAGAGATATATCATCATCAATCGTGGCTTAGTTGATTAAGCATATTTGCTTGCAGAGCATCATGCATCATATTTTTGAAGCATTTGTTTATATATCTGAATTATGATAGAAATACTCAATAGCTGTTTGTGTCTCTGCTGTTTAGGCTTATCCAGCTGCTATGCCCCGTATTCCACAAACTAATGCTGAAGGGCACATGGTCCCGGAATCAACTGCTCAAGCGAATACCTGTAAAGTAGTAACAACTTGGTTTGGGTTTCGTCGCATAAGCAGAGGCAGCAATCAAGTTTTAGACACAGTTGAACTGTCACTTCCGAGATATTCCTATGAGTCGCAGGTTTGCCTTGGTTGGACTAGTGATACTAATTGAGTTCTTCTTAATAACTGATTTCGGTTTCTGCATTATAGTGGTGAATGTTCTGTTGTGCATATGAGCAGGCTGTTTGGATCCAAGTTCCTCAAGCTTGCAAAGAAGCAGTTGAGAGGAGGAACTTTTCCTTTCGCGCGGGCTTGCATGCTGCTTCCCATGCTCTTCTCAATGTGGTGCCTCTGTAAGTATCTAACACTAGCCTTTTCATAATATGGAATTTTCATGTGTTCAGATAAAATGCTAGTCACAAAAGGGCTGCTGTTGACTCCACTGGCATCAGCAATGGGGGATGTTAGTGAGGTTGGACCAGTGGATGATACAGATCCAAACCGATCATAGTGGCTCCAAGTAGGGTCGACCCAGATTGCATTGACCCCTGTTTAATTTAAACCAAACCCAGGAAAAATCCAGGTCCACACGGCCTAGGTTGACCCTCCTTGGTCAAAAACAATTGCCAGCACCAGGGAAGGTCAAAGGAGATCCAATGAACTTCGACAAATTGTGGCCAAAAAGAGAAAAGTTTCGACAAATTCAGATTAAATCCAATCTGGATGAACTCTCGACAGATCTCGCAACAGACTTTGTATATGCTCCTCATTGGTTGGATTCTTCTCTGCAAACTTGCTGGAAAATCCAGCATGGCTTTCAAGGAGACCAACCATAAGACAAGGGAGCGGGTCTGAATCTCTTGATCTTCCTTTGGATAAATTATAGAAGTAGAATGTGGTAACTTTATCTATTGCTAATGCTTCTAGGAAAGGATGACCATTGCAAAATGTGTAAAGCGTCCAACTGAGCATAGGATTTCACTAAGAAAGAGAGTAGTTTTCTCTTTTGCTTCGCAATGATGGCAATACAATGGGGTGAACGCGCTTTTGATTCTTTCCTCAAAGTTGCACTATCTCTTCCGTAGAAGGGCTGAATGTTTGTGGGTTTACTTTGTTTGATAACAAAATATAACTTAATTTAACTTAACTTATCTTTACTTTCGCTCAATTCAACAACACAATCATTACTTTTTTTTATCTTTTTCTTCAAATTCTCTCTCATACTTTTTATTGTCTATTATTTAAATTAATTTTTTAATACTAAATCTCTCAATTATTCAACACTTTTTCTTCAATTTCAACATTTATTCCTCAATTCAATAACATAATAATTATTTTTTTATCTTCTTCAAATTCTTTCACATATTTTTTTCAATTGCTTTTGTGTTCATCTTCTCAAATCAAACTAAATCAAATTAAATCAAACTTAACGTAAGTTTGATTTAATTTGATTTAGTTTGATTTGAGGGGATAAAGACAAAAGAGGTAGTGAAAAAAGTAATGATTATAATGTTGAATTGAGGAAAAAAGTGTTAAATAATGATAGAATTTAGTTTTAAAATTTTTATTGTAATAATAGATAAGGAAAATTATGAGAGAATTTGAAGAAAAAGATAGAAAAGTAATAATTATGTTGTTGAATTAAGGGAAAAGCAAAGTTAAGTTTGATTTGATAAACAAACAAATTATTAATTTCGTTGCCAAACGCAATGAAGTCCTACTTAGTGTTTCTTTCTTCCTCCCTTGTAGATGCATAATCTGCAATTCCTCTGACCTGGCCCCAGAGTGCTCGAACCCATATGATACGCGCTCTTTTTCATCACGTATTCTCATTTACGACAGACATCCTGGAGGAACTGGTGTTTCATTGCAGGTAGAAACACATACTTTGTCTTAGTATGCTTTTGAATCCTGCCCAGGGCTCTCTAGATGTATGTTGTCGGAATTGTGAGTGACCTGTTTTTTGAACTAATAGCAGACAGTTCTTCCTTTGTTAATCCAAACTATTGATTATGTTGATTTAATACAGGTTAGGCCCTATTTTGTCGAGCTACTGGTTGCTGCCCTTGAAGTTATTTCCTCCTGTGCTTGCTTGGGAGACATGGGTTGCCCTAAATGCATTCAGGTCTGCATCGAAAAGAAACACCATGGACTCTCTCTTCCTGTTACCTTTATGTTCGCAGAAGTAGGTATTAATCGATGTTCTTGATTGATGCAGTGTCTAGCTTGTCATGAATCTAACGAAGATCTCCATAAAGATGCCGCTATTATTATCATCAAGGTTCTAATTTAGCCGTATCCAAATTTGTCACTCAAACCTCTTATATCAGGTTTTTTACAGAATTGTTATTTTCCTTCAGGGAGTTTTGGATGCAGAAAAATCTCATTGCCGGGACATTGAGAACTTCATGCATGCAAGAGAATCACAAGCTGAATCAAGAAATCAAGCTGTGGTATGACATACATAAGTCAGATGATGCACCAAGGGCCAGTTCCACATCGATCTGCTGAATGTTTTGTAATGTAAATTTTATTGAACGTTCTTTTAATGAAGTAACGTAATCATATAAATCCTCTGTGTGTCGTTGTACATCGGTTGGGCGAATCCGTAGATCACATTCTCAGGGACTGCTGCTTCATTACCGGGACATTGAGAACTTCATGCATGCAAGAGAATTACAAGCTGAATCAAGAAATCAAGCTGTGGAATGACATACATAAATCAGATGATGCACCAAGGGCCAGTTCCATATCGGTCTGCTGAATGTTTTGTAATGTAAGTTTTATTGAACGTTCTTTTAATGAAGTAACGTAATCATATAAATCCTCTGTGTGCTGTTGTACATCGGTTGGGCGAATCCGTAGATCACATTCTCAGGGACTGCTGCTTACTTGTACGAGATTTTCAGGGTAACATAAAGACTGGATTCAGTTCTATTGTTCTTCAACAAGCATAATGAATATTGAAAATTTTTGGGGCATCATCTTTCTCATTGCCATTTGGACTCCTTGGACAAACAGAAACTCCGTCATCTTCTCCCTAAAATCTCATGGAGATCTGGTAACTTTTCATTCCAAAGTTAGGAAGAAGCGGATAGCAGAACGAAGGAAAGGTGATTTCAAGGAAAGGTGTTTCAGGGAATCTTTCTTTGTTATTCTATTTTATGCTAGAAAGGCGTTTTTAACAAACTCTATGAGTATATTACAGCGTGGCTTTAACAAAATTATCTAACTCCAGAATACAATGCTCATGAGAAGTTGTAACTGCAAACACGACACTTCCTCACGAGGACACAACCCATAGATGAATATAGAAAATGAAATAACAAAGGATCTTAATATTCTTTCTCATATATCAAAATTCTTGTGTAATCTTAGTTTATGAAGCAAATAATTTGTAAAGAACGACACAATCATCTATATATATCTATAGAGCGTGACCCGCACAATACGAGGAAATAAAAGTAATTTTAATTTCAAAATTAAATTAACACATGCGAAATATTATCAAACGATACATATATTAACCTTGTCAAAATTATGATTTTAAAAAGTTAATAGAAAAGAATGATATATTATTGTCGTTGAGAGGAAACATGTTAAAGAGAGGATAAAGAGAATCCTGGAAGGAGTTGAGAGTTAGTTATAAAAAAAAGTTGAAATTACATATAATTACCCCTTAACTTTCATTCATTTAGTGTTTGTCAATTAATCTTATTATTTTTTTATGGGTAATTTTGGAAAAGGAAAGTTAGGCAAACTAAGTGCCTTCTCCAATTTGTAGTAAAAGATTACTAATATAATAATAAAATGAGTTTATAACCTAAAAAATCACGTACTATTGACAAATTCCCTAATCTAGCACGTACTTTAAAAATTTTCTAAAAAAGCACAACGTTTCAAAATTGTTTCACATCTAGCATGCTGTTACCTTTCCGTCCATCCTTTGCCGTTAATTGCTTACGCGGTCGTTAATTTTGACTAGGTAGCCATTAATTGCCACGTGTAATCATTGGCAGGTTTTTTCCCCTTCAATTCTTCCTCTTTTTTTCCTCCTCCCCTACTCTTCCTTTCCGATTGACCACCACCGCCAGTAGCTCACACACAAGCTCCGGTGGTGGCAGCCCGACCTCGAGCTTCTTCTCTATGGCTCAGCCTCGTTCTCCAGAGCTCTTGGTTCTCCCGTCGACTTCCTCCATCCTGACGAGCTAAATCCTGCTTTCTCGATTATCTATTTTCTCCCTCTGTCAACCTATGTCTCTTTGCTTGCTTCAGAGTGACTCCCGCGCTTCACCTTCTTGTTGGAAGGTTATCGACAGCTCCTACACATCACCTACCCATCTTCGCTCCTTATGTTGAAGCCTCCATCGCCATCACCATCACCATCTCCATCTCTTCATTATCTCCATCATACTCTCTTCCATCACCATGCTTCCATCTCCATCACTCTCTGCCCTTGCTTCTATCTCCTTCACTCTCTTTCTATCGACTCCCTTTTACAACACACTCAGACATGCACACATGCCCTCTTCACCTCCATCACTCCTTGTCTTCTTCGATCACCATCCATCTCCATCACCCCGTTTATCTCTTCTCCACAACACACACACAGACACCTCCTCTTCTTCTCCCTTCCTCTTGGCTCCGACATCACCACAGCCTTCCCCCATTTCTCGGCCATGTCCACGTCCTCAATCATTACCTTCCCTCCCGACTTCTCCTTCCTCTATCTCTCTTAACACCCACAGATCGTTCCTTCCTCCAAAACCTTCTCCATCCCCTCCACAACCTTCCATATTTCATCCACATCCTCCTACATATGTTTCCTTACATCACCACCACTCCACCAACTTCCTCTTTCCTCTATCATCCTTTCAGCCGTTTCATTCCCTCCTCACAGCCTTCCTCAGCTCACGACCTCCACCTCAGCCTCCTCCAGGGTCCACGAGCTTCAGCTCTGCTCCCTGCTGGTGTGCTGCTGTACTGCTTACCGTAGCTCCTTCTCGAGCTCCCTGAGTTCCATTGCTGCTACCCAACTCGTTCCCTTATGAGTTGTCGCTACTCCTCGTGCCCTGATGAAACCCAGCCTCCCTTGTCCTCCGACTCAAGAATAGAAATTCATCGACGAGGAAGAACACGGAAGAGGAAGAAGAATAGTGGAAGAGGAAGAGAAAAAGAAAAATGGCCCCGCCACTAGGTTTTTCATGGCCATACACATGGCAAGTCAAATGGGAGTGTTACATGTGGCAATTAATGGCCACCTAGTTAAAATTAGCAATTGACGGCGAATGATGGACGGAAGGTGACGGCGTGCTAGATGTGGGACAATTTTGAAACGATTGTGCTTTTTTAGAAAATTTTTAAAGTACGTACTAGATTAGAGAATTTATTAATAGTGTGTGCATTTTTAGATTATAAACCCTAATAAAATTCCTGAAGTTGTAATCGTTGTGTGAATAATCCTAACTTATTCGTCCAAAAAAGTACAAATTGCACAACTGGTCCCCGCAAGAAATTCGCATAAATTTCAAAAAAGCCCCCTTCCCTTCCCCCCGCGATCAGGTTCCTTCCGCTCTCCACCACTTATCACATCTCCTTCTACTGCCCTTCCCCACCCAACCGCTTCTCCAAAACCTCCCCCATCCCGTTTCGAATCAGACCTTTCTTCCGCCTCCGCTTCCGGCTGGCCGCTGCTATCCATCCCCTCCCACCTCCCTCCGATGGACAGTCGTAATCTTTTCGTAATATTATTTTACCCTGCCATGAACCTGTAGGAGAGGGATGAATGTTGAAATGCGGATAAATGGGTTCTATGACCACTCAAAGTCAAGTCCTACCATTGATTACTGATGAAACTGCTTCTCTAAGCTGGTCCATTTACGAAAAAATGCAGCTTTACCTGAAAAATGCCAAAATTCTTTTTGAGACTGCGAAATAATACAGTAACATTGTACGGATCTTTCAAAGTATGACTCTTTAAGCTGTTTAGTTTCATCTGCAGTTTCGGGCCATAAATCTGTGGTTTCTCATTTTAAGACTTTTGTTGTCGGAGCAGAGGATATACTTTTGGTATGAATAGCAGCGCTATATCACGTAAAATATCACGTAATTCTCATCCACTGGATGGTAATTTGCAGGGGTAAAATTCTTAAATATGTCCAATAACGAAAAGCAAAGATACTTATTATGTTACGGTTGTTTGAAACAATCGTTAAATGACTAATTCATCATTAGTTTAGGAACCTTAAACATATTTCAGGTGGTAGAATTCTATTATGATTAATGCTTTATTTCAGGTTAATGCTCAATTTCCTACACTTTCGCAAGAACTAGGACCACCGTTGATGAGATGGGACTGCAATTTCTGAGAAGATCTTACAGTCTTCCTAATTAGGGGTGTTCTTCTTGCTGGATAATGATATTGAGAAATGAGTGACATGTTAGATCATTCTCTCAGCCTCTTCCTCTGTCCTTTCCCTGTCATCCCTAGAATTGGAGGATTCTCTTGATCGAATTCTCTTGAGGTCGTATAATTGTGTTATTGATTAATCATGAAGTCAATTGTTTTGGTAAAGCTCTCTTCTACATATTTTACATGAAAACTGCATAACTTAATTTCCTTGGCAGTCATCAACGACAAGCTATAGTGTCGGAATATAATATCGCCAAATTATAATATGTGAAACTTAAAACCATGTAAAGAACACTAAGCATATTTTAGACATTTTTCCATGGTATAAGTAAATTATCAAGGGAAGTTGAAATCTTTACAATTTCAATGCTACTTCATCTGCCCCGACAGTCTTATTTCAAGAATCGGGAGGAACACTTTAGCCTCTGCAATCCAATCCAATAAATGGGAGTGCCGAGTGGCCTCAGAGGCTTGTAGGGAGTCTTCGATCAGCTTAGTCGTTGAGGTGAGCTCCAGATCAGCCTCATGGACGTTTCTACAAGTGCGGACTGATTTCTTCTTCTTCTTCTTTTTTTTTTTTTTTTGCCCTCTTCATTTCTTTCTTCATTTTGGTGATTAATTGGAGGTGGGGATATCGATGCCTTTTCTCTTCGAACTTATGGATTGAGTGACTGAGGATGAGGAGGAGGACGGTGTTAAGGAGAGGAGACATGTCAGTTCTTAAATTCAAAAGACTGCCGATGTTCTATTATACCGATAAATTTTACTTTTTTATAAGTGCGAGCGCGACATAGGTTATTCTGCGGTAATTATTTGATATAATCTTATATCGACTCTTAAATTCATTTACGAATATATTGTTTTTGGGAGAATCATCAAGATAGTTTTAAAAGTTTTGCATTTTTTTACTTTGAGTCCTATAAGTTTAACTTTGCAAAAAATAATCCTAAATCATTTAGAAAAGTGATTGTGTTGGTCCATTACATAACCGACAGTCACGAAGTCACTAATATGGACTTAATGCCATTCAATTCGTCCGAGCTGGCAACAAATTGTCCACGTATCAATTTTTTATTGGAAAAAATTAAAAATCACAGAATATTAAACTAGAAAATAAAAAAAATTAAAAACAGAAAGAAAATTCCAGCCCTCGTCGGGCTGGGTGGTTGCCTGTGGTAGGGGCCTCGCCGGTGACCCCCAATCCTTGGGATGAAGTGGTCGGCAGTCAATTCAGCTCCAGTGACAGTCAATTTAGCTCAGCAATTACTGAATCGAAGACAGAGAGATAGGAGAAATGGAAGATCATAATGCGAATCGAGCCCACAACCCAAATTAATCCGCAGATTGATGGATCAAAACCGATTGATCCCGAAGGAGTGAAATCGACTCTCTCTCTCTCTCTTTTCCCCGTCTCTCTATGTCTGCTCTCTGCTATCCCAATCAGCGTAACGCTGTTGGAAAGCGACGAGAATGGAGATATTTATATATGTATACACACACACACACACACATATATATATATATGTATATAACGAAAATGGATTAATTAGTGCAAACTAAAAGGAAAATGTGATGATAATTGTTTAATGGTGGATGGAAGAAAGGGAGAGATGTGGACTTTCTCTCACTGGAAGACTGCTAAGATCGAATTCCTTAGCTTGTTCTTCAAATAGTCGATTTCCTAGTTTTTTATGTTGATTTGCTCGATAGATGACGATTTTGTCTCAGTATTCTTCTCTCCATAGCATGCATTAGACTGTTTGCTTGAAAAAACCCCTTATGCAGGAAGTCAGCTCGATTCAAACAAGAAGGCCGTGACCCTCATCCCGAGGGTGGGGATCGCCGGCGAGGCCTCCACCCAGTCCGACCAGGATTGGGGCTTCCTTTCTTTTTTTATTTGTTTTTTTGTAATTGTTGTTTTCTTTTCTTGTTTAATATTCTGTGATTTTTAATTTTTTTTCCAATAAAAAATTGGCATGTGGACAATTTGTAGCCATCTTGGATGAATTTAACGGTGTTAAGTCCAGATCATCGACTCCGTGACAACTGGTTACGGAATGGACTAAATTAGTCACTTTTCGAAATAATTTAGGATTGCTTTTTGTAAAATTAAACTTATAGGACTTAAAAGTAAAAATATGCAAAACTTTTAGGACGATCTTGATCGTTCTCCCTATCGTATTTCCTTAGATTCTTATAGATGTAATTATTTTTATTTTATGTGCATTTCGACTAGTTACCATTTCCTTTGATTAAATTCAATCTAAATGGACTTTTATTTGCTTTGTATTTCGTAAATAAATTGTCTATTTTACCTTGTTTTCAGTATTAACAATTCTCATCCCTTCCATGATATTACTCATTGCCAATAAATAAAAAAATATATAACAAATAATAGAGTGTATTATTTTTATTATAACAAATAAAAGAGTTCGTTTGAGAGTGCGGTCGTAGGTTTCATAATTGCTTTTCCTTATAATTTTAAGCAAATTTGGTGTTAGTGAGAGTTTTTGAAACCACGGTTTGGGCCGAAATTGCGGTTGCAAACGTGATTTTCTCAAGCATGTTAATAGGTGCTTATGATATCTGTTTTTGCTTATTTTGTTTAAAATTGTCTTTCTTACTTTCAACAGTTTTTAAATTAGTTTGTTCCTAAAATTTAACTTATTCTGAAATCTACACTTATTTTTTAGCAATATTGTTTCAATACTTCTCCATCAGTAACAACACTCCCAAATCAAGCCTAAAAATGACTTGTGAAATAATTCAGCTAACGATGGTTGGAAATGATGGGGTAGGCAAGTTGATTTTGATTGATGAAAAAGGATGCTTAGATATTTGGTGAGAAGAAGTGCTTTTGACTTTTGAGCAAATCAATAACCTCATTAGAAATTTGATTTCTGTCTATTGACAGTGGTTCAGTTTTTGTCTGATTTGTTGTATATGGATATGGCAAATGAAGATCACAATCCAAAAGAATTTTCTCTTTTTCTCATCGTTTATGTCCATGGACACATTCTCTCAGTTAATCAGCTGTTAGTTCTGTGGCCTCTGAATTATTGCAGCCAAACGATTCATTGCAGGTTTCCATAAAACTCGGGTTGTTAATTGTTATCACGTGCTATGTTATCTCAATAGGTCCTTTTTTTCCTTACTTGTGTGACATGGTGAGGGGGGACTCATTTGTAGGTAGTCATGTTATGGAGATTGTTTAGTAAGATGCTAAGTGTGATTTGTAGGACGTGTGATGTTCTTTATGTAGTGCGCAACCACCCTATTGAATATGTTCATGATACCCCACAACTAGTGGAACCCTATATATCTTTTCGTGTGATTTAATATCAGTTCAAACGCATTTGGAAAAACGGGAATATTGCTGCTATCTATGTGCGTGTCGACTGAAATTGTTTTGAATATTATTGCATTTCACTATATTTTCTATGTCGTGGTCTAATAAGCTTGGAAAATGAAGTTTCTTGCCTTCGGGATAGCTTTGCGAAGATTCCTGTATAATTGTTAATTGATGCCTGTTCAATTGATGGTTTCTAATAGATGAAGCGGGAATTCTAGAAGCAGGTAGAATCGCCCATGAGAATGTTTCGGACCCTCTAGTTGGTGGGCAGGTAGAATCACCTTTGAAATTCTAGAAGAAAATTACGAAGTACATTTTTTCCAGCCTATTTGACACCCTTCTTTTTTATTTGGTTGATCAGAGTTTTCTCATGAAATAAATAATGAGCTTTTGAGCTGACCAAATCAAGGTAGTAAGCAGAATTCAAGTTTTGCCAAGATTGGCCTCTATGTTGCATATAAAGGGTGCAAATCAAGTACTTCAATTTGCTATCATGCCTTTTCTGAGGATAATTCTATGTTTTTTTATTACTGTAAAAAATTCAGCAAGATCGAATTTTTTTAACTGCGTACCATTTTTTCCTTTCCTGAGCATACATTCCCAGCTAAGGAACAAATGGTTGAGGCAGAGACATCTCAGAA
Organism: Punica granatum; assembly: GCF_007655135.1. Classification (NCBI taxonomy): domain Eukaryota; kingdom Viridiplantae; phylum Streptophyta; class Magnoliopsida; order Myrtales; family Lythraceae; genus Punica; species Punica granatum. The sequence continues at coordinate 40,867,297 of NC_045127.1, read as the reverse complement.
ACCGGAGAAATCAAGAAAGAGGATTCCCCTTCGAGGCATATCAGAATAACAGGTTCGCCTTCGCTTTGAAGTATTCTCCACAGTCCACACATTTCTGACGTTGTTTAATATGTCTCATTTTTAGGCATCTTTATTCGATTTGATTGTTCATCTTTGTGGTGCTTGAACAAATTTTGCAAGCTTCTTGGATTTTTGATGATTCTAATGAGGATGGATGATTCCGGTGAGGAAGATTTGACAACTGATGATGGCAATGATGGTGACAATGAGGATGATGCTGGTATGGTGTTCGATGAAGGGGAAAGTGGTCCTATTTTGCAAGAGGGTGCGGAAGAGTATGAGGATGAACATCAGGCTTTTCTTAAACTTGCAGGATTAATGGAGAAACTGACACTGATTCTGTTATAGTGGTTGGCACACTAACTTCATCTTCATGTACTTCTAATATCAGGTTTGATGTGTACAGAGGCCGCTTTGTGTAAGAGTTCTTCTCTGGTTAATAAAAATGAGCTGCCATGAAACTTTCCTGCTTTCTTCGGATCATTATTAAGACTTTTCCAAATATAAGATAATTTACATTTCATATAGGATGATGAGAACCTGACAAGAGAATAAATAAAAGGAGGAAATCCAGAAAATGAAAGCCCTTGCTAAAGACAATAATTTCTCGAGTGATTTAACGTAGTGCATAATCTGCTGCTGCTTTAGTTAAATCGGACTGTGATATTGTTGTTTTTCTTAGTTTGATTTTGTTGTATGTGGTAAATCAACTATATAACAAACATAACGTAGTATGCATTTGCAACTCAGGTGTTGTCCCATTAGTAAATTAAAAAATATATATGACACTTCACGATAAATAGTATGAAAATAAGGGGAATGACATTCCCTTTCTTTTTGAAGGGATGTTTATTCCATTAAAATGAAAAAAAAATGATGATGAGGGAATGTCCTTTTCCAACTAGCACAAGTAACACTATATGAGAAAGTAAAGTGAAATGAAGAAATAAACATTCCATTCCATTCTTTTTCCGCCTACCAAATAAGACCTTAGAATTTATATTTCATTATATTAGGCCAACGGGACCTCTCTTCTAACAAAAAAAAAATCTTTCTTGGGAAGACATTGATTAAATTTTTTTCATTTTTATTTTGCAAATTATCAAGTTAAATTTGTATGATAAAACTTTTGGACTAGATCAACCTTTGTTGTAATTTATTATAGTTGTATCGTTGAGTTATATTGCTTGGTTTTAATCTTCACCGAAATTGGCTAGTTTTTTCAAATTCAATTTTTCAGCTGCGTTTAATATTAAGTGCATTCAGTTTCGTACATTCAATTACATACTGTAATTTCTTTTTCTTTTTTTTTTCCTTTCCACCATTTAACAGTATTTGTTTACTAATTTTTAAGAAAAGGTTATTTGTACTTTTTTTTTAGTAATACAGGGCCGAAGGTTTGAAAATTATATAAGCCAGCGATTAATATGCATTTGAAGAAAGAAAATCTTATACATAAACAAAAAGAATCTTATAGGACAATAATCATCTTAAAATAGATTTTCATACTAGTCAACTTATCTTTTTTTCCTGTAGATTAATACTTTTTCAGTAGATAAAATTGTAGGAGACATTGGTTTCACAATTCCGAGAAATCGAGTATTAAATGTTACTCCCCTCCCAACAAGTGCATTTCTTGAGACTCAAACTTGTATTTTACTCCTTATAGAAGGGTTGGAACTGCTTTTACTGTTCAACCAACATTTTATTGGTTACTCATCAACTTATCTTGAACAACATCATGCTCTTATTATATTGCCTATAAACTAAACTATACAAATAGAATTTTGAATTTTATTCTCGAATATTCAATATGTAGAAAAATATTGTCCCATAGAAATGAGCCAAATAACCTTATAGCTACTAAAGAAATCACTTCTATGGGAAAATGAATAGAGAAAAGATGAAACAAAAGGTACTTGAGTTGTGTGAAATTTCACCGTGTCTATAAGCGATTGAGCCTCATCTCCAACCCAAAAGCTCGAGTTTTGACATTTCACATACGCTTGCCACCTGGACTTGAAGAACCCACTCTCAAGAATTGATTATGAGCCGGGCATTTATAAAGATACAATTAAAAAGACCACAAGCTCCACACTCAGGCCAACACTGGCGTACTTTGGCCGTCCTCGACAAAGAGACAATTAAAGAGACTTGGCATGGCGTAAGCCCACACAGGCACGCGAAAATCTAACCCACATTAATACCATGTAAAATTTCACTGCACCTATAAGCGATCAGACCTCATCTCTAATCCGAAAACTTGAGTTAGTAGATTGTGAAAAGCAATCTCTTATAAATCCATAGATACTTTTCTATTAATCTATCTTTCCATGTGGGATTAACTCTCACCAAGTTAATTGCTATTGTCTTTGATGTCCTTCAACTCATATAAAGAACTCCTAATAGTAGCAATCAAGCAAATATTAAAAAGAAGGAAAAGAGAAAAATCAATAGTAAAATATGTAAATAAGATATATTTTGAAGGGGAGGAGAGAGAGAGAGAGAGAGAGAGAGAGAGAGAGAGGTAAGGGTTAGAAGAAGAAGATAACACTGCCATGCATGCATGAGAGGGGAAGATAAACTCTTCCTCGTTTTGGTCTGAGCGAGGATGAGTAAGTGGCCTGTAAGTAGAGGGTGTTTATCAAACTAAGAGAAAAATCTAGATAGCATAATTAATTAAAAAAGTTCACATCTCATTTACCGATATCAACTTTTAATCTTCCAAGGATTTTATATGTATATACATGTATATAAAAATATAGCAAGTAGCTCTAAGATATCGCAGAATTATTTACAGTAACCAAACTATAATTACAATCTTGAATCTTTTGGCACAGCGATAAATAATCAAGACGTACACTGAATGAAAATCGTGTGTATGTCAAATAATGCACTCGTCCAAGAAGAAAAGGTGTTGTCAAAGAGAGAGAGAGAGAGAGAGAGAGGACGATCGGGTGGGGGAGAAGGTTGCTAAAGAGAGAGAAAGTGGAGAATGAGATAGAGATGGTGGATTACTTTTTGAAATTTTACAAAAGTTTAAGTCGTTTTGAAATTTGTAAAAAGTTTGAAATCAAATTAAATCATAATTCTACTTCTTTATCAAATGCACTATAATTTTTAAAATCAAATATAAAAACTAATTTATTTATAAGTGGGAACGTATGACAGTGTATTACGCCACTTTTCTCTTAACCCCAATTTCTTTTTTGGATCCCAATATTATTATATAATATTACTCATAAAAAAAATTATTATATAATATTGGCGCACTTCATGAATGCAGATGTTGTGTGGAACCAATAATTAATTAAATCTCTCATGTGAAAAACGTTTTGCACCCACACCAACTGATAATGTACGATGATATAAATTTGGGAAATAAGCACCCACACCATACCTCATATTTAATCAACTAGCTGGATATAAATATATATAATAGTCCAAGAAGGTCCGTACATTAGTTTTGGTAGGTTGGAATTTATTTTTGGTCAGGCCTCCGTTCAATCGTTTCATTTTTCACGAGTAACTTCTTGGCTATTCTAAACACTTCTCATGAATTGTGTGGGATTATAATGCTGCTGTTCTCATAGTGTAAATATTCCGGCAAAGATGAGGGAATTGTATGAATAGGCTAATGTTACATTAAGTACAATAAAATTTGTTTATATGAGGATAGTTGAGGGATGGGTCTTTCAAGAAGTTATGCATACAAAAGATTGATGTTCACACGTAGGAAAATACTTCCTTTTCTTCTTCTTTTTTATGAAAAAAATGAAAATATTGTTTTAAGAGATGTGAATTTTGCAATAATTGAAACTGATATTCAGAAATCATATTGTTTCGGGATTAATATTTGATAAATAGCAACCATTCAAGATCTTAGCTCGAGTGCTCCAACCTAGATCATGGCATAAAAATATTTATTAGTGGTACTACGTAGTTATCATTTTATTATATTTTATTACACTTTTCCTTTTATCCCTGATTTTGGAAAAAAAAAATATGTATTTTATATGTATTATTATCTATTTATTTACCACTAAATTGGAGAAAGCCTACTTTGGTTTTCTATTTTTGTCCATACTCCAATAACAATTGTATTAATTACCCTACAAGAAAAAAGATGACGCACTCCACTTTTTTTTTTTCCCCCAAATATCACTTTGATATTTTGATGTCTTTTTCCTCAACAGTAATTGAGGAGAATACAGTCAATAAGGTCGTGAGAGGAAAGCTCACTGAATTGATCCTCCAAATCAAACCACAAGACAAAATGAAAACAAGGTGTAAAAACACCCAATAACTATGCAGTCTAATAGATAATAGTAATTCATTGAATGTAACTCAAATTTAAGTGCGAGATATTGTGGAGTCAGACGAATTGCATTTCATATGGGTGGACTTTATTAGTGGTAAAGAGATTCAAAAATGCAATCTAATCAAAGCTTGAGTAAAGCATTAATATCGGTCAAAATGCTCACAATATTTTGTGATCTCTCCGGAAAAATGTGATTGGAATTTCAATATTTTTCGACGTAAACCCTGATATCCGAAAAGTCCAATCAGGCCCCGATTAATCTAATCGAGTTGGTTCGGCTCACTAAGGGGTAAAACTCTCCAAGTACAGATTGTTTACTTTCACAAAAACTCGAATCCGAAATCTTACTTAAACGGAACAATAGCTGACTTGGTTGAAAAATCTGAGCAATAGCTGAGTTTGAGCTCTGGTTTCAAAAGTACATATCATAGATTTGTTGGGCTGAATCCTAAGGCTTAATCCTCCTTTGAGAATTTGGTCCCTTTTTTTTTTTTTCTGTACTTGTTCAGTGAAACCTCAGAAAGATCTCCCTTGCAGCGAGTATTTATTGCTTGTACATTAGAATAAGATAATTATTCTTCTCATTTCATTTCATCGAGGTACACAAGAAAAGCACAGGGCAGACAATATCCTTAAAATAAAATTCTATTTTATAATAATACATTAAATACAGTGCTTCGCCAGACTCCACCAATCAACACGCCGGCAGATCTCGTCCGTCCGCTACTGCCGATCTATAAATATCAACGGCCGGGGAAGTCATATCGCCGAAGGGTTCCATCAGCGTTCGGCGTCCCAACGGCTGACGGGCTTCTTCTCTGATTTTCTTCTTCCCCAAGAGGAGGGAGAAGACCCGGAGGGAGCTTCTTACTTGGCTTCTGGGGTCTTTGTGATTTTGGCTGTCATCCCAAAATCGATGAGATTCAGAGGCATCGAGGTCCGAGGATGAGGAGGTGGGTTGACGGAATTAGGGCTTGATTGAGGAGAGACGAAGACGGTCAGTTTGTTTGTCAGTCAGTCAGTGGAGCTCGGAGAAGCTATGGAAGCTTATAAGAGATGGGTAAGAAGGAACAAGGACTATGTCCACTCTCTGGAGTCTCTCGCCAACGTAAGACATGCTCTATCTCAAGCTCCCCGACATTGGCATCTTCCTCGTACCAGTTCTTGCTTGTCATGGTTGATGTGTTGTGCAATAGAGTAATTGCGCTGAGGCACGGCAAGAACTGTCGCTTGATGACTTCAGACTTGTAATCGGTGAAAATTGGATGACTTGTCCATGCCCGCCTGTTTATCTTTGGTAGGATAAGGTTGCTGAGAGCGTTAACTGTTCGATAGATGTTTTTGCCATACGTTGAAATGACTGGTTGAGAAAATCTATCTTCCCGAGGCGACGGTTGTCAAGTCTTCAGGCATGAAAATGGTGGTCATCAGCTTGTTTACGTTCAGTTATATGTTCGTCGGCACCTCGGAGCACTACTTTTGTGATACAAATGTCTCTTGTGACCGTCTTTTATAGGCAATGGCAACATATTAGCTTTTCTCAGTTGCTTGATTGTCTGAACAATATTTGTGTGGATTATCAATGCAAGAGTAGAACCTGAGATCCTTTATAATCGAGATGATTATGAGCTTGGACCCATTACTGGATGACTTTTGAAATGATACTCATATGATTTGCTGTTTGTGCAGGGTTTAACATGGTGTCTCCCTGAGCGATTTTCTGCCTCAGAACTTGGAGCAGAAGCAGGTTTTGTGAATATTCGGTAACACTTAATCTACTTTTCATCATAGGTTCTCAAAGGAATGATTTTGTCACGTCATGAGCTCCTGTTTGGTTTTTTACCTCTTTTTCTTTTGCTTCCCAAGATAAAAGTTTGTGTTCAAATAGTAATCAAAACCATCTACTCTGATTCCCTTGTCGTGCTGACACTCTTCGGGTGCACATTTAATCTAGTGAGAGGCATTTGGGTTTATTTCCGAGGGTTGTTTTGTTTCTTGGTGTGAAATATTTGAATTTCCTGCAGTGACCGCTATTTTGGGTGTGATCACTGCCATAAACGAGCATATAATCGAAACAACTCCAGCTCCTACACATGAAGACCCCCCTGAACCTTCTTCATTCCCGTATGGACTCTGCATATCAACAGTGAAAGACTTGGAAACTCTAATTGAAGTTGCAGCTGAACATTTCTATGGTGAAGCCAAGAAGTGGAATTTTGTTGCTGCGACTGAGGGCATTAAGTAAGCAAGTTAGCTCTCTATCTTTGCTTTATTTTCTTCTTACATATTTAGCTATATTTTTGTTTTTCATGTCCTCACTTACATATTTGTCTTTTGGCTTTTATGTTTATGGGTTTTCAGAGTCTTAATTAGGCTAGCCTTGTTCCGGAATAGTGGATATAGGATGGTTTTGCATGGAGGGGAGACACCCAACACTGATAAGGAGTTGGATCCTTCCAGTTCTCCCTATGGAGATGGGAACTTTACGAAATACGCAACACAAATGCCAGCTCACTTCAGTAACAATTTCGCACAAAACAGGGCACTGTCCGCATTAAGTAGGTTCGGTGAAAATGCGAGGATGGTCTCAGAACCCATGTGGCTCCAGAGGATGCAGCATCAGCAGTCAATTGTGCAACCTCCTTGTAATTTTTGCATATAAACTTACTGATTTAATCACCATCTTCTGCTCTAATTATAGGATCAAAAGTTATTGACTAGATTGCTAAACCTTGCTACTGTATTGCAGCTCCGGTGGTTGAGAAACCAACAATTTCATCCATTTTGTCCGAGAGAGGTTTTCGTGGAGCGTTGTTTCTCATAGGAGAGATGCTCTTTATAACGAGGCCATTAATATACGTCTTACTTATCAGAAAGTATGGGACGCGATCATGGGCCCCTTGGTTTCTTTCACTTGCGGTGGACCTTCTCGGGGTCGGAATCTTTCCGCCATTTTCGTTTTCCGCCAGTGTTCAAGGAAACAAACGGTATCTTCCTTCTACTTCCGAAAAGGAAGAGGTTAGATTCTTGTAAAAGTTACTTCTAGGTTTTCTCAAGTTTATTAGACGGTACCTTCTTTAAGGGCCTTGGCTGGTTTGTTCAGATGAAGAGAAGAAAGCTGCTGTGGGCTCTGTACCTCATGAGAGATCCATTTTTCAGCAAGTATACAAGGTAGTATTTTCAACCCCAAAATGAGAAGATTCTACTTTTCAGGCTTGATCCATCAGGAACATTGATTGTCATAAGACCCGTAGCAAAGTAAACATAATGTAATTGAATATCCTTAGAGATGCACGTCTTAATGCTTTGCAAAGTGAAAACAGTGCTCATGATAAAACACTATTTCTTGATGAGCCAGGAAAAGACTAGAAAGCACCGAGAAACTACTGGAACCTGTTCCGATTGTAGGAATGCTTACGGGTATATTCTATATGCTCATTTTCCCTTCATCTTCGTCTAGATGTAAAAATCACTTTTGTGTATCTCATGCTTCGGTTTCTATCTTACATTGCAGAGAAAATAATCGAGCTCATCCTTGGAGCTCAGATGAGGTACACGTACATGTCAGGTTCATAAGTGGTTTTAGCCTCTTGAGTTTTCAGGAATCGCTCTGCCTAGTGTAAGAAAGATGTTCCCTTTTGTCGGGATCTTCAAACAATTCTTTTGTTTCAAAAGAGAAGTTTTAGATGGCGTCTTCCTTCAGGCAAGTGTTTGTTACTATATTGTTAATTTATAGGGCTGCTCAATAAAATGCTTTGATTGGAATTATTAGTTCATGAAAGCTTTGTATCCTGTGATCATGACTCTTAAAGATATTGCATAATCATGATGGTCACTGTTCGGACTGTCATATAAATAAGTTTTGCCTTTGATTCCAATTTGTTGATTCGTCTCGAGGATATGATGAGCAAATGGAACTTAGTGATAGAGAGGTAATTATGTAGTTGGATTGCAGTGGCCATCCATGCTGCTAGCCAGATCTGAGCTTGTATTAGCATATTGCTCGAGTCTAAACCTAGTGCCATGTCGGGAAGTAGATTGCAGTGCGGTTTGTCCGGAGCTCGATGACTCATTTAAATGTACTAGGAAGTATCCTGGTACCCGTATGCTTATCAAATCAGCTATGGTTTGTTTATGGGAGAAATGGAGTGGCCGACTTGCTGCTATTCAACTGTGAAGTATGAGAGGGTATACTTGGGTACTGAAGAAGTAAAGTTGAATGTTGTTGGATGAAATCACTCATATTGTCGTAGTTACGGTCTTGCGACATATGTTCTGATCCCTCCAAATCCGTCCATCTAAATAAAGCCTTTAGAAAGAGCATCAAATTAGAGTGGATCACTGCATTTCCGTCTGGGTATAAATTTTGCATGTTTCTCGTGCTAAAGAATCGTTTTTAGTCGATTCATCGCTTTGACTGAACAGGTGGCGCATATGAACGCTCAGGAAACTAACAAGTAGTTGAGGAATCAATAAAAAAGTGTTTACCAAGGAGTTGAGGAATCAATAGAAACGTTTTTAATAAGCTTAGTACGATTATATTTGTTTGGATTTAATTTTAAGTGCTGAAAATTAAATGATGAAATTTTAAGCATTTAATCAAATAAGTGCCTGATTGATTTAGTAAAAATTGTTTGATAAAGTTAAAGTTTTGAAAGTCTAGAGTTTTTGATGCAGTACGCACTTGTCAGCCCACTATTTTTTTTCTTTTCACTTTTGACCCCTATCTTTACTATTATTTTATTTGTATCATCTCTCAAAATAATAAAAATTTAAGATTTAAAAAAAAAAAGAAAAAAAGGGAGACCAGATCGAGATCTGGGGAAGGGGGTGGTGGTAGCTGTCGATTCTTGCCACCATCGCCCTAATCGTCGCCAACGACCCCTACTCGGTAGTGGCGGCTGAGATCGGGGCCAACACTGTCGACATCTTGCCCTTCACTGGGAGGATGATACGGCAGAAGAGGTGGCAAATCGGTATCTCAAGAAAAATAGGTTTTGACGACCATGTTTTGAGGAAAACGGTCTCCGGAATAAAACTCACAGCCTTTGCCTATGAAAAGATGAAATTTTGGCCGAATTCCATCGTTTATGGCCTCAAACGGGCATTTTTATGTTATTTGAGTGTTTTTACAATTTTAGAAAAGTTTATTTCTTTTTGTGCAATTTAGGTTTTTTAAACCCTATTTAAGCTTTGTAAGCCCTAGGGTTAAGGGAGTTGTCTTTTGATCAGTAAATAAAAATCAGAGCTTTCGTGCTCTTTACCCAATCTCGGAGTCGATTCGAGTTTGATGCCTATTTCCTGATATTCGTAGAATCAACAAGTGGTAGAAGGTCGTAGTTCCGGTATTCATGCGCAAATCAACGGGTCTGTGACAGGTTCTTGGTGTGTACGCTGCGTCAGTTGGTATTAGAGTTGCGTTCGTTCTTGGATCAACGATGTCGCCTCGAAGAGCAGTTAATCAACGTCGTGCTGCAGAGGAGGACGAGTTGGATCGGAGGATCGATCAGGCCATGAATACCCGACTGGGGGTCGAGTTGGAGCGTAGGTTGGACATGTTTGTGGATCGCCTAATCGAGCGGATGGGGGCGCTGATGGAGACCCGACAGGAGGTCGACTCGAAGCGCGGCCGAGTCCCTAATTCGATTGTGAAATTGGAGGAAGTCGAGTATGATTCATATTCTGAAGGGGACGAGAATATATTTATCGAAGATAATCCGTCTAATGACGCATTTTTTTTAGCGAGAGGAGATTGAGACCCGAGTTCGACGAGGATGATGAGGGAGATGACGAGGGTTATGACGAGAACTGAAAATTCGATAAATTTGAGGGGAATGATGTGGGTGTTTTTGCTTCTGTGAAGTATGATGAGGACGACCGGGAGGTTAAAGCGGTCTGGGAGGCCATCAACAAGAGGATGGACTCGCAAAGAAAAGATAGGAGGGAGGCGAGGTTGAAGCAGAAAATTGAGAAGTACTGTGCCTCGAATCAACAGATGAAGACAAGGATGTCAGATGTCTCTATCAAACCAATCACTGCGGCAGAGTATTTTGAGTCAAAATTTTTGCCAATTATCCGTTCTAGAGCATGGGCTAACATCGATTTCCAGTCAAGTATGAAAGATGTGTATGTTTGTGTGGATAATTTTATTTCTGGACTCCTAGGGCGAATTCTCTCCACCCAAGGGAGAATGATGCGGCATAAGAGGTGGCAAATCAGTATCTCAAGAAAAATAGGTTTTGACGACCCTGTTTTGAGAAAAACGGTCTCCAGAGCAAAACACACAGCCTTTGGCTGTGAAAAGACAAACTTTTGGCCAAATTCCATTGTTTAGGGCCTCAAACGGGCATTTTATGTTATTTGGGTGTTTTTACAATTTTAGGAAAGTTTATTTCTTTTTGTGCAATTTAGGTTTTCTAAACCCTATTTAAGCTTTGTAAACCCTAAGGTTAAGGGAATTGTCTTTTGATCAGTGAATAAAAATCAAAACTTTCGTGCTCTTTACCCAATCTCGAAGTCGATTCGAGTTTGATGTCTATTTCCTGGTATTCGTAAAATCAACATGCGGTAGAAGGTCGTAGTTCCGGTATTTATGCGCAAATCAACGGGTTTGTGACATTGTGTGTACAGCGTCAAAGGAGGTCCAGGGAAAATTCCCGATGTTGGTGGCCCAATAGCTAGCAACCACCACTTCGGTGAGGTCACGGGGACCCGTGCGACCTTGCCAGAGGGGTGGTTGCCAGCTATTAGGCCACTGACGTCGAGAGTCAAGGACGGCAGGGGGAGAACGGCTTAGTGGCCTCCTTCTTCTCTCTCTTTTCGGGTCCGCTGCTAAGTAGTAGACTGATTTGCAAAATTTGAAAGTTTAGGGGCACAGCCGTAATGAATAGATAGTGGCCACCCAGCTGAGCGAATTGGCTCAAAATGATTGAATGATTGAGTGGGTTTTCATTTACTTAATCATTAAGCAATTTTTTGACTGAATCATTAAGTTAAGTAAATTTTTTTGGTGTTATCAAACAAGCTAAACTTAATTAAGTGTTGAATGATTAAATTCAGCACTTAGTTTGAGTTATCAAACACACCACACATTTTCATCACGATTCATGACGGATAAATTATCTATAAATGATGCTATTTTTCTAGAAAAGTCTTGTCTCACGTATTAATTGTTGTAAAAAGAACATGATCCTAAATATTTGCTAATATTAATCTATAATATCTATTATTGGTATTTAAAGTAGGCTCATAGAGTCTGTCTGATGAGGAGTTTCTGTTCCTGTGATGTGAGTCTACCACGTAGGATTTTTGAGCAATTCCTCAACTCATGGTTGAGTGTCTTTTCATTAATCTTCTTTAATTTAATAACTCATCGAAAGAAATTAATAAAAAAAATTAAAGAACTTGAAAGATGAGTATAAGTTTATTAGTATTATAGTGGTAGAAACATGGTTAGTTGTCTCAATTGTCTTGTGTTTGAAACTTTCTATTCAATTTTTCTTATTTTTATTATGCTTTTTTTCATATTTTATTTTAAAAAAAATACATTTTTGATATGGACTTGACACCGTTAATTTTGCCTACGTGGTAATTTATTAGTGGTTGCAAATTAAAATTATTTAAATAGTAAAAGAAAAATGAGAATCAAGATAAAATAAACTAATTAAATCTTTAGAAAATAACGCCAAGGGGCTAGATGATCGCTGAGAGAGGGACCAAATCATGGGCTCGAGTTGCAAATATATAACTCTTCTTACTACAAAATGCACAATTTTTTTTAAATTTTATAATATCGATACGAGAAATATGGAATATTTAATATAACTATTCTTATGGGAAATTGTATTGGATTTAGCATTACACCGTATATTATTTTTGAATAAATTATGAAAAAATAAATAAAACCATCTATACAAATATATTATAAATAAATTTAAAAGTTTCTATTAAAAAAAAGTAACATATAACAATAACCAATATATTCTCTCAATCAATATAACATCTACTAATAATATATAATACTACAGATAAGCCATAAACATAATAAGTCATCAAAACATATATATTTTATTTAATTATTTACAACAAATTAACAAAAGAAAAAAGGAATCACAAGTGCCCGAGCGTCTAGTAATATATTAAAGCTGGCTCATCAGGTTTGTGCGTACGTTGGATCCGCACATAGAATGGAACTTGGATCATTCTCCGACTAGATTAATCGGAGTAAAAGAGTTGCCACTATCTATTTGGAGTCGTAGGAATCCCAGGCCGATTAGTCGCCCAAAGACAAGGATTTATAGTCAACTCTACCACCTATGTTTTTAAAGTGAAGGCCTATGAACCAAAGAATAGTTTTGGGGTTTTGTTACACTTGACCTCCAAATCACGTGTCCTTTCGGTACTCCTTGTTTATTTATCATTTTGACACTTTTCTCGACATCACAAGGATAGTTGACTTGATTCAAAAAAAAAAAAAAAGATAGTTGTCCTCTTAAATTTTACAACCATGCGAAAGTTGCAGATTTTATTTAAGTTTGAAATACACGTCACGGCTATACATACACATTAAAGAATCCATAGCAAAAGTCTGGGTGGCAATAGCTCTAAATGTAACCTCAACATTAAGCAAGAATGCTTGGCAGTGAGCCACCTTAGAACACACTGGACTGGAGCCGTTTTTTATGCAAAATTTTGAAAATATAGACTTGTTCTCAAGATAATTTTTTGATAAGTAAAACGGGGTGAGAGCGACTAATGTAGTAATCCCCACAACGCATAATCATTTAAGTCTGAATTTCTAGATCCGCAGAATATGTCTGATTAGAACCATAGTTATCACTTACAAGTAAATGAGGGCCTGCTCATCACCGCGACCCTTATGAGGGATCAGGGAAACACTACTCGATCGCTAATCAAAGTATTATTACCACAAGCGGATTCGATAACAAATAGGGAACCTTTCCCTTTTTGCTCTCAAGTCCCTAAGTCTCCAAGGAGACTTAAACTCCTGATATAGTGCTTGAAATACTAGAGTGTCACTGATTGAGGTATACCTCATTGATCTGTTCTCAAGATAATTGAAACGGTGGGATAAGTTTTTAATTTGTTGATGATATTAAATTGTTTCTGATCCAATTCTATCAGTATCGAATACGAGTCAAATTGATCTATTAAGGAATAAAGTCTCTCAATCATAAATTTTCTTTACTTATAATATTTCAATCAAAGAATTTACTAAGAGAACTCTTTAATTATAAAATTTTATTATTTTGAGGGATTACGGGTCTAGAATTATAGTCTTATGTGTAACAGGAATGTCACATGACACTATATCAGAAGACTCACAAAAACATCTGTTTTTTTTAAAGAGCGCCACGTTACAAATTTATAATTACCTGTGCTAATGTATTTAATACCTACCGTTTTGTAACATATCTCACGTGACATATGCAGCCAAATAGACGACTTTCTCAATTGGGCCTGGATTTAGACCTCCAAAATTTGCCACTTATGGGGTGGGACCCGCCGTCCATTTCTTTCCTCTTTTTGTTTTGTTATTTATTATTATTTTTTTGGGTGGGCGGGACCCGCCGTCCATTTCCCTCCTAGCAGTAAGTAAAGGAAGAGCACAAAAACCCCACAGCGAGGCCCCGGGGGGGGGGGGGGGGGGGGGGGGGGGGGGGGGGGGGGGGTTGGGCCCATCTTCCCTCCCCAAAATTTGTGGTCGGCCCCACCCACAGAAAAGATTTGAGAGCTGTTTTGATCCTGTCATCAATTCAAAAGTTGACTCGTTATGACCTCTCTACTCGTGAAGTGTGTTGATGGAAATATACGATGCCCGAGCAAATCCTCGAGTTAAGAAAATTCAGTAAGGAAGAAGAGTGAGAACGTACAAGCGTTCAGACACACATATAGAGAAAGCACCTTATGCTTTGGCTGTGCACGTGCCGATATATAAAGAGCTAGTTCAAGCTTAATCAGCGCTTAATCATATCGGTAATGATAATCATGAAGTATTTATGGGGCATATATATAGAGACTTGTCATTGAGATTTGAGAGCTGTTTTGTGGTCGGCCCCACCCATAGAAAATTGAGATACAATTTTTTTTACGCACTCTATTATCTAGGAACTTAATAAGTATCTTGAATAATTTAATTTGAGTTCATTAAAAGATAAAACTCTTTCAGTATTGATTTTCTTAATTTACTAAATTCGCTTGAATACCTTACAGAATAAGAGAAGTATTTTATATTTTAGAGGCCTTGAACAGCATAGCTGCAATAAAACTCGAACAATAAATCTGCACTTCCCTAATGGTTGCTTTCTTGATCCTTTTTTCTTCTAGGAAAATGAAAGACTTTTAGCGATTATATCAAAGAACGTGTAGCACATTCACACGCTCTCACCTAATAATTAAAAAATTTCAGATTCAATATCTAATGAGACTATTTGGATCCTTTTATACGCTATTAAAATTTTTATTTCGTTGTATCAAATTTATGAATCTCCTTTATAAGTGAAAAACAAAAAGATTTTTAGCTGTCATATAGCAAACTAGATTTCCTAATCAACAAGTTTTTTGAAGTTATAATCCAAATAAAATAATTTTCATCTTTACCATATACGGATTTTGAGAAGAGAATGGAAGTAGCATGTACTTCTAATCGAAGTAGGCCTAACTCCACTCCCTCACTTTTGCGAAAAGAAACTTTGCCCAGTAACATTTCGATTAAATATTAATTTTGGTCATTGACATTTACTTTATATTGTTTTAGCCACTCCGAAACTTTAAGATAGACTTGTTCTAATTAAGTATCAATTTTGGTCATTGACATTTACTTTTATTGTTTTAGCCACTCCGAGACTTTAAGATAGACTCGTTCTGACTTTGCCATACTAAACAGACCTTCCTAGGTCTCTCTTTAACTTCTCTCTCTTTAAAAACGTTTATAAAGAATAAAATCACAGTCGTCCCCTCCCATTACCGCCAACGCGTCCGATGGCTCTGCCTCCTACTAACCTTCTCTTCTTCCCTCTACCTCCCTCACCTATCGGATTGATGGAGGACCTTAGTCAGACCCTGCCTGAAGCATCGAAGGTCCGAAGACGGTGCTGCTCTTCCACGCTGAGGACCAAGCAAAGCCACGACTTTGTTCTCCTATAGCTTGTCTAAGCCACTGCCTACCTATTGTTGGTCTGTCGAGCCGCTGCCTCCTCCCCCTCTACACCGCCTTGAACAGTGCTCAAATAGCCCTGTTTCAACCAAATCGACCCTAGATCGAGGTCTCTCCCACTTCACTAGCACACAAACTACACGGATTCAGGGTCATTGACGCCGATCTATCTGGATCTGAGCCAATCTTGATGAAGTACAACAGTTTAGGGGTTTGGATTGGGGCATTTGATGATGGGTCCGATTCGGATATTTTCTTTGAGGTTCGGGTCGAATCAACTTGAGGATTTTTATCCCATATATCCCATGGTTTCACATTTTTTTCAAATCTATCATATGCTTTTTAAATTATCATAAATATCTCATGGTTTACATTTTTTTTCAAATCTATTCAGGTGTTATATTTTTCGTTAATGAAACATAAGTAGGTTCCAAATTTATCCCATGGTTTTAATTTTTTTTCTCAAATCTATCATATGATTTTAATTTTTCTCTCAAATCTATCCCATGATTTTAATTTTTTCTCAAATCTATTCCGGGTAAAGGGCCATAATGGCGAGATCGTTAAATGTTGACGGAAGATATAACGGTATAATAGATTTGGAAAAAAATGTAAACCATGAGATATTTTTGATAATTTTAAAAACATATGATAAATTTGAAAAAAAAAAGGTGAAACCATAGGATATACGGCGTAATTTGCCCATCAACTTATCGGGGCAGGTTGGAGGATGCACGATCAATTTGCATTGGAAATGTGATGATGGCGTCCTGGTGGTTGTAGGGACCCTCCCCATATTCCTCTCAGTCTTCGATTGGTGCACATGGCAATGGCTTCCTCTCCCCATCGGGGCGTCGCACCCAATCCCTCTCGGGCTACTTAGACACTAAATTATATAGTGTGGTGATGCCACAACTTCTTCGGAGGCATTGACCATGTACAGGGCTACGAGAGCATTGCAGCAAACCCTACATGATTAGCAGTGTTGGTGGCTTAGCAAAAATAACGTCCTCCATCCTCTCTATCCAATTGGCTCTGTCCCTCCTCTCCGGTGGTGGATTCTCATATGCGGGTAAATTGCTTATTCCACTCTTGTAATATTTGATTGTGCATTTTCTCCTGTATATGCTTTTGCGGTAGTTTTTAAATGGGATCCACTTAACCCTTACATTAAAGAAAGGTAGACTCATTCTGGTCACTCAAGATAATGTAACGTTAATTTGAATGTGTTGAGATTTATTTTCTCACATTATATTAAAATAAAATCTTTGAAATTATAAAATATTGAATATTACAACCTATCACTTCGATTTTTTGGGTTGAAAATGAATCTAATTGCTTATTAAGTGTACGAAGATTTTACATGTTTGAAAACTTTCATGGTATCAGAGCAGGTTGCGCGTCTAAGCGCCCGTATGAGCCCCCCATAATAAGTTTTTGAGGGAGAGTATTCAAGTCCATGTGATGCGACTAGGTAAAGTATCAAAACCATACATTACCATTTGAGAGTTATTATCTCATATCGAAATATTAAAAGAAATTCTTGAATTTGTAAGAGAGCTACTTTTGGCTTTTGGGTTAGAAATGTGTAAATTTTACAGGAAGGGGAAGAGGGTCACATGACTATGACATGTACTTACATAAGGAAAAATTCGTTTCTCATCCTTAGACCCATACTGCTTGATCAACTATTGACATGTACCCTAACTTGAAACTTACGTTCATCTATTCTCCCTTTTTCTCTCTCTTAACATAAGAAAAAGGGGAATTTACCTAAAATGACTAATGATTTAACCGTTTTGTCAAATCTATTATATGCTTTTGTTTGTCAAATTTATCTCATGGTTTACTTTTTGGATCAAATCTATCCCAGCGTTATCTTTTCCGTCGACATTTAACGGCCGTACTGACGTGGCGCCCACGTGGCAAGTGTGGCCCACTATCCCTCCACTTACCACGTTAGCACGGCCATTAGATGTTGACGGAAAAGATAACGTCGGGATAAATTTGATGCAAAAAGTAAATCATGCGATAGATTTGACAAAAAAAAGTATAGGATAGATTTGAAAAAACGGTTAACCATGGGCCATTTTAGGTAAAAACCCCTAAGAAAAATGATTGGTAGGTGGTTACTTAACACTCCAAGGTTGATAAGAGTAAATTCTCAATATCACTAGTTTTTTGCCCCATTCTTTTGCTGGAATTTGTTTTCACATTCACTAGATTATTTATTATGGCAAATTACACAAAAAAACTTAAGTTTTGTAAAATATTTTAGTTTTGTCCTAAATTTTGTTTTGTAACAAAAAAAATCACATGTTTTGATAATCGTTTCATATTTGACCTCCCGTTACCATTCTATTAAGTTTGCCGTCTATTTGCCTATGTGGACTTCACGGGACCTACAAAATTTACATATCATCTGATCATCTTCTCTTTTCTTTACAAAAATAACCTAAATTTTCAGAAAAGTCTCAGTTTTGTTCCAAATTTTGATTAGTAATTTAAAAAATACATATTTTAAAAATTTCTCAGAAATGATCCATGAGAGGAGATGTTAGCCGGGACCGACTTTAGGAGTAAAAACATATGATTTTTTTCATTACAAATCAAATTTATGATGAAATTGAGACTTTTTTGAAAATTTAAATTTTTTATTTAACCTATCTTATTTGTTTATTGATTTATGTCTGAAGTTAATAATCAACGTATGCAAAATTGACGGAATTTGTAACGGGGGTCATTTTTGAGACAATTTAGAAAAATTATGATTTGTTTTGTTACAAAACAAAATTTAGAATAAAATTGAGACATTTTACAAAACTTAGGTTTTTTTTGTGTAATTTACCCTTTATTATTGTATTTGTTTACAATTTGAGACACGAATTTTCTTATTAAAATCCATAATATTGTTATTAATTTCAAAATCATAATCCTTAGTAATATCTTAAAAAAGAGAGTAAGTTAAATAGTTAAATAATAATTTGCAACTAATCATCTTAGAAAAATATGCATCATAAGTTTATATTTGTTAATACATACTTGTCACATATATTTTGTCTTCGAAATTATGAATACAATTCTCAATTGTTTTCCCCTTTTTCTCAAAATTGTTTATGATATCCTTATGTTTAAGTAGTATTTTTTTGTTGTGGTAAAAAGAAAAGTTTTACTTTTATTTTGCTTGTAACTTAAGTTCAAAGTACCGTATCACAAGTTTTTCCTTTTATAAGACCATAATATATAATTAGTGGCCTATAATTTTCTTTTGGGAATTCCCAAATACGGTCACTCAAATTTCTTTTTACCGCTTTTATCGTTTGTGTTGTAGGTTTATTTTAACACATTTATATATCATTTTTTATAATAATTATTCTAATTTTTGAAAATTATGTTTGCTTCCTAGTAAAATAAAATATCTTCAATGTTAATTTTAATATTTTGACTATGATCAGTTAATATGATCATGCTAATTTTGAATTTTTTCAATTATAATTGTGCAATAATTATCTCGCTTGGCATGCATTGACGGATTTTCTTATAGACAATTAGACTAGCTTGATTGCACATTTCTCAGAAAGTTTTATGACACCCCCATTTTAAATATTTAATTTTCTATCTTTCCAATAAGTGTATTATTTATAATAATTTTAGTTTTATAGTATATTGTATAATGAAATTAAAACTTTTGTTTAGTAAATAAATATATAGGTATAGAAATATTTATAAAATAATGATAACATTTATTAGAGCCATTAATTGCATACGTAATTAGTTTTGATATATACTATTGTTATGTCCAGTGCGTCACATGAGTTTATTTGAATATAATAGTTATTCCTTTTTTAATATTTTTTTATCATTAAGAACAACAAAAGATTAAATTTCCAGTAAAAATTAATCTCTAATATATTAGACTAATTTTAATCGTCACTACCAAATTTTAAATTTCAATTAACAGAAAATTCCGGTTGAATCTTAAGGCAAATTTTTTTTTTTTAATCTTGGAACGTAAGGAGAAAATAAAAATAGCAGATTCTTCTTTTATCAGCTATTGAGGCAAGGTTATTAAGGAAGCTCATGAGATAGCATACAATATGAGAATGAAAAAAAAGAAAAAAACGAAAAGTTCTATTAATCAAAACCAAAGCTCTTTAGTTTTAACCAGAAAAAGAGTGTCACTACATGGTTTTAATTCCCTTTCTGATACGACCCTTGATTAATTTTTGCTCGTATATTATCGTTGTTTGATTTTGGTGAAGGGAGAAAGGCGATTTCCAATTCCTCTGTAGTGAAAGAAAACTAGAAAACCTCTTTTCCTTTCAAGTTGATTCTTTTAGTAATGCATTCCATAGAAAGACTGTGTATTAAAGAGATTCACTCAATGAAAGCAGACACAATGAGGAAAAGTACTTCATTAACTGCATATGAAAGATATACTGATGGAATTATAATGAAAAGAAAGATATGTAAACGACTCAAACCAAAATTATAGAGGATGACCTACTTTGCTTTCCATCGAGGCAGGTAGTTTAGGTTCTGAACTTAGGTGTGAGGTCGCCTATAAGCGAAGTAAAAGGAATGTAACCATGTTGAGACGCTCTAAGCGAATAGTCGTGGGATGGGGGTGAGGCCTTCTGTCGACAAGCTGATGGAGTCGTGACTGTGTCTTTGAGGATATGATCATGCCGTCACAGACTTGTGAACTTGATCTTTGAAGGAATCGCTCTACCACTACAAACTCGAGATATCTAAATTACTCATACTACTAAGGATAAAAGCTTGTATGAGCTGAGAAATATGTAAAGATTTTGTCTGTTGAATAAGTTGTTGGTACTTCTAAATCTTGCGGGATCTTCTGGGGTTTATAGATTTTCCTCTCACCTTGACGGTTATAAAATCTCATCTCTAATCCTTTTAGAACGTGGCTCCTTGCTATCCAACTGCTTTTAACTGTCATTTTATCCCCACGTGATAATTATCCAAAACTTTGACCCAGTCCACCTCAGAGAAGCTTTATCTTCTCGATCTGTAAACTGTCCAGTAATCGTGATTCAGAGATGACATCGTGACTATCAAGATTCCGAGGCAGTTATGATTCGGATACGACGTCGTCACCGTTCAAATTCTAGAAGTCACTTAGTCACAGAATCTGAGTCATACAGTGTCATACACAGTTATGTTCAGATTCTGTTTATTTATAGGCTCAAAATCTGCGTCGACTTACTGTATCTAAAGCGACGTCATTCTTTTGGGGTTCCATCAATATTACATTGATACACCCAACTTTTGTAATTTACAAAAATGCTCCCGACACGTTTAATGACTTGATTTGGCCACGTGACGAGTTTTCGAAAATTATTTTATTCCAGTAACAGATGCCCCTACAAGCGGGAAAATCGAAAGCATTTTCACGCAAAGATTCATGACTCTTTGCCACCATTTCTTTCTTTACTCCCAAACCACTACGTCGACGATTCCACGACCTTGGCACTGCAGTCTGCTTTCTCAGGAAGGATAATCTCCAGATAAGTAGCAACAATGTCTCGTCGTCGGCAGAAGAAGTTCAAAAAAGTTCTAGAGCGAAGTTAGAGGATCAGTAGTTCATTAACAATCACCTGGTAGATTGGCATCCCCAGTTCGAAACCCTCGTTTCTATTAATGAAGAGGGCTATAATGTGAAAAATATAGGACCTAACATCCCATCTCCTACTGAAATGCCGACTAATTTGATAAACCAACAGTTAGGTTACGTTAAGGAGCTGATATCGTGGTTTTCTAGTAACTTGAATAAACTAATCTTTCTTGACCCAGCAAGAGGAGTGGCACCAACAAATACCCAATACAGGTTTGGCCTTCACTTGACCCTGATTATGAAGAAGTATTGCGCTCCCTACTGGCTAGGCCATAAATAGTAGAAAAGTGGCATACTTTAGGGATTTATGAGCTGATTAGTGTAGTCTCTAGGAGATTTCATTTCGATAACTCCTTAATGACAGCATTAGTGAGCTTCTGGGATGTGACCTCAAACTCTTTTCTACTTCCCAGTGGATTCCTAGGAATCACAATGGATGATTTAGCAGCTTTAGTAAATTGCTTTTCGTATGGAGAAGAGGTCACTCTAGTGTTCAATTACAAGTATGTATCCCTAGACATTCGCCTAGGAATTCCTAGGAATTACAATGGATGATTTAGCAGCTTTAGTAAATTGTTTTTCGTACGGAGAAGAGGTCACTCTAGTGTCCAATTACAAGTATGTATTCCCAGACATTCACCTCTCAGCTAAAGATGCCAAAGAGATGGGGTCAAGTTGGACCTAGATGGGAATATTTCCAAGGTTGAGGCATCTCGTTGTGGGAAGTACTGGCCCTTTTTTAAAAAAATATATATATAGAAGTATTTTGCACTATTTTACTGCAGTTGATCATGTTCTTTTCCCACTTTTTGCAAACTTTGCGGTTTATCTATTAGACCATGCCAAGGGGATTGTTATAACACACATGGAACTTATAATTTAACCATGGTATTACCACACGTATGGAAAATGATTCATGGCCCTAAGGGAAGTCAAAAGATTAATCCAGCTTCAAGAATGAGGGAGTACTGTGTAGCGCATAAACATGCACTTTTATCTGTCAATTAAGAGGTTGCAAATTTGATTTTCGTTGTTGAAGTTCCCGTGCTCCTTTATTAAAAATATTAGAATTAGAATTTTTCTTTTGTTAATAGATTATTAGCCTCTTTTATAACTAAAAAAGATGAATCGATCTTCCAAAGATGGATTTAATTTGTGGGGCCACTATAATTTTGAGGACATTCATAGGAAGGCTCTTTTGTGGGATAAGAGACATAGGAACTTTTGCATGTCAAGCAAAAGGTTGTCTTTGAGAGACTTTTATGACAAAGCACCAGAGCAGTCATTATTTCACAATTTTCTGTCTCATGGGACATGCCCATATGCTCTGTTACATCACCCGACTTCCCCAATAAAAAAAAAGTAATTAAATCTTGTAATTTATCCATTTAGTCCATTAACTTTATCCAACTCGATTCCTCCAGGATCATAAGTTTTTCAATTGAAAAAGAGATTGATAAACCTAATACATGAAATAGAAATAAAAACTAAATAGAGGATATAGGTAGCCCCTTGATGAAAATCAAACTTAAAACTTTTAAATTATTATATGAGAATAACAGATACTGCATTACACTTCTTTATCCAAGATGATAAATTAATTAGAAGAAAAATGAGTTCAAAGTTTATATCAAACTAATTACAAAACAGATGTTTATCATATTTATTAACTAGAATAGGAAATAAAGTGATATCAGAAATTCAATTGAAAAAATTCGAATGTAAAATCTATTGGTTCCAATTAGAACCTTTTCGTCCCCCTTTAATTTTTCCTTTCATAGACTTGAGGAAATGAGATCTGTAAATGCGTGGAAAGCACTCATATAAGTATATCATTAAGATGTTAATAATATATATCTCTATAGACATTTCCTAGTAAGGATTCAGGGCAAGGAACAAGTTGGGGTCTGTTTCTAATAGGGTCCAGCCAGAAAGAATAAAGAACTAAAAAAAAAACTATTTTCCAACGAAAATACGTTTTATCTTTTGGTTGGAAATGATTCACATATTTTTTCTTCTTTATAGCCTTGAAATAATTCATTCATGTATGAAAGAAAGGAATAATGATTAGTTGACATTACGATAAACAAGTCTAAATGACCTATGCGATGCATAAATTTTGTTTTCTAATAATATTTTTCAAAAAGATCTCATTCTATTGATTTTTGATCTTATATATTCATACTTTTTCATCATTCTATTAACTTTTATAAGTATAAAGCATACAAATATATAAAATTAATTATAAAAATATCTAATACTTCAATTCCTATAAAGATCTTAATTCATTCATGCAATTTTTTTCTTCATTTTTTAGCAGTAATATTTTTAATATAATTAGTTCACAAACATTAAAATTTAAGCTATTTTGTTAAAAACAATTTGTTGTATTTGAAATTTTTTTAAAATTCGTATAATTTATAAAAATATCTTTTAAAGTTATTAATCACTTTTTTAAATCACCAATACTAATCATAATATTTCATACAAATTGTATCTATACAGAATTATATGAACCATGAAATTTATATTACGTTTATTCGTATATTCAAAATCAATTTACATTATTGTCCCTATTAATGCACTTCACTAATGCACAATTTTCTCTTATTGGGAACAGATTTTGAATTGGTTCTAAAAAGATCTAGGTACGTTTGTTTTCGTAACAAAGTTTAACTCAACTCAACTCAACTCCACTTATCTTCAATTCAACATCACAATCATTACTTTTTTATTTTTAAAATATTTTTAACCATTTAATTCAATTTTTAATATTAAATTCTCTCAACTATTCATTACTTTTTCACAATTCAACAACACAATTATTACTTAATCATTATTTTCTCTCAATTATTTATTACTTTTTCACACTTTTTCTCATAATTCAACAATACAATCATTACAAACCAATTAAAAACAAAACTCAACTCAACTCAACTCTCAATCCAAACACACTCTATTCATGCTAACATTGATTGCAATATTTTTAGGCTGGGACTATTTCCACATCTATTTTGACTAATACACTTCATTTACTACTTGTTGTGCAAATTACCCCTAATCCCACGTTTCTAACAAATATGGTTAGACGCCCTAATTAACTCTCAAGTCCATCTTTTCCTTTTCTTTTTTTTTTTGAACTCACGCATACATTTTACTATATTAAACTATTATGTCTTTTTATGGTAGCTAGATTTGCTAACATTATTATTTTAGATGTATCTTAAATTGTTGTATGATAAATAAAAAAAAAACTTCTTACTTCAGTGGTGTTGGATAAATTTTTAAATAAAATGGGCCTAATTCTGATTTGAGCTCATATGCAACCTAAAAGTTTAAGTCAATAGGTTACTGTGCTTTTGTTTTTTATAAACTTTTTTCATATTTTCCTTTCAACCGGTGTGAGACATTTTGTCTTCTCACACTCCCCAATTTTCTCCACCATCCTGCCCTCACGTGGTATCATGTCGTCTTACACGTTCCACGTGACCTAAACCACTCGACGGGACCACTCATATACACACACTTTAATCACACCCGCCCTCACTTTGAAGTCCTGATATCGGACACAATGGGTGCCTACTCGAGGCGCACGTTACACTTACACTCGAGCCAATATGTCATATAGACCCCCATGCATACGCGCCTTACACCGCACAAAGGGCGGCCTTACACGCCCAGGATTATAACCATGGGGTCTGATACCAGTTGGATAAATTTTCAACTAAAATGGGCCTAATTCTGACTCGATCCCATATGCAACCCAAAAGCTTAAGCCAATGGGTTACTAGGCCTTTGTCTTTTATAAAATTTTTTCATATTTTCCTTTCAACCGGTGTGGGATATTTTGTCCTCTCACACTCCCCAATTTTCTCCGACAAGTGGGTACCATGATATCCAGAAGTATGGCCTCGACTAATCCAATTCACACAAGACTCAAACCCGAGACATATTGCTTAAAGGGAATAGACATCGAACTGTTTGAATCAACTCAAAAATATTATTATGTAAATATTTCAAATCTAATTTATCCAGAGTTTGATTACTCTTTTATCTCGATGCTAAAATATACAAAAAAAAAACCAAAGTATTTATATTCAAATAAAGTAGTTTTCACTAAAGGTAAGGAAAGACAGATTATTGTAAATAAATAAGAAAATCTCCTGTGCGTAGTACACTCATTAGGTGCACACAGACACATAATTGAGACTCGCGATCGTCGACCATGACATCAAACATAAGTTCTTTATAACAACATCAAACAAATTCGTGCATAGGCTTTATTTAATGAAACTTATTAATTGCAAAATAGTTTGAAACTTATGATAGGATTATGTAAGTTTGTGGGATGGGGACTTGAAGTTTATGATGTGCTCTTTTCTATTTTTATTTTTTATTTTACAACTTTTTTGTTATTTATGTTGAATGTCCATAGCAATTTTTATGGTGAATTTTTCTATAATTCTATATTGGATGTGGATTGCCTTTGTAAGTATAACTTAATACAAAAAGTTCGTTTATTTCATAATTTTATAATCTTTCTTTCGATGTTATGATTATATCGTGAAAACGATTAAATCAGGACTACAAACTGTATACATATGATTTTATGCAATTTAATGACCAAAGATAATAAATTAAGAATGGAAATGACAGACTTGGGAGAGTGATTTATGTTTCCATATATATTAAAGTCATAAATATTGCAATTGAGGGCATTTTGGTGCAACAAATAACAAATGAAGTGTAATAGCAATTAGGGGTGAAAATAGCCCTAGTCAATTTTTATTGGTCTAACCAATATGCTTCCAACAGTATGTATTAGTACATCTACAAGTATAATCTAGAGAGTACGACCATCAACGACTACAAAAGGAAAAGAAATACTATATCTTGAACTCATGTGCTATTTGTTAACCTCTAAAAACTGCTTCCAGTCAACCTCTTAATTGAGAAGTTTGTATTTCCTTGCCCCTCTCCTATTTGTCCAAAAGTGTTCCGTCCTCTCTACCAGTTCATGCGCATAAACAGGTGTTTTAGTCCGGTTCACTTATTTATCCTAGGATCAAAGTATAATATATGAAAAGAAGGGCAATACCATTACCCCAATATCTGTGTTGGAGGAAAATAAAGGCAGATTATACGGTTGATCTTATTGCTCTTCCTCGTCTTCCATTTCACCGAAAGATTTTCAGGATGATATTTTAGTCTACGAACAAAACACGTGTCATCGTTAGACCAGACGAAAATGTTACCGTAGCAAGCTAACCCGACTCCATCCTTCGGGGATTCGATGCCATTAATCATCCCTACCATCATCACGTTTTACAAATTTTTTTTTTTTGAAATCCCTCTCTTTTTTGTTTTTATAAGTAAAATGTCTTCTTAGTTCTCCCATTACTTGCCTGTCTTCTACCCGAGATAGCAAAGTAAAGAAAGGGCACGTGAGTGGGCCCACGTCTGTAAATTTCTCACACGATAGGTCCCCACCACCATCCACTGAACACGCACCACGTGGCAACAATCGGTCCATAGAAAACTCTTCATTCTCATGGCCAGTAGGGCGGCCCATCAAACGAAGCAGCGGGGCGGGACCCCTCCCCCACTCCTAACGCTCCAGCTCGAGGATGGGGACCACACGCTGGGCGCAGGACGCGCCGCCTTGTGAACAGTGCAAAGCAAAAAGAGCCGGTCCAGCCTTGGGGGCCCACACCCTCCCTCTTGGGTCCCGCGCTCCCCCCGTCACATGACACAGCGGGAGATGAGGTGGCCCCCAACTATATAGCACCATATTCTTTATTAATATTTTATATTTTCGTATATATGTTGATATATGAAAGTCAAGTCGTCTTCGCTAATCCAAATACGGCAATTAAGAGATAAATTCTCCTATTTAGGAAATTTTCTTTATTTGCATGAGATTTGAATCTGTAATCTTATTTAAATAGAATAAATACTGAATCATTTTTTTCGATATGAATTTTGATATATATGATGAATTATCTAAATCAATGCATTTATTAATTGTTAATATTTATTAATTTATTTGCTTGCACGACCCACGGAGTGGACCCCACCACTACATGCTCTCCCATTGCCTTCCCCCTCTCCCATTTTAATGCGCTGAGTCATCGGGTTGACCCACCACGAAACCCGTGGGCCCCCACGTGACCCTAATCTGCTTGCCGTGGACCCCGCATGCAGTCACGCCCAAGTCCGTGCCTCCTCTCTCACGTGCGCACGTGCGTCCCTCCCCCCGAAGCCCATGAAACCAACGCCAGGCTGGCTGTAATTTTGTATTCAAAGTCATCCCTTCACATTTTCATGCCAATTTGGTAAAGAATTGAATGACATTTCAAAGTCTAGGGCAATGGTAAAACAACTTACTTGCAATTACGATGTGTTGGACTCGATTGTCATTAACATTTAGGTGAGTTTTCTTTTGCCCGTGATTTTCTTCTTACATTCTAGCTCTCTATTCATTTCAAAAATTAAAGTCTGAGTGTGGTGTGAGCACCACATTAAGCACCACTTCATATGAAATCCACTCTAATAATATATTAAATTTTCGTTGAGTTTATGAGCAATTTAACCAGTAACAATTGCTCATATTCCTATCGATCTTTGAACTGATTAGATGGTGAATTCTTGTTTTTTTTTAATATGAGACAATAACTCTAATTAACGCGTGTTTTCATTTGAGTATTTGAGAATCTAGTTAGATCACCCCTTTTATAGTAAGGTATCAATTTTATGATGAACATACTATTTTAGGAGTTTTAAACACATTGAGAATGTATTGCAAAAGCATATTATCCCCAATCAAGTTCATTCTATCAAGATGAACATATGACTATTATTGATATAGCCTTTCTTTTTTGGGTTATAAAGGAGGCGTATGACCTAATATAAGAATATAAATAACAAGGCTAAATAAATAGGCATGGAACTCCTACTGACGATGATCAAATTTGAGACCTCATGATTTCGGATGGCGACTTATGCCCCTACATATCCCCTTTCTCACCATTGATGCACCTTTTATAGTCCAAAGGAGACTACCTACGCCCACACCAGCTCCAAGAACCATTGCGGTTCAGAAAAACACGAGTCCTATTAATTAAGGGAATCTCACATGTAAAAAATTACCGAAAACATCTTAGTCTTATAGAGCCTATTTATTTTTTGATAACTAATTTTGAGACGGTATGGTTGTTAGGCTTCACCATCCATAAACCTAAACATTTCTTGAACTCTTTATAGTGAAAACTGAAATGTGAGAATCTATTATCATCGTTAATGGCAATTTATGCTGGAAGTAAGACCTAATCTACTGAGAAGAAAGGCAAGGAAAATAAATTAGATTGGCTCGATATCGATTTTCCTATCCTATCAATCACTCAATGCTTTGAAACAGAAGAGCGACTCATGAGCTGAAGCTCTTCTTTATCATAAATCTCCAAAGAAAACTCCCTCAATGTCTGAGCAGGGCCAGTCGTGACGGCCGAGCTTGGAGCCATAACCGAAGCATCATTGGCTAACTTCGACCCCGAGGCTTTAGAATTCAAACCGCCAACCGACTGAGCTGTTTGGCCAACGGTTTGTACAGCCGCAACCGTAACCCCTGTGGCTGACACTAAGGATGCAATTGACCTTGTTGATGCCACCGCTGCTGCCACGCCAACCACTGGCGTCGCTGAGGCTGGAACTGGAAATGTGACAAGGTGGGGTTGGTTCGGGAGCACAAAGTACGTGCCGGCCGGCATGATTCCGGTCGACGTTATTGGCATGGCCCACATGGCCGGGACAAGGTCCTGTGGCGGAACCAACTGTTGGTGGTGTTGTTGTTGAGCTGTTAAAGGAAGATCAACTGATAAATTATTAGCAGTTACGGTTTTATTCACGTCAATGTAGTCACTGTCGGCGGGCTGTTTTCGCTTCTTCTTGGCTGCAGTCAAGTCTACAACTTTCGGTTCCTTTCCGACAGTGGTTGTGGCGGTCACGGCAGTTGTGGTGGTGGGGATTTTTAGGGTGCCATTGATGGACATGGCGATAGCCGGGATCGTGCCAGTCCCCGTGGCGGCGATAATGGCAGGCTCTGCATGCTCGAGGAGCCACCGGATTGTCTCCCCATCGGACTTGTGGCCGAGTTCCCGTGTGAGTTGGAAGATCCGAGCTGCGCAAGCAGCAGGCATTCGAACCCTCCGCCCTCGTCCCTCCACCTTGGTGTGGCGGTCCTATCATCAATTCGTGACAAAAGGGAGTCAATTTGTTAATGAAAATCTGTTGAGCATTTCATTGACCGAATGGAAGTACTAGGTGTAAGTCACTAGCGAGCAATTAGTTTTTCTCCCTGATAATTAATATCGTTATCGATCGGTAGTAAGTATCCTCCTCCGGTAAAAATTCTAAAAGAACTGCAACAGCTGCACGAGCACTTGACTACATGAAGCATTTCCGCACGAGCTCAACAACTTATAAAATGCAACAAAAATTTCCTCCATAAATTGCTTCGTTTGTCATGTTGAACTTTAACCGGCCGAAAACCCTTCGCATATATGTTATACATTTTTCACAAAGATTTAACGAGACAGAACAAGAACCAAGTGATAGGCGACGAATCAACACGTAAAAGTTCTGTGATTACCTAATTATAAAAATAAAAAAAATCTTATGAAAAGAAATTGGAATGAAAATATAAGGATAATATCTAAAGCTTTTATTACAACCTTTTCCTTCTAGCTAGCTTCATCCATTCAATCATTATTTCCATCCTCTCTCAATTTTTTTCTTTTTTACTACTATACATGTTTTTCCATTTGCATACTCAAAGCTTCTAAAGAAGGAAAATATAAAGAGCCTCAACATATGTATTACCTTGGTTGCTCTCTTGGGTTGTGCTACCACTAATTGGGCATGACTTATTGTTGCTGCCGCGGCTGGGACGGCCCGGAGGGGTGGCGGCATCGGGGTCTCAGCTTCTCCGTTCACGGGCTCATCCTTCAGGGCAATCGCCGTTCTTGGTGGGGGTTGCTCATTTTTTCGCTGATCGTCGCTATTATTTCCTTCTGAACGTTCATCAGCACAGCCGTTGGTTCCGGTATCCTTGTCATTGTCTTCAACCTCCTGCTTTTGAGTTGCTGAAGCCATCTTTCGCGTTGTTAGATGGAGAAAATTATTGACCCGCAAGCAAGAACTAAGCTAGAGCCCAAATATATATGCCATATCTATATATTTGTAGATATATGTATGTGTGTGTTGGTAGGAGAAGAAGGGCTGAAGTTTTATTGGGAAATATGGAGGGAGATGGGAGAGCAAAAGTGGAAGGTGAGAATAATAAGGGGGAGGAACAGAGGCTTTTCTAAGAAACAGCTTTCCTACTGCAACTTTGGGAACCCCTTTAATGGCGAAAATTATACTTTGCTATATATCTTACAATAAAATATTACGATAATTAATAATACAAGTTGTTAATATACAGGCCATGTGGGTTTTACAGACAATTTTACCTACATAATGATATATGACATCACATTTTTTTTTAAAATAAAAAAAATTTTAAAAGTGTATGAGTAATCGCATTATAAGA
This sequence comes from Punica granatum, assembly GCF_007655135.1. Lineage (NCBI taxonomy): Eukaryota > Viridiplantae > Streptophyta > Magnoliopsida > Myrtales > Lythraceae > Punica > Punica granatum. Next base: position 40,836,516 of record NC_045127.1, on the reverse strand, counting down.
ATTGAATATAAAATTCTTAAGTTATCAAGCGAGAATATATTTTATCGCACTATACCTTCTTTCTTTATGGTTATATATTTAATTTGAACTAACTAGACAGTGACACGTGGTGCGGGGCCTTCCCCATTGGATCAACCAGGAAAAACATCTATACAGGTTAAGTGGGGTCCCTTGACCCACATGTCTAGTAAAAAATATAAGATAGGTATTTTATAATCAATTATCCATTATTATAATTTACAAAGATGGTTAGGAAACCTGCGGATTCGATAAGTTTAGATCAAGATAACATAATCGGAATATACATTGTAAAACTCTCAAAGTGAGAGATATATTAACGGACAAAATATGGAGATTCCGTTAGATCGAATAAATTGGAAATTACACATTCGAGATTATAATCGTGATTTTCAACCCCGTTACAAGACCCAACCCGAAAAGAATCTTACAACTCTATTACCTTCGTGTTTTTTAGCCCTGTTACATGACCTAATCCGACAAGAATCTTACAATTCTCACCACTATCTCATCCTATGAATCTAAATACTCTAAGAGAGTAAACCCGAGAATTTCCAAAAGATTTACCCGTGATTTCCACACTACTTGTAGTCTTGATGCAAGACTCTTTTCCATTTAAATAGACATAATACCTTCACAATTGTTAGAAAATTGAGTATGCGCGTAGCAAAAACTTTAAAATCAATGAAAATCAAATTTTTATCGCATGCCCGTTTTAATCAAAACTCTGAGATCACATATCAACAAGAAAATCACCTTCTAAGGAATAATAACGAGATAAAATGAATCCACAAATAAATTACTACTTTTGAACTTACTATGATTGGATTTGGTTTGTTTCGATCAATCAATGGAACCGTCCAATTGTCCGGCCTCTAACTCCTCCACACGAATGTGTTACCACCAAGGATAGCTTCCTCTCGATTCGTCCACTCGGATCTAGGTCACCAAACTCGAATAGAATCGCCACGGAAGAAGAAGACCGTTTCAAGGATGTCTTGGACAACACTGATTCACCGAACCAAGGCCAAGATAGCCCCTGATCAATGCGAGCAGAGGTGCGGCTGAGCTGAGGGCTCTTAGCTAGCCTCTCTTCCTCTCTCTCACTTTTGGATCATGGGAATAAACAAGACACACACTTAGGGTTAATCGTAAAGTATTATATCTATATATATTCATAGATTTGCCCTAGGGATCTAATCGTAATTAATAATTAATCTATATTAATTAATCACAAATTAGTCCATGCACTTTAAGTCATCTAATAACTTACCATCCGAATAAGAAAGAAAGATCAATATTGTCCTTGACATAATTTTCCACCAATAGATAATCTATTTATAAAAACTTTGTAAATAAGGAAACTCTCGTATTTCCTCAATTAGTTTTAACCTTGATCTTGGATTCGGCTTCGGGAGATGCTAGCATTCTTGCAACTACATTGTAAGCCTCATTCGATAATTAATTCCAAATTAACTTTTTTAATTAGAATTAATTTTTTTCATAGCTTAAACACTCATAATGTCTGTAACTATTTAGGTTCATTATCAAGTGGCAATGGGATTATAATATCAACCTATTTGACATTATCAGAAACGCTTTCCGTAATAAAAAAAACATAATTCCCAAAATGTCATTGCCTCCCAAAGTTCATGAGTGGCGCCTAGTAGCATATCATGACAATCCAAATTGTGACGAATGTATAATTAAAACATTCTGATGAACCTGTGACCATATACACTATACCCTGAGTCCCTTCACTACAAGATCCTGATAAAGCTAGGGCCATGGTAAATGTTAAACCCTTTAGCCAATCATATGGATTCTCTAATTTCATTCCTAGATCTTTTGTACTTAAACATAAACCCTTTTCTATTCAAGTGTATCTACCCCGATTGAGGATTTCTCAATCCATAATAAAACTCACATCCATAGGACATTTTTCCCTGTTTACTCTGGTTAATAAATCTCATCTTGATCGGGCACCTACCTCCAAGTATAACTAGCTAGAACCACTACCTGCCGAATACTCATGCTGAGCACAAATACATTAACAGTAACAAATTCTAATTACCTATACATGAGATAGCTTCCATCTCAGGTTTAAGGACTATATGTACTGATACGGTTTAGATAATATTAATTGACATTGGTAAATTACCATGGGAATATTATCTAGGAGTCACGTTTGACCACTTATCATATAAGCATCCAAATGTTTGTTCGACAACGGTTTTCAGATAGCATGAGACTCACTACTCCATCTTTATTAGTATCCATGTACTAATCATGGATACATACAGAGATGACGATCTATCAGGAGAGATAATGCCTAGTTAAGTCTCCTTCGATCGTGAACAGTTTAAAGATATTCTTACCGACTACTCCGTCACTCATATTCTTAACTTGTAAGAATGAAGCATTCAAAATATCTTAAAGAATTTATTCTAATAAACATAGACAATATATGAATAATAGAATAAACTTTATTATCATAAAAGCAATTCTTCGAATACATAAACTGACTTTAGGGTATATCACTAATAATCTCCCACTTGCACTAGAGTCACCCAGTATAGTATTTAAGACCCATCTTCTCAAGATGTTTCTCTAGTTGTTGTTGCGTCATGGCCATCGTGAGTGGATCAACGACATTATTTGCTGAAGCTACTTTCTGCATGACTACATTGTCTCTCTCAATAATCTCTCTAATGATGTGATATCTCCTCTCAATATGTTTGGACTTCTTATATGACCTCAGTTCCTTTGCCTAAAGGATCTCTCCTGTATTATCACAGTAGAGTTCTAATGGTGATGATATAGAGTGAACAACACCGAGCTCCGTCACAACCTTCCGAATCCAAAATGCATCTTTTGCTACATCAGATGCAACAATATACTCAGCCTCTGTAGTGGAATATGTAGTCGTCTCTTGCTTAAAACTCTTCCAGCTAATTGTACCCCCATTACATGTGAATATATAACCGAAGATAGACTTTTTGTTATCCACATCTGATTGAAAATAAGAATTTATAAACATGTCAAGTCTCAGTTCACCTCCTTCATATACCAGAACCATATCCTTAGTCATTATCAAGTACTTAAGGATGTTCTTGACTGCAATCTAGTAATCAGATCCTGGATTTGATTGATACTTGCTAGTCACACTAACAGTATACGCGATATCCGGCTTTGTACACAACATAGCATACATCATGCTACCTATAGCCGAAGCATAAGGCACATGTGCCATCTTCTCTCTCTCCTCAAGAGTCTTGGGAGACATCGCTTTGGAGAGATAGATACCTAGTCTCACAGGGAGCAATCCTCTTCTAGAATCTTGCTTGTTAAACCGCTTCACTACCTTATCCGATATAGGGCTTGGGATAGACCTATCAATTTTTTTGGTCTATCTCCATAGATCTGAATACCCTTAATATAGGTCAGTTTTCCCAAATCCATCAGAAGTCTTAGTCAACTAGACATTTACAGAAGCAAGCATACCAACATCATTAATCATTACCCATCAGCAGAATGTTATCCATGTATAATACAAGAAAAGCAATCATGCTCCCAATAGCCTTCTTGTATACACATGGCTCATCTTCGTTTTTTATGAAACCAAAGGACTTTATGGCATCATCAAAACATAGATTCTAGCTCCTCGAAGTTTGCTTAAGACCATAAATGGATCTCTTAAGCTTGCACGCCTTGGATTTATCCTTGGATTCAAAACCCTTGGTTTGGTCCATGAATATGTATTCCTCAACGTTTCCATTAAGGAAGACAATGTTATCATCCATCTGCCAAATCTCAAAATCATAGTGTGCAACAATGGCTAGTAGTATTATGATGGACTTTAGCATGGCTATAGGTGAGAAAATCTCATCATAGTCCTTTCCATTGGCGATAACCATTCACCACTAACCTAGCCTTATAGGCCTCAACCTTTCTATCATCATTAATCTTTCTCTTGAAAACCCATTTGTTTCCTATAGGTGCTATACCTTCAGGAGGGTCAACAAGATTCCAAACTTGGTTCTTGCTCATGGAGTCCATAATGGACTTCATAGCCTATAGCCATTTAGAAGAATCTATATCTAATATAGCTTCCTCATAACTGGTAGGATCATCCTCATGATCATTACCTCCACAGACGAACGACTCTTGCACGATCTCACGAAGATTAAGGTATCTCGCGGGAGGAAGAGTCATCCTATCAGACCTTTGAGGTTCTGTGACATTCTCCATCTGAGTAGATGTCTCAAATGGTTTATCAATGTCCATCAGAATGGGCGTCTGATCTTTCTATGGAACTAATGACTCTTCATCAAGTATTATTTGTCTTCCCATGTCACCTTCCTGGATAAACTGTTTCTCCAAAAAGATTGCATCAATACTGATAACAACCATTTGTTCAGTAAGGAAGTAGAAATAGTATCCAAGGCTGTCACTCGAATATCCAACAAACGTGCCTTTCTCGGACCGGGTTTCCAACTTGTCAGTCTCTTGCTTTTTAATGAATGCAGGATAACCCCAAATCTTAATGTGCTTAAGACTAGGTGTCCTACTATTCCACATCTCATACGAAGTGGTAGAGACCGACTTCGATGGAATCATGTTAAGTAAGTAACATGCGGATTGTAGTGCGTATCCCCACATCGAAATGGGGAGAATTGTATAGCTCATCATCGACCGAACAATGTCCAACAAGGTACGGTTCCTCATCTCAAAAACTCCATTCAACTGTGGTGTTCCTGGTGGCGTAAACTGAGAAACAATGCCATGTTTCTTCAGGAAATCACCAAACTTAGTACTCCTAGCTATCTCAAAAACCACCCCTAGCTATTTTATTAAATGGACCACACACATCGCTATGTATGAGTTCTAGAACTTCTTTAGCCCTCTCAATTTGTCCTACAAACGGAGTCTTAGTCATCTTTCCTTGAAGGCAAGACTTGCAAGTCAGATTAGGTTCAAAACCCAATGGAGCTATAAGTCTCACATTCTCCAACTTACTTATCCTTCCCTATGTAACATGTCATAGTCAAGGTGCCAAAGTTGTTTTAGATTTGGAGCAGATTTGGATACGATATTAATCTCAATCGTACTCGGAAGCATCTCGTTTCTAGCTTTAAGATAATAAAGATCATTGTGTTAGTAACCAACGCCAACAACTTTATTATCATAATAAATGTCGCAAACATAATGTTTAAAATCAAACAAATATCCACTCCTAGTCAAATGAGAAACATAAATTATGTTCCGATAGGCGTTCGGTAAAACCAAAACACGATCTAGAAATAAAACATGTCTATCTAGACGTAATGAAGTCGACCCTACAACTTTGGCCGAAACACTTGCTCCATTGCTGATCTTCAGGTAGACTTCATTCCTTTCGAGGACCTTGCTACTTCCTAGTTCATGAATAGAAGTACAAACATGAGAGCTCGCACCAATATCAAGAACCCATGCAGTAAATGAGCTATATGAACCATTGGAACTAACATAGCAAGAGATAGACATACCTTCCGAAGGTTTCTTTCCGTTGTTTGTCTTCAGCGAGGCGAGGTACTGAGGACAATTCCTCTTCTAATGTCTAACCTTGCCACAGTGAAAACAAGTTCCCTTATCCGCAACGACCTTTGCCTTGCCCTTGTTCTTGGAGACTCCTGTTGACAACGGAAGGATAGAGCCATTCTTGGACTTCTTCTTCTTCTTACCAGTCTTATTGGAAGAAGTAGCAGCCACAAGAGCTATTTCCTTATTCTTCATCTTGTTATTCATAGCACTCTGGGCAATGACCAACATATTCAGCAGCTCAGATAGCAAACATGATAGCTTATTCATGTAGAAATTCACAATGAACCTTGAGAAAGAATTCATGAGAGATTGAAGGACTAAATCTACATGAAGTCCTTAATCCATCTGGAACTTGAGTTTCTCAAGCTGCTGAATCAGCCTGATCATTCTTTGCATATGAGCTCCAACATCAGTCCCTTCTTGCATTTTTGCACGGAACAATTCCTTTGATATCTCATATTGTGCGGTCCTACTATTCTCCCCATAAAGTTTCTTAAGATTTTTCAAGACCTTTTGAGCGCTCTTCATGTTCTCATGCTAGAAGCAAGCATATAGAAGCAAACCTTCATATAATCAACCGACCACAGTTCATATGAGCTCAACTGATCCTCTGGTATCCTCACCAGGAGGATCAACTGCCTGAGTCTCTAGGATGTATCCTTAAGCCTCTATGTTCAGGACAATGTTCAAGTTATGGAGCCAGTTCGAAAAGTTAGGCCTAATGAGCCAGATATCATTCAGTATGCTCGAGAGAGGATTCATTGATTTCATACTTATCATGACTGTAGAAAATAACAAAATAAAATAAGTGAATTTATGTATACCAACCATAATGATCATGGACTTTCAACTAAAATGGTCTTCCACTATCTTTTCGAATCCTACACTTCCAAAATAGTAAACAGAAATCCTAATTGGGAAAGATTCCTAGCGGGTAACTGAATTATCATAAAATGCTAATTTCCTCAAGTACTTGCCATTATTGGAAACAAGGGAACAACTCCTTGTTCAGTACATCTCTATGTACGGCTCGATCAATTCGGTTCCTACTACTCCAGACTTCAGGTGCATGCCGTTATTGGTCCTTCGTATAGAGTTAAGTCTAACCCACCAAGCCTTAGATTTTAGCTATCTCAGGTGTCTGCCATTATTAGCAACTGACAATCTAAACATCACATGTCTTAACATTCACGTAAAAAGATCACTTAGTCTATCTCATGCCCTCATGTGTCCCACAACCGACAATGAAACAAACTAAAATTCTCTGGGGAATGCTTTGGTGGAAAGCCATGACAGAGGTTCATAACCTCGTGCCATTCTCAACTTAATATTTAATTTGAAAGAATTTCTTTAGGTGACCTAATTACTATTTCATTTCACTTTGCATATTATCCTATTCACACATCATATGCATAAATATATACTCGGAATCGATAAAAGCATGATCATGGACTTACAACTAGCATAATCCTAGAGCCATAAAAATTAAGCAGAATTTCCTAAAGTCCATAATCGCACACCAAACTCGAAATTTATAAAAGGAAACTAATAACATAAAAGAAAAATAAATTTCGTATCAATTTAAGTAGCTCTTTACAAAATAGTCAAATATCACATATGAGGAAGTTATCAATTTTGAAAAATATACAAGATATCATATATCTAGTATATCTTCCAAAATTGCCCTAGTTGATATCAAATATCAAATCTCTAATCTTATTAGAACAAGATATCAATGCTGCGTTTGGTTTCAAAGTAAGATTTTAAAATCAGATTTTGATTTTGGAAAAGAGTTGTATAAATGGGGCCCACCCTTTGACTTTGTATGAGTTATTTTGTTTTGTTATGAAAAAAGTGGTATAAATGGGGCCCACTCTTTGACTTTGTATAAGTTATTTTGTTTTGTTGTGGGTAGAATTATGTTAAAATTGTGATTTTAAAATCATATTTGCAAACCAAACAAGTCACAAATATCCAATTTCCATAAAATCAAATTTTATGAAAACGATTTTGGTAATTAATTATCTCACAAATCTTATTTACGAAAATATCAAAATCTCCTTTATTGTGATGGCCGCAACCCATGTGTCGTCGCTACGCTTCCGACCGCAAGGCAACTTAGAGCATAACCGGTCTAAGAGCTCAACCACGATCAGTCGAGAGGGGCAGTAGCCCAGCCACGAATAGCCGTGGCCAACCCAGCAGCTGCCGAGTAGCTCAGCAGTAGTCGAGAGGAGCCGACAGCAATCGAGAGCAGCTCAGCAGTAACCGAGCAACCTAGCAATAACTGAGCCACCGCCAGCCACCCGTGAGCAGACAAACCCCCATCCCCAAGCACCCATGACCCTAAGCAGTGACTGTTCTTGTCCACGAAGGGCTAAACACTACCATCGACGACTTTGCACAGACGCGATTCGAAAGCACATTCACGACCATGAAAGATCGGAAGCACCTCAAACTCTGCTGTGAAGTCACGAGCTTAAAGAGACCCTAGACATCCTACTTGACTGTGAGGCCAAGAGGCCTTCCCATAGCCATGGACGTCCCTCCACAGCCACAGGCTTGCCACGGTTTCGTGACAAGATCTCGACCATGAGAACGATTCTTGTGTCGATTTCGAGGTTGATTCAATTGACGATTCAATAAATCATAATCAATCACCAAAACCCTAGGCACATAATTCGTATCTATTCAAATAGAATGATGTCTTTGATATCACTGTTAGAAAACCGAGTACGCGCCCAGTGGAAACTTTAAAATCGGTAAAAATCAAATTTTTATCGCATGCCCGTTTTAATCAAAACTCCAAGATCACATCTCAACAAGAAAATTACCTTCTAACGAATAGATAACGAGATACAATGAATCCACAAATAAAGTTACTACCTTTGTACTTACTCTTGTCAGATTCGGTTTGTTTCGATCGATTAATGCAAACATCCAATTGTCCGATCTCTAACTTGTCTAGACGAACGTGTTACCACCAAGAATAGCTTCCTCTCGATCCTTCCACTCTGATCTTGGTCACCAAACTTGAAGGGAATCGCCATAGAAGGAGAAGACTGCTTCGAGGATGTCTTGGGAAACACCGATTAACCGAACCAAGGTAGAGATAGCCCCTGATCGATGCGAGCAGAGGTGCGGCTGAGCTGAGAGCTCTTTGCCAGCCTCTCTTCCTCTCTCTCACTTTTGGGTCTTGGGAATAAACGAGACACACACCTAGGGTTAATCGTAATACACTATATCTATATATAGATTCTTAGATTTGCCATATGGATCTAATTGCAATTATTAATTAATCTATATTAATTAATTAATCACAAATTAGTCCTTGTACTTTAAGTCATCTAATGATTTGCCCTCCAAGTAAGAAAGAAAGATCAATATCATCCTTGACACAAGTTTCCACCAATAGACAATCTATTTATAAAACCTTTCAAAACAAGGAAACTCTCGTATTTACTTAGTTAGATTTAACATTGATGTTAGATTCGGCTTTAGGATTTGCTAGCACCCTTGCAATTACATTGCAAGCCTCATTCGATAATTAATTCATAATTAACTTTGTTAATTAGAATTAATGTTTTTCTTCACTTAATCACGCTCAATGTGTGTGACTAACTAGGTTCATCATCAAGTGGCAATGTGATTATAAAATCAACTCGTTTGACATTATCAAAAACTCTTTCCATAATAAAAAACATAATTCCCAAAATGCCTTTAGCTTCTAGAGTTCATGAGTGACGCCTAGTAGCATATAATGATAATCCAAATCGTAACAAATGTATAATTAAAACATTCTGATGAACCTATGACCGTATACATAATGTATTGAGTCCTTTCACTACAAGATCCTGATCTACCTAGGGCCATGGTAAATGTAAAACCCTTTAGCCGATCATATGGATTCTCTAGTTTCATTCCTAGATCTTTTGTATTTAAACATAAACCTTTTTCTATTCAAGTGTATCTATCTCGGCCAAGAATTTCTCGATCCACATGTCTTATCATATAAGCATCCACATGTCTGTCCTGATAACGATTATCAGATAACATGAGACTCACTACTCCATTTTCATTAGTATCCATATACTAATCATGGATACATACAGAAATGACGATCTATATGGAGAGATAATGCCCAATTAAGTCTCCTACGATCGTGCTCAGTTTAAAGATATTCTTACTGAACTACTCCGTCACTCATATTCTTAACTTTTAAGTATAAAGCTCAAAGTATCTTAAGGACTTCATTCTAATAAATATAGACAATATATGAATAATAAAATAAACTTCAGTGTCATAAAAGGAATTATCCGAACACACAAACTGGCTCTAGGGCATATCGTTAACAATAATATCTCAAATATATCCTAATATAATCCTAAGATATTTCTCCCTTTAAAATATTCCAAAGATACTCTAAACTTATCCCTAATATCACCTAGAGATAATTTTCATATTTAAAAATCTAGGAGATATAACAAAATCCCTAGAGAATAGAACATATAATCTCAGCAAAATTTGCGGTTTTGGCCCTTCTTTTTTCGTATAATCTTGTTACCGCTTCCGGTCTCTAGGACTTCGAGTTCTTCGTTGAATATGACACATCTCAACAAAAATTGATGAGCAAAATGTGATTACATTGTGTAAGTTGAATCATAAAACCCTTAACTTCATATTAACTGACCTTCCAATTCTAATTAAATGAATTTTTACTAGATTTGGTTTATTTGCATTAGGGTCAATAATTTTGGATATTTGTTTAAATTATTTATCTGTATTAATATATATAATTTTGAGACATTTTTTAAAAACTTAGAAGTTTTCTATATCACTAGAAAGAACTCCTCGAAATATGTTATATATTTTCAACTTCGATATACTAAATATCTTTTAAATAAAAGGCATGAAAATTCATTATCTATATAGCCATTCGCATTTCCATAAGACTGAATTAAGTATTTATTTAAGACTGAATTAAGACTACTGTCTCTTAATATATAGCCATTTGCATTTCCATAAGACTGAATTAAGTATTTACGGTTTTCAACTCTTTGATCTCACTCAGAATTTGTAATGCTTATTATGTGTACTTGATAAAATATATGGTGTTGACATCCTTTATTATTATATTTATATTCATTCTTATTAACATGGGTTGATTATTTATTTTCGATCATATCAATATTGACAAATAGTTACTGCAAAAAGCACAAATATCAATTGTTTTCTTAAAAATTAATTGAAAAAAATTACAAATGAACAAGGCCTAAAACATAGTTTGAACTTACTTTCCTTCTTACTATCGCTTTTTTTTTTGTAAGATCACAAGAAACCCTTAGTATATTAATTGAGATTATTTTAGATTCAAGTGTATTCTTGCATTGTCTTTTAAGTCTTTTGAATATTCTACGACATTCAAAAACAACAATCACGGTTGTTTTATTATTGGTTGTCGGATTCACTGACATAAGATCATAACTGTACAAGTGTCTAATATTCTTTTTATCTTTAAGATTCAGTCTTACATGTGTCACTCATCGATTGGTGCAGAAAATTTTAATAAGATATTCTCTGAAGCGAAATCAGCAATTCGAAGAGAGAGGGGATTGGTTGAATAAGTCTGTCTCTGCTGGGTTTTGGGAAAATCACGTAAATTTCTTCTTCTAATCGTCCTTCAGACGAAGAACGAAGAGAGGGGGATGAATAACTCTATCTCTGATGGATTTTGGGGAAATTGCCAGGTTTTTTTTTTGGGGGGGAAATCAGAGGGTTTGAGTCGGATCAACAAGTAGGAGGGAGAGCGAGAGGTCCCCTCTCTTTCCCTTCCTCTTCCGCTAATCCAAACATAATGTAAGTATTTAAAATTTGCATACTTTGCAGTGATTAAAATGAAGTTTAAATATTTCAAAAAAAAAAAAAGAGTCCAAACAAACACATGTTAACTGTAGGACTATGACCTCCTTCTACTAGGTTTAATTTTACCTTACATATCTATATACCGGCACATATATAAACTAAACCTATTCCAATAAGAGTTTTTTAATTGGCTTCTCCTTGTAATCAATCGACTCTTCAAATCTGCCATGAAATGTTTAATTCGATTAAGTCATTGATATATATGGTTTATTTGCGTGCATCCATTCCACTTATTTATATTACGAGATTTGAGATTTTCTAAGCAAACCCGCGAGTATCTCCTCGAGTCATATAGTGGCAGGTATATGTTGAAGTTTTATGTCACTTACGTTGTCTAACAATCATGGAAGTACTCTGTCATAAGTTATTACCTTTCATAATTATTTAATTCAAATGGAGATACAAAAACTAAAATAATTTATGCTCAATTTATTTAATTATCTAAAAATATTTGCGGGAGTAGTTCCTGATAAATATTTAATTCTTTTTCTAACTTAATTACATGCGATTTTATATATGCTTCTATATATACTGGAATTAATTATGAGCGTATAAAAGCTAAAAAGAAAAGAATAACATAAGACAAATTGTTTAAGTAATAAATTGAATAGTGTCCGAAAGCACATTAAAAAATAGGGAAAATTACAGTAATGGTCCTAAATGTTTGTCATTTTTTGACTTTGAGTCCTAAAAGTTTGACTTGGGTAAAACAAGTCCTAAAACGTTTTGAAATGTGGCAGCTCTGGTCCTATCTGTTATGGACCGTTACTGAGTTGATGACATGGACATAACGGCGTCAAATATGTCCAGTTTGCCGTTAACGGGATGACGTGGCCATACAGATCAAACCGGGCCATTCTTTCAACCCGACTTCTCAACCCGCTTTCGTGAAGACGTAGACCCGAAGAAGCTAGCAAGCTTCGTGAAGATGTAGACCCGAAGAACCAAGTGCTGAGGAGCAAGGTGCTTACCCGAAGAATAAGGTGCTGAGGAGCAAGGTGCTTACCCGAAGAAGAAGAAGAATAAGAGGAGAAGCTAGTATTTCCCATTCATTTACTGAGGAGAAGTAAGGTCCAAGCTTGATCAATTTAATAGCAAAAAAAAAAATGAATGTAATTTTGAATTAGAGCTTGAGTTTACTAAGGAGTAGCTGATCATAAGAAGAAGAAGAATAAGAAGAGCAGCAAATTTTATTACTGAGGAGAAGTCTGAGTTTACTGAGGAGTAGCTAACCATAAGAAGAAGAAGAAGAATAAGAGGAGAAGCAAATTTACCGTTCATGTTCATTTACTGAGGATAAGCGAGGAGGAGAGGAGGAGAAGAGAGGCTCATTAATCCTCATTACTGATCATTTTCGGTTTCATTGTAGGTACTATTCAAATATTGTTGAAGTAACTGTCCATAAGAAGAAGAAGAAGAATAAGAGAAGGAAATTTACCTTTCGGTTTCATTGTAGGTCTATTCAAATACCACAATACCAGAATGATCAGAACTTTTGGCCACATGATAGTTCTCAACTACATGAATGTGGCCCATAATGATCAATACCACAATACCAAAATGATCAGAACTTTTGGCCACAGGACAGTTATCAGCAACATTTCATTTCAATACCATAATAGTTTCAGAACAGAATACACTCACAAAACTCTCAAAACAGAATTATCAGAACACAGGGGCCATAATCTGCAGAATCTGCACACAACCAGATGGCAACTTTGGCCATATCGACCCTCGAGACAACACACTTTCCATAAGATATCAAGACAGAGAACAACATTGGCAATATTTTCCATAACATATCCACTCAGAGCTCGTATTTCATTAGCAATTAGGGAGTACAAAGTACAAGCCTACATACTAGAAAAATGTAACAACCATCTACAGGCCATCATCTTACTTGCCAATATAGATTTTACACTTCAATCACATCCCAGATAAAATTTCAATCACAATTGAGATACAAATTGCAGAAACAACTACCTTAATATCACCATGACTATGTCGGTGCTTCAACTCCAACTCTAATTCCTTAATCTTTAATTTCATATACTTAATTTCCCATTCATATGATGAAATCTCCTCTTCAACAATCGATTTTTGCTCAGAAGCTTCAAATCCATGGTCAATCCACCTAAAATAACCACACCCTCCATTATCTCGGTACCTTGGGCAACCAACAAATCTTCTACCTGGATTGTTTGTTGTGTGTGATATCTTCTATTGGACTCGCAATCCGTAGCTACAAAGCCCTGCATTGCCACCAGAAAAGGTTGAAGATTCCCTCGAATCAGCTAGAGTCGAACCAGATGTCTTTCCTCTGGAAGCTTCCTTTCCTATCCCACGTCGAATGACAGCTTCCATGCTATTCTTGCACGGGATTTCGAAGAGCAAATCAAACAGCTTGCACGGGGATTTGGCTGCAGGAGGCGATTAGGGTTTCAATTGAACCGCATTGCAGGGGATATTTTGGCGATTTCAGTTAGGATTAGGGGGATTAGGGTTTCAATTGGTTTGGATTTCCGGCATTTTGTGAAATTAGGGTTCCGGCTCAATTTGGGAAAGAAGCGGTCGGTCATTTCAATTTCTTGATGTTGGATCGGGTCGATAATATTGTTCCCGTCAGGTTTCAAGCCGGGTTGAAAGAATGGCCCGGTTTGATCCGTATGGCCACGTCATCTCGTTAACAGCAAACTGGACATATTTGACGTTGTTATGTCCATGTCATCAGCTCAGTAACAGTCCGTAACAAATAGGACCAAAGCTGCCACATTTCAAAACGTTTTAGGACTTGTTTTACCCAAGTCAAACTTTTAGGATTCAAAGTAAAAAAATGACAAACATTTAGAACCATTACTGTAATTTTCCCTTAAAGAATATGCAAGAAACCTAATAATATTTTATTTCAATATTCCTTTCCAATTTTGAAATATTCCCGACGCCTTGCGCTTTTATATTTGCTAGTAAAATATTATTTCTATATTCACTAGTGAATGTTTTTCTGCTGTTAATAACCTTTTTGATAAATGATAAGTATTTAAAATTATTAACTCCAAGGAGTTTGACCTAGTGGTAAGGAGGAGCTTAACACTCCGTTTGGTTTCGCAGTTAAAATCACAAAAATTTTAACTTTAACTTTAACTCAACACACTACACAATAAAAATACACATTTCTCAAGTTAAAAATTTTAACTTTTAACTTTAACTCAACACACTACACAATCATTTGTCATTTTCCACAATCAAAATCAAAATTACTTTAACTCTGAAACCAAACGCACCTAAATATCTATCCGATCTCGGGTTCGAAATCCCTTGAAACTACCAGAGCACCTTTAACGTGACTGCTCGTTTCGTGCCCTGCCTTACGGAGTCTCGAAAATTAATCGGGCGAATTTCGAATACCCGGGTTAGCCAAAAAAAAAAGTACTTAAAACTATTATAATATTTCACATCTATAATTATTATTATCAAATTTATAAACTCAATTTGCAAAATATAACTAAAATCATAAATTGCAAAATTAGTTAGTAAAAATTGATGAATGTAATTTATATACATCAACAAATAAATTACTAGTCGTCATTCCCTTTAAATTTATAAATATATTTATTCCCTTTACAAAATGTTAACCTGAATATGTAAAAAGAGAAGGCCACCCCAACGGGCTAAAAAGAAGACTAGTCATACACTGAATTTGCCAATGTAGAAAGCACAAAAATGCTACTAGACACTGTTTCTCCTGAGGAAAAGAAGCAGCAGTGCAAATCAAAACTTCGGCAGAGAAGCCTCGTATTTACACCTTATATACTACCAAAAATGTTTGCATTGCCCATTTCCCGCAAGCAGAAAAAGGACATGAATTTAGATCAATCACAGTTCAGCTATCCCTCGCTGGATTGGAAGGAGTTCTGTTATACAGTTTGTACATCAGAGTCGACTTTGACATCTGAGGTTCCCGCTCGAGGACTGAAATCACGTCCTTGATCGAGATAGAACGAGATACCCCTTGTTGAGGGGCTGCAGTCTGGTTCTTCCCTTGTTTCCTCACAGCTCCTGTCGACACAAGCAATGACAATTGCAGACATGATTCAGATAGCTGTCCGAGGAAATCACACTAGTTCAGCATCGAATGTGAATGGAATCGCTTAGAAACAATTATAACATACAAAATTAGAAAATTTTGTAGCAAAAAGATGAACATCCACGTTATCAGTAATATGTAATCTAACTTAGGCATACCTGAAGCAATGAGAGATGCATGTCCTCTTTCAGAGCCTCGACTGTCCGCTGTGATTCGCCCAAAAGTCAAGCTAGACTTGCCGCTGAACTGCGATACTCCTTCACGCCTCTGCTGGGCCTGTTCAGCCATGAGTTGCCACTTTGACAGGAGGTCATCTCCTCCAACAGCAGCTCGGGCAGCAAAATTTGCAGCTGTTGTCCTCATCTTATCATCTTCTTGTTTATTCACCTGTACAGTTAACAGAGACCCCAGAGAAACTGCTCAAGGGAACTTTATACACTGCTCATGGGAACTTTACATACAAGTGGTGGTAAGAGGGGATTGCTATGATAATACCTTACGGGATTTCCCTCGACTTTCATCCTTCTCTTTTTTACCATCCAGCCCAGAATTGCTCTCTGGCTGCAAAATAGTACCGAAATTTCAGTCATGTCAATTAACAGCCAAAACCCAGTAATATCTGATCATGTGCCGGGCAGTCGTGAACCCATAAAAATTTTAAAAGATTTTCACTGGCCAAATTCCTGGCCAAGGCCTAGCCGAACCAGTCCAAACTCCAAATATTACTAAAAGTGAAAAAGAAATAAGAACCAGCAACTGTTGCCTTAAATTATTAATAACATGATATGTTTCATGTGGGCTAGGCTCCTCCAATAAACCGGATGCTCAAAGGGATTCAGGCATCATCCATGAAGGCCAAAAGTAACTAATGTGTTTCAATCTTGCATAAAAGTAGGGTCAAATTCCTGTTAAATTCCAGCTCAGGCCAGCCATATGCGCCCAACCTGGTCTGGCCCATCATCAGGTCCAACACATGCATTAACAAGATAAGAAAGAAACAAACCTCGCTAAGTTTCCGTTGTTTTTCAGCCTCAGCCTCTTTCTTCTCGAGTTCCTCCTTGGCCCGACGATTCAATATCATCAGGTGCTGGTGTATATCGGAAGTGATGACTATTTTGCGGTTGTGCTTCTCGACATCAACCCTCTGCACCAACATTTCACTTCATGAAGTAGATAAAATGGCTTGATAAATCATGTTATAGCAAGAAAGAACTAAATTGTACCTGCTTTGAATATCTGATTAAATTGCATAGAAATTCTCGCATCCTTTCCTCCACACTCTGAGATTCGGGTGTGTGTGAGATCATATACATAGTTCGAGAATTATTCATAAGATAAAAGAAAAAAAAAAGAAGCAACACAAGGAGCAACTTACTAGTGATAAACACCGTTCCACATCCTTGCTAACATTCTTCATACCACATTTGGCCACTGTCACAAACCAGAAACCAAATAAAATGTTAAGACACTTCTTCATCCGGAAGAATTTTAAGGGGAAAAGAAAGCTTCAAGCATCTAAATAATTCTTCATTACACTTATTTAATGACTTGAACTCAAAAGTACATCTTGGCAAAACATCTAAATAGTCGTTTAAAATATAGATAATGAGGATTCACATATACGGTTTTAACATTCATAGATTTGACACATGATAAATAATGCTTGTTTGACATGATTTCAGCTGGAAAAGCACAACTGCTTTAGAAATTGTAGTTTTCAGTGAGAAAACCGTGAACTACTTTTCCTTTTTCAAATGTATCATACAAGGCCAAATTTTCCCCCCTACTGAAAAAGTAGAATGGTCTTAACTGATCTCTGCCAACTTTTTCTGAAGGGGAACCTTCTCCAAAAGTAGCTTTTCCTTCTCTTCCCTTACCGCCCTGAGGGATCCCTCTGACACTTGAGAGTCTTCTCTAGGCCTGGGAAGCAGCTGTTCTGCTTCTTCCTAAAGCCAAGACAATGTTAGCGGACAAAACCTCATTAACATCGAGTCACAGCAGCTGATAAAGATGGTTGACAAATATGGAAAGTTACATACCCTAAGATTTACCCCACTAACGGCAGTGACATCATTGAGCTCTTCGATGCTTAGATCCTCAATGGGCCCGGATATTTTCTGCTTCTTACTGTAAAAATCAACCAAAACGTTTTTAAAAAACATGGAAATCTAGATCAAAAGAATCATACTGACCAATTATGAGCGAGTTAGTAAACCTCAAAGGTTGAAGAGAAGTATCAGGCATCTCAAGTGGCTTATTCTGGCCAAAATAAGGCTTTTTTGTAAGTGAGCTTCCATTCATTGCAGCTGGTGAGGATGTCATCTGCGAGCTCAGCTGATGTAACAAAAACAAATCATATTACAATCAGAAAGGGTTAATTTCTTCAAATTTCTATGTCTAGGGTTAAACTAATGCAAAAAGCTTAATTCTGACGGATTGCCATCAAATATTGTAACCATTAAAAAAAAAAATGCGGTGTCTTCAACAATGCTAACAAATCTTATCTGCGACAAGCGATCAGGACTCCTGAGTGTCTCTAAGTGATAGCTTGTTAAATAAGCAGACTACGTTTATTTTCTTTGAATGTTTACTTCTTGGGAATCGAATTCTTCATCACAACCTTGATCATATTGCTATAGATCTTAATTCCTTCATCTTGATATTTTTACTGATAGGTCCACAGAACATAAAGGAAACAAACTATCATCAAGCAAGGAGATGCTGGAGATTGTTGGAATTATGGGCTTGTGTTTTTGATTGGTAGGTTTAAGGGTATCACATGATCTAAAAGTGCATAGTCAGATAAGCTACAATCCACTTGCTGTATAAGGAGCAAAACTGCGAGCGAATTGTGCTGCAAATCAGCCACATGTAGTCAAGAATTTCCCCGACAGGAAAATACAGGCAGCTGGATCAATGAGTTTGCATTTTCCTCAAGATACCATAGGAAATTTCGCATCGAATGACTCTTTGTCAATAAATAATTTCATATGACTTATCCAATCATGAGAACATGGACATACATTATGATACAGTATAAGAAAGGGAATGGGCTACAAATACCCCCAGAGATGGCAATTGAACCCAGTCACGGTGTCAACTGGGTCTAGAATGCCACTTGCACTGACCCGGCTTTTTAAGGATAAGAATGCAGTCATGCCTAGCATGTAAACTGGGGAAGAACCATATATGACGGAGTATGGAGCTTTGCCTATCAAAATGGAACATGGCTATGCTCTTTTTGGAGCTATATCTTTCTGCTAGTTAGTTCCCTTATGACAGGCATTTAAGAGTTGTCACTACCTTGAATAGTAAGAAAAAGACATGTACCTGAATACTGACAGAACGCCCTGTATCTCGAGTAATTGGAGCATTTCTCTCCTTATAGGGGTGCACCGGTACTGATAAAGATGGACTAGACTTATTTTCTTCGCTTTCTTTTGATAAGTGACTAGACTTATTTTCTTCAGCACTACTTTTCTGGTGGAGCAGATTCACAGTTTGAGGTTCAATTGGCAATCCAACTACTCGTCCAGTATGGTCCTTCGGTATTGATATCTGGACCTGGATTTCCGACCTGTGAACCCCTGGCTGCAAAATTGCAATACTCTTAAATGTCTTGTGTTTTAGGGCTACAAGCCGAAGAAACTTAATAATCAAGTGCTGAAAAGTTGCGATTTTTTATGTTGGGTTCCACCCACTAGTTAAAACTTGGTTGCTAGTGATCAAGAGGAAAAGGGTACATCTCCTCTGACAGAGAAGTCAAAATCACTAAATGAGTTATGTAATATTCCACCGAGTGAATTGTTAGAGCTCTCCTAATATAAATTTCCACCCTCTCTTTCGTTTCCCTTACCCTTACTTACCATTCTCTCCAGCAAACATAACTTTAGCACCTGATCTATGACCTTTCAGTAAACGTGACCTTTTCTAACATCAACTCATCATAGAAGTAGATCAAGAGAGACATTCTACCTGTGCACTAAGTTTTGCTGCTGCCAATTTCAGCATCTCATTTCCGACAAGACCTCCCATCATCCGGACAAATTGATCTCTGGCAATCTCATTTTTCTACAACGGCAACAAGGAAACATGATTATATACTTCTCTCATGTTAAGCAAAACAGTAGACAGAAGAACACAAGTGAAAGACTCACTTTTAGCTTTTCATATAGAGCCTCAAGTTGCATCGCTCTATCTTTATCGAGTTGTGGCAAAATGAAAGGGAACAGCTTAGCAAATGGGAATTTAGTAGTAGTTGTTTGCACAGGGCGCACTGCTTGTTGGCTGCTCATTCTCTGTAACTTAAAGTACTGAGAGTCACCAAGAGGAATGGGGTTCTTTCCTGTCACCTGCATCCTTGTATTCCGAGGAATCTCAAGACCAGTTTCCGCAGCCAGCCCTGGTTGAAGATTATGCTGCATGTCTTTCCGCTATTGTTTCGTTGGATATCTGATGGTTGCAATCCTAGAAACAATTTGCAGAAGCCCCCATATCAATTCAGCTCTGGTCTGCCAACGCAATTATAGAAAAGCCAAAGAAGCAAAGTAAATACCCGCAATTAGTTAATTTCTTTAAAATCAATGTACAGCAATCTGATTCATAGAATAACCAATGGAGAGCCGAATCTGGCGGATTAAGAAATTTACCTCACAAACTGTGCATAAGGACAACATTTTGGAGTAAATTATTCACAGTTTTTCGGGACAAGATTACGCATTTGATTATTTATTATTAGGCAGTAGTAGATGAAGTAACAAGAAGACGCTTTATTGTTCCGGAACGGATTTTTCAGACAGAAAAAGATAGCTGGATCCTCCCTCCACCACAAAGTCGGGAAGTCCCATCCGAAAGAGGCAGACAATAAACTCAACAGGGTGGTCATCCTCGAACTGACCTAACTAACAACTCTACCGAGCCTCAATGCCCGCCAACACTATTGCCCATTGCACAAACTAGAAACCGAAACAAAATGAACCTCCACGTTTCCACCTCTTCGTATCAAACACGGACTTATAATTACTTGGAACAGAAAGAGATAAAGACACAGGCAAGCAGCAGCCGCGTCCTCCGACCAAATTGGAACAACAGCAGCAATCAAGAATCAATTCATCCAATGACTAGACCCGACAGCAATCTATAAAACTGCAAAGAACCTAAATGACGACAGTTCGCCTCTTCGCTCACTACCTTTGTTCAGAAACCGCCCGAAGCAAAACAAACGCGGGAACTCACCTAGGCAGCGGAAAAACTCGGAAGGTCCGCGTGAGAGGGGCGCTGGGGGTTGGGGGGGGGGGGGGGGGGGGGGGGGGGGGGGGGGGGGGGGGTGGGGGGGTGTAGCTTCTGCCGAGCGAGGGGGCCGGAGGGAGAGTCGGCAAGGGAGCTCTACCGTAGAGAGGGTCGGTGGAGTCCTGCCAGTGGGTGCTCAGTGTTTAGGGCTTTTCCGGGCTTTAACCTTTGGGGTTTATATATGTATCTGTGTGTACATAGATATATATATATATATATATATCTGTATAATATAATAATAGTAAAAAGAATATATATATATATAATATAATAATAATAATAGTTAGAAGATTTTCCTAGTGCACTCCGACCGTGTCGCTTGTAATTAGAAAAGCTACGATGTTTGGTTTGTAATTCAAAATATATTCAAAATCAAACGTCCCTTTTCCTTCTTTTAATTATTTATATTAAAAAATTGGCTGTTATTTTATTTTCTCTTAATATAACTTTGCAGTTTCCAAAAAAAAGTATTTTCTTATCAACACCTTCGAAAAATATTTTCATATCAATAAGTAAAGATCACACACAGCATCACGTAAATTTTTTATGTAATTTTTTTTTATTTTTGAAATATAATATTGCTTATTAGTTAGAGATTGAAATAATATTATCAATTAAAAATTTTAATTGATGAAATGAATTAAAGAGATTATGAGAATGTATTTGATATTGTTGAGAGGGAAAGAGTGTGAAGGGAGAAAGAGTATGTGAGAGCGAAGAGAGAGAGAGAGAGGGGGGGGAAGTGTGAGAAAGTAAAGAGAAGGGAGAGGAATGGGTAATTGAGAAGAAATTTAGAATTATAGATATAACCTTAACTTTTTAAATATTTAATGGCTATTAATTTTTTTATATTATTTATGGTGGGCATTTTTGGGATAATAAGAATTATCCCCAAGTGACATTTTTTTCCTTTTTGTAATATATATATATAGATATTGTTGATACAAAAATTGAACTTCAATATTACAAGTGAATACATCTTTTAAGAATATTTAGAGCTCCCACTCCTATTTGAAGTAACCTCTCATGTTCTCCTTTCCCTCTATATTCTTCTCATCATTGAGAAGTGTAAGTCTATTTGCCGAGCTTCCCTTTGGTGGAGGCCTTGCCTTCATCTTGTCCCTCACATTAACTGGAGAAACTTTTCCTTCTTTCCTCTTCTCCGCTTGGACGAATGGATCAAGGCTCCATTTATAAGAGAATAATATTAATAAAATATTACAAGTTGTCCATCTTTTGCCAACATCTTTGCAGAGATAATATTTTTTTTTGAAAAAATTGCATCATATATTTCAACCTTTACATGTTGTCATAATTTTATTTCGATGTCAATTTTTTTTCCACATGTATTATAACATTAATGGTTTGGTGTCAAATCTATTCCGCTGTAAATATTCAATCCATTTTTAACGGAAATGCTGACGTAACTCGTTATTGCTTCACGACGCTGACGTGGAGAGTGCGTGGGTCATAATACAAGGAAAAATAACACTATGTATCCAAATATTTTAATATTTCTCAATTTTATCCCAATCTTTTCATAATTTCTCAAATTTATCCTAACCTATTGAGCTAATATTGAGAAAACAGTAAAAGATTGGGATAAAACCGAAAAAAATATTGAAATGTTGGGAAAATTTGAGAAAGTATCAAAAGGTTAGGATAAAATTGAAAAACAACAAAAAATTGGGATGTATTGTGTAATTTTCCCTTATATCGGGCCCACATACTCTCCACGTCAACTCTATCAAGCAATTAACGGGTCACGTCAGTATTTCTGTAAAAAACGGACGAAACTTTTATGGTGGGATGGATTTGAAACCAAACCATTAATGTTAGGGTATCTCAGAAAAAAAATCTACGTTGAGATAAAACTAAAACAACATGTAAGGTTGAGATACACGAAGTTATTTTTCATATTTTCTTATTCAAGTGGGCAACTCGGCTTTGTCGGCCACCGATCATCAGCTGGACGTGTTAGTATGTATCTTGAACGATAACCCATGTCCATTTTCAGGCCCATTATAGACCCATTATAGACCCAATTTCCCAATTTATCACCTTTTCTTAAAAAAAAAAAGTGTTCGGGCAGGCCGGGCAGGGCCGGGCAACGCACACCGGCTGCCCGCGATCCTCGCCTGCCCAGAACCCCCAAATCGCGGATTTCCGCGATTTTCTCCAAAATCGGCCGAAATCTTAACGGAAAAGGGGAAGAGATTGCAATTAAATGGAGAGATCGACAATTCGGAAGAGAAGGAACAAAACCCAGCAAGAGAAAACGAGAAATTTGCCCTCGATTTGGCCGATTACAGGATCGATTGATTTCGGAAACCCTCGCCGGAAAACGCTACTTTTCCCCTCGATTCCGGCCGTTTCGACCCCGGTGAAGTCCAAATCGGACACCGCGTAGCCCAAACGGTGCCCAAAACCATCTCCCGCGCCCTCTCGTGCCGTCGTCGCGGCGTCCAGGGGCGAGAACCGCCCCCCGCAGCGGCATCGCCGCTGTTCTCGGCGATCCCGACCGCCCATCAGCTAACGGGCCTCGGCCCATTTCTCTTGCTTCGCAGGTCCAGCCCAAAAGTTCGGCCCATTCCTGCCCAACGTCCCCAATCCGGTCTAGCAGCTCTTCTGGGCGGTTTCTCCTTCGGGCGGGCTAGTCCGATCCGATCCGATTCGACCCGATTGTCAGGCAATTTTTTTTATTTTACAGAGAAGCCCCTCAACTTTCCGGACTAGGTAAATTCTTGACTTAGTGGCATGATTAGGGCTCATTTCCTGAATATTAATGCTTGCTTGATGGATATAATGTGAAATGAGTGTTCTTGGGTCGCGTGGGTGATCGGATTTGTCCCGAACTCGATTTTACGAACTTTCTATTTTGTCACATTTTAGTCCAGAGGACGCATTTTATTTTTTTTTATTTTTATTTTAGATCTACCCTGAACTCTAAAATTATTTTCAATCAAGTCCCGGTCATTTTACTATTTTCCAATCAGTCCTTGGATTTTTCAGAATATTTCTAAACATCCCAAAGAACTTTTCAAATTGTTTCAGTTTAGTCCCGGGACCATTTTTCACCCTTTTCAGATCTGCCCCGAATTTAAAAAATTCTTTTCAATCAAGTCCCAGTCATTTTACTATTTTCCAATCAGCCCTTGAATTCCTAGAATTTCTCAAGCATCTCAAGGAACTTTCCAAGTTGTTTCAGTTTAGTCCTGGGGCCATTTTTTTGTTTTCAGATCAGTCCAGATTTTCAAGTTCGTTTCAAACAAGTCCTGGGATATTTTCAGTAATTTTTACACCGTCCACAGTTTTTTCAGAATTTTCAAATCGGTCCCCGAAACTTCATCCTAATTTTCAAATCAGTCCCTGCTCTTTTAAAATTGTTCAATTTAGTCCCCTGGACATTTTCTAAAAATATCCGACCCTTTCCTACTTGGATCACCCACCAACAATGTATGTGCCCCATTTAAATATTTTATTTTTGTAATTTTATGTATACAACGTGACAATGTCGGAAATTAGAGTTTATCGGGCGGTCAACTAATGGTTATCTCGAAGACTCGAAATCCGTAGACTAAAGCATTCGGCAAATTTCTAATTAACCTAAAAGTCTACATACGGGATAATCGGGACGTTAAATTTGGCTAAATTAAATCACTTGACTATTTTAAATGAATTGTATGAACCGATTAATAATCTGTAATCGCGTCGACAGTTCAAGAACTGTTAGTCACTCCCTTTTTAAATTCACAATTTCAAAAGTATCGAGATACGTGCTACGTAATTTTGATTTTTCATACACACACATATTTTTCGATTCAAGGGGGATGACTATCGGTTCTTGTCCTGCCGTCACTCTAGTATAGGTTTGTGTTTAGAACGAGTTAAAACATGGAAAAACAGATTAATCTCAAATTCGGCCTAAATCAAACATGGGCAATAGTCAAATAGAGGGTTAGGTTTTAGGTTTTAGGTGAAAATACTCTTAATCTGTAAAAACCATATTGTCACGATACAAAATAATCTAAAAATAACCCACACATTCAAGGCTTGACTATGGACACCATGTCTGGCAAGTCCGTTAAAATGATGTCGAATGTTACATGCCTTATCTATCACTCCTTTTGTTTGTTTTAAGGTAGGATTTCTATGCCAAGATACCTCGATTAATAATCAGTTAATTCACGTAAATTCGACGATAACAAAACCCCGTTGTTTGTTTATTTGAGCTTGCTTGTTACATTTTTACAATTATTTGTTATGCGGATCGAGCCCGATCCTTTAGGACACGATTCACACAGGGTTCAATGCCTCTAACCGTCGATCACGGGGTTCAATGCCCCCATACACCGAGTGCGCATTTAATTTAATTTTCGGTATTTTCCAAAACCATACGGTGAGCATGAGTGAAATAATGGTCGAACGCGAACCGACCAGGATTCAGTCATTGTAATTTGTCTTTTATTTGAGATAAGGTTTTATATTATACATATATTCATGTAAAAATCCCGGTCGGAGAGTGGACGGTCAGAGTGTTTCTTCGAATTTACGGTGTCAAAACGCATAAGATGAGCGGAACTTAATTAAGCGGTAAGTAAATTAAAATGGCAAGCCTAGACAAGCTAGAGTACCAAAAGGGCATGTGGGATATAGGCCCATACGTAATAGAATCCCCAAATTCGGAAATTTCGGTTCCGTACAGACCATTGCCTTAGCATTTTAGGTGTACCCCGTACCCCTAGACCCGGGTAACTTGCCGGCCCTCGACCTTCGGGTCGTAAAATGGCAAGTGCCGACTCCTTCTCACGTGCGTCCGTCGCGCGTCTCCTAGAAGGTGGACACTCCCAAGCCGCGTTGCATAGGCGCGCGCATGCGTGCCCCGACGAGAGGAAATTCGGGTGCGCACAGCTTGGCGACTCCACTGGGGACACTTAGAGGGTTCGGGCTCGTTCTCGCTTGCTTTGTTTGCTTGTTTATTTACCGCTTTCCGTAATTTCCCGCTTATCTACTTTACGCACTTTCATTTATGCGCTCGTATTGCATATCATGATAACTCTAGGTACCTATGGGTCGCATCCCACGACCGGTAATAGGAGCATAGGTTAGATAGGGGTTCGAAGTAGGGGTACGGCGCGCAGTTTGACTGTCGCTTAGGCCTTGAAAAGAATCCCGCTCGATTTCAAGGAATTGACACCCTTGAGTCGAGGGCCCCCATCCCTAGGTAGCACGGTCCTTGTAGTGTCGAAACCATGCATACTGCAGGAGCTCCATGCCATCTTCCAACCTGACTTCAATAACAGTCCATCGAGTCGGCCTGCGCGCCATTTGAGTCATTTTCTGTTTTTGAGAGAGATGTACGTTGTATACATTAAGCCGTCGACATTTATTTTTTGTACCCATGCATCATCTAATTTCAAAATTAAGCGTCATTTGTATTAACTAGTCCTAAATCGGTTTTCCTTTCATCTTGGTAAGAGATGGCGCGCTCGGTCTCCTTTCCACACCTCGACATGGTCACGCCACCACTCAAGGAAATCAGTCACATCTGGGCTTATCTACGTTAAGTCGACCACGATTACATCAGGACCTTTGTTGGGGATATACCAATGCTAGCCATGTGCCGAGTGGATTGGAACTTCTTGAGAGCAGCGGTGACGTTTTGGGACCCAGTCCACACCGTCTTCAACATCCAAGGTACCGAGCTCACACCTACCATTGAGGAATATCGCACTCTCGTCGGAAGAATTGCAGCCACCCGCGGCATTGTGGAACCTAACTTCCACACCACCCGACTTGTTTTGGTATCGCGTCTACTCGGGGTGCATAGGTCTCAACTACAAGCCGAACTTGCATATTCCGGTGGCACAGAGATAGTCACCGCGAAACTCTTCCGTTTTATTGAAATGCGAGCGCGCGAGGTTCAAGGGGATCTTTTACAAAAAAATTTTGTCATGCGATCTTATTCTTAATTTTCGGGACTCTATTATTCCCTCGCTCGGCCGGTCACATTGACGCAGCCTTAGCTAGCGTTGTCCTCCAAGTGGTTGGAGGCCACGAGTACGAGGTGGCCTTGTTGGCCGAGACCATACGGTCCCTTGATTGCGTTACAAGAAAGACCGATCGAAGGTTGAGAGGGTCTCCAATCCTTTTGCAAATTTGGCTCCAAAGCCATGCAAACTCCTTCAGCCTTGTTCGTCCGATTATGTTTTTCACACGTTCGGAGTCTATCATTTCGCGGTTACTACCTCTGTTGCGTGTGGAGGAACGCAAGGTCTCCAAGTGGATCAAAATTTTTCGCGAAATAGCACCAAAGGGCTTTAAATGGCGCGCCGCGTGGATGCCACCCGGACCCATGACCTAATGTCTTGATTTTAACGGTGTACCACTCGTGAGCCATGCGGGGTCCACCACCTATTTTCCGGTGCGAGTAGTGTGGCAGTTAGGTGGCTTACAGACGGTTCCCAAAGGTACGGCCCGAACCAAGTTCGAACACACTTGGCGGGAGGACCAGACGTCCATAGATTGCCTAAGTGAAATCGAACGGGTTATAACCGCGTGGCAGACTACGGTCATCGAGCATCCTTACTTCCCCGAGCACCTGACCCAAGATGAACGGGACTTTCAAGCCACGGAGGAATATATCCTCCGCTTTTATCGATGGGGTCCATCAGAGAATGATGATTTCACAGACTCTCCTCCGGTCGAGAGTAGCACATCATCCGGGCACCGGTACCGGACATGACCATCCAAGTCGAGCTCGCCAATCTCAGGGTTGAAAGGGATCGCCTCCGTCGGGAGATCGCCGAGAAGAATGAGCAGCTTGGCGATCAACACTAACTACAGAAGGAACTTGCCTAGGCCCGCGCCCAACTGCAGAGGCGTGATCAGGAGTTGGCGCAAGCGAACGCTGCTTTGGAAAAGTCTAGGAAGAGGGCTCGTGGAGGTCCACGCACATCCTAGGATAGACACCTCTACCAGGCCCTCACTTGGAACCGGTGCTTTCCATGGCGACGGTCGCTTGCACCTCGGGCACGTTGGAAGACCGACTTAGGACTATCTTTTCAAAATTTGTATTACACTTTGAACCATTCGGAGTTAATACGAATGACAGCATTAGTTTTTGAAAATTCATGCATCTCATGCATTTCTTCTTTTATTCATTGCTTTGCATGTTTATTTTAAAGATAATTTTCTTGCATTAAACTCACGCACTTATGGAATCCAGGTGTTAACAACTGACGGCGCCTCATCGATATCCCACTCGTTTCCAGCAAAGAATGGCAGAGGAAAGTCAACTAGCTATCTTTGAGGAGGATACGCCGCTCACCCCAATTCATTCTCAAGCACCGACTATGCATGTGCCACCACCACACGTGTCCCCTACAGGCGTGCCACCAGCACATCGGGGAGCTTCCCCAACTCATCTTCCGCCACCTGCATCTTCGGGCACACACCCGGAATATTCAAGAGAGCGGCCATCCTCTGCAGTTGATGATCGTGAACGTATTGTAGTACTCGAGAGCACGGTCAATCAACTGGCTACCACCATGGCTACTAATATGGCCGAGCTCGTGGCCCTACTCAAAGGCCCAAATCGCGCTTCTTCGAGCTTCACCCCACCTCCTGGGTACGGGCCAGCGGTCGATCCAAACCCATGGGCCCAGCCGACCTTGATTCCTGATAATGGAGATACGTCTGCCCCAACGATAGTGAACGCGCCGGCGGTCCATCCGGTTAACAATCTTCCAGCACCACCTTCTTTCTCGCACCCGGCTAATCTCCCGGCGGTCACTCCTGTCCCTTCAGCGACAATGTTGGAACCGCCTATGCTTGTACCCCCACCGATCTCCACGCCAGTCCTAGTTTCGGTCTCTGCGTCGATTCCAGCTCCGACTTCCGCTGTCCCACCACCGATCATATTCCTGCCTACAACTGCCCAGGCTCCTGCTCACACTGCTGAACCTCCCCTATACCAAGCTCCACTACCCCATATCGGCCTTTCTTACCAAGCTTCACCTCCCATAAATATCGCTTACTCTGAACCGGGCACGCCGAGCTACGCGGCCCCTAGAGCTCCACCCACAAATTTCCTCCCCGAGATAGAGACCGAGCAAGAGAGGAGAATGAAGAGGATGGAAGAGACCATTAAAGCCCTCCAAGCTGGTGACCCCCGACACAGTACTAGCTGTCTAGATTCAACTCTCTTCCCGGGGATGCAGCTACCCCCGAAGGTCAAAGTGCTCGACTTCCAGAAGTACGACGGAACTACAGACCCGCGACACCACCTCCGCCAGTATCGTGGGAAGATGCTTCAATACTGGGACTATGAACAATTCGTCATCGCTACGTTCTAGTAAAGCTTGTCGGGACCAGCCCTCAACTAGTTCATGTCGCTCCAATCAGAAGACATCCCCTCCTGGACCGAACTGTCGAAGAAATTCGTAGAATAGTACCAATATAACATGGATACGCCTCCATTTTTCCTCGAGCTGAGCACCATGGAAATGGAGGAGGTTCAGAAGTTCGAGCAATACACCACGAAATGGTGTTTGGAAGCTGCGAAACACTGTCCCCCTATTTCTGAGGCGCAACAAATACAGATGTTCCACGAGACACTCAAGGGGGCCTACTATTCCCATCTTATGGGCCACAAGTCTTCGTTTTCAGAGATGATTATGGCTGGGAAGCAGGTTGACCTGGGCATCAAGCTTGGGAGGATCGAGGGTCCTACAAAGAAAGGGGAAGGAGAGTCCTCGAGGAAGACTGCCTCAACGGCCACCCCCACTGGCGGCAGAAGGAGTAAGGAGGTATCGGTCAATGCCGTCAATGCGGGCCACAACGCGCCGCAACAGTACTCGATGAGTTTCACGCCCGCACCGTCTACCACCCCCGTGTATGCTCCACCGCCTCCGCCCTATCCGTCTCAACATTCCGCTCTGCCGGTTTATTATTCGGCCCCGCTGACAGCATTTCCATCGGCCCCGCAACAAGTCGTCCATCATTACGCTTCCGTTCCTCCTCAGACCCCACAGTACAGGCTTCCGGCTTCGAGAACTCCTCAGCCGACGCAACAGGCCCCAGCCCCACAGGGTCAACAAGGCGGTGCAACGCAAACTCCGTAACGTAAACAGTTTACGCCCTTGCCGGCGCCACTCTCCCACATATACCAATAGCTCATTGCAGGCAAACAGATCCAACCAATAGCACTTAATTCTGGTTTTGACCCGACCATCTAGGATCAGAGTCAGCGCTGTGAATACCATTCGGGGGCACTCGGCCACAATACCGACAATTGTTGGAAGTTGTGGGAGAAAATCCAACAGATGATTGATGAAAAGAAGCTGGTATTCAATGCTGCCAGGCCTCCAAATGTGTAGGCAAATCCCTTTCCTGATCATGGGTCGAGCTCGGGACCCACCATCAACATGATCAATGTCGCCACTATTGGGGAGTACGAGGCCAATCAGGAGGGCCCTTCCCCGTTCGTGATTGAATATGTCCCCCCAGAAACCACTGTAGGGTTCGCAGGGTTCGGTGTTGCACCCACTCCATTCGTAATAGAAATCCCGGCGAGGGAGCCGTATTAGGATAGTAAGGTCCCATGGACTTACGAAGGGAGCGTCGGAAATATCGAGCAACAGTTCAGCGTCATGGGCGTGACGCGTTCGGGCAGGGTGTACGAGAACCCGGAGGCTGCAAGAAAAGGGAAAGCCCCTGCAGTGCCCGGAGTCGCCCCGGAAGCCTCGTCTATCCCCCAGAAGAAGGTGACTAAAGAGGAAACCGAGACCTTCATGAAGATAATTAAGGCGAGCGAGTATAAGGTGGTAGAGCAAATGACCAAGTCTCCGGCCCATATTTCGCTACTTGCTCTCCTCCTAAACTTAGAGGCACACCGAGAAGCCCTTTTAAGGGTTCCGACGGCAGCACAGATTCCCAAAGAGACAGCTCCGGAGCGGATTGAGGAAACTATCAGTTCGATCTTCTCCAACAACATTTCATTCTCAGATGATGAATTTCCTTCAGAGGGATGGGCACACTCGCGGGCACTACACATTGTCTGCAAGTACAATAACTTCATCATCGGTCGGGTCATGATTGACAATGGCTCGGCGCTCAATGTTTGCCCAGTTTCCACGCTGAAGCAGATGAACGTGGACTTTAATCGCATCCGTCCGAGCAAGACTGCGGTTCGAGCCTTCGACGGCTCGCGAAGGGAAGTAAATGGAGAGATCGACCTGGTGATCGAGGTGGGTCCCTGCTCATTCGCTGTTACATTCCAAGTCCTAGACATTCCGAATGCTTTCAGGTTGTTGCTCGGGAGGCCGTGGATCCATGCGGCCGGCGCCATTCCTTCGTCCCTACACCAAAGGATTAAATTCATCGCGGAAGGTCAACTCATCACGGTCAAGGGTGAGGAGGACTACGCCATTTACAAGGAGATGGTTGTCCCCTATGTCAGCATTGGGGATGATGAGAACCTCCCCTTCCATTCATTTGAAACCATCTCCGTCATTCGGGACTACGGAGAGATCGGTCCAACCCGCGCTGACCGTATGATTGGAAAGGTTTTGCTGCGCCATAACTACATCCCCAGCAGCGGACTCGGAGCACGTGGTCAGAGGATCAGTCGTCCCATCGAGATTGAAGAATATAAGAACATGAGGGGACTCGGTTTTCGCCCTTCTTGTCACGAGATTATTGAGGCTCGCAGGGGCATGCACCTTCACCGTCTCGCTGCACGCTATAGGAAGATCAACAGGGGCATCCCGGTTCATCCGCTCTCCTACTTTTTTCCTGGGCCGCCGCACATTGTCGAAGGTACTCTTGACGGTCCCTTCTCGGATTCAGACAGCGAGCCTGTTAACCTGCCAACCATATGCGCTGTCACTGAGGAGACTACTCCAGGGGCTTACATTCGCCTTGCGCAGGAAAATGAGGAACTCAATAACTGGACCTCAGTCCCGTATTACTCGGCTGTAATCGCCGATGTGTAAGGCCATCTATGTTTTGATATTCCCCGCGTGTCGGCATAGCCATAAGCCACACGACGGAAGATGGATTCTTGTTATGGCATCACGCCCTCATCATTAATAAAATCCCTACATGCATTTTTTAGAATTCTCGCGTCTACTTTCTTTTTCTCTCCCACTCATTCGTAGCACTTTAAAATTTCTAAGACAATTTGTTTAAATCGTCAGGCTCCACTCGAATCTGAGTCTTCGACGCGTCGATTCGAACCCATCCGAGGAACTCCTTGAAGAGTCCCGACCCATATACTTCGGGGAAGGACTCAACAAGGATGGTCGAGTGCCCGAGATAGAAGAGAGTTTGCGCCGCCTTGAGAACCGCCAACTCACTTTCGTGGAGCCGACAGAGGAGATCAATGTGGGTACCGAAGAAGAACTTCGCATCCTAAAGATCGGGACGGGTCTCGACCCTACACAACGAGTCAGGATGATCGAATTTCTAACCGACTACCAAGAGGTCTTTGTTTGGTCCTACACTGACATGCCGGGCTTAGATCCTTCGATAGTCAAGCACTTCCTACCGCTTGATACATAGAGGTTTCCACCCAAGCGATGGCACATACGGCGGCAACGTGCCGGCCTTCTCCTCCGTATCAAAGAGGAGATTATCAAACAGATCACCGCAGGGTTCCTGGAGGTTTGCAATTATTCTGAATGGGTAGCAAATATCGTGCCCGTGGAGAAGAAGGATGGAAGAGTTAGAGTCTGTGTCGACTACCGAGACCTCAACAAAGCTAGCCCCATAGATAACTTCCCCTTGCCTCACATTGACGTCTTAGTCGACAACACAGCACGCCACACGTTGTTCTCCTTCATTGATGGCTTCTCCGGGTACAACCAGATTCGGATGGCCGAAGAGGACAAGATCAAGACGACGTTCATCACAATGTGGGGCACTTTCTGTTACCGAGTCATGCCTTTTGGCCTCAAAAATGCCGGAGCAACATATTAGAGGGCGATGGTCACGCTATTCCACGACATGATGCACAAAGGATCGAGGTCTATGTTGACGACATGATTGCCAAATCCAAAGAAGGAGAAGACCACCTTGTTAATTTAAAGCGCCTTTTTGACCGCCTCAAGAAGTACAAGCTCAGACTCAACCCGACGAAGTGCACATTCGGCTCTAAGTCAGGGAAACTGTTAGGATTTGTGGTCAGTGAGCGAGGCATTGAGGTTGATCCGGACAAGGTGAAAGCAATTGGGGAGCTACATCCGCCATTGACGGCCCGCGAAGTACGAGATTTCTTGGGGTGGCTGAACTACATTGCAAGATTCATCGCAAACCTGACAGACAAATGTCAACCACTCTTCGTCTGCTTCGTAAAAATGCGGCAATTGAGCGGGACGAGGAATGTCAGAAGGTCTTCGATACTATCAAAGCATATTTGGCTCAGCCACCAGTGCTAGTTCCGCCGACACCAGATCGTCCGTTGATCCTTTACTTGACAGTGCGCCGACAATCCCTGGGATGCATGTTAGGGCAGGAAGACGAGTCTACGCGCGCAGAACACGCCATATATTATTTGAGCAAAAAGTTTACCGAAGGGGAGTCTAACTACCCGGAGATTGAGAAGATATGCTACGCGCTAGTGTGGGTTATGCAGAGACTTCGAAAATACATGCTCTACCACACTATTCGCTTATTGTCAAAAGCGGATCCCCTGAAGTACTTGCTTGATAGTCCATCTTCCATGAAGAACATTTCGAAGTGGCGATGTCAGCTGACGGAATACAACATTGAATATGTGCCCCGCACTTCAGTTAAGGGGTAGGCAATTGCGAATCACTTAGCGGAGTTCCCAATCGAAGACGATACGCTGATCAATTCTGACTTTCCGGACGAAGGGATCCTCCAAGTGGATAGTGAGAAGAACAAATTCGCATGGAAGATGTATTTCGACGGCGCAGTAAATTCCACTGGGTCCGGCATTGGTGCAGTGCTAATATCCCCCGACGGACGCTACTATCCGATTGCAGCAAAGGTTGATTTCCCTTGCACTAATAACGTGGCCGAATATGAGGCATGCATCCTTGGCCTGCAAGCGGTGATCGACTTCAAGGTGAAGGAACTGGAAGTGTTCGGAGATTCTATGCTTACAATCTTCCAGACGCTGGGGCAATGGAAGACGAAGGACGCAAAGCTAGTGTCATATCACGAGTATCTTGAGGAGTTAGCGGAGAACTTCAAGAAAATCTCATTCACATACACACCGCGCATCAAGAACCAATTTGTAGATGCACTCGCGACGCTCGCATCCATGGTGAGCATCACGAAAGAAAACCTCATCGAACCACTCGAGATCGAGATCGCCAAAGGCCCTGCTCACTGCGACGCAATCGAGGCGACCGATAAGCAGCCATGGTAAGAAGACATTAAGCATTTCTTGCAAACTGGTCAATACCCTACATTCGCTAACCGTCGTGATCGAAAAACACTTCGGCGACTCGCATCACATTATTTCCTGAGTGGAGAAACTCTCTATCGCCGTTCTTTCGACGCCACACTACTCCGGTGTGTTGACGAAGTCGAGGCACATCGTCTCATGAGAGAGATACACGAGGGGAGCTGCGGACCCCACATGAGCGGGCTTATGCTTGCCAAGAAACTCATGCGTTTGGGTTACTTTGGTCCACCATGGAAGCCGATTGATTCAAACACGTTAAGCATTGCCACTTGTGCCAGGTATACGCCGACCAGATCAAAGCACCGCCTAACGAGTTGCGCCCGATGGCAGCCCCATGGCCCATTTCAATGTAGGGTATCGACGTGATCGGCCCTATCAACCGCAAAGCATCCAACAGACACCAATTCATTTTGGTGGCGATAGACTACTTCACTAAGTAGATCGAGGCCGTAACGCTTGCTTCAGTCACTGCAAATGCCGTGGCACGTTTTCTCAAGCGTGACATCATCGCCCGATACGGAGTCCTCGAGACGATCATCACTGATAATGCCAAGAACTTGAATAACAAGGTCATTGATGAGCTCTATGAGCGATTCAAAGTGCATCATCGCAACTCCACTCCATACCGTCCCCAAATGAACGATGCAGTGGAGGCTGCAAACAAAAATATCAAGAAGATCATCGAGAAAATGACAGTAACTTACAAAGATTGGCACGAGATGCTCCCTTTCGCGCTCTTGGCATACCGAACATCTATCCGCTCTTCAACCGGGGCAACTCCGTATTCTTTGGTCTACGGCATGGAGGCCGTCCTCCCGATCGAAGTGGAGATTCCTTCCATGAGGGTCCTCGCCGAGACCGAACTTGAAGAAGCTGAGTGGGCGAAGCAACGTTGTGAACAGCTCAATCTCATCAACGAGAAACGGCTAACAGCACTCTGTCACTGCCAATGCTACCAATAGAGAATGGCCCGAGCGTTCAATGCGAGAGTCCGTCACCACGAGTTCAAACCCGATGACCTCGTCCTGCAAAAAGTCCTACACATTACACCTGATTCTCGGGGCAAGTTCCCATACAAGTACGACGGGTCCTTTGTCGTTAAGGAAGTCTTCTCCGGAGGGGCAATTATTTTAAGCGACATGGACGGGACCGAAAATGCGCTCCCAGTCAACGCCGATGCCCTTAAGAAGTACTATCCTTGATTGGGTGCTTCGTCGTTCTATAGCCTTTGCATGTCCCTGCAAGTTACAACTCACACTTCCAACACTTGTCTTCTTCTATATTCTTCAGGCTCCGCGCCCGTTTCACTTCAGCGCATTTTCTGTTATCAGCATTTATGCCATCTCCATTCAATCATTCCATATAAGGGCACCTTTGAGAGAAAAAAGAATAATTTTCCCGCTAGGTTGAAAACCTCCTCGAGGCGACCTAGGCAAAAGTTAGGGAACGAGGGACACGGCTTAAAATCCCGCAAAGGGGAGCCGTGGCGGTCGTAGCAAAATGTGAGCATTTATGAGGGAAAAATGAAAATAAAATACCCTGCTAGGTCGTCACGCGTCTTGCGGCCTAGGAAAAAATTAGGGGAATTGTCGGCTCAACCACGAAAGAGCTGCGACATCTCGTGTGGAGTTATGACAAGTAGTAGTTTAGCGGTTTTCAACGCAAGCAAACTCTCTTCGACTCTTCGGGTTCAAGACATGCCTCGAAATGAGTTCGAATCGTCGTATCCTTGATTTAGAGGATCCCCAAAGATTCTTCCTTTTACCTTCATACAAAAACTCTGCTGGTCATGCCCGCCTTGCAAAGGCCATTCCTTTAAGTCAAATACATGTCATACTCGGGGACGCGGCCACCCCTCAAAATGCCACTGAATTTAAATTCCTGGAATATCATTACATAAATTTCTTTACATATCGCAATTTCAGCAAGTTCTGCGCGATTGACAACGACCGTTGGTTATCGTTTTCCTGTATACAGGTTTGAGTGTACAGGTCCCGGGAGGCGTCCCCCCGAGCGGGGCGTATGTCTGTCTCGTTCGACAAGTCGCAGTCTCTATCCGGGTGAAGGGCCCGAAAAGGAGCACACATCAACTTCGCCAAACAAACCCATAGGCGCATAACCAGCGATAGGGCGTGGTTATCACTGCATCATTTCAATACAATACCGGCTTAACACCGAACAGATCGCCCTACACTATCCCATAACAGTGATTCTTACTCTTGCATTTTACTGCTTTCCGGACTTCGTGTCCGCATTTATTACATTTCGGACTTCGTGTCCTCACTTACTTCTTTCCGGACTTCGTGTCCGTATCTACTGCATTTCGGACTTCGTGTCCTCATTTACTGCTTTCCGGACTTCGTGTCCGCATTCACTGCATTCCGGACTTCGTGTCCGCATTTACTGCTTTTCGGACTTCGTGTCCGCATTCATTTACTTCTTTCCGGACTTCGTGTCCGCATCTACTGCATTTCGGACTTCGTGTCCTCATTTACTGCTTTCCGGACTTCGTGTCCGCATTCACTGCATTCCGGACTTCGTGTCCGCATCTACTGCTTTCCGGACTTCGTGTCCGCATTCACTGCATTCCGGACTTCGTGTCCGCATCTACTGCATTTCAGACTTCGTGTCCGCATTCACTGTTCTTCGGACTTCGTGTCCGCACTTACTGCATTCCGGGCTTCGTGTCCGCATTCACTGTTCTTCGGACTTCGTGTCCGCACTTACTGCATTCCGGGCTTCGTGTCCGCATTCACTGTTTTTCAGACTTCGTGTCCGCACTCACTGTTTTTCGGACTTCGTGTCCGCATTCACTGTTTTTCGGACTTCGTGTCCGCATTCACTGTTTTTCGGACTTCGTGTCCGCACTTACTGCATTTCGGACTTCGTGTCCGCATTTACTGTTTTTCGAATTTCGTGTCCTCATTTACTACTTTCCGGACTTCGTGTCCGCATCTGCATTTCGGACCTCGTGTCCACATTTCCGGATTTTGTGTCCGCATATACTGTTTTCCGGACTTCGTGTCCGCATTTATTACTTTTCGGACTTCGTGTCCTCATTTGCTTCTTCCCGGACTTCGTGTCCGTATCTACTGCATTTCGGACTTCGTGTCCTCATTTATTGCATTCGCGACCTCGTGTCCACATCTATTGCTTTTCGGACTTCGTGTCGGCATTTACTATTTTTGGACTTCGTGTCCTCACTTACTACATTCCGGACTTTGTGTCCGCGTTCACTACATTTTGGACTTCGTGTCCTCATCTACCACTTTCGGACTTCGTGTCCTCGTTTACTGCTTTCCGGACTTCGTGTCCGCATCTACTCCGTTTCGGACTTCGTATCCTCATTTACTGCTTTCAGGACTTCGTGTCCCCACCTACTCTGTTTTGGGCTTCATATCCTCATTTACTACGTTTCAGATTTCGTGCCCGCATTTACTGCATTTTGGACTTCGTGTCCACTTTTATTGCTTTTCGGACTTCGTGTCCATATCGCTTTCTGGACTTCTTGTCCACATTTAATGTCCTTCAAGTATGCGTCCACATTTACTAATTTATGGTTTTTACTATTTTGCAACAGGCCCACATATTAGCAAAAACGAGGAGAATTGCCAAACGGTCGCCAAGACTAAACGAGGTGCTTCTTATAGTCTTTGGCTACATCCTCTATCCGAGCACACAACCAAAGAGGGGCAAGCTGTCAGCACCCAATTTCGATCCATCGGCTCCAGGGGGGCAAAATTGTCATTTCCCAATTTATCACATTTTCTTAAAAAAAAAATTATTCAGGTGAACCGGGCAGGGCCGGGCAGCGCTCACCTGCTGCCCGTGAACCCCGGCCCAGAAAAAAAAAAAGTGTTCGGGCAGGCCGGGCAGGGCCGAGCAGCGCTCACCGGCTGCCCGCGATCCCTGCCGGCCCAGAACCCCCAAATCTTGAATTTCCGCGATTTTCTCCAAAATCGGCCGAAATCTTAACGGAAAAGGGGAAGAGATTGCAATTAAATGGAGAGATCGACAATTCGGAAGAGGAGGAACAAAACCCAGCAAGAGAAAACGAGAAATTTGCCCTCGATTTGGCCGATTACAAGATCGATTGATTTCGGAAACCCTTGCTGGAAAAGCGACTTTTCCCCTCGATTCAGGCCGTTTCGACCCCGGTGAAGTCCAAATCGGACACCGTGCAGCCCAAGCGGTGCCCAAAGCCATCTCCCGCGCCCTCTCGTGCCGTCGTCGCGGCGTCTAGGGGTGAGAACCGCCGCCCGCAGCGTCGTCGCCGCCGTTCTTGGAGGATCCCGACCGCTCGTCGGCTAACGGGCCTCGGCCCATTTCTCTTGTTTCGAAGGTCCAGCCCAGAAGTTCGGCCCATTCCGGCCCAACGTCCCCAATCGGGTCCAGCAGCTCTTCCGGGCGGTTTCTCCTTCGGACGGGCTAGTCCGATTCGATCCGATTCGACTCGATTGTCCGGGAATTTTTTTTATTTTATAGAGAAGCCCCTCAACTTTTCGGATTAGGTAAATTCTCGACTTAGTGGCATGATTATGGCTCCTTTCCTGAATATTAATGCTTGCTTGATGGATATAATGTGAAATGAGTGTTTTAGTCCATAGGACGCATTTTTTTTTTTAGATCTACCCTGAACTCTAAAATTATTTTCAATCAAGTCCCGGTCATTTTACTATTTTCCAATCAGTCCTTGAATTTTTCAAAATTTTTCTAAAATCCCAAAGAACTTTTCAAATTGTTTCAGTTTAGTCCCGGGACCATTTTTCACCCTTTTCAGATCTGCCCCTTTCCTACTTGAAAAGGGTGAAAAATGGTCCCGGGACTAAACTGAAACAATTTGAAAAGTTCTTTGGGATTCTTGGAAAAATTCTGAAAAATCCAAGGACTGATTGGAAAATAATAAAATGATCGGGACTTGATTAAAAATAATTTTTAGAATTCGGGTCAGATCTGAAAAAAGTGAAAAATGGCCTCGGGACTAAACTGAAACAACTTGGAAAGTTCTTTGGGATGCTTAAATAATTCTGAAAAATCCAAGGACTGATTGGAAAATAGTAAAATGACCGGGACTTGATTGAAAATAATTTTTAGAGTTCGGGACAGATCTGAAAAAAATAAAATGCGTCCTCTGGACTGAAATGTGACAAAATGGAAAGTTTGTAAAATCGAGTTCGGGCCAAATCCGATCACCCACGCGACCCTAGAACACTCATTTCACATAATATCCATCAAGCAAGCATTAATATTCAGGAAAGGAGCCCTAATCATGCCACTAAGTCTAGAATTTATCTAGTCCGGAAAGTTGAGGGGCTTCTCTGTAAAATAAAAAAAAATCACCTGACAATCTGGTCAGATCGAACTGGCCCGCCCGAAGAAGAAACCGCCCGGGAGAGACGTTGGGCCGAACTGGAGCGTTAGGCCGAATGGGTCGAACTTCTGGGCTGGACTTGCGAAGCAAGAATTGGGCCGAGGCCTGTTAATTAAAAGGCGGTCGGAGTCTGAGGAGGACGGCGGCGATGGCGCCGCGGGCGGCGGTTCTCGCCCCTGGACACCGCGACGACGGCACGAGAGGGCGCGGGAGATGGCTCTAGACACCGCCGACGCTTCGCCGAGGTCGATCTAGGCCTCACCGGAGTTAAAATGGTCGGGATCGGGGAGAATTTTGGGGTTTTCCGGCGAGGGTTTCTAAACTCAATCGATCTTCAAATCCGCCAAATCGAGAGCCAATTTCTCGTTTTTTTTTTCTTCTGGGTTCTGTTTGCCTTCATCCTAATTGTATTTCTGTTTCATTTAATTGCAATTCCATCCTCTTTTCCGTTAAGATTTCGGCCGATTTGGCGGAAAATCGCGGAAATCCGCGATATTGGGGATCCTAGGCCGGCGGGGTCGCGGGCAGCTGGTGAGCGCTGCCCGAATCGAATCTTTTTTTTTTTAAAGTTATATATATATATATATTTATTATTCTTTTTTTTTAGAAAAGGTAATAAATTGGAAAAATGACGATTTTGCCCCCCTGGAGCCGATGAAACGAAATGGGGTGCTGACAGCTTGCCCCTCTTCGGTTGTGTGCTCGGATAGAGGATGCAGGCAAAGACCATAAGAAGCACCCCGTTTGATCTCGGCGACCGTCCTGTCGTCTTTCCCCATAGCCACTTGTTCTCTCTGGTTTTGGATTCACGGGAGGGAGTTGGATAAACGTATGTACCTGAAAGCAGTGAAGATGTGGTTTATGATCCAAAAGCAATAAAGGTGGGCTTATGGCCCTGAAAGCAGTAAAGATGGGTTTACGGGCCCAAAGAAAGTAAAAAGGTGGGTGTCCAAACCCAAAGTAATAAATGTGGATGTCCAAACCCAAAGCGGTAAAGGATGGGTGTCCAAACCCAAAGCAGTAAACGGTGGGTGTCCAAACCCAAAGTAGTAAATGTGGGTGTCCAAACCCAAAGCAGTAAAAAGTGGGTGTCCAAACCCAAAGCAATAAATGGTGGGTGTCCAAACCCAAAGCAATAAATGTGGGTGTCCAAACCCAAAGTAGTAAACGGTGGGTGTCCAAATCCAAAGCAGTAAACGGTGGGTGTCCAAACCCAAAGCAGTAAAAGGTGGGTGTCCAAACCCAAAGTAATAAATGGTGGGTGTCCAAACCCAAAGTAGTAAAAGGTGGGTGTCCAAACCCAAAGCAATAAATTGTGGGTGTCCAAACCTAAAGAAGTAAATGTGGGTGTCCAAACCCAAAGCAATAAATGGTGGGTGTCCAAACCCAAAGCAGTAAACGGTGGGTGTCCAAACCCAAAGCAGTAAAAAGTGGGTTCGGTCATCGAGGATGGCCCGAGAACGCGAGAGAGTTGACTTGGGTCCGATAATGCCAACGGATTTGTCAGATGATGGTGTTAGGTGCCTCCTTGAGGGTCCTTCGCTTGGGTTTTAGATTACGATCTTGTCGCATGAGGCAGACATGAGTCCGTCAGGGAGAGACGCCTCTTAGGATCCACATGCCCGTACCTGCATAGGAGGGTGGCAGCTAACGGTCGTTGTTAGTCGCGTGAAATTGCTGGAATTACGATGTGCAAAGGAAATCTATGTAATAATGCTTCGGGGATCTGAACTTGGTGACCATTTGAGGGGTGGCCATGTCCCGAACTCATGTTTGACCAAAAGAAAGGCTTTTCGCAAAATGAGGGCATGACCCACAGAACTTTGAATAAAGGTAAATGGAAGGATCTTTAGGATCCTTCAAATCAAGGAGACGACGATTCGACCCCATTTCGAGGCGCATCTCGAGCCTTGAGAGTCAAGGAGAGTTTGTTTGCGTTGAGAACTGCCGAACCACTACTAGTTGTAGCTTCACGCGGGGTGCTGCTGTTTTTTCGTGGTCAAACCGACAATTGCCCCTAATTTTTGCCCAGGCCGCAAAACGCATGACGACCTGACGGGGTATTTTATTTTGACTTTTCTCTCATGAATGCTCTCCTTTTACTACGACCGCCCAAGATAGGGTCCGATCGCATCTCTCGATTCCTCTAACTTTTGCCTAGACCGCCCTTTGCGGGTGTTCAGCCTAGCAAGGAATATGATTTATGCTCTCCTTTTGCCACGACTCCCCTTTGCGGGATTTTAAGCCGTGCCCCTCGTTCCCTAACTTTTGCCTAGGTCGCCTCGAGGAGGTTTTCGACCTAGCGAGAAATTTATTATTTTCTCTCAAAGGTGATCTTAGATGGAAAGAGTACATGTGTTGATAACAAGAAGCGCCGAGGAGACATGAGCGTGGAGTCTGAATAATACAGAAGAAGACAAATGTCGGAAATGTGGCTTGCAGCCTGCGGGGACATGAAGAGGCTGCAGAATGACCAAGAAAGCTATCAGGGATAGTACTTCTTGAGAGCGTCAGCGTTGACTGGGAGCGCATTTTCGGTCCCGTCCATGTCACTTAAGATAATTGCTCCTCCAGAGAAGGTTTCCCTGACAACGAAGGGCCCGTCATACTTGTATGCGAACTTGCCCCGAGAGTCAAGTGTAATGTGAAGAACCTTCTGCAGGACAAGGTCACCAGGGTTGAACTCGCGGTGGCGGACTCTTGCATTGAACGCTCGGGCCATTCTTTGTTGGTAGCATTGGCCGTGGCATAGTGCTCTTAGCCGCTTCTCGTCGATGAGATTGAGCTGTTCGTAGTGTTGCTTCGCCCATTCTGCTTCTTCGAGCTCGGACTTGGCCAAGACCCTCATGGAAGAAATCTCCACTTCGATTAGGAGGACGGCTTCTATGCCGTAGACCAAAGAGTACGGAGTTGCCCCGGTTGAAGTGCGGATAGATGTTCGGTATGCTAAGAGAGCAAAAGAGAGCATCTCGTGCCAATCCTTATAGGTCACTGATATTTTTTCAACGATCTTCTTAAAGTTCTTGTTCGCAGCTTCCACCGCACCGTTCATTTAGGGACGGTACGGTGTGGAGTCACGATGCTGCACTTTGAATTGCTCGCAGAGCTCATCGATGATCTTGTTGTTCAAGTTCTTAGCGTTGTCAGTGATGATTGTCGTGGGGACTCCGTATCGGGCGATGATGTTGCACTTGAGGAAGCGTGCCACGGCCTTTGCGGTGACCGAAGCAAGCGTTATGGCCTCGATCCACTTGGTGAAGTAGTTGATTGCCACCAAAATGAAAAGATGTCCGTTGGATGCTTTGGGATTGATAGGGCCGATCACATCTATGCCCCACATTGAAAAGGGCCATGGGGCTGCCATCGGATGTAGCTCATTGGGAGGTGCTTTGATCTGGTCGGCGTAGACCTGGCACAAGTGGCAGTGTCTGGCGTGTTTGGCGCAGTCGGCTTCCATGGTGGACCAGAAGTAACCCAAACGCATAAGTTTCTTGGCGAGCATGAGCCTGCTCATGTGGGGTCCGCAACTTCCCTCATGTACCTCTCCCATAAGGCGTTGTGCCTCAATTTCATCGACACGCCGGAGTAGTGTGGCATCGAAGGAACGGCGATAAAGGACCTCTCCACTCAGGAAGTAATGTGCTGCGAGTCGCCGAAGTGTTTTTTTGTCGCGCTGGTTGGCGAATGTCGGGTATTGGCCGGTTTGCAGAAAATGTTTGATGTTTTCATACCACGGCTGTTCATCAGTTGTCTCGATTGCGTCGCAGTGAGCAGGGCCCTTGGCAATCTCGATTTCGAGTGGCTCAATGAGATTTTCTTTCGTGATGCTCACCATGGATGCGAGCGTCGCAAGTGCATCTGCGAATTGGTTCTTGATGCGCGGTGTGTATGTGAATGAGATTTTCTCGAAGTTCTCCGCTAACTCCTCGAGATACTCGT
Organism: Punica granatum; assembly: GCF_007655135.1. Classification (NCBI taxonomy): domain Eukaryota; kingdom Viridiplantae; phylum Streptophyta; class Magnoliopsida; order Myrtales; family Lythraceae; genus Punica; species Punica granatum. The sequence continues at coordinate 40,792,872 of NC_045127.1, read as the reverse complement.
GATATGGCACTAGCTTTGCGTCCTTCGTCTTCCATTGCCCCAACGTCTGGAAAATTGTAAGCATAGAATCGCCGAACACTTCCAGTTCCTTCACCTTGAAGTCGATCGCCGCTTGCAGGCCAAGGATGCATGCTTCGTATTTGGCCATATTATTAGTGCAGGGGAAATCAACCTTTGCTGCAACCAGATAGTAGCATCCGTCGGGGGATATTAGCACTGCACCAATGCCGGACCCAGTGGAATTTACTGCGCCGTCGAAATACATCCTCCATGCGAATTTGTTCTCCTCACTGTCCACTTGGAGAATCCCTTCGTTCGGAAAGTCAGAGTTGATCGGCGTGTCGTCTTCAATTGGGAACTCCGCTAAGTGATCCGCAATTGCCTGCCCCTTAACTGATGTGCGGGGCACGTATTCAATGTCGTATTCCGTCAGCTGACATCGCCACTTTGAAATATTCTTCATGGAAGATGGACTATCGAGCGAGTACTTCAGGGGATCCGCTTTTGACAATAAGAGGATAGTATGATAGAGAGTGTACTGCTGGAGCCTCTGCATGACCCACACCAGCGCGCAACACATCTTCTCAATCTCTGGGTAGTTGGACTCCCCTTCGGTGAACTTCTTGCTTAAATAGTAAATGGCATGTTCTGCGTGCGTGGACTCGTCTTCCTGCCCTAACATGCATCCTAGGGATTGCCGGCGCACTGTCAGATAGAGAACAAGAGGGCGATCTGGAGTAGGCGGGACCAATACCGGGGGTTGAACCAAGTATGCCTTGATAGTGTCGAAGGCCTTCTGACATTCTTCGTCCCACTTAATCGCTGCATTTTTGCGAAGCAAGCGAAATAGTGGTCGACATTTGTCTCCTGGAAAGTCGCGATGACGAACTGTTCGTAGTCCCAGTATTGAAGCATTTTTCCGTTGTAGTGACGGAGGTGGTGTCGCGGGTCTTTAGTTCCGTCATACTTCTGGAAATCGGGTATTTTGATCCTCGCGGGTAGCTGCATCCCCGGGAAGAGAGTCGAATCTAGATAACTAGTGCTATGTCGGGGATCACTAGCTTGGAGGGCCCCGATGGTCTCTTCTATCTTCTTCATTCTCCTCTCTTGTTCGGTCTCCGTTTCGGGAAAGAAATTTGTGGGTGGAGCTCTGGGGGCCGCTTGAGTCGGCGTGCCCGGTTCGGAGAAAGTAATATTTATGGGAGGTGGAGCTTGGTAGGGGAGGCTGATATGGGATTGTGGAGTTTGGTGAGGGAAAGACTCAGTTGTGTGAGCAGGAACAGGTGCGCTCGATGCCGGGAAGCCCATCGGCGGAGGAGCAGTATAAACGGTAGCTGGAGCTGGCACGGACACGGGAGGTGGTGCGAACATGATCGGATCCGGCACGGGAATCGTCATGGGCGGAAGTGAGGCGGTTACTGGAATGGTGGACTGAGGATGGCCGAAGTCGACCGGGTGAATTGCCGGCGCGTGCTTCGGATGAGGAGCAGGCACTGGGATAATTGCTGGCGCGGGGGGCGGCCGCTATGTCGCCCTCTGATGCATGGGTTGGCGGGACCCAAGGAGCGGGATCGACAGTTGGCCCGCGTGCGAGAGGCGGGATGGAGCTCGAAGACGCGCGATTTGGCCCCCTGAGCAAGGCCATCATCTCGGCCATATTAGCGGCCATTAGGTCAACCGTGTTTTGAAGAGTTGTGACGTTGCCCTCGAGCGTGGCCATGCGAGTAGGATCATGGGCAAGCGGTGGTGCTTGAGTTGCCGACGATGGCACGTACATCGGTGGTGGCGGCGAGTGTCCAGGTGGTGGTGGTGCGTACCCCGGCGGTAGTGACATGCTTGTTGAAATCGGTTGCGAGAGATGGGCCGAGGGAGTCCCATGATGTGCAAGTGGCGCGCCTGCAGTGGTAAGTGGTGGTGGCGCGTTCATTGTGGGCCGTGGAGAATGAACTGGCGTCGGTGGTGTATTCCCCTCGAAGATAGCGAGTTGATTTTCCTCTGCCATTCTTAATTGGAAGCGTGTGGGATACCGGTGGGGCGCCGCCAGTTGTTAATACCTAGATTCCATAAGTGCGTGAGTTTCGATACAAGAAAATTCTCTTTAAAATAAACATGCAAAGTAATGAATAAGAAAGGGAATGTATGAGATGCATGAATTTTCAAAAACTAATGTTGTCATTCGTATTAACTCCGAATGGTTCAAAGTGCAATACAAATTTTGAAAAGATAGTCCTAAGTCGGTCTTCCAACGTGCCCGAGGTGCAAGCGACCATTGCCATGGAAAGCACCGGTTCCAGGTGAGGGCCTGGTAGAGGTATCTATCCTAGGATGTGCGTGGACCTCCACGGGCCCTCTTCCTAGACCTCTCCAAGGCAGCGTTCACTTGCGCCAACTCCTGATCACGCCTCTGCAGTTGGGCGCGGGCTTGGGCAAGCTCCTTCTGTAGTTGGTGCTGATCGCCAAGCTGCTCATTCTTCTCGGCGACCTCCTGGTGGAGGCAGTCCCTTTCAGCCCTGAGATTGGCGAGCTCGGCTTGGATGGCCATGTCCGGTACCGGTGCCCCGGATGATGTGCTACTCTCGACCGGAGGAGAGTCTGTGAAATCATCATTCTCTGATGGACCCCATCGATAAAAGCGGAGGATATATTCCTCCGTGGCTTGAAAGTCCCGTTCATCTTGGGTCGGGTGCTCGGGGAAGTAAGGATGCTCGATGACCGTAGTCTGCCACGCGGTCATAACCCGTTCGATTTCACTTAGGCGATCTATGAACGTCTGGTCCTCCCGCCAGGTGTGTTCGAACTTGGTTCGCGCCATACCTTTGGGAACCGTCTATAAGCCACCTAACTGCCTCACTACTCGCGCCGGAAAATAGGTGGTGGACCCTGCATGGCTCACGAGTGGTACTCCGTTAAAATCAAGACATTTAAGGGTCATGGGTCTGGGTGGCATCCACGCGGCGCGCCATTTAAAGCCCTTTGGTGCTATTTCGCGAAAAATTTTGATCCACTCGGAGACCTTGCGTTCCTTCACACGCAACAGAGGTAGTAACCGCGAAATGATAGACTCCGGAGGTATAAAAAACATAACCGGACGAACAAGGCCGAAGGGGTTTGCATGGCTTTGGAGCCAAATTTGCAAAAGGATTGGGGACCCTCTCAACCTTCGATCGGTCTTTCTTGTAACGCGATCAAGGGACCATATGGTCTCGGCAAACAAGGCCACCTCGTACTCGCGGCCTCCAACCACTTGGAGGACAACGCTAGCTAAGACTGCGTCAATGTGACCGGCCGAGCGAGGGAATAATAGAGTCCCAAAAATTAAGAATAAGATTGCATGACAAAATTTTTTTTGTAAAAGATCCCCTTGAACCTCGCGCGCTCGTATTTCAATAAAATGGAGGAGTTTCAAGGTGACTATCTCTGTGCCACCAGAATATACAAGTTCGGCTTGTAGCTGAGACCTATGCACCCCGAGTAGACGCGATACCAAAATAAGTCGGGTGGTGTGGAAGTTAGGTTCCACAATGTCACGGGTGGCTGCAATTCTTCCGACGAGAGTGCGATATTCCTCGATGGTAGGTGTGAGCTCGGTACCTTGGATGTTGAAGACGGCGTGGACTGGGTCCCAAAATGTCACCGCTGCTCCCAAGAAGTTCCAATCCACTCGACACATGGCTAGTATTGATATATCCCCAACAAAGGTCTTGATGTAATCGCGGTCGACTTGACGTAGATGAGCCCAAACGTGACTGATTTCCTCGAGTGGTGGCGTGACCCTGTCGAGGTGTGGAAAGGAGACCGAGCGCGCCATCTCTTACCAAGATGAAAGGAAAACCGATTTAGGACTAGTTAATACAAATGACACCTAATTTTGAAATTATATGATACATGGGTACATAAAATAAATGCCCACGGCTTAATGTATACAATGTACATCTCTCTCAAAACAGAAAAGGACTCAAATGGCGCGCATGCCGACTCGATGGACTGTTATTGAAGTCGGGTTGAAAGATGGCATGGGGCTCCTGCAGTATGCATGGTTTCGGCACTACAAGGACCGTGCTACCTAGGGATGGGGGCCCCCGACTCAAGGGTGTCAATTCCTTGAAATCGAGCGGTATTCCTTTCAAGGCCTAAGCGACAGTCGAACTGCGCGCCGTACCCCTACTTCGAACCCCTATCTAACCTATGCTCCTATTACCGGTCGTGGGACGCGACCCATAGGTACCTAGAAGCTAGTATGATATGCAATGCGTGTGCGAGAAATAAAAGTGCGTAAAGTAAATAAGCGAAAAACTGCAAAAAGCGATAAATAAACAAGCAAACAAAGCAAGCGAGAACGAGCCCGAACCCTCTAAAAAGCCCCCAGTGGAGTTGCCAAGCTGTGCGCATCCGAATTTCGTCTCGTCGGGGCACGCATGCGCCCGCCTATGCTACGCGGCTTGGGAGTGTCCACCTTCCCGGGGACGCGCGACGGACGCACGTGAGAAGGAGTCGCCACTACCTGTTTACGACCCGAAAGTCGAGGGCCGGTGAGTTACCCGGGTCTAGGGGTACGGGGTACACCTAATTGCTAAGGCCTATGGTCTGTACAGAACCGAAAATTCCGAATTCGGGGGTTCTATTACGTGTGGGCCTATATCCCACACGCCCTTTCGGTACTCTAGCTTGTCTAGGTTTGCCATTTTAATTTAATTACCGCTTAATTAAGTTCCGCTCATCTTATGCGTTTTGACACCGTAAATTCGAAGAAACACTCCGACCGTCCACTTTCCGACCGGGATTCTTACATGAATAAATGTACAATATAAATCCTTACATTGTCCTCTCAAATAAATAAAAATTACAACATCTGAATCCCGATCGGTTCGCGCTCGGTCATTATTACACTCGTGCTCACCGTGTGGTTTGAAAAGACTGAAACTGAAATTAAGATGCGCACTCAGTGTTTAGGGGAGTAGATCCCGTAATCTATGATTGGGGCATTGGACCCCATGTGAATCGTGTCCTAAAGGATCGGGCTCGACCCGCATAACAAACAAGTGCAAAAATGTAACAAGTAAGCACAAATAATCAAACAATGAGGTTTTGTTATTGTCGAATTTACGTGAGTTAACCAATTATTAACTGGGGTATCTTGGCATACAAACCCTATCTTAAAACAAACAAAAGGGATGATGAATAGGGTATGTAGCATTCGGCATTATTTTAACGGACCCGACAGACGTGATGTCCATAGTCAAGTCTCGAATGTGTGGGTTGTTTTTAGATTATTCTGTATCGCGACAATATGGCTTTTACAGATTAAAAGTATTTTCACCTAAAACCCAAAAACCTAACCCTCTATTTGACTATTGCCCATGTTTGATTTAAGCCGAGTTTGAGATTAATTTGTTTTTTTTTCATGTTTTAACCCGTTCTAAATACAAACCTATACTAGAGTGACGGCAGGACAAAAACTGATAGTCATCCCCCTTGAATCGAAAAATATGTGTGTGTATGAAAAATCAAGATTACGTAGCACGTATCTCGATGCTTTTCAAATTGTGAATTTAAAAAAAAGGAGTGACTAACAGTTCTTGAACTATCGACACGATTACAGATTATTAACCGGTTCGTACAATTCATTTAAAAGAGTCAAGTGATTTAATTTAGCCAAATTTAACGTCCCGATTATCCCGTATGTAGAATTTTAGGTTAATTAGAAATTTGCCGAATGCTTTAGTCTATGGATTTCGAGCCGTCGAGATAGCTATTAGTTGACCGTCGGATAAACTCTAATTTCCGACATTGTCAGTACACATATAATTACAAAAATAAAATATTTAAATGGGGCACATACATTGTCGGTGGGTGATCCAAGTAACAAAGGGTCGGATATTTTTAGAAAAGGTCCAAGGGACTGAATTGAACGATTTTAAAAGAGAAGGGACTGATTTGAAAATTCTGAAAAAAAATTGGGGACTTATTTGAAAATTCTAAAAAATTGGGGACTGATTTGAAAATTCTAAAAAAATGGGGACTGTGTAAAAATTACTGAAACTGCCCTAGGACTTATTTGAAATGAATTTGAAAATCTGGACAAATTGGAAAAACAAAAAATGGCCCTAGGACTAAACTGAAACAACTTTGAAAGTTCTTTGGGATTCTTGAAAAATTATGGGAATTCCATGACTGGTTGGGAAATAGTAAAATGACTGGGACTTGATTGAAAAGAATTTTTGAAGTTCGGGGCAGATCTGAAAAGGGTGAAAAATGGTCCCGGGACTAAACTGAAATAATTTGAAAAGTTCTTTGGGATTCTTGGAAAAATTCTGAAAAATCCAAGGACTGATTGGAAAATAATAAAATGACTGGGACTTGATTAAAAATAATTTTTAGAATTCGGGTCAGATCTGAAAAAAGTGAAAAATGACCCCGGGACTAAACTGAAACCACTTGGAAAGTTCTTTGGGATGCTTGAAAAATTCTGAAAAATCCAAGGACTGATTGGAAAATAGTAAAATGACCGGGACTTGATTGAAAATAATTTTAAGAGTTAGGAGCAGATCTGAAAAAAAATAAAATGCGTCCTCTGAACTGAAATGTGACAAAATGGAAAGTTCGTAAAATCGAGTTCGGGCCAAATCCGATCACCCACGCGACCCAAGAACACTCATTTCACATTATATCCATCAAGCATGTGTTAATATTCAGGAAAGGAGCCCTAATCATGCCACTAAGTCGAGAATTTACCTAGTCCGGAAAGTTGACGAGCTTCTCTGTAAAATAAAAAAAATCGCCGGACAATCGGGTCGGATCGGACTGGCCCGCCCGAAGGAGAAACCGCCCGGGAGAGACGCTAGGCCGAATTGGAGCGTTGGGCCGAATGGGCCGAACTTCTAGGCTAGACCTGCGAAGCAAGAATTGGGCCGAGGACCGTTAACTGAAAGGCGGTCGGGGTCTGAGGAGGACGGCAGCGATGGCGCCGCGGGCGGTGGTTCTCGCCCTTGGACGCCGCGACGACGGCACGAGAGGGCGCGGGAGATGGCTCTGGACACCGCCGACGCTTCGCCGAGGTCGATCTGGGCCTCACCGGAGTTAAAGCGGTCGGGATCGGGGAGAATTTTGGGGTTTTCCGGCGAGGGTTTCCAAACTCAATCGATCTTCAAATCCGCCAAATCCAGAGCCAATTTCTCGTTTTTTTCTTCTGGGTTCTTTTTGCATTCATCCGAATTGTATTTCTGTTTCATTTAATTGCAATTCCATCCCCTTTTCCGTTAAGATTTCGGCCAATTTGGCGGAAAATCGTGAAAATCCGCGATATTAGGGATCCTGGGCCGGCGGGGTCGCGGGCAGCCGGCGAGCGCTGCCCGGCCTGCCTAAATCGAATCTTTTTTTTTTTAAAAAAGGGACTAGCGGGTCACAGCCAGCTGGTCAACGCTGCCCAGCCCCTGCCCGGGATTTGAAATTTTTTTTTTTAAAAAAAAACTTATATATATATATATATATTTATTATTATTATTATTTTTAAAAAAAGGTAATAAATTGAAAAAATGACGATTTTGCCCCCTGGAGCCAATGGACCGAAATGGGGTGCTGACAGGGACGTTAAATTTGGCTAAATTAAATCACTTGACTACTTTAAATGAATTGTATGAACCGATTAATAATCTGTAATCGCGTCGATAGTTCAAGAACTGTTAGTCACTCCCTTTTTAAATTCATAATTTCAAAAGCATCGAGATACGTGCTACGTAATCTTGATTTTTCATACACACACATATTTTTCGATTCAAGGGGGATGACTATCGGTTCTTGTCCTGCCGTCACTCTAGTATAGGTTTGTGTTTAGAACGGGTTAAAACATGGAAAAATAGATTAATCTCAAATTCGACCTAAATCAAACATGGGCAATAGTCAAATAGAGGGTTAGGTTTTGGGTTTTAGGTGAAAATACTCTTAATCTGTAAAAGCCATATTGTCACGATACAGAATAATTTAAAAATAACCCACACATTCGAGACTTGACTATGGACACCATGTCTAGCAAGTCCGTTAAAATGATGCCGAATGCTACATGCCTTATTTATCACTTCTTTTGTTTGTTTTAAGGTAGGATTTGTATGGCAAGATACCTCGGTTAATAATCAGTTAATTCACGTAAATTCGGCGATAACAAAACCCGTTGTTTGTTTATTTGAGCTTGCTTGTTACATTTTTATAATTATTTGTTATGCGGATCGAGCCCGATCTTTTAGGACACGATTCACACAGGGTCCAACGCCTCTAACCGTCGATCACGGGTCCAATGCCCCATACATCGAGTGCGCATTTAATTTAATTTTCGGTCTTTTCCAAAACCATACGGTGAGCATGAGTGAAATAATGGCCGAACGCGAACCGACCGGAATTCAGTCATTGTAATTTGTGTTTTATTTGTGATAAGGTTTTATATTATACATATATTCATGTAAAAATCCCGGTCGGAGAGTGGACGGTCAGAGAGTTTCTTCGAATTTACGGTGTCAAAACGCATAAGATGAGCGGAAATTAATTAAGCGGTAATTAAATTAAAATGGCAAGCCTAGACAAGCTAGAGTACCGAAAGGGCGTGTGGGATATAGGCCCATACGTAATAGAACCCCCGAATTCGGAATTTTCGGTTCCGTACAGACCATTGCCTTAGCATTTTAGGTGTACCCCGTACCCCTAGACTCGGGTAACTTGCCGGCCCTCGACCTTCAGGTCGTAAAATGGCAAGTCGCGACTCCTTTTCACGCGCGTCCGTTGCGCGTCCCCGGGAAGGTGGACACTCCCAAGCCGCGTTGCATAGGCGCGCGCATGTGTGCCTCGACGAGACGAAATTCGGGTGCGCACAGATATATGGATCTTTATTGCATCCCGAGGCATATAACTTGTTAACTTATGAATTTCTTTAAAATTGATCAATAGACTTTACTAATTTATCGATATAGATTTTTTTTTGTGACTCTTGAATTTAAGATAACTGTATTTTATTATCAACTCGTAAGTCTTTAATGAGTCCATAGACCTTGAAAATTTTTAACCCTTAAGTTCTTTTTTGACCTTGTGGGTCTTTATTGGGTCCATCGACCTTGAAATATTGAAATCCATGGGTTCTTCATTGACGTTCTGGTCTTTACTAAGTCAGTAGATCTTGAAATATTGAAATTCTTAGGATTTTTGTTGACCTCGTGGGTCTTTATTGAATCTGTAGACCTTAAAATATTAAAACATGTATGTTCTTTATTGACCTCATGGGTCTTTATTGAGTCCGTAGACCTTGCGATTTTAGAATCCACAAGTTTGTTGAACATCGGTGCCTAGGTATATATATTTGTCATAATAATACAACAGAACTTTTATTTTAATTACCATGAAGGTTTAGTTTCCCACTTCAAACTTCGATATCTCAATTGGTTAGAATTTTGTGAAAGTTAAGGTTGCGTTTGGTTTCATAGTATGATTTTAAAATCAGATTTTGATTTTGATTTTTAGTGGTATAAATGGGGCCCACCTTTGACTTTGTATGTGTTATGTTGTTTTGCTGTGGAAAAAAGTAGTATAAATGGGCCCACTCTTTGACTTTTTATGAGTTATTTTGTTTTGTAGTGGGTAGAGTTAAAGTTAGAATTGTGATTCTAAAATACCATCTTGAAACCAAACAGGTCCTAAACTTTCACTTGGTGATGTTCTCCTCTTCCGATTCTTGATAATCTTGATCTTATATCTTTTCCATTTGTTCATACCCTTCTAACGCACATTTCAAAGACGTGGCTTCTTCCATTTCGTGGCAACATTGTGCCCTTTCTAATAATTGCTCCAAGTCTTTCAAGGGTCTTTTGTAGAGCGAGTAGCTAAATCTTGAGTCTCTTAACCTTTTTGTATATGCAAATATTGCTATTGATTCTTCCATTTGTGGAATCTCTATCACAATGACCACAATCGCTGGATATAATCTTGTAGGTTTTCTTCACTTCCCCACAAAAAAAAACTCTCATTAGATTTTTCTGGTTTTTATTATTGCCTTTTTTTTCCAATATGGTAAACATTCTATGGATATACAATGTAAAGTTAATACAATCTATGAGATTAGATGAATTGGGCTGAAACCTCAACTTGATGTTCGAGGTGTATTGTATTGCATTATATAGATCTGTACATGATGTGAATATAGAAAGCAATAACTACAGGATTATAATACAACACCTATACAAGGAAAGCTAGGATTTGAGATCGTTGTTTCTTCTATTGCTCATGATTTCCTCTATTACTCCCCCGCAAGCTTAACGGGAAGGTTTCCACGTGAAGCTTGGATCGAAAAGTAGAGAAGCGCGCGGAAGGTAATCCCTTGGTGAGACCATCAGCGAGTTGATCATCAGAACTAATGAACTGAATGTGTAGTTGTCCTCGCATAAAACGTTCCCGAACAAAATGATAATCTATCTCAATGTGTTTAGTTCGAGCGTGAAAGACTGGGTTCGCAGTGAGATAAATTGCGGAGATGTTGTCACACCATAAAGTAGGAGCACGAGACTGAGAAAAACCCAACTCTTGAAGGAGTGACTGGAGCCAAATTATCTCTGCAGTAGCATTAGCAAGACTCTTGTATTCAGATTCTGTGCTAGAGCGAGCAACCGTCCGTTGTTTCTTAGAGCTCCAAGATATCGAATTAGAGCCAAGGAAGATAATAAAGCCACTGATAGACCGTCGATCATCAAGATTTCCCGCCCAGTCAGCATCAGAAAAACCGTGAAGTGTCGAAACGGAGCTCGGTCGAAGATAAAGTCCGTGAGTAATAGTACCTTTAAGATACCGCAGAATTCTCTTGACTGCAAGCCAGTGAGTCACATAAGGCTTATGCATAAATTGACATACCTGGTTAACGGCATATGCAATGTCTGGTCTAGTAAGAGACAGCTATTGAAGACTGCCAACCACACTGCGATAGAGAGAAGGGTCCTCAAATGGCTGACCATTGTGAAGAGAGAGTTGAGAGCTAGCGATAACAGGTGAACTAATAGGTTTGCAATCAAGCATGGATGTCCTGATAAGGATGTCATGGATGTACTTGGACTGCGTAAGATAAAGACCGGTAGAGTCTGACCTAGCTTCCATGCCCAAGAAGAAATGAAGTGGACCGAGATCCTTCATCGCAAATTCTTTTTGTAATGCCTCCAAGATAGACTGAAAGGGAGCTCCCTGAGTCCCAGTTCAGATGATATCATCAACATAAACCAGGAGAAACATAACATAAGTGGAATGCCAAAGTATGAATAGAGAAGAATCGGCCTTTGAGTCTCGAAATCCAAGTCGAAAAAGAAAGGTGCGTAGACGCTGAAACCATGCACGCGGTGCTTGCTTAAGACCATACAGAGAACGTCAGAGACGACATACGTGATTAGGCCGAGAAGGATCAATGAACCCCGGAGGTTGAGACATATAAACTTCTTCAGAAAGATGCCCATGAAGAAATGCATTCTTCACATCCAATTGTTTGATAGGCCACTGTAGGGAGACAGCAATGGAAAGGATAGTTCGGATGGTGACAGGTTTAATGACAAGGCTGAAAGTTTCTTCATAATCTACACCCTCTCGCTGATTAAACCCCTTAGCTACTAAGCGAGCCTTGTAGCGATCAATCGTTCCATCTGCCTTCTGCTTAATTCGATATACCCACTTGCAGCCAACAATATTTTGTTTAGGAGACGATGGAACTAGATCCCAAGTTTTGTTATGGAGCAATGCCCGATACTCCTCCTGCATGGCAGCTTGCCATTGAGAATGTTTACGAGCCTGAGCAAAGGAACGCGGTTCCTGCAAAGCAGTAGAGACAGAAAAGGCCGTAGGATGGCGTGAGATAACAAAGCGTGGAGGGGGAAGAGATCCATCTTTAGCCCTTGTCACCATTCTGTGTGTATTCTGAGTAGGAGGCGGAACAAGAGGAGGAGCTTGCTCAGTCTCATTTGGAGCAGTAGTAGCCAAAACATCCTCAACAGAGTCAATAAGACCAGCGGACTGAGTAATGACCTCAGGTGCAACATCTGTCAAGGTGGTGGATGTGGATGTGGATGGGAGGGAAGAAATATTAAGTGGAACAGGAATGTGTGTGGTCTCGGAAGGGAGAGAAGAAATATTATTGATATCAGAGGAGAACGTACCAGTAGCAGAAGTAGAGCCCGAGGATAGCCGTCCATGTTCCACTGAGATAGGCGCACCAATTCTGAACGGAAAGGAGCGTTCATCAAAGATAACCTGAGGAGATATAAAGATACGGCCACTGATAGGATTTAGACACCGGTATCCTAGGTAATTTGAAGGATAGCCAAGGAAGACACATGGTTGGGAGCGAGGTTCCAACTTGTGACGATTATAAGGACGCAAATAAGGGAAGCAAAGACATCCAAATACCCGTAGATGACCATAATTAGGTGGGTGACCAAATAGAATTTCATAGGGAGATTTGAACTGTAGGGACTTGGTGGGCAATTGGTTGATCAGATAGATAGCTGTTTTAAAGGCATAGTCCCAGTATTTGGAAGGAATGGAGGAATGAGAAAGAAGAGAAAGACCCATATCTACTATGTGACGATGTTTGCGTTCAGCTGAGCCATTCTACTGAGGCATATGAGGACAGGAAATACGATGAAAAATTCCATTGGCTTGTAATTCAGCCTGGAAAGCAGTGGATAGAAATTCTTTTGCACCATCTGACTGGAAATATTTTATTTTTTGTCCATAAAGATTTTCAACTTGAAGCCGAAAGGCACGAAAGATTTGTAATGCTTCATATCGAGTTTTCATGACATAAAACCAGAAAAATTTACTATAATCGTCAAGAAAATGAATATAGTAGACATTCCTAATAAGAGAAGAGATTGGTGCTGGTCCCCAGATATCCGTATGAATAAGTTCAAACAAGGAATTGCTCTTATGCATAGTAGGAGGAAAAGAGCAATTTATTAATTTGCCTTGTTGACATGCAGAACAAATCAGTCCAACATTATCATTATTTAATTGTAAGGAAGAACCTAGAGCTCGACGGACAATTGGAAACGATGGGTGACCAAGACGTTGATGCCATAAGCTACTGGAGATAGAAGTAGAGAGAAGAGCCTGAGGATGACTGGTGGGCCTGTCTCTCGAGTGGAAACAATAGAGTCCATCCTTAACCGGGTCCCGCAAAAGCTCCTGATAAGTTCGTTGATTCTTAACAATGAAACAATCAGGATGAAGTTCAAAAAAGCAAGTATTATCTCGAGCAAACTTGGATATAGATATGAGGTTTTTGGATATATTAGGGGAATATAGAATATGATTTAAATGTAGAGGACGAGAAGAGAGTTTGATAGTGGAAGAACCAGAGGCAAGTACGGGAAGAGATTTACCATCTCCAACATAGATATGATCGGAATTCAGTGTCTCATCATAAATATTTAGGTTGGCAAGGTCAGAGGTGACATGATGTGTTGCACCCGAGTCCATGTACCAGTCGAGATCATGAATTCCCTATGAAGAAGCTTCAGCAAGATTAGCCTGAACATTAGAAGAGTAATTGAACTGACAAAATGGGGCAATATGGCCAGGTCTGTTGCAGTTCTGACACGTGACCGATGAAGAAACTGGACTGTAAGGAAATGCCAGAGTGGACTGGGCTTGGAATGGACCGGACCGAGAGGGCCCAAAAGGCAAGAAGGATCCGGGTTGAGAGAAGGTGTCGGATCTAGTGTTTTGCGGATCTCGGTTCGGGTTGCCCCGGGTCGGATTGAAATGCTGACCCGAGCCGCTCCCAAGTCATCCCTGTCCTGCGAAAGAATTAGGGTTAGGGTTATTCATTCCCCTCCTGTTGCTTTGAAAACCAGACCCCCCCCCCCCCCCCCCGAAAGCCTCCTCCTTGCCCGTGCCCATTCCAGTAGCCACCGAAATAGGATCCGCCACGACTGCTGCCGAAGAACCCAGTGTTGTGGCCGCCGTAGCTACTTCCATTTCCTTTGCCACTACTTTTCCCTTTCTTCCCTTTACCGCAATCTTCATTTCTCACCTCGACCGTCTGCAAAATTCACTTCTGTGGGAGGTGGTCCGAGAATCCTAGAAAGAGGAGCTGAGGCTGGCTGCTCCTTCATGGCAGCATAAGAGCGGCGTTCATCGTGCCCCATGAGGAGCGAGGTGAGCTCATCGATACTCATCGTTACCATTGTGTCTGATTTGGCTAGGATAAGGGGCTCCTATTCCGGTCCTAGGCCAGTGTAGATACGTCGGTTAACTTCTGCTTGAGTCTTAGGTTTACCGATTTGGGCGAAATTAAAGGCTTTCTTCTTGACTTCATTGATAAATCCCAACATCGATGAGCCTTTGCGAAGATTGCGCCATTGCTGTTCCAAGAGGTCCTCTTGTACGGCTGTATGACTGAGGAAGGCTGTTTCCAAGGAGCGCCAAGCCTTGTGGGATGTCTTGGCGGAGAGAATGGTGACGCCAATTTCTTCAGTCACTGCAAGCATGATACAGGTTAGTGCAAACTTATCTCTAGATACCCACTTCTGATGCTCTGGATTTTGCAAGTCACTACCGTCTGGTCCTTGGACAGTTTTGCTGGGTTCTGGTACTCGGCCTTCAGCATAGGAGAGGAGACCATAAGTCTCGAGTAAGGGGCTCATGATGCCCTTCCAGAACATATAATTCCGACCATTCAATTTAACTTGAACAGTAGGAATAGAGGAGGGAAGGTTAAGAATTGAAATAGAGTCAGCCATAGTTGGTTTAAAGGTCGGGAAAAAGGGGAGAAAAGGTTAGGAAGAGTGTATAGGTTGGCCTGATCGAGATCGGCTGTGTAGATCACTTGATCGTAGGCTCTGATACCATATGAGATTAGATGAATTGAGCTGAAACCTCAACTTGATGTTCGAGGTGTATTGTATTGCATTATATAGATCTGTACATGATGTGAATATAGAAAGTAATAACTACAGGATTATAATACAACATCTATACAAGGAAAGCTAGGATTTGAGATCGTTGTTTTTTCTATTGCTCATGATTTCCTCTATTACAATCGAACATGAGCTATAAGTTCATTTTTTTCTATCTTGTAACTTCTTAGGATGAAGCAATGTATTCATCTAACTTGTCATTGAAGATCATGTCTCTTTAATGATATTGGAAGATGTTACAATAAAACTAGGATAGTTGTAAAAAAAAAAAAGTGCAAGGGAAACTTGTCATTAGGCCATGGATAAGTCAAGGGGGATATTAAATGCTAAAGAATATATGTATCTAAAACTTTTGAAATAATATACAATTCCTCAATATTTCAAAGAAATATGGTTGACTCTTGACTTTAATCCCTCCATAATATTAATTTTTCTTTAATTCATCATTTAGGAATATCTTGAAAATAGATTCCTCATAAATTTGATGAGCAGACGACATGCTTATAAAGAGGAAATAATCGAATGTGCTTGAGACATCACGTTGGTTCACATTAAGAAACATATTGCTGATAAATCCCTCCATCATTGGTATTAAGTAATGAGTCAAAGTAGATCAAATGTCCTGCAAACACAAATCCGTTTCTTAAAGGGAGCTTCAACTTATACAAGATATGTAGTCGTTCTTCAGGTGTTGAGATGTCGACTCTATTTATATTTACATATATTATATATATATATATTAAGACCATGAAATCATTTCAATAGAAATAAAAGATGATGTAACATCGGATTTTAAGAGAGGGAGCATACTGGAGCTCAACTTTTATATATGCACGTGTCAGTCTTATCACCTTACTTGGATATACTTTCCCTTCGAAGTTTTTCTCAGGGAGACTTAGGCTCAGAAAGAATTTGCCCCCCAAGACTTATCTCTATCAACACCTTCGGAGAATATTTTCAAATCAATAAGCAAGATCACACACAGCATCACATAACTTTTTTATGTAATTTTTTTTATTTTTGAAATATAATATTGCTTATTAGTTAGAGATTGAAATAATATTATCAATTAAAAATTTTAATTGATGAAATGAATTAAAGAGATTATGAGAATGTATTTGATATTAGTGAGAGGGAAAGAGTGTGAAGGGAGAAAGAGTATGTGAGAGCGAAGAGAGAGAGGGAGGAAGTGTGAGAAAGTAAAGGTAAGAGAGAGGAATGAGTAATTAAGAATAAGTTTAGAATTATAGATATAACCTTAACTTTCTTAATTTTTAATGGTTATTAACTTTTTATATTATTTATGATGGGCATTTTTGGGATAATAAAAATTATCCCAAGGGTAATTTTTTTCCTTTTTGTAATATATATATATATGTATGTATTGTTGATACAAAAATTCAACTTCAATATTACATACAATGAGTACACATCTTTAAGAATATTTAGAGCTCCCACTCCTATTAGAAGTAACCTCTAATGCTCTCCTTTCCCTCTATATTCTTCTCATCATAGAGAAGTGTTAAGTCTATTTGCTGAGCTACCCTTTGGTGGAGGCCCTGCCTTCGTCTTGTCCCTCACATTCACTGGAGAAGCTTTTCCTCCTTTCCTTTTCTCTGCTTGGACGAATGGACCAAGGCTCCATTTATAAGAGACTAATATTAATAAAATATTGCAAGTTGTCCATCTTTTGCCAACATCTTTACAGGGATAATATTTTTTTTTTTGAAAAAATTACATCATATATTTCAACATTTACGTATTGTCTTAATTTTATTCCAATGTCGATTTTTTTTCCAGAGGTATCATAACGTTAATGGTTTGGTGTTAAATCTATTCCGCTGTAAATATTCCGTCCATTTTTAACGGAAATGCTAATGTAACTCGTTATTGCTTCACGACGCTGACGTGGAGAGTGCGTGGGTCCTAATACAAGGAAAAATAACACCATGTATCCAAATATTTTAATATTTCTCAATTTTATCCCAATATTTTTGTTTATTTCTCAATTTTATCCCAATCTTTTTATAATTTCTCAAATTTATCCTAACATGTTGGGATAATATTGAGAAAATAGTAAAAGATTGGGATAAAACTGAAAAAAAAAATATCGAAATGTTGGGAAAAATTGAGAAAGTATCAAAA
This sequence comes from Punica granatum, assembly GCF_007655135.1. Lineage (NCBI taxonomy): Eukaryota > Viridiplantae > Streptophyta > Magnoliopsida > Myrtales > Lythraceae > Punica > Punica granatum. The sequence continues at coordinate 40,775,800 of NC_045127.1, read as the reverse complement.
GGTTAGGATAAAATTGAGAAATAACAAAAAATTTGGGATATATTGTGTAATTTTTCCCTTATATCGGGGCCCATACACTCTCCACATCAACTCTGTCAAGCAATTAACGAGTCACATCAGCATTTCCGTAAAAAATGGACGGAACTTTTACGGTGGGATGGATTTGAAACCAAACAATTAATGTTAGGGTACCTCAGAAAAAAATCTACATTGGGATAAAACTAAGATAACATGTAAAGGTTGAGATACACGAAGTTATTTTCATATTTTCTTATTCAAGTGGGCAACTAGGCTTTGTCGGCCACTGACCATCGGTTGGACGTGTTAATATGTACATTGAACGATAACCCATGTCCATTTCCAGGCCCATTATAGACCCATATTTACGAACCCATATTTTTTGCCCCCAACCTAAGTGTTGATCTGGAGACTTAGGTTGCATCACCCATTTTTGAATTTGCAAGTTGTCGTATCAACCTTTGAGCAATTTTGGGTTCATATACTTAAGAGTGTTTTAGTCGCTCATATTTCATGATGATCCACAAATCCTTAATGATTGATATATGGATCTTTTTATTGCATCCCGAGGCATATAACTTGTTAACTTATAAATTTCTTTAAAATTGATCAATAGAATTTACTAATTTATCGATATAGATTTTTTTTTTTGTGACTCTTGCATTTAAGATTTATGTATTTTATTATCAACTCGTAAGTCTTTAATGAGTCTATAGACCTTGAAAATTTTTAACCCTTAAGTTCTTTATTGACCTTATGGGTCTTTATTGGGTCCATCGACCTTGAAATATTGAAATTCATGGGTTATTCATTGACCTTCTAGGTCTTTACTAAGTCAGTAGATCTTGAAATATTGAAATTCTTAGGTTCTTTATTGACCTCGTGGATCTTTATTGGATCCGTAGACCTTAAAATATTAAAACATGTAGGTTCTTTATTGACCTCGTGAGTCTTTATTGAGTCCGTAGACCTTGCAATTACAAGTTTGTCGAACATCGGTGCCTAGGTGTATATATTTATCATAATGATACAACATAACTTTTATTTTAATGACCATGAAGGTTTAGTTCCTCACTTCAAACTTCGATATCTCAATTGCTTAGAATTTTGTGAAAGTCAAACTATCACTTGGTGATGTTCTCCTCTTCCTATTCTAGATAATCTTGATCTTATATCTTTTCCATTGGTTCATGCCCTTCTGATGCACATTTCAAAGACGTGACTTCTTCCATTTCGTGGCAACATTGTGCCCTTTCTAATAATTGCTCCAAGTCTTTCAAGGGTCTTTTGTAGAGCGAGTAGCTAAATCTTGAGTCTCTTAACTTGTTTGTAGATGCAAATATTGCTGTTGATTCTTCCATTTGTGGAATCTCGATCACAGTGACCACAAATCGCTGGATATAATCTCGTAGGCTTTCTTCACTTCCCTACAAAAAAAAAAGAACTCGCATTAGATTTTTCGGATTTTCTTTATTATCACCTTTTTTTTCCAATATGGTAAACATTCTATGGATATACAATGTAAGGTTAATACAATTGAACATGAGCAGTAAGTTCATATTTTTATCTTGTAACTTCTTAGGATGAAGCGTTCATATTTTTATCTTGTAACTTCTTAGGATGAAGCAATGTATTCATCTAACTTGTCATTGAAGATCATGTCTCTTTAATGATATTGGAAGATGTTACAATAAAACTAGGATAGTTGTAACTCGTTTCTTTGAATATTCAAACATTAAAGGTGCAAGGGAAAATTGTCATTAGGCCATGGATAAGTCAAGGGTGATATTAAATGCTCAAGAATATATGTATCTAAAAGTTTAGAAATAATATACAATTCCTCAATATTTCAAAGAAATATGGTTGACTCTTGACTTTAATCTCTTCATAATATTAATTTTTCTTTAATTCATCATTTAGGAATAACTTGAAAATAGATTCCTCATGAATTTGATGAGCAGACGACATGCTTATAAAGAGGAAATAATCGACTGTGCTTGAGACATCACGTTGTTATCACATTAAGAAAAATATTGCCGACAAATCCCTCCATAATTGGTATTAAGTTATGAGTCAAAGTAGATCAAATGTTCTTCAAACACAAATCCGTTTCTTAAAGGGAACTTCAACTTATACAAGATATATATATATATATATATATATATATATTATAACCATGAAATCATTTGAATAGAAGTAAAGATTATGTAACATTGAATTTTGAGGACTGCAAAGCATTTCTTCTCCTTATATGTCAGAAATTTTATTTAAGAGAGGGAGCATACTGGAGCTCAACCTTTTATATATGCACGTATCAATCTTATCCCTTAACTTGGGTATACTTTCCCTTTGAAGTTTTTCTCAGGGAGACTCAGGCTCTAATCGACTTTGCCCCTAGACTTATCTTTGTGTGGGAATTAGAGTTTAATCGATAGCGGATGGATATTTCTCTAGACCACCTCTTTTCTTTCAATTTTTTTTCTTTTTTATTTTTAATAATGTTATTTCTACCCATATTTGTGTGTGTCTAGACCATTCTATTATATGTTTTCCTAGGGAGGGATGAGATAAGTTGGTTTTCCATACATTAAGTATACGTACATATGTATGAATGTACATATATATCCAGGCCATTGCAACAAACAATGCTGTTTTCAACTCAGCAAGGAAGCTAGTACATGAATCAGCTGAACTCGCAGCCGCAGGTTAACCAGCTAATAGTGTATCAGTTACAATAGTTTGTGCCACCAGTTGCCAGTACATACCAGCCAGCACCTCAACTTGCACATCCATGTAATTAGTGGCAGGTACGAACAACTCATAATGCCCCTTTGGTTAATCTATTAGAGCAACAAGTTCAGCCCACAAAACCTCAACTGTTCCAGTAGCAGCAACAACTGTTGGCTGTGATGTATCGATCATTTGGACCTGAGATTCATCAATGACAAGTGCTACAAGTGCCGCCAATAGCACCGGCTAACCAAATAGCGCAGCAGCCGTAACAGTATCAGCTAGCTACGATACTTCAGCTAGTGCATCAATCGCAACAGTGCCAGCCAACTGCAACACATCAGCCAGCTGCGACTATACATCAACTAAGGCTGGCTGATTATAATTAGCAATCGGCATCATCTCTTCTTTCAATAACAATGGGTTACTTGTCGGTATCATCAAATTATTCCTCGTCATCGACAGCTCCTCTGCTACGTGGCTGGTACATATACGTGAAGATCAACAACACACAATCGAATGATCTATTTACTGAAGAGTTTTGCTGAAAGTTTAGTACCTTGCATAAAGACTTCCAAATATACGTGCTAAGTGTAAAGTTGGCAAATATTCAACAATCGCCTTTTCCTTCATCCAAGCATGTTCCACCATCCCTACCGTTATTGCCCGAAGAAAAACGTGGTCTAGGTTTATTCGACTAACGATCGAGGGGTAGCGGAGACTAAGCTAATCGGCTGCTTATGACTTCTCTAGCGGAGGCAGCTAAACCATCAACCACCAACTCTATCGGAGCGACTAACACATGATCCATCAATTCCATCACACAAGAAGGAATTATCGCGGAGCCTCTTGATCTAGTGTCTTCGAAACATAGGAGTTCGGCTACTCTACCGTCTTAAAATCAGATGCAGCGACATCAACGAACTGCAACAAATTAGCCACCACCAGCTGGATCCCAAATCAATTAGCCGCTGCAACATCAGTGAGCTACGTTATATTAGTCAGCTACGGCTACACATCTATAAGAGCTAGTTGATTACAACCAGCCACATTCACCCTTGCAAGCATATGCGACCCAACCTTCAGCTGCTAAGCCTATCGATGCAGCCAAGATGTCGGCTGTCCATTCAACCATGCAAGAAGGGATAATGAAGCTTCCTAATTTAGCAACTGAGGAGAACATGAGGACGGCTATTACGCCGCCTCCAAGCCTTGTAGAGGATTTTTCATCACGTTCTTCTCAATTACCTCCAAGAGTTGAAGCGCTCAATTGTCAAGAAGGTAATTATATCAATGAAGAGGCATTACTCGATGAAGAGGTTAAGCAAAATCTTGACCAAGAGCCACCTCACAATAATCTTGGGGATTCCACACATGTCGACTCCAAGGTCGGCGTGAATGAAGTTTTTATAGATGAGCCAACCTTGGGCATCCCATCATCACAATTAAGCCAAAATGTCGATGAGATGCTTGCGAAGGAAGACTCATCATCATCATCTTTGGCTCCAATAGGTTCCAAGGTAGATTCACCCAAAGAGAGGGCTGGGGATCATAAATCGAGCAGATCCTCGAAACAATTCAAGCGCCGAGATGATTTTGAGGATTTTGCACATGTCGCCACAAAGGCCGACATGGCCAAAGTCTTTGTCAATGAGTCAACATCTAGCACTCATTTAATGCTCGTAGTTGATGACAAAGACAAGAAACCAATGGCCATAAACTCCACAGGTGTGGCCAAACCATCCGCCATCAAGGAACTGGTTATTAGTTTAGTCAGACCAACTAAATCACTGGTCAACAATTATACTAACGAGGTTGCAGCTCCACCGACCATTAATTTAGCTGAAGCGATCAAGTCGTTGGCTGCCGCAAATCCACTAGCATGGCCATATGTTTGGCTGCCATCTTAGTCAACGCAGCCAAATTAGAAGGAGAAAAGGTTCTAGTAAGACAAAGGCTAAAAGTATCTCCTAACGCGAATTCAAGACGCTAATGGTAGAGAAACAATGGTTCCAAGCTTCGGCAACCCATGACCAAGATTCAAAGGCATCACAAACAATGATGTCGGTAACTCGATAGGTTGAAGGCCGCTCAGTGAACAGCTCTTACTATTCACAAGGAGAAGCGACCAAAACTCTAGTAACCACGAACCCTTCTAATGCAGGCAAAGAGTCATTAGCCAACTACTCTACAGGTGTAGCCAAACCTCTGGCTGCCAGCCCAGTTGTTTCTCATAACGCAGCTAGGTCATCTACTAAACCATCAGCTAACAACTCCACTAGTCTTACCCAACAAGTAGTTGCCAATTTTGTCAATCCAACGAGGTTACTAGCTTGTAGCTCAGTTAAACCATATGGTACTTCTACAAGCATGGCCACCAAACCTTCTAGCTCGGCTGGATTGGAAGCCAAGAGAGTTTAGTTTAGGCAAATGCAAGTCAAGCTAGTAGCCTCAGTCCCAAAGTATGAATGGCATAGAGTCACGTACTCTAGAGATTCTCAACCATTAACCCAAACTAAAAAATGCTAGGAGCAACGATGTAAGCAAGCTAAAAGAATGTTAGCTACTTATCTAGGCAATTTTGAAAGGAGATGCCCTATTTTACGCGTACACCAACCCGAATTATGAAAGGCGCAGCAAGGGCTCCTCCTTCCTGACAAGCTGACGTAGATGAGAGTACAAGCGTAAGCACCAAACACAAATAACCGAGTGTCCACAATGCTCGGGGGTTTTGGCCGATCTAAAGGGTAAGGCTAAGCGCATTCAGTCGAGCAATCACAATGCTCGGAGGTTTGTAGCCAACCCAATGGCCGTTACTAAGGAGAAACAACAAAGTGACCACAATGCTCGGGAGGTTGCGGTCGATCTAATGGCTGTGACTAAGGAAAGAAGATTAAGCGGCCGCAATACTCGAGGGGTGGCCGGCACTCTTATGGCCATTGCCCAAAGGGCATCGAACCTTTAGAGCTCGCGAGATTGAGATAGACATGAAGGTCACATTTAAGGAGCCACAATCGAATCTTACATACCCTAAGAGATGAGGTACTAGGCATCCTTTAATTAGGACCCAAAAGTGCCGAGAGATATGGCGCTAGCGTGACGAGAGACTAAGGGCCACACAATCAAATGTGGTGGCTAGCTCAAAGGGTGCTATAGCTAGTCAAGCTCGTTTGGTTGCATGAAAGTCTTTGGAGAAATCCACATCAGAGGCCAAAGTTGCATCTAGAACAGCTACAACTAAGTCTGTGTGGTTGCCTAAGATTCATATGGCTAAATCTACAAAGACTACACCACATAATGCTCCAACCAAACAAGGAGCCTTAATTTTAACTTGTTGGCTATCAAATCCAAAGAAGACATGGCACACAGGGTTGAAACTATTGACGAAGTAATTCAAGCTTCTTGTGCCTACACTATGCTGCTCTTGACATTTCAAACTCATGCTAGAGGAGCTAGAACTTTCAGTTAGCCAAGCTTAGCAAGTTAGAACTTCATCTAGCCAAGCCCAATAAGGCCGTGACGATTTAGAGCTGACATATAGTCCAGCCGTGACGATAAATGATTCTCAACTTACTTGGCAACGACCTGACGACAAACATCGTCTATTTTGGCTATAATAGGATAGCAAAGGAGGAAACAGTGGGATATGTTGCAACAAGTTAAAAGGGAGTTCGTTGGCAGCTCTGCGCGGTCTCACGAATTAAAGCATATCTCACTCTAGCGAGCTCGAATTGAGGTGATTCAAAATTTTATGAAAAGCTATGGAGATTTACAACTTCTCTATTTTCACCTCAGTCCAATTCAGCCTGAAAGATGCTCGGTTGTTGCAAAGAAGTTCTCGTGGCCAGTTTTTTCCGATTCTGCACAATTTTAGGCTAAATTTCATAGCTTGCTCCACGAAGTTCGGATCGAGGTGATTTCAAGCTCCACGGAAAAGCTAAGAGGGAGATCTATAATTTTTGTGCGTTCACCTCTACGCGATTCAGATTTGAAGAGGTTTAGAATTTCTTCGTAACCAACTAAAAATGTGGCCTATTCTTACTGATACTTCACTCGACAACTTCCCATTTTGCCATTTGATGAGCTAGGTCCATCGTAGCTAAGCAACCCATTGCCTCTGTTCTTGACTTAAGGACGTCAAATCTAAAGAAAGTGGCAAGTAAGGGAGATGCATGAGGTGCACCCGTTTTAGCCTAATAAGTCACCTTAGCATGGCATTACTTTTGTACTTGGAGAAGTCGTCTTAGTGGATTCTACCCAACCCCAAGACAATTCAGAGATCAACCACTGACAGCAGCTTAGCAGCGACCATGAAATGTAAACAGCCGAGCATCCAAGATGCTCGAGGGATTCTAGTTGGTATTGTGGCTATGACCAATGGAAAGTAGCCAAGTGTCCAAGACGGTCGGGGGGGGGGGGGGGGGGGGGAGGGTTATGGCCGTATTCAAGGCTGAACCCAAGAAACATTACTGCTCCGTTTGTTTTCAAAGTCGTGATTTAAGATTTTAACTTTAACTTTAACTCAAAACACTACACAACAAAACACACATTTCAAAAGTCAAATTGGTGGGCCCCATATATTATTAAAATACAATCCCATTATAATTAATTATCTCTACCTTCCATTCATTTTATATTTCAAAAGTAAAACTGGTGGGCCCCATATATTTTTGTCTTCTTCTACAATCACAATCACAATCACAAATTCGTGACTTTAACTCCGAAAACAAACGCATTGTACAGCTTTTAGAATCGAAGGACAATAGCTTATCCTCCAGCCGTGACCGAGTAGAAAGAGCCGAGTGGTTCGAACGCTTGTGGGGTTGATAGATCCCCCGACATAAATCATAAGGCTCCAACTAATAATGAGCATCCGAAGTAGCTGCAATTAGTCATCCAACGTGTTCTAGCCCAAGAGCGACTTCTAGTCTCGCCCGCTGATGTGCCGGTCAACCAATGAAAGAGGCTGGTCTATCCTAAGAGTCCACGAGCACTGACACGAATCCAAAAGCGTTGCGAGTAATGGCGTTGACAAGCTGACAAGTTGGAACTCGTTCAACCACTTGCAGCCCCAACTAAGGTCAAGCTATAGTGTCGGCTAGAACCAAAACCTTAGTTGGAGGTGGCAGCCGATGTAGAGATCAATGATACACTAGCCACAAAGGCAAGGGGGATAATGATTGAAATTGAACCTATCTTGTGGTTGATGACTGGACTACCTCCGAATTTGATGGCTTCAACATTCAAACTTATGACCTTGATTTCTAACTGAAAGGCCTAAACATTCTAAAGGGAGGCCAACATGTTCTAATTAAAGGAAGAATAATAATTTTCAGCTCACATCAAAGGTCTAAGGTTCAAAATTGGAGGATCATCGACTAACACCATGGATTGATAATTCTATCATCAGAGTTTCGTTCCAGCGTAAGGAGACAATTTCATAATCTTGGCTTTTACCCTCACAAAATCTTACGCTCGAGGGGGTCTTGGCCAAGTCTATGATCGTGAATAAGATCAATGTACCTAGAGGGGCTAGTGTTTGGGGGGTTGCAACCCCACCATATTCTTCCACGTCAGGGAAAAGCTTGAGACGTGATTAACTTCATTGATACCAAGTGTTCAGCCAGGTTGATCAAAACGCAAAGCGGTTTAGGACCAAACTTCCAAGTTTAAGCTGCTTTTCATATCTTGCTCCTAGAATCTTGGATTGAAATGATTCCAAATGTTGTAGAATGCCAAGAAGGAGTTCTACAACTTTTATTTTTTGGCCCCAATCCAGTTTTGTGCAGAGAAGTCTTAGCTGCAACAATGAAATGCTCGTAGTCAGTTTTTCTAAATTTGCGTAGTCTCAGGCCGAACCTCATATCTTCCTCTATATAACTCATATTGAGATGGTTCAAAATTCTATGAAAATATAAGAGGTAAATATAGAACTCTTATGTTTTGAAATCAATCACTCATCTTTCTTCGGCTTGGAAGATATTTGAAATTGAGCAAGAAGTAGAACAAGAATAGCGGTTCCTGCTGTTCCCTACACTCGAGGAGTTGCAGCCATATCTAAGGCTATGACCATGAAAAAAGATCTAGAAATCCACGCATTTGAGAGACACTTCAAGCTCTGGAGCAGCACCCAAGAAGCGCTATTCGGTGGTATCTACACTTGAGGAGTCAAGGCAAAGTCTAAGCCTATGTCCAAAATAGAAGTTGTCAATTATTTCAACGCTGAGGGATCGCGAATAAGTCCATTGCTGTGACCAAATGGATAGCATTTTGGACTCTAAACCTATGAAATGGAGTCTGAGGTAGGATTGATGTAGCACGGCGAAGGTAGTGACAAAATTAGCCGCTCGTTGAGCTATTGGCTGCCAAATCTATATAGTCACATGAGAATAGTCATACATCATCGAAGAACGCTCAGATTGAGGTGATTCAGAGCTCTGAAGAAAGATGAGTGAATGAGCTACGACTTTAATATTTTCATCTCAACCAAGTTCTACTCATAAGATGCTCAGTTGCAACAAATAAGTGTTGGTGGCCAAATTTTCTAGTTCTGTACAGTTTCAGTTTGAGTTTCCTATCTTTCTCAACAAGACTCGAATCGAGGTGGTTCTAAGTGATGTGTAAAGCCAAGAGACAACCCTACAAATTTTTTGTTTCCACCTCAACCCAATTCAGCCTGGAAGATATTCGATATTGCACAAGAAACAGAGCTGAAGCTGAGATTGCAGAACTGTGGCCCTTGTAAAGACTTTGCATCAATGGTTCGAGCATCCAATGACTTCCCCTAGATATATACATCACTCCTAGTTGAGAGGTCATCCACTGGTGGACCTCACACCTATATTTCTCCGAGTGATGGGCAAAAGACATCTTACGATATAGCCTTAGGTTGGGAGGAAACAAACACATTGAGCGCCAACAATGTTTGATTATAGTTCTTTTCCAAGTAAGTCAAGCTCAGTGACTTCTTTGGGTTGTAATTTGTTGATTGCTTTCTCCATTCACACAAAATTTCGGCTTGCTAAAATATAAGGCCGAAAGTTTGTTATGTGGTGTGGCCAAGAACACGGTCTACTTATCATTTTTCGTCACTTGTGATTCATGTTGCATATTCTTCCACTTGCATTAATTGGCCGATTAATTTAAAGATATATGTTTTGGACTTATCCACTTGGCTAGGCAAGTTATCTAGCTATGTGAAAGACCTAGGAACATGGAAGGCAAACATGATGCAATGCATGGGAAAAGAAAGTCCTACTCATTTCAAGTAGGCTGAGCATGGCTAACATTCGAGGCTAGCTATGCTTATGCCGTCTCTTCATGCCGTCTCTTCATGTGACAAAGGAAGAGGAGCTCAATGTGGAGTTGTATTTTACCCTAAGCCAACTTAGCTAGTATTTCAAGTCAAGGTCAAGGCGAGGCGAGATCACACGAAACCCGGCCTTGTCCATGCTCTCAACCTACCTCAACACTTCAGCATTAGAAATCTAGAATAACTCCATCATGAGAGAGTGATGAAGCATAGTTGAAGTATTATTACTTCATTTTGCTACATCGACAATAAGGTCAAACAACGGCCAATCACCGAAAAGTCAATGCAATGGGTCAGTTCTTCATTATCAAGGCTAAGGCTGGTCCTAGTCAAACTCAAGAAAGACCAGCTGCAAACTTACAGAGGTTGGCTTATGCCTTAGCATGAGAGGCAAAGGTGGCATATATCCACTTCTTCTTTGACCTCAGGGTTGGACTCTCCTTGGCTAGAGGACGAAGAATCTCCATTCTCGCAGCAAGGTGGGCTTAGCAGACGAGCACTCTTACTCGCTCGTACTCAAGTTCTCCCTAGCTGTAGCAAGCTTCTACTTAAGGTTGGCTACTTGCACTTCCCAGCTAGTTACTTCTATTTCCCAACTGGTCCTAAGAGCTCTCGTTTCCTGCAGTCGATCTCCAACTCCAACAAACTATATATATATATATAGACACACACACACATCATATATGGTAAGAGAATGTCCATAGAAATGGAAGCTTGGTTGGGTGCTTCCCTGGACATGCATGGAGGATGAAATTCCTTTCCTTTTCTTTATAATTAGGAATAATTGGAGATTGCTCTCCATGACTAACTATAATATTCTCTTTCCTAGTTTTAGCAAGAAAATTAGGCAATTAATAGATAGTTGCTTGCTCTCTTTATTTGGTTAAAATAAGGCCGAATGTCGCTCGAATTAGGTCTCCTAGGTTATAAGAGCAAACGTGGCCATTCATTGTAATTGTCCCCGCAACAAACACAACAAAATGCTTATCTAATTTATCTTTACATTCATCTGTCTTTTACTTTATCGCACAGGCACTTCAATTTCTACATATTGCACCATTTCTACCTTTGATCTTTGTCACCTACCTCGTGAAACTCTTGTTTCCATTCGTCTCCTTGGTCCTGGAACCTTCGATTCCATTATTTTTCACCTATCCCTTGGAAAATATCATTCCATTCTTTCTCTCACCTTTCCTCACTAGAATCCTCTGTTCCATTCTATCCTTTCTACACATTCGGACAGTTCAGGGTTAAAAATGGTTTTATCAAGTCAAGGCTTTCTGGCCTAAGGCTTTTCTTTTCGGCTACCTTATAGTCGAGACCCGCAAACACGGAGCTTTTCGGGGACCATGATCTGATCCTTCCATGAGCGACTTTAGGGTTGTGACTTCACTTTTGACTGCCTCTAGCCGAGTCCCACCTACAAGGAGGCATCACCCTAGTCGAGGCTTCTTAGCCAAAACTCATCCATTTTGGCTACAATTAGCCGAGACACATGTTCATAAGCCTTCCCTAGGCAGTGACCATCATCACTTAGATTGGCTCCCTAGCCGTCTCGACATCACATAGACCGGCTTCCGAGCCATCTCATTTAAGTATTGGACTAAACATGATGTGCACGTCTGGGAGAACTTAAACGACTTAACCCTCGAAACTGTGACATTGTCTGCAACACCTCTACAACCTCCCGACCAACATCATCACACCTCATCACACCTAAACCCAGTCGCCGGTTAATCTTATGGACCCCGGGGGCCGTGGTGCAATGCTTTAGCTCGGTGAGGATGGCTGGTGGTTTCGCCTTCACTCACATCTTGCGATTGCGTCCTGGCATGCTTGGCAACCTAAATGCCACGTGGCAGCTGGAGAGTGGATCGCAAATTCCAAGTGAAACAATAGTATATATAGATAGATTATTAAAGGTGCTAGTTAGAAATGAAATTTGATCTCATGCTAAAAGTTGCAAATACTTCACAAGCCACATTATGACTTGAATATTATTGGCTTGATCGAACCATCGATTATGACTTCACCGGTGTTTCCTTTAATAATATTTCAACCTCTAATTACAAATCCTACCGTCGAAATCCCAGAGGGGTTTCCGGTTCAAATTGGCTAATTATTATTTCATGTCAAGTCAAAGATAAATTAAATGGAAATATCTAATAGGAATTTGTCAATATATATATTTGCCTGAACTTCAACATGTACCTTTTTTTTTTCAGCAGATAGTCTTTTCTTCCCGATAAACCTAATAAGCCAAAAAAGAAAAGGGTAAATATTATTGTATTGCACAATATTTTGAAAATATTATACGTATTAATTTTATCAAATTGCAGGATATTTTGAATTTTTTTCATGGCATAGCACAACGTCAATTTTCAGTCAATTTCTTAATGGAAAGCTGACGTATCCGATATTGTGGGTCATCCTTGCACAACTGGACTTTTTATGGGCACCATTGGCTTTTTCTCATGATATAAAATGTGCGATTTGGTGAAATTAATACTATATATGTTACATTGTGAAAATTTTTAAAGTTTCGTACTGTATTATGAAAAATTTCAGGACCCACAAAAAGTCTATCAGTGCAAGAATGAGCCAAAAACGTCGATCACGTCATCTCTCCATGAGGGAATCGATGAAAAATTGACGTCATGGTATGCCATTAAAAATTTTCAAACTATCGTGCAATTTTGTAAAATTAATACGATATGTGCTATATGGTGAAAATTTTCAAAATATCATACCATACAATGAAATTAACCTAAAAGAAAAAGATTGTCCCTTGCAACGGAAGATAGTCAATTCTATTTGTTTTGTTAATTATATATCCTAGTCATGATATATATAACAAACACAAACTCATCCAGTCTCGTAGAATATCGAATTAATTATTGTCATGATGCCAAGTAGGAGGTACCATACTAGCGCTAGAATAACAACTAACATGAAAGCAAGTGTAAAAAATGAAATGAGTAGGGCAGCATTATCCAAGTAATGATATTTGAGAATTTTTTTTTTCCGTTTACAATATTTGAGGATCTATAAACACTCAATTTAGATAATCAGTTCTCGGAAGTGTTTTCTCTAGCCATTTTATTTTTGGTTTAAAAATAAAATCACTAGCTAGTTATGGTAATTAAGCTGGAAAATGTCGTTTTGCAATTCCGACCTCATTACTCTTCCACTTTCTCCCGTTGGCAATTAATTATAGTTTGGTGCTTTTTGCACCCCATGTTGGCTAATTCACTTCATTTGTTACCCATCGTACTAAATTACCCTCTATAGCACATTACTCCAATTAACTATGGCTAAACTCCTTAAGTCACTTTTTTTTAATTTATTATCCCTTGCTTTCTTAATCATTGCATTAAACTCCCAATTTAAAAAGTTTTCTCCCTTTGCTCTACATATACACTTATCCATAATATTACTCAAAACATATTTCACAATTTTTAAATAATAAATGACAAGAAAAGTATTTTATCCAAGAAGTCCCAAATAAAAACATCCTCACACACAAAAAATAAAAGCACAATCAAATACTTCTCTGTCATACAAAATCGGTGCAAATTTTTTTTAATTTATCATCCCTTGCTTTCTTAATCATTGCAATAAACTTCCCATTTGAAAAGTTCTCTCATTTCGCTCTACATATACACTTATCCATAATATTACTCAAAACATATTTCACAATTTTTAAATAATAAATGACAAGAAAAGGATTTTATCCAAGAAGTCCCAAATAAAAGTATCCTAACCCACAAAAAAATAAAAGCACAATCAAATACTTTTCTATCATACAAAATTGATGCAAAAATCATACCGATGAACTTTTATTGAATGGAAATGCGCCCAGAACAATGAGGTTTAAGTCCCCTTAATCATATTCACTCCTTATCTCTCTCTCCTCTCTATTGGCCACTGGTTCGTACACTCTCTTTTCCCCTCTTCTATTGGCCGGTCCCCCTTCTTGACGCTTATGGCCTATTTATACTACTACTTGGCCAACAAGATGCCAGACAGATCACGAAGTTTATGCACTGGGTTTTTTTTATTTTTTTACCACTTGTTAAGCAAGTTGGAGAGCCAAGTGACATAAATATTATTTTATAATAATAGGACAAATGGGTTTATTCCCATCTATTGAATCCTTAATATAGTCTGTCTGACATGACATAATGTCACGATAACACATTTAGTAATTTCAATTCAAGTATTTAATGTTTTGTTCAAATATATAATACTTTTACTATTCACGATTAGTACAAATCTCTTTTCTCTTTCAATTTAGGTATTTAGAGAGTTATGCAGTCTATTACAAATAATAAAGTATTAAAAACACTAAAATTAATGTATTAAATGCTTGAAAAAAATTCAACTAACACGCACTCATGTGAAAATTTTCCCATGCGGATACAATTGCAGCTTAACTACTCGAAGTTACTAGGCAACAGCTTATATATTCCATAATAACTTAAGATTGAATAATAATTTTAAGGGTAAATTGCACTGGTGGTTCAAAAAATTTTACAAAAATTTCAATATGGTACAAATTTTTTTTTTGCTACTTGATGGTACAAAATATTTCAAAATTGTTCTAGTATAGTATAAACCATCATTTCATCATCGACGCCATCAAGTCGACGCTGATTGTGCAAAATCAGTTTTTGTGGGACGTTACATGATAGTGCAAAATGTTTTGAAGTTGTAACTTAATAGTACAAAATGTTTTACGTAAGTTACATGATGGTGCAAAATGTACAATCTTGTTAAGGACGGCTTAACGACGTTAATGGCGAGATGATGGTTTATATTATACTGAAATAACTTTGAAATATTTTGTACCATCAAGTAGAAAAAAAACTTTTTGTACCATATTTAAACATTTATAAAACTTTTTGACCACCAGTACAATTTACCCTAATTTTAAATAACTTAAGTACAGAAGGGTCCACCTCTTGACTTTTTTGTTTGGCTTCATTCCCATGCTGACGGAGCAGTGCGTGTCAAGATAAGAGATTCAACACAACGCGAAACCTCCTCTGCCATAGAAGTAGAAGATAACCGTCGAACAATGGCATCCTAAGCTTCGCGTGGGATTGGTATTCATGAGATAAATTTGTAAATATATTTTATTATTTAAGTCGATCTTCAAATATATTTATAGATAATTGGTATAAAGAAAAAGCTGACTTTACATAACATGAATTAGGGCATAATTTCATATAAAATTATGAACTTTCATACTTGTCTCATATCTATCATGAAATATTTTTGTTATTATCAAAAGATGGTATAACACAGTAATGCACGCTTTCGCCTGATAACTAATAGATTCCAATTTCGATATTCAATGGGACCATATGTGCCCCTTTATTAGATACAAGTCGTCAGGCTTGAGCATAGAAATTGATCATTGTTAATAACATATGATTCAATAATTTTTTATTTTCTCAATTTTTAATATCTTTGTTGATAAATTTTTATTCATTGAGAGAGCAATACAGGAAGAAGAGTCAACACGAAAGAAGATAATTGTTAGATACTTTTCACATATTATTTTTTTCAAATTTCCTTTAGAATCATTATCAAAAAAGATTTTCTTTATAATCATAATTCAAAATTATAGAATAATTTGGAAGATTGTATCAAATATATTGCTTATACCTTACACCTTCTTTCATAGTATAGATACTTTCATAATATATATTAATGACATATTATTATAATATTATGTCAAGTGTTCTTCATCGATTGCTTAACACATGAATAGTCACTCAATATAATGCCTCATTCATCTTACGTGTCACGATTTGGTATTTTGCCTCATCTTTTAATATTTATATAGATATAGATTAGATATAGATTATGATTTCTTTTTCATTGTATTAGGCCCCTGAGCCTTTCTTATAATCGATTTTTTTTGTTATTTTTAACCCTAATAACACTAACTTTTTTATATCATATCTGATACAAATATATTTTCTGATTTTTTAGTTGAAGAGGCATTTGTATTGTTGTCTTTTAGCCGATGTGACATTGTCAGGTCACCAAAATATTAAAATAATAAAAATACGATGAAATACAAACATTGAAGAAAAACTAAAAACAAAGCTGAATTACTTTCACCAAAAAATATTTTAGTTAATAAGTGAATTAATTCTCTAAAAAAGTGAACTAACTTATTATTCTCCAGAAAATATAGGGGAAATTTATGATTCTAGTATAAAAAAATAAAAAAATAATAAAAGAACAAAATGTAATCCTACTATGAAAATGAAACATGAATCTTTTAGATTAGCAGGCGAAAGAGTTTGTTTCACTACACCTCTTTTTCTTTTTTTTTTTCCTTTTATGAAAAGGTAATTTAAGATTTGCTAGATGTACTTTGTCACGGGTGTACAATATTTTGCCACTTCATATAAGGGTTTTGTATTATCTCCTTTTTTATTTTACTAATTTACTAATGAAGTTTATTGTTGTAATATTTAGGCATTTCTTGAAAATATTTGTCATTATTTATAAGATATGACAGACAGAATAAATACCATTGCCTAAAAAATCATGATCATTGGGTCATGTCTCCGAGTCTATCGTGTTCTATTATTCAGTTTTTTACTTTTTATGAGAGAAGTAATAAGGGAGATCAAGCACAAAAAGAAAACTTAATATGATCGGTTATTTCATTTTCCTTTTAACGAATGACATAACATATTAGGCTTTAATTTAATTCACCTAATAAAACAATAAAATTGTTTTTATATTTATTATAAATTGAATATAATACAATATGATATAATAAATTATTAAAATAATGTAAAACTAGAAAAAATAATATGCTAGAGTAAGAAAAACATACGCATTTTGCTTCACCTGAAAATTATGTGAGTTTAAAAGATAGATAGATAGATAGATTTTAAATCGCCCAATAATGAAATTTGCATACAAACAAAATTTCTTTCTTTTTGCCATTTTATTTATTAAAGATTAAATAAAATATATAATATGATACGATAAATTATTAAAATGCTGTCAAACGTAAAAACAATTGCAAGAATAGGAAAAAACTTTTCTTTAGAAAATCTATAGATTTATTATTATGCATTAATAGATTATTTGATCGCCGGAAATATGCATGATTGAAGGATGGACCAACTTAGTCATAGACACGCAGGAATGAGAAAGCGACGTATATCAATATGCACCCCCTCCTTCTTTCGATTAACGCCAAACTGGGAGCGAGAAAGAGTTTTGGTTGGCTGATATTTTTTTATCTTTTGTTGTCTTTGTCGGGGTTAGCCATTGATCGCTTCTCCGACCCACCGTTGATTAAAATGTGCATATCCTCTTTCACGGCTTAAAATATATTTGACAGCTCAAGCTGATGTGTATCCATGTAATCTGATCGCTCCAAGACAACATATATATATATATATATGAAAACAAACGACATATACATATACATGATGTTTGTGTGCGCTAGCTGGACTGAAAGTTATATAACGTAATTATGGGCATGCTGATGTGTATCCATGTAATCTCACTTGACCGGGTTATATTTATTTTTTAACGGATTGATTCGACTCGAATTTAACTAATTAAAGCACATTAAATTTTTGAATATTAAGACACTCACTGAAAAAGTAATTTAACCTAACTATGGGGAGCCGAATATATCGAAAAAGCAGGCAAATTAAACTTTTAAGAGACATGCCTATATCTGTGTACATGCATATACATACATACATATATATATATGTATGTATATAGAGGTGCTGAAATTAATTTACCTTTTCTTTTTGGTGACAATTAATTCATTTATTAACTAAAATATTTTTTTTCAAAGATCTATCATAAAATTATGTATATATATTTTTATTTTTTAGCTAATGTGGCATCTGTGTTGTTGTCTTTTAGCTAATGTGACCATTCTGAGGTCGCTGGCAAGGTTCTTACCTCTTCAATTAGGCTCAAGACTTGGATCTCAAGCTCGGGCTTAATTGTAAAGTTGGAAGTCTTGCAGGCGGCCTCTCACCAGCAGCATGAGGCCACTGGAACTTTTTTTGATTGCCGGTGACATCATCCCGAGTGGTGGGGGTCGCCGTTGAGGTCCCTCACCTCGGCGAGCTACCAACTTCAGGTCGTTTTTGTAGTTTTTCTCTAAATCTTCAGAACTTCATAGTATTTATATTAATTTTAATATTTCTGCGACATGGTAATGCCACACCAGCTAAAAGACAATAACATGGATCCACATTAGCTAAAAATCAGAAAATAAATTAGTATGATAGATATGAAACAAAAATGAAAGCTGGTGGTTTTATGCTTAAAAATAAAAAGAACAAGTATTACGCGATAAATGTGAGGTAAGTATGAAAGTTTATAATTTCATATGAAATTTGCCCTAATTTATGTCATGTAATATAATTATTTTATATCAATCATCTATTATTATTTTTTATGATCGACTTAAACAATAAGATAGATATACTAAATTATACCATAAATAACAAATCTGTACAGAACGAGAGTGCCGTGGCTAGTGTATTATATGTGTGCATGCTATAGGATAAATTTGTTTATTTATTTAATAGATTTGGCTTTCACTTGTAGATGATATGATATTATTATTAGGTAAAACCAAGTCGGATTTCTCATTATGTTTGCCTACAATTTGGCTTCGCAAGTGGATCATATTGCCTACAATTTGTTGTTTGTTTCTTGATTTGACAGATGGGCAACTGTAAATACATGTAAATATATTTTCGATAATTTCTAGCATGACACCGTATTATGTTAATACGACCATAATAGCCATCGGATGTGGTGCTATACGTGGGGCCCACACGCATCATGCTTCTCCTATGTGGAGTTTATTATGATTTCATGTATATTTTTTGTAATTAATAGTGAGTGAATATATATATTTTTTATTCTATTACCAGGGAAGTCCATTGAACTAATATAATAAAATATAAATTCTAATAACTAATAAAAGGGCATGAATAATCTCATCAATTATCCAACCTAGAGCTTATTATTTATCAGGAAAGAATATGCGTCATCCTACCTGTTTTGTGCATTTGTCAACGTGTAGAAAGTGCAGGAAACAATTTGACTGATAGCATAAAAAATTTAAAATTAATTTCTTCAATTTCTCATCAATTATTATAATTAGCCCACCACCACTATAAATACCCTCATTCTGCCTCTCATAATTCATCACTTCGCTTTACACATTCCCGTATCATCAAAGCACATATCTCTGTTCCTAGAACAGATAGCAAAATCTTCCTTCCCGGAGCACGTAACAACACCGATCTCAAATGGCAAAATCGCCCGAACAAGAGCATCCCGTGAAGGCCTTCGGCTGGGCTGCCCGGGACACCTCCGGCCATCTTTCTCCTTTCCAATTCTCTCGAAGGTACTTTTCTTTAATACATTGGCTCTTATACCAATTATAGATTTGATTTTTCTCTTATTTTGCGGTTGATGGAAAAGTGTAGTTATATTGTATGGATTCTTTGGTTGAAATGTATGATTTATTTTTGCAGGGCAACAGGAGAGAATGATGTTACCTTCAAGGTGTTGTACTGTGGGATATGCCACTCCGACCTCCATAGCATTAGAAACGAATGGGGAGATGCCATGTATCCTATGGTGCCAGGGTATGTATACGAAAATATCTTCTAATATGTTGACATGAGTGATCTTTCCAAATCCGCGAGCATCGGTGGGCGGCATGAGCCATTTTATCAATTGAAGCCTAAAGATCATGCGC